>NC_136057.1:1228761735-1229361950 GCF_964261635.1 Lissotriton helveticus | reverse complement strand
TCCTCTACCTCTAGGTGCTTGCTGACTGCCACGACCTCTAACGCCAGGAACTCCATTCGTACGTTGTGGCAGGGCAGGACAGTTATACTTGTAATGACCCTCCTGTTTGCAATATAAACACTGGTTAGGACCTACACGGGGTTGAGTGTAATCAAATCTTTGCAAGTTTCTCTGATACTGTTGAGGCTGCTGAAAAGTATTTTGGTAGTGATTCTGACCATTATTATTTTGATTACCACCACCACGTGGCGGATAGGCTTGCTGTAGCAAAACCTTCGTTTTGAGTTCTCTAGTTTTCTTTTCAACTTTATCTTTCTCATCTTTGTCTCTATTTTCGTAATATTGTGCAGTAGCCAATATCTGCGCTGAAGATGAGACTGCCCAAGAACTTTCTGAATCTTTTAATTTCCTACACAATTCTGGAAGCAGATTGTGCACGAATTTATCGACAAACAATCTCTGACCACCTTCCGTGGTCATATCTTGACCGCTATGGTCAATGAATGTTTCTTCAAATCTGGTGAAGAAATCTGAAACAGTTTCTTCTTTCTTTTGCTTGCATGCAGACAACTTATCCCAATTTACGCGTATTGCAGGCATTATCGTCTTCATGTAATCTACTATTCTACCAGGTAGTTCTGCTATCAAAGGTTCAGGCTTGGCACCACCAACTTGGCGGGCATCTGTAGCAGTGATATTAGCCCACGTGTCACCTAATTCCTGGTCATGATCTACATGACGAATTTTACCCCATAAAGGCTGTGGAACAACGTTCCCAAATAGCATATCAATATCGGCTAAATTCATAATGCATGACCCAGCAGTTTGTGACAATTCTTTATAATACCCTGCAGGATTTTTACGCGGATCTGGTAATGTTTGTTTGAGTGCTAAAACTTCAGCTCGCTTCCATGGGACATGTACCCATACATGCTGAAAGTGTGGCAGGACAGGTGGGACAGCAGTCGCGTCACCCTCTCTCCACTGTGGGGGAACTTCTCTCATAGGGTATTGTCGTGCCTTTTTCCTACTAGATGCACTAGATTCCGATGGTGACCCAGAACTGTTTCCCTTACTTCGATATGATAATAACATTTCAACTGCCTTTTCCACATCTGGACCTACAATCATACCCTCTCCAAACTTAAATCGTACACGACACATTTCTTGTGGGATGCATTCTTGATCATTGTCTTCCAAATCCTCGCCAAGAAAGACACACATCTGTTCGAAAACATATCTCTGTGTCGCTGCTTCCCATTGATGGAAGACTTCCATGACAGACTGTACATCATATTTTGCAGTGTCCATGACCAATTTCCGAGCTAAACTATTCAGGGAATCTCTCTCTTGATAATCAGGCAGTTGACTTCGCAACTGTCTTCTTCCTATGTTAGGGGTCGTAGCAGGCGACCAGAAAAGAGGTAAAAGAAGATTAGTAACAGTGCTGGCCATTTTCTGCCGAACGGAAGGTGAAACTGAAGGAAAAATAGGTGGAAGAACGGGGTGTGATAAGGTGGGGGTAGGGATAGCAGAAGAGGTATCAGGGGAAATAGAGGGGGCACTAGGCAAAGTTGTAGAGGGAGCATTAGGAGACGTAAAAAGTACAGTAGGCAAAATCGTAGAAAACACAGGTGAAACAGAAGTGGTCGGTGGGCCTGGAGGAGGCTGCACCGAAGAAGTAGGAGCCAGCTGAAGAACAGCTGGTGGGTGCTGTGGAAGAGCAGGAGGCGCAGCTTGTGCAACTAAAGGTTGCGGGGGTGCTGTGGCATTCTGCGCATAGGGGGGTGGTGAAGTTAATAATTGCGACATTAATGGGTCTTTTTCACGCTCTTTTGCTGCCTCTTGCTGAAGAGACGGCAAAACTGGATAACACTTATCTATTGCCATTTTACGTTGCCTGTGCAACTGCTCATTTATCTGCTCTTCCTCATTATCTTTAAACTGCACTGCGGCTTGCATTACCGAAAGTCCCCCTTCTCTCTTATTTTTCTTAGCTAATTTAATTTCTTTTTGTCTGGCTTCTTTACGCCATAAGCGAAAAGAGTCAAACATCGCCGGCCGGGCTTTCTTTTTAAAGAGTTTTACTTCAAGGTTGTCTAAGATTTCAGAATCAAAGCTACCATATTGGGGCCATTTTAAAACACCATCTCTCCTAGTGTATTTAATCCATACTTCGTTGTAAACGATGGGGCCTACCCCATGTTTAACATATAGCTCGTAAGTCGGAGTTCCAACTGGAGGAACCGGACATGAGTCCTCCAATCGGGAGTCCCTATTATTACCAAGACAAAACAAATTCCCAAGTCTAAGACTAGGCATCCTCGCTCTCTAGTCTAGTTCCAAAACTTCAAAGGATTATCGATTACGATATTTCTCGTGAATACACAAGTCCTTCGGTTATGGTGCTTGCAAGTACCAATACAAAACCTTTTGTATCCCAAAGATACCACAAAGTAAGTCCAACTAAGGACTGGGAGACGCTCCACTTATACTTAACTGAAAATATCGATGGCGTCACCAGAAGACTCGTCTTAGTGTTTCGCTCTACCAAAAACTTCAAGGGTCCAACATGAGGGCGATAGCCAGGGCAGCAGTCCTTGTAGCCGTCGGGAAGCGGGGAACCTCGCAGCAAAGACCTTCGGACCACGTCGACATGCAGGGGTCGATGAGGTGGTTGGGCCCTCCTCCGGAATTTCCACACGAAGCTCCTCACGATCTTCAGGCTGACTGGTACCACTGGAATCGCCCCACGTTGGGCGCCAACTGAGGTACTGGGTTTTTAAGAACCGGCACAGAACCGGTAACCCAGCGGTGTCAGGGAATCAACACCCAGAGACCTCGGGTTCTTCCTGAGTCAGACCTACAGAAACTCAGAGTCTTCTAGGTGAAGTCAAAGATTCTTTATTGGCTGCAACCAAGGTAACAGGGTCCTAGAAGTACAATACGGGTATGTTCTCAGGAGACTGCACACTTTCACGAAGTCAGGCTTCTCTCTTTATACATGATATTCGGCCTTGGGCAAACATTCTTCGAATTCGTGGTATTTCATTTATAGTTACTGGTTACAAAAGAAAAGCAGAGTCATGATGACATGTACATATTTCACGTCGTGCTGCCCATAACAAATCATCCGGCAAGGCCCAACATTTCATCAGATATCGCTGGACCCCCAATAAAAACGGTCACCTCCCCATCATAAAGTAAGTGAAGCAAAGGAGTGGAGGAAAGATGTGAGCGAGATATGGCAGGTGTGCGCGCTGTAATGGTTTTATGGCTGGTTGAGCCTAGATGCTATCTTGCTCGGCCACTGGGAGGGAACTGACCTAACGAGTTCGGCCTGGGGCAATGGTTCTAACTTGTACTGAGGTCAGGGAGAAGTCGATTAAGGAGTATGTGTCCTTGTGGAATCAAATTCAACTGGATTAAGGCCTATGTAAAGGGCAACATATAAATGGGAGTGGGGTTCAGAATGTAAATGATGATTTCGAGGTGAAATCGTCACTCGAATACGCCGAAAATACATGTACATGATGTACTCGTCATTCTCGGTCTTTTGATACCAAATTCGTCCTATTTCGACTAAGTTTTTATTCTTGAGTCCAGTACTATTATATGAATCCAGATTTTCAGAACCACAACAGCCCCAGATATATGAAGCTGGAGCCACATTAAAAACTATGGATCTTGTGGAGGAACATGCAGCCCAGCACCAATTGCATACACCTTTGCTGTACAGGACTGCTGTGGTAAGGCAAATATGAACAACCTGTTAGCGATTTACTGGGGGCACTTTTCTGCAACTTTCCTGCTGGTTGGGTGTTGTGTCAGCCCTCCCGCCTTCCCGCCTTCCCGCCGCAGATTTACAACCCTAGCGGCCGCCGAGAGGAGCACTACATTCTCCAGGCTCCACAACGGCGGAATCCGCCACCGTCATTGCCGCGCCCGGAGGCACTTTAAATGTCGCTCAGCCCCGGTGGAGCGGGTGCTGTTAGCGATTTACTGGGGGCACTTTTCTGCAACTTTTCTTGCTGGTTGGGCGTTGTGTCAGCCCTCCCGCCTTCCCGCCGCCGCAGATTTACAACCCTAGCGGCCGACGAGAGGAGGACTACATTCTCCAGGCTCCACAGCGGCGGAAGCCGCCACTGTCATTGCCGCGCCCGGAGGCGCTTTAAATTTCGCTCAGCCCCGGTGGAGCGGGTGCTGTTAGCGATTTACTGGGGGCACTTTTCTGCAACTTTCCTGCTGGTTGGGCATTGTGTCAGCCCTCCCGCCTTCCCGCCACCGCAGATTTACAACCCTAGCGGCCGCCGAGAGGAGGAATACATTCTCCAGGCTCCACAGCGGTGGAAGCCGCCACCGTCATTGCCGCGCCCGGAGGCGCTTTAAATTTCGCTTAGCCGCCGCGTCGCCAGATTCGCGCGCGGGCTGCACCGGGCTACGCCTGGGCCAAGGGCGGGCCCGTTTGAGCCCATTCGAGAATGGCTCGAGGACGGGATGGGGCCACTCCCTTTGAACGATTTGTCAAGGTAATGCATACTTGTGACTTGGGTCCTCTATGGTTTTTGCTACCTGTACCTAGGCTGTCTGTCGCCTGAGGGTTTCTTCTCCATTGGCCTACTAGCTGTACGAAGATCACATATATTGCCACAAAATGTCTCCAAAGGCTGTGAAGGGAGGGAAAATGGCTCCGACTGGTTCTATGATAGGAACGCTGGACAACTTTATTGTGTGGGCTTCATCAATTGTAGCCCGCGAAATCGATCACGCAGAGAAAAGGCTGTCACTGGACCCCGCTTTTAACAAAAGGTCCTCAATAGGACCGCTGGCTAGGGTGATGTCTCCTATTACTATCCCAGGTTCTGACGCTCTCTTAAGTGAAGCTGCTGGGGTGAATCATGGTACCCATCCAGTTCTCGTACATTCTGCCCATGGGGAGTCAGTTAATTCACGCCCCATCCAAGGTAATATGCAGGATGAACGGACTGGTTCTATAAAACGCAGTATCTCGCTGGACCCCTTGGAAAGTACTGTAAGGGCTCGTCCCATGCGAGGTGTAAAATCTGTACAACCAATACCGGTGACCAAAAGGAAGAGAGGGGGTGCAGCCCACACGGGTAGACAAGCCAAAATTAAGAAGACTAATGCTCTAGTTGAAACTCCTGGGGTTATGTCTACATCTTTAACTAATAGTACAGAGGCACTGTCCCCGATGGCAGCTGTGACGGACTCAATGACGCCACCCAGGATGGACACTCCGTTGGATTGGCCATAGGAAATGTGGGACAAACTTGAGCAGCTTTTTTATAGGTCTTGTATCCCAATCTATAATAGACTGGATTCTATTGAAAAGAGACTTGCTACCCTCGAAGCTGCAGGGGCCAAGGTTAAAGCCATTGGCGGGTCTGGGGTTAGTACAAGGTGTGAGGATGGGCCTGCGGGAGTTTCTAAGGCTATTCTAAATTCTAAATCTCCAATGCAGTCGACGCAGGTAGCGGTGCCGAGAAGTAACACCGCCACGACTTCTAGTGAATCAACCCCTCAGACCTGTTTAAATGGTCGTAAAGGAGTGCGGCTACCGGGTGGTACAGGATCAGGGGTGGGTGGTTCTAACCTGGGGGTCGATCACCCAGGCTGTAGAAAAAGGTTATCCAACGATCCACTGTTGGATTGCCTTCCACGTATGGACCATCCCCCAGCCTCCGTGCCGTATGTGTGTATTCTGACAGGAGTCCCCTCATTAAGATCAGGCCAATGAGAGGATTATCTAGACCTGAAAAATAAGTGTATTTATTGGCTCAACGCGAACCGGTCTCTACCCCCTAGGGTTTAGGCCGAAATCCTATTTGTAAAAAGGGTGGACTGGGTTGGGTCAAGATGTAAAACTATAAAAGGGGATAGTATTATTATGAACTTCAGGGATACCAGAGCTGTGGAACACATTTGTAGCTGGGATTCCTATGGTACGGACTCCCTTATTAAACCATTCCCGCTAACCTATTTTTATCCAGCTACTTCCTCAGGCCACGTAAATGCCCAGGTAGGAAGGAGTGTGTCTGTTCAAAGGCTTGGGGGTGGGTTTGGTGTCTGTACAGGGAATAGGTATGATGTTCTATCTGGCCTAGAGTAGTGTGATTGACATCAAATCACTCCTGGTCCCCAAATCCCAGTATGTGTTCAGAAAGCTGATAACCCCCTGCATGTTGGTCAAAATTTGGGTGATCTGGTTGATGCTGTCCCTAGTTTAATCAATATCCTGCCTCGTAGGGTCATAGTGAACACAGTCCCTGTTGAAGGTAGTTCAAGAAGCCCTGGTGGAGCCGGGGTTAATGGATCGTTACTAACCCAGGGGCTGATTACGAGTTCTGATCCATCCCCTCCCCAGGAAGGCTGTCCCATGGTTGTGGATCGGGGTACTCATAGGGCTGATAGTGTGACACTACTATCCTGGAATATCGCAGGGCTGGGCTCCAAGCTAGTACTTCCTGAATGGTCAGACTTCATTGAAGCCCATGATATATGTCTCCTTCAAGAGACTTGGGCGGTAGAGCCCGTGTTTCGATTAGGGTATCTCACTTTTCAGGTTCCCGCGGTAAAACAAGCAAAGGGCCGAGCAAACGGGGGTTTAATGGTTTGGGTACGGCAGACACTGCGGTGCAAAGTATGCCAAATACCCACAAATAACATTGATATCCTTGCGATAAAAATCATCCCTGAGCAGGGTCCTAGCGTGTGCATTTTTAACATCTATGCAAGAGGCCTCATTGGTGGGAGACGTTCGGAGGTTGTAGCGGACCTGGAGGGGTTTTTGGATGGTATGCCGAGGAATACTGGTACGATAGTCGTGGGGGATTTTAACACCAAGTTTGAACCCCTAGGGCTTGTGGATCAGTACCTCACGGAGGATGAAGATGGAAAATGGGGCATAAAAGGTCAGAGGCGGCAATCCAAATGAAGGGGCTGTGTGTATGCCAGCAACTGAGGGCCGTAAATGGACGAACATTGTCTGACAAGCGGGGGGGGGCGACACTTTCAATAATGGCCTCAGGTCGAGTCGTATTGATTATGTGCTAGTAAGTCTGTCATTGTGGCAGTCTGTAAGGGACATGGTCGTTACTATTCGTGTTGAAAGCGATCATGACCCACTTATTGTTACAATGAATGGGCTGCTTGGAGAAGTTTCACTTCATAGGGTAGAGGTAGGGGGTAGCGAGCTGGCACTCACTAATGACACGCAACATCTGAAATGGAGAAATGTCTCCGAACTTCCAGAAACATTATTAGCCATGAATAAGGAGGTAGACAGGGTATTGGATGTGTGGGGAACTTGTGAGGGTTGCCAGACCTTGTTGTCCCAGGTCACGGAGACACACACTACGCTCTTTGATAGGCTAAAATTATTCTTCTGCAAACCAGCTAATATTAAGAAAGTCAGGCACAAGAAAGTCGAAGGGTGGTTTAATGATAAATGTCGCCTTTCTCGGAGGGCATTGGCAACAGCTCTAGGTGTTAAGGACCTAGTTAGAGTGAGGTTGGCATGGGATTACTATAGGAAAACAGTAAAAGAAGCCAAAAAACTTTGGGACCAGGCAGGATGGCAGGAACTTAAGGAAGCATGCGCGTCCCAAAATTCTAAAGTATTTTGGGACACGTATAAGTGGGATAGGGAGGGGGTGCCCAGATCCCCCGCAGAGCAATGTTGCCCATCACTTATGGGTTGAATACTTTGAACCCCAGGATGCTCCCTTGGAGGATGAACAGAACATAGTCCCGTATGCTCATTTTTTTTTACTAGTGGGATATTCACCCTAGTGGATGTGGATAGGGCTTTAGACACTATCACATCGGGTCGTGCCCCTGGAATGGATAGCATCCCTGCAGATGTTTTCTTAAGCCACAAACCTTCCTGGCGATTGTATATTAGACATTTAGCAAACACAATTGCCTGTGGTGCCCCAATGGAAAGGGGCGGAGATAATTCCGGTATTTAAGAAGGGTGACAAATCCGTAGCAGCAAACTACAGGCCAATTTGTCTTATAGACTCCATACAAAAGATTATGGGCAGATTGATTCTGCAAAAAATGCACTCATGGATGGAAGACGAGCAAATCCCTACACCACTGCAGGCGGGTTTCCGACCTCTTACAAGTACAATCGATCAGGTCTTCCGTTTTATTAATATCTATTGGAAGACAGTTGTTCTGGGGAAAGGCGCCCTGTACGCGGCGGACCTGAAGGCAGCCTTCGATCTAGTGCCGCGATGCAGGTTGTGGCGTGTCCTAAGTGAGATGGGGATGTCCTCTCAATTATTATCCCTGATCGTCCGCTTACATGAGGGTAACCATGCGCAGGTACGGTGGGGGGCCAAGGGTGAGGTTACCGTGTCATTTGCCGTTGGCAGAGGAGTGCTCCAGGGTTGTGTGCTTGCACTGACCCTGTTTTCACTCTTTGTTAACGGGGTGGGCGATTTCCTCTCTGCGGTCCCCTCGGATGCCCCGATGCTGGCGGAAGAACATATACCTATCCTCATGTTCGCGGATGATACTTTAATCGTCTCCAAAACTCCCAGTGGCCTGCAAAAAGCCCTATGTAGGTTTGAGGATTTCTGCTCCATCCGGGGCCTTGTAATTAATACGGAAAAAACTAAGTTCATAGATCATTTCGGGGCAAGGTATATATGAATAATGCACCCCTCGAGAAAGTTGATGCATTTACTTACCTAGGAGTGACGTTACAGGCAGATATGGGGTGGTCTAGACAAATTGACGTAGTCACATTAAAGCATAAACAGCAGGCCGGGGTCCTCACAGCCAAATTTAGATCTTCTCTCTGCAAGCCGATCAGCCCGTTGATGGAGATCTATGGCATGAAAGTGCTTATCTCCGCTTTCTACGGAGCTGAGCTCTGGGGGTTTTCGAATTTGTCCACCCTATCTGCAGCTGAAAATTCCTTTCTTCGAAAGGTTACCAGTGTCCCGAAAAGTACACCTACGCGCCCATTGCTGCTAGACCTGGGTAGGAAAGCAGTAACAGATTTGGCAAAATTCCGCCCCCTTTTGTATTGGCGAAGACTGTGGTGTACGGCTGAACTTGCACACTACGCAAAGGGTCTTAAAGATGTAATGGATACTGATCGTTTTTATAAGGTTAAATGGCTGAGAGAGATCAGGTCGTTGTTCGTGAACCTAGGTCTGAGTGAACTATGGGCCGATCCCTTTAATGCCGCTTTTCCGTCAAAGAAAACTTTGAAGGAGATGTACTGGGATATGGTAATGGTAACAGTATGTTCCAGTGGCTCAGTGAAACATTTCCACAGGCCGGTTTTTAGAATTTAAGACAAAGCCTGAATTTGAACAGTACTGAGGCGCCATAGAGAAACCATTTGACAGGAAGCTGTATTTCCAGCTGAGGGCTGGTACCCTACCGGTTAGGACATTTAGCAGTAAATGGGCAAGGGCCACTGTGAAAGTATGTCCAAGGTGCAATGATAGACAAGAAACGGTCAGTCACCTGTTGGTTTTCTGCCCATTGTATAAGAAACCTCGTGCCATGTGGGTAATACCGATTTGCAAGCTATTGGGCTTTAGTAGGCATGAAGAGGCGCTGAGAGTCCTTACTACGGACCCATCGCTACCAACAGCAATTGTAGTGGCTAAGTTCTTGGGGTGGGCCTGGTCTATCCGTGCTAGGGTGCTTACCTAGGACTACCCAATTGATTTATCCTCTTAACGTTACCCTGCATTCTCTGTAATGAACTGGAGTTATGAAATGCCTGGGCCTAATGTTGATTTTATGGAATTGTATATTTATAATAATTTTTAGATCTACTTTATGCGACAGTTTTACAATGTTTAATATTTTCTTTAAATGATTTTAAGAGCTGGAATATTTATGTTTTTAAACTGTATGTTGTATTTTTCATGTTGTGCTTTTATGACAAATCTGTCGAATAAAGCTATTTGAATTTGAACAACCTAGCAGAATCAAGGTTAACTGGCTTTGTGCAACCCTGTAAATATGGGAATGTGTTTAACACCACAAGAATATAAACAAAATTAATGTCCCATTGGCATTTGTACCTTGCATGCATTACCCCACATCAATGACACAAGTAGTACATGGGTGCTTGACACATATGTGTGTGTCTCAACCCCCTGACAGTGGTGGACACCTTACTGGAATGGGGTAAGTACTTGCCACATATGTAGTCACACATATAACATCTGGAAAACAGTGTAACTTGCGCGATTACATGCATTGCCAATCAAACCTTGTGAAGTATGGCGCAGCATGCATCGGTAAAGGTTTGCATATTGAGAAATCGTAAACGCCCCCATAATCAGAAGCATCCTAGCATGTTGCAGCAGCACTGCCTAATAGACCTTGGTCATTTGTCATCGTTAGTATTATCAATTTTTGTGCCACTTTGTGAGGTTAAATATTTTGATGTTCAATAATTTTTACTAAAACTATTTTTCATCTCCTAATGACGCCTGAAATATTCCTAAACTTCAAAAGCAAAGGACTGACTGGCTTTGTCTCCAATGGGTAGGATGAGATGTTGCTCACACTTATTGAAGGGAACTATATTTTCAGAATGGAACGGGGTGTAAGGAATGCAATGTTTGTAAAGGGTATGCAGATATATGGGAGTATAAAATGGCTTGTTTGTGCTGATCACCCATCTTATGATGGCCATTTCCTTTCAATATGCATTGTCCAAGTAAGTTTGTAAAACCAGGAAGTAGACTTGTGATCAGTGCCAATGCAACCCTAATGCACAGCTTCCTTCCAGCTTCACACATCATTACCTCAAGCTGTCAACTAATTCTACACTTCTTGATTTACTCAGACAGTAGGTACATAAAATATATCCAGAGACAAGTATGTAAAGATATATATATATATAAATTCACTGAAAAAACCATAGGTTATAGACCATATATAGTTAGGAATTAGCATTTAAAAAACCTTATTTTACTCACACAAAACCATTGAAATTCCATATATAGTTAGTTGTACTAACTATATATCGCGCACCCGCAATCCACTGCTGATCATGTCACATATTACATCATTCATGACATGGTCAGTGACATCACTGATGACATCACTGATGACATCTCAAATGACATCACTGATGACATCACTGATGACGTCATCCAGTGACTGTATAATTCTGTAAAGTTAAAATATGTCTTACATAATGAAGAATGAATGGATGTATAAGTGTCTTGATGAAGGATTTAGTAGGGGCATGGCTGACTGTATGAGTGACTGATTAAATGTGTCTCACTGAGTGCATGGGTTAGTGACTAAACTGTCTTAATTTGTGCATCATTATGTCTGTTGTTCTGTAAACTGCTGCATGTGTTGATCAGTAGCTATATGATTAACTGTATGGGTTATTGATTGGTTGCCCAAGCATTTGTATGGGAGACTGAGTGTGTGTGTGGGTGGCTGGGAGGTGTATGACTCTCTGCATAGATGTGTGAGCAGTTGATTGACTAGATGTATGGGTTCAAAAGTGCATGTGGAAACAGCTGTATGGGCGGTTGACTGTGTGCATGAGTGTATTGGTGAGTGAATGGATATCTCAGTGCTACATGTCAAAGTAAGTACATATGTAAAACACAGTACATGTGAGAGTTGACATATATAAATAACTGTGCATAAGAGCCAGTGAATGTGTGAGTGGCTGTATGGATCATTGTGAACTTGTATCCAGGATTGTATAAGTGAGTAAATATGTTTTAGTATATGTTTGAATAAGTAAGGTGTGTATAACTGTATAGTTGAGGAAATGGAGGTGTGATTGATTCTTTGCATGACTGACTAAGTGTCTGAGTAACTCCATGGATGAGTGACAGTCTATGAGTGTCTGTTTACACTGAGTGTATCTAAGGTTATATTAGAGTCTGAAGAGGTTCATCGTATTATCACATGAATGATGTCATCAGTGATGTGATCAGTAATGTCAAATGAGATGTCATCAGTGATGTCATCAGTGATGTCATTTGAGATGTCATCAGTGATGTCATAAGTGATGTCATTTGAGATGTCATCAGTGATGTCATAAGTGATGTCATTTGAGATGTCATCAGTGATGTCATCAGTGATGTCACTGACCATGTCATGAATGATGTAATATGTGACATGATCAGCAGTGGATTGCGGGTGCGCGATATATAGTTAGTACAACTAACTATATATGGAATTTCAATGGTTTTGTGTGAGTAAAATAAGGTTTTTTAAATGCTAATTCCTAACTATATATGGTCTATAACCTATGGTTTTTTCAGTGAATTTTCAAGGTTTTGTAAATGCTAATTCCTAACTATATATGGTCTATAACCTATGGTTTTTTCAATGAATTTCATTGGTTTTTTAAAAGCTAATATCTATAGCTGTAAAATTTATTCTTCTTTAAATCCAAAAATATATTTTATATGTTTATTAATAATTTTTTTAAATATTTTTTTTGTTTCGCTCCCGGTCCGCGAACCGGGAAGCTTCCCGTTAGCTCAATTTGATTCCGCGATCCGGTCCGCGAACCGGTAAGAAATCAACATAGTGACGGTATCGCGTTGCCGCGTAATGCGTCTTATGACGTACTGCGTTAGCGCACCCGGAAGTGCCCCGGGGCGCGGACCGAGGCGCGAAACGCAACTCCCCGGAAGCGATCCGCGGCGCGAAAGCGCGACGTATCGCGTTGCCGCGAAATGCGTCTTGTGACGTATGGCGTTAGCGCACCCGGAAGTGTCCCGGGGCGCGGACCGAGGCGCGAAGCGCAGCGAACCGGAAGCTAACCGGGGAGCGTTCCGCAGCGCGTAACATGAGCGTTAGAGGTCATGTGACTTGTTAATAAAACTTTTCATTGGTTCATTTCACTTTTAGTTTCATAATTATGGAAGGCTAGGTCAGGTGACCTAAAAATAACACTTTTCATTGGTTGAGAAGTATTGTTTTTTCCAAATGATGAAAACCCCTCCTTCTTTCCTCACTCTGACTTTCATTATTGTGAGAGGAAGACCTATTTTGCTTCTTGGAAGACCTATTTTGGTTGTGTGAAAATGGCTTCATTGATTGCTGCAGCTGGTGCACCCCCACCACCACCTCCACCTCCTCATGGGAAGAGAGGACCACCTCCCCAGGTGGTTACCAACACTGAGGAGGAAGATGAAGAAATGGATGAGGAGGGAGAACAACCACAATTCCTGGAAGAGTTGCCCCGGGTTTCAAGAAAGAAAGCCAGTTTCATCTGGCAGTTTTTTTCCATCCCTCCTGGCCAAAAAAAGGTCAATGCCAGGTACGCAACATGCCTCATATGCAAGGAACAATTGTCCAGAGGGACGGACAAAAAATACAGTTATGGTAATCACACCATGCATAGGCACATGACGAGGAAACATCCCCTAAATTACAGCCGGGCGGAATTAAGGGATATGATGGACAATCCTAGAGCAACTCCTGTGGCGAGATCAACAACATCGGTTTCTTTAACACCAGAGGAGGCACGGGAAACTGTGCCAAATATCCAACCAAATTTTGGGAATATGATACATTTATGTATGCGCTGTCGTGCATTATTAGCTTGTGGCAACATGAGCATCAATGCACTCAACCTTGCATATGAACACCATGATTGCCCTAACCGCCCCCAGTAATTTTTTTTTGCTCCTGTTGAGCCCTTTCCAACGCCTGTTTTTTGTTGTTTCCCCCCCCCAAAAAACCAAAAAAAATATAAAATCGTTCAAAAAATACAAAAAAAACAAAAAATGTTCAAAAAATACAAAAAAAATATAAAACAACAAAAATATAAAAAAAAAAGTTATTTTCAGAACTACCTTCCCTTTCAAAAAAAATTGCTACAATGTTTAGCACTCTGGCAAGCTCTATTTCTTTTGGTTCGCTCCCGGGTTAGCTTCCCGGTACGCGGACCGGGAGCTAACCCAAAAAATTTTTTTTTTTAAAAAAAAAGTGTAAGTATAAGGAAAGTAAACAGAGAGTGATGTTAAAAGAAAGACAGCTATAGGGAGTAAAGAAGAGATACTGTTTAATAGATCTATTTACCGAAGAAAAGACAGAAGAGGGTATAATTGTGAAAAACAAAATAGATAACGAAGTAAAAGAAAAACAAGCATTGGCATAGCCAATAGATCTCGCCTTTGGGACCTTCTAAGTATTTAGTTATGCAGCATAATATCCTTGGTGCAGCAACATCAACTGTTGCATGTCTAAACACGTATAAGGTCCCAAAAGCGAGACCTATTGTCTATGCCAATGCTTGTTTCTTAAGTAGAATTGCAATATGTCTGACTCTTCCATGTGAAAAGATCTTATCTTGTGCTCTAAAGATTGCTAAAGTCTCGACAGAGAACAGGCTAGGCTGTAAGTAGGGTAAATTGCGCTTGGTGATCTGTTTGAGGGAGCGTCTGCTTTGCCTGGTGTCTTTGGAGAGCAATTTGGATTGTTATACTGGACAATATAGCCCTAATGTAAATAACATAGGGGCATATTATCAACATAGGCAATAAAAGTTTTGCAGCTTTTTTCGGCAGAAATGTGTCGCTAAAGCTGCTTTTGCGGCAGAAAACTGCCGCTAAAGCCGCTTTTGCACCAGTTTTCTGCCAATAAAAAGAGCAATAATTTTATTGGCTGTATTCATAATATGCCACTTAGTGTGCTTCAACTACACAGAGAAAGCATTAAGAACAAATAGTGATACAGTGATCAGTCAAAGACACTAAGAGTAATAGAGATGGAGTGAGTGAACAAGAGTGAGGAACTATGAGAAGAGAGGGACTGAGAAAAAGAGTGGAAGGAGTTGAGTAAGTATGTAATAGAGAAAGGAATGAGGGAAGTAGCAAAGGCAGGAAACTGAGGATTAAAGAAATGAAGCATTGGAACTAATAGTAGTTCAATGTGATAGAAATGTAACGAAAAGAGTACAAAATATTTACCTTATAATTGTCGTTAAATTACTCACTTTTTGTTTTTATACTTTCAATCTGTGAAAGAGAGAACAAACATTAGAAAAATATAAAAACATGTATTAAAAAATTACAAAAGACAAGGGCAAAGATTGAAGGACAAACAGTTTTTCAACAACTTTGACACTTACAGAAGCTACACAGTCCTAAAGATATACATTTTAAACTAACACTATCTTGATGCAGATGAAGTGAGGCCTATATTAAAACATGGTGCATATTTTGCATTGCTGTTGTTTCAGAAAAGTGTTGCAAGACACTAAAATGTTAAATAATTGCTTCAGGATGCCAATAAGATGTCTACTATCCAGAGTTTTGTTTCAGGTGAGGCCTACTCAGGGTTGCAGATGAAATTTCGAGTTGTTGAAGAGAATAGAGGACATAATACATGTGAAGGTCTACCAATGAAGTGAGTCATGTCCACTGCAATCTTCAACAAAGTCCAAACCTCCTATGTTTCCCTGGACAGACCTAAACTTGATCTGCACAATGTGATTCGTAATGATAGGAAACACAGGTGATGTAATTGAAATACATGCAATTTATTTTGCTCATTTCACAATCACATCACTTGTGTTTCCTTTGCTTAGGTATCTCATTGTGCAGATGTAGTCTAGCATATGAAAGAATACGCAGAAGTGCAGCACTGCATGCAACAACTTTGACACTTACAGAAGCCTCACCTTCTCCATGCCTCCTACACAGTTCTACATATACATCATAAATGCAAACAGTACAGAATTAATTATACATGTTAAATGGTTTATTTTTGCTGTTCTCAGAATGTATCAAAATTCACTAAAAACAGTGACTTGAAGGTATTCATCATGTAACAGCGGGGAAAAAAAAAACACAATCAAAATGATTGTGTTTAAAAAACCCATACAACATCAGAAATCAAAAATCAGAACTCCTTAAAGTTAACTTACTTTCCATGACGTCCAAGGATGTCCTATGAACAGCTTACACTCTTTTGTGCTGTTATTACTTTCAGCCCGCCACTTTCTGAAAGAAAATCTCCATCGTTTTTAAAAACATGTTACATACAATAAATGACTTCTTGCTCTCTACCACAAGATTCCACAAGGCCAAATCTTGTCAGAGCCATGTATAACTCTTGGATTTCTTGTTAGCCAATTCCGTCTTTTCACATTTCCGCAACTTTCAGAATTAAAATGTTGAAGATCATTTTCACAATCCTGGAATAGTAATATCTTCCCCTTCTTGCTCAGTCATGTTCTACTTTTCCTATGACACTGCTACAAGCAGACTTACACTACCTCTATGACTACTACAATTATGTAATTCTCTACATCACTTTTAATCACAAAGCAATGTAAAACAGTAGACAGCATTGCAGACTTACATTCCCTCTACTCCATGTTTTGATTGGCTGCTTCAATTAGCTTATAAAAAGAAACAGTTTTTCTGAACTCATTCAAAGTGCACTTATTTCTCCATGATGTCCAGTCTTGTGGTTAGAATTTATGTCTCTGAACTACACTTATCCTCAAGGCCAAATAGTGTAGAAGCCATTAGAACTTCTTGAAATTCCACAGAACACATCCCGAAATTATATCCCTAAAATTTTGGTTTTAAAAACACCAGGTAAGAGTTTTTAAGGTCATACGGCAATTTTTTTTTGAAAATTAAAACAGAATCATTGCAGAATGACCAGCCATTTCTAGACTTTAAATAAGCTGTGTAATGTCCTGATGTTATTGAAGGGCCGTCATGATATATAATTGCTGTAGTTACAAAAGTCCTTCCTGATATTGACAACTGCAAAGCTACAAATTTTTTTATTAAAGTTGTCAATTTTGTTCCATCAGGCCTACACCGTTGGAACATTAAAATGACGTACTGGCCATATGTTCGTATAAATAATGTGGACATCATTTCAGATTTACATTGGCTACACTCCATGTTGTGATTAGCAGCTTTTACTAGCTTATTAAAGGAGACTGATTTACTGTCTGGCAAAGTTAAATATATAAATCTTTCTGAGTCTACACTAATAGTACTTGATACCATACAGTTCTCGCAGTCATGCTGCCATTGATAAGAAAGCCCAAACAGCTGATCTACATCTACACCTTCAGCATGTAATACATCAAGCATATACATTAAAAACTCCTGACAATCTTGCTGAATATTTTGAGAGAATTGTGTTTGGCCTGAACATCTGTCTAACAGATTTCGAATTTCAGACACACTTTCTATGTTTCTTCTATCAGTGGTACATTTCTCTAACACA
Organism: Lissotriton helveticus; assembly: GCF_964261635.1. Taxonomy (NCBI): domain Eukaryota; kingdom Metazoa; phylum Chordata; class Amphibia; order Caudata; family Salamandridae; genus Lissotriton; species Lissotriton helveticus. The sequence continues at coordinate 1,229,344,700 of NC_136057.1, read as the reverse complement.
GAATTTAACAAACTGCAAAATCTTTGATCAGAATTGACCACAATCTCTTCTTTTACATTTTTTAGAGAAAACAAAACATTAATTACTACATTAGCATAGCAGTTGACACCAGAACTGTTTTCAAACTGAAAACCAACAACATCTTCAACAGAATCCTTTTTGTTTCTGCTTGTAATTTTAGGTTCATTGACTTTTTGTCTTTTTGCTACAACCTCCCCAGTATTGTTCTCATTTCTTCGTTTCCGGCCTACCACACGTTTCTCAAACAAAGGAAACTGAGGCAAATGTGGCGCATACTCTCTTCTTAACCTATTGTATTCCTTAACACAATCTAGATCTGCACAAATGTTTGTGACATCACACTCAATCAAGTTCAATCCCGATAAAGTTCTAACTCGTGACAATGCCACATATGCCATACCCTCCTTGAACACAGAACTGCCAATATTCACCAATGCACTGTCTACACTTAAACCTTGCGATTTATGGATTGTCACCGCATATGCCAAGCAAACAGGAAACTGTTTACGGCGAACATATAAGTCTTTTACAAGCAAAAATCTAGCAGAACAACGAGCAATTAGCTGTACTTCCTCAATGCCATCAAATTTAATTTTTAAAAATTCAATTCCATCTCTATTTCTGTATTTCACAAAATCAACAACATTACCCATTGATCCATTTACCAGACCTCTTTCAACATGTAAATTCCTTCTTAAAATTATACGGCAGTTCAAGCACACATTCAGAGTCTTTTCAAAACCTGCAGTTTTAGATATACTCTTCTCTAATGAATCCAATTTTGTTTTCAGATTCTCAGACAAAATAATTGTTGATCCCATATGCTCTACTCTATCAATAGCTTCCAGTTTCACAATCTCTTGCTTTTCTAAATGCAACATTTTGTTGTTAAATTTGGCACATTCTGCAAGAGTTGGCATCAAACATATTCCAGATTTCTTTTCAGTAATTTTCTGAAAAATATTCTCAGGCACAACATCTTGTTCTGGATATAAATTTGACAGTAATCGTGCATGTAAAACTTCTTTGCCATGCTCGGTCACTTTTCCAATTCTAACATCTTGTAGAATAGTCTTGTAAACTTCATCCTTCGCCTGACGCATATTTTCATGCAGTTCAGCATAATTGAAGTTTAACCATATATTGACGTTGCCAATGCTGCCTAGGCACTTCCTGGTATCTTCATGCGTGAGCATTTTGAACACAGGTTGCCCTTTCACTGGTGTCAGCTGCAGAAGATCTCCGAAAACAATGATGTGTTTGCCACCAAATAACACATCATACTCTGTTTTGAGAACTTCTTGCATCCTCAAATGCACAAAGGCAAGCATGACATTGGAAACCATGCTTACTTCGTCAATGATAAGAAGTTTCATTTTCCTCAAGATTCTTGAAACTTCAAAACAAGCATCTCCAGATAGCTTGTGATATTCTAATTTGTTGTCATGCTCCACTGGCAGCATCAGTAAACGATGTAAAGTAATCCCTTTAATATTATGTGCTGCCAGTCCAGTTGGAGCAGTGACAACACAAGACAGCGATGACTCTGTCCTTTCCTGCAAATAGCATGAAATTGCTTTAATGAGGAAACTTTTTCCAGTTCCCGCTTCTCCACTCACGTACAGTCGGACAGGCTTCAACGACGTACATGAGCACTCTTTCTTATCATGACTTAATCCATGATCAATTTGCATGGTAACTTCGTCATATATTTTCCTCTGCTCAACGTTGAGTTGCCTTTCCAACTCTTCTAAGTTAACCGCATCCTCCTGAGCATGTGCCATGGCTCTTTCCACTTCATTCATAGCAGTGGCAGCTTCATTTTCGATAACAGGTCCTCCTAGTGGATCCTGACTCAATGAAGCAGAACTCTGACTGTCCTGAGAACTGTCTCTGGCAATCTCAGCTGCAATCGTTGCTTCCTGCTCAATTTCCGCATTCAACATTTCTACATATTTTGGAAAAGCAGGACATTCTATGGTCTCCTTGGCGGCATTGAAAGAGTCTTCGTAACAGAGAAAATCTCCAAGCAGTTCCTCTTCTGCACGCCAAGGCTTGAAAAGTTGCAAAAGTGCTAAATAGAAAAACTCCTTTTTTTCAGGAGATTCGCCACTCAATTTTCGATGGTTTACCAAGTGGCATTTTCTTTGCTTGACCAGACATCCCTCACTTCCTATTACAGCATACACTCCTTTCTCAGTATCTTCTTTGATGTTCCTCTTGAATATGTAATTTTGCAGAACCTCATACAGACAAACATTCTCGAGGTGACTGCTTCGATTTGGATAATATGTATCCAACATGTTTGTCTTCAAAATGTCGGTACTGTTTGGCTTCTTTTCCGCCAAATACTCAATTTCCCGCACAGGTTTGAGAACTCGATTACGCGTTGCAGCAAGACCAAGACTCGCCCAAACGATACTCCTGGACTTGGCATAGAGACTTGCTGAAGACAACCGGTCAGAACATTCGTACGCTCCGATTTCTCGATGCGACAACATCTTCAGACTGAAACTGTACAACTTCTTGCTGAGGCTCTTTTCATGGGAAATGTCCTCCCACATATCCTTCAATTCTGTCTTCTCTTTTTTGGTGATGTAAGACGTCACATACCGAGCCACAGCCATACAGTTATCAGCCACAAACTGTATATCCATGTTAGCATTCCACATGGACAAAATCACCGGGTTGTAGTCGTTGATGTACTTGGACTCTTCGTTCCTCTTCAAATTGTAAGTGTTTTTAGGTGATTTCTTCATGACATTGTGTCGCAACGAAGACATCAAACTGTTTACTCTTCCTTTAGAAATCACCGGTCGTGGAAAGCCGAAACGACATTTAGTGTAGAACTTGTCTTTGTTTCGGAATTTACGACGGCAGTACTTTCCACATCGATGGCTTTGGAAACGCAGAACTTTTTCTCTTAGGCTTTTCTTCTCCTTTGCGTTTGGAACAGCACACGTAGAATACTGTTGGATGAAACTCATCACTGAGTCTTCTGGATCCGTTCCAAATTTAGGTGCATCCTTGATCCACAGCAACATATGTATATGAGGAGCACCTCTTGCTTGGTACTCCTTTCTCCAGAAGAAATCCAACACCTCTCCAAGAGGTGGATTCTTCTTATTCATGATGAAAGACATCATAGCTTCAAATCTATGATTGAAGTACCTACATACATTGACTGGATCCAAAGAGCCCAGTTCTCCGGGTGTCTTGAATTCGATGTTATCTACGTTAGCATTTGCCTCTCGTAGAAATTGAAGTAAGTCTTCCCAGCCATACTCGGCACAGCTCAGAGTGAGGAACCATGTGGGAGTACCTAAGTTCCTCAGCATACATTTTAAATCACCATGACGACGGTACCAGTACTCATTAGTACCACGCTGACACGCCATGAGATTAATCAGGTGAGAATCCAAAATACTATCTTGGACATTGACTTTATCCATAAAATCACTTGCCGAGATGTTTTGCATGTGTATACCACTTTTCAAGATGTGGTTCACTGCATATGACAGTCCAGACAGATCGCTTTCAAACAGGAGATGAAACAAATAAGGAATGCATTGTCGAAACCTAGCATCTCCTGCATACAATCGCAAAGTCCGGTATTCAGAAGCAGGAATTTGATGAGGTCGCTCATCATATCTTCCTCCCTGACCTGTTGGAAAAAGCTGTGGGAAACACCGAGCTTCCAAACTTTCCTCCCAAACACTAATGGGACTCCCTTTGGCTTGTTTCATTTGAAACAACTCAATAGCATTCCCCATGACTTCCTTGGAATGCAAAGGATGAACACTATAATGTTCATATATTTCTTCACTAGTAGAGGGTTCTACTTTCTCAATTTGACCAGCACACAAATCGCTATCCTCTTCCTCACTTACTTCCTCTTCTGCAAAAAATACATTTTTAAAGTATTTATTATTTTTTTTCAAATACAATGTTGCCTTTTTAACTTTTCTAACATCTACTAAATCTTGCCATATTTTCTTATTCTTTGTCGGAACCCCATTAACTAAGATAACCAGAGGTTCCTCTTCCACTTTTTCTACTCCAATTGTGTTAATGTTTTTCTTGAAATCTAGAGGCAAATAAACAACTCTTCCCTTTAATCCTCTCTGTAAATCTGATGGAGGCAATTTCCCTGTCTTTGGCTCCATTCTTACAATAGCCTGAAAGGGATGGATACTTTGAATCAAAATAGATTCATAAGTATTTAAGTCCTTCAATTCAGAAGGAATCTCAACCAATTCCAGATTATTATGAACTGCTCTAGCAGGCATCTGGTTTTGTTTTAATTTGTTACAACAATAAGTACACACACGTTGATCCAATCCCAAATCAAAACAATTTTCTACCATCAAGTATGTTGCAAAATCCTTCCATTCACTATTATTTTCCCTTTCACTTTTTGCATATAAATCCACTAACTTAGTCTGATTCTTATAATAAGTGCGTCGACAACACACACAAGTGAAATTAGGCCTCTCACTTGATTTCACGTCAAACGTCGCAATTTCCCTCTGGAAATTATCTGTACTGGAAACCTGTACACTATCTTCCACATGACCCTCTACTTCTTGCTCAATTTCAACATTCTCCTCTTTACTTCCAAAGTAACAAAACTCAATTTCTTCACATATATTCTTCACATCTATTTCAGAACCATGCAAAAGAGCAGCGCATAATTGTTTCAGCATAATTGCTGGACTCTTAGCATAATACAACATTCTAACTAATTTCCTCACTTTGTTATGATGCACTGCTAGCATCTTGAAATGATGAAAAACACTCTGGCATACTCTCCTGGAAAGACAAGCCAGTGAATGACCATGCAAACCTGTCACTTCTCTTACTCTGCAAGGATCTAATTCTTGCAACAACATCATTTTCTGCTTCAAACTTTTTTTGTTAAATGACCGTACAAAATCACAAAGCAAATTGATGGAATCCTGTCGCACACTGCAAATACTACTACACTTCCAGGTGTACACAGGACCCTTAGCACGTCTTCCTAAAACCTCATTACCTAACACCTCTTCTGCCTCTGTTGTCACAAGTTTTTCTTTTTCAACTGGACAACCATCTTTCACTTCATAAGCACGACCACTGGTGTCAACTGCATGCACCAAATCATTATCCTGGAAATAACTCTCCTCATTAAAAAATGCCTCACAGCTTGAACTATGCATCCATTCTCCAGAAAAAACTTCACAAAAATTACTACGATTAACTATTCTCTTCCATCTACTATTTCTTTTGAAATCAAAAATTGCCTTGTTTAGCTTCCTAATCCTATTGATTATCAAAATAAATAACTTACGTTTAATTTCAAATGCCTGATCAATAACTTTCTCAACTTTTTTTTTCTCTTATAAAAAACTAGTTTCTGTTGACCTTTCTTAATATTTTTTAACAAATTGCCAATTATCCTGTTGCGGAACATTCGTTTACGAATCTCCCTAAACTGTTGTTTCCTTCTACTATCATGCACAGATTTATCTCTTGCTCTAGCAGTAACATTTTTCATTGTCCTTTTCTTTCCATTTGATTTCCTTCTCGTTTTATGGACTGAAACATTTTCTGTAGTAATATTTTTTTTAATACAAATATTTCTTATGAAATATTTAGAGCTCTTACCCGGTGCTTTCTTCGTGGCTTGAGAAATCTTTTTGTTAGAGGACTGCTGCGTTTTTTTTTTCACCTGCTGTCTTTGACGTTTTGCAGCCTTTATCTGTCTTTGTATTGTAGGCATGGTGAAATCTTGAAATGATCTGCAGTTGAATCTGTGGAAAAATATAATAAAAAATGTTATTAAACATTATTACCAAACAGTAAATCAGTAACAGTGATCAAAAACTTAACATACTACTTGACATTTTAATTTGAAGATTTTTTAGTCATTGGCAATTTTACAATACAGAAATACCAGAAAAGAAATGACATTTATATTTATGTTACCTATGCTATTTTATATGTGAATCTGATCTAATTTTATGAGCATATTTTAATATTTTATTGAAGACACTACACATAACCTGTTTTTGAAGGTGTCTTTATTTTTAAATTAAACGGTTTACCTTTTTACTTTTTATTGATTATAAATTTTAAAAATAAATGTTTATATTTCCAAAGGCTCAAGCAGGTCAGCTTCCCATCCTATATCATATAATTCGGACAAATCTGCATCCTCATCACGCTCTTCTTCATCCTCAGGATTTAAATCATCCAAAGGATCAACATCCACTGATGTTTCAATTACAAGTTCAATGATGAGGTCAAAATCAACTGATTGCAGATTGTCGCTCATGTTGAGGTTGTCTTTATCTTTAAAGAAAGATAACAACAATGAGATGTTGCAGAGTAAGAGACAAATCTCACAGATTATAATAGTAAAATTGTTTAACAAGATTAACATTTTGCAGCTATTATTTAGCCATGTCCAGCAATGCTGAGCAGGTGAAGCCTATGTCTAATTTTCCACTGAACAGGACTCATCTCTTCTTAACCTTGGATAAGCCTCACCGACTCTGTGTCCCCTGCACATACTTAAATGTTAAAGGGCAGATTTATATTAAATGGCACATCCCCAGGCATGCACCAGTTAACGTGCACCACTGCTCTGCCACCCATGGTGTGCCGCATTTACAATCAGATAGGAGAAAGCTGCATCAAAACCCTGCGCCTGCTTGAAGCTGGCATAGGTCTTGACGCAGCATTGTGGAGATGGGGCACCCCTGAGCCTTGCTGGAGCTGCATCGCACTTGCGATACAACTCCAGCAATGCGCCACCTTTACGGCACAGATGCTTCACGCATCTGTGCCGTTTTTGCCCCATGCTGCGCCGCATTGTAAATGCAGCACACCATGGGTGGCGGAACAGCGGCGCAGGATGACTGTCACATCCCTGGTGATGCGCCAGTCATCATAAATCTATCCCTAAGCTTCTTATCTTGTTACAGATGAACTGCCATATGTATCATCAAAATATTTTACATTTTCTAAATAGCGAATTTTAAGGAATAAATAGCGATTCTTTACCATTCCTAATTTGCGATGAGCAAATTGCTAATTGCAAGTTACCCATTCATTTCCATGGGCTAGGAGGCTCATAGGAATGAAGGTTTAATTTGCGATTAGCAATTTGCTCATCACAAATTAGGAATTTTTCCAAGGGTGCAGGGGTGTCTCAAGAACACCCTGCTGCACCCCTGAAAAACAAATTTGGGGGCATATGGCACACATACATGCCCTAAGGGCATGTGTTGGCGTCATATGGCACCTTTTGTTTTTTTGAAAGAAAGCTTTTTGAAAAGAATTCACAAATTACCACCAATTTACCACAATAGTTTCCAAATCCTTATTGTCATTTTTTACATAGTTTTTGTTTGATACATTGCATTTAAATAGTCACAAAATTTGCAAATCCTTCAGTGCAATTGCAAAATAAGGAATAGCAAATTTTGCTACTCCTTATTTTGCATCAAACTTGTTTGATACATACCATTTGTCTAATTAACATTTGCAAAGGCCGAAATTCGTAGAATTTTGATATTTGCAAATGCTAATTAGCTTGATACATATGGCCCCAAGTGAGGCCTGTCTTGCGACATGGTGCATCTTTTGCATCACTGCTGCTTGGGTTTTATGTGGTACGTTTTTTTTACACCATGACATATCTGCCTAAATGCATCAATTTGTAATGTTGTCGCCTCATAGCAAATCTTTTGCACCACCGCTGCATCATAAAAGTGACGCACAGTGGCACAAAAGAGGCATACACCTATCATAAATCTGTCCCTAGCATTTTAAATGATTAATCCAGGATGACAATAAAGTGTGTCCTATCCAGAGGTTTGTTTAAGGTGAGGCCTACTCAGGATTGCAGATTAAAGTTACGCTTGATGAAGAATACAGAGGAGATAATACATGTAAAGCTCTACCAATGAAGTAAGTGATGTCTATTTAATTGCGCCAGTCACCATAAATGAATCCATAAGCTTCTTATCTTGTTAGACATCAACCGCCATATGTATCATATAACTATTTTGCATTTCCAAAAAAGCGAATTTTAAGGAATAAATAGCGATTCTTTACCATTCCAAATTTGCGATGAGAAAATTGCTAATTGCAAATTACCCATTCATTTCCATGGGCTAGGAGGCTCATATAAATGAAGGTGCAATTTGCGATTAACAATTTGCTCATCACAAATTAGGAATTTATTCCAAAGGTGCAGGGGTGTCTCAAGAACACCCTGCTGCACCCCTAAAAAAGAAATTTGGGGGCATATGGCGCACATAAATTTTAACAACATTCCTTTACCTCAACAACGATTTTCAAATCATAACTTCAAAACACTACACATGGGAAAATTACTTAAATTGTCCTTAAGACACATAAAAGCGTTTTTTGATTGGCTTTCCTGCATGGTAGGGTCACTCTTAACATGGCTATGTAACACAAACATTCAAAATCTAAATTTTCCATGCACATGTGGGAGCATATTTACAAGCAATTTGCGCCACAGAGAAATGTCTTACACTAAAATGAGAAAAATAACATCAGGGACAGTCAATTGCCTTATAAAGAACCGTACACCATTATGTCCTTGTCATGAATTTAAAAACAATTCCTTTTCCCCAAAAACGATTTTCAAATCATAATTTCAAAACACTGCACATGAGAAAATGACTTAAAATGTCATTAAAACACATGAAAGCGTTTTTTGATTGCCTTTCGAGCATGGTTGGGTCACTTTTAACATGGCTATGTAACACAAACATTCAAAATCAAAATTTTCCATGCACATGTGGAAGCATATTTACAAGCAATTTGCGCCACAGAGAAAGGTCTTACACTAAAATGAGAAAAATAACATCAGGGACAGTCAATTGCCTTATAAAGAAGCATACACCATTATGTCCTTGTCATGAATTTAAAAACAATTCCTTTTCCCCAAAAACGATTTTCAAATCATAATTTCTAAACACTGCACATGGGAAAATGACTTAAAATGTCATTAAAACACATGAAAGCGTTTTTTGATTGGCTTTCCTGCATGGTAGGGTCACTCTTAACATGGCTATGTAACACAAACATTCGAAATCAAAATTTTCCATACACATGTGAGAGCATATTTACAAGCAATTTGCGCCACATAAATAATAATTTTCTCCTTAAAGCACACTATTCTCTATCTAAATTAAAGAAATATTTTCTCACCTTAGCAAATACTTTGAGTTTGAAAACAGTCTCAGAAACACACCAATTTGTCTTCAGCAGAGCAAAAGGTATGCACTCCAGAGTCTGCAGCTATCAAAAGCACAGAAATGCTGTAATTCTTCACACATATTTCTCATGTCACCCAATCAAAACTCTTGCCTCACTTTTTTTCAAATGAAAACCCTTCCCCCTCTGCCCTTTCTGCCTATTTTCCATAGCAACCACCTCCTGGAATACCTCTGGTGTTTGCAAGTTCACACAACAATGTTGCAATTGAACTCTGAACTCTCAGTGCACCTGCATATCCAGTGCATTCTTTCATTTAATGATTTTTTATTGACCACTCAAAATACATCTTTCAAAGAACACATCTGTGCACCCTAACTTTCTGTTTTCATCAATCAAAATCCACCAATCACTGTTACTGCTTCATGAACACAGAAACTCCACAGTTTTTTTTTTCATTTTACACTCTCATTTTTTCAACTGCCATTTCATTGCCACACTTCATCTGACTGCAGGAGAACCTTCTCTCACCATGTTTTCTGTCTGGATTGTTGGTCATAGTTATATTCACTGGGCTCAAAGGTACGTTGAAAGCAGGAATTTACCTAACCTCAATTTACAAGATGTGGAAATTAAGTGGTTTGGCCACAGAGGATTAAAATGTCACCAATTGATACCATTGGTGAAAACCTTTATGCATTTGCCAAAACCTGACCTGTTAATTGTGCACCGTGGAGGTAATGATTTGGGCACTTTGACTGGGGTAGGTCTAGAAATGCTTTTAAAGGACACCTTTGAGCAATTAATGGCACTTTTTCCTCAGACTGCCTTGGTATATTCAAATATATGCCAAAGACAGAAATGGAGGTGGTCAAACCAATTTTGTCCACAAATTGAGAAGTCGAGGAAGCATGTAAACAAATCTGTTTCAGCTTACATGAGAGACCATGGAATGGGCTCCCTGTACAACAATAACTTGCGTTACTACATGCAAGATATCTACAGAGGAGATGGAGTTCACTTCTCAGATGAGGGCAACAGAGTTTCCACTCTGAATTTAAGAATGTGCATTGGTACCTACTTATAAGTACCTAAATGTACCATAAACCCAAAAGCTCTTCTCAGAGCTACCCTACATCTAATCACTCACAATTATTATTTAACTCTAACATTTTCACTAATTTTCAACAAAATACGCTCCCTGGGGCGCTACCCGGTACGCGTACCGGGAGCTAACCTCGCGAAATTTTTTAGAAAAATGTTTTTTTTTCGCACATATAAGCCTCCTCAGCCACCCTCAGAAAACCTAGGGGGTCAAGATAACTCTACCGTGCCCCCTTCTACCCATTCTGAACATTATTTGCCCTCCATCTTGTATCTTAATTCGACTGAAACACAAAATGGTGGACTCCCGGAACGCTTAAGGTCCGCGAACCGAGGCGCTCAACGGTTCGCGTACCGGGTCGCTCCCTGGGAAGATAAAGAAAATAAAAAATAATCAACAAATCCAACAATCAATTAACATACAGCATTTGAAAAGTCTATCATTCATTTTTCATTGTAGTACGCTCCCCAGAACGCTTCCCGGTTCGCGTACCGGGCGCTACCCACGCAAAAAAAACAAAAAAAAAAAATTTTTTTTTTTTGCCCCGCGGGGCCCTTTGAAAACCTCCACATTAAACCTAGGGGGTCAGCGAGGATCTACTATGCCCCCTTATGGTTATTTCCCCCTTTGTTTTGGCCTCCTCTTGTCTCTCGATCCTACCGAGAGACAAGATGGCGGCCGCTCCGGACTGTTTAGAATGTTGACAGACACCGGAGAGCCAATCAGCTTCGCTACGCAAAGTTTTGGTACGCTTAAGGTCCGCGAACCGGGGCGCTGCCCGGTCCGCGCTTACAGATATATATCTTTTTTTGAACGTTAATTTCTCAAAATCCACTGCAGCACATATATTGAGACCTACAAAAGGCACATCGGGCTACCAGTCCCTACAATTTAGCCAAGTTTCGTGCAAATCCATTCAGCCGTTCGGGCTAAAAGTGAGGCTAACCGCCCTATGGAAAACTCAATGTTAAAAACACGTTTTGGGACCCCCCTTTTTTCTCGGCCCCCCCTGGACGAACCCCCCCCAAATTTTCAGGGGCTGCTCAGACACAAAATGTTCCATTTTCCAGAAAATTTCAGCCAATTCCGTCCACAAACGCCAAAGTTATTAGACATAGAATTTTCAAAAATCCCATAGGGAAAAAATCCTAACTATATATACCTACTGGAGACCGCCAGTAGGTATATATACTAGATCCTGGTGATCCACAGATTCCACACATTGTATATATATATATTACCTACTGGCGGTCGCCAGTAGGTATACATAGTTAGGATTTTTTCTCTATGGGATTTTTGAAAGTTCTATGTCTAATAACTTTGGCGTTTGTGGACGGAATTGGCTGAAATTTTCAGGAAAATGGAACATTTTGTTTCTGAGCAGCCCCTGAAAATTTTGGGGGGGTTTGTCAAGGGGGGGCCGAGAAAAAGGGGGGTCCCAAAACGCGTTTTTCCCATGTTAATTTCCATAGGGCGGTTGGCCTCACTTTTAGCCCGAATGGCTGAATGGATTTGCACGAAACTTGGCAAAATTGTAGGGACTGTTAGCCCGATGTGCCTTTGCTAGGTCTCAAGATATGTGCTCAAGTGGATTTTGAGAAATTAACGTTAAAAAAAAAATATATATCTGTAAGCGCGCTCCGGGCAGCGCCCCGGTTCGCGTACTTGACGCGTAACGGAACTTCGCGAAGCGAAGCTGATTGGCTCTCCGGTGTCTGTCAACATTCTAAACAGTCCGGAGCGGCCGCCATCTTGTCTCTCGGTAGGATCGAGAGACAAGAGGAGGCCAAAAGAAAGGGGGAAATGACCATAAGGGGGCATAGTAGATCCTTCCTGACCCCCTAGGTTTGATGTGGAGGCTTTAAAAGGGCCCCGCGGGGCAAAAAAAAAATAAATTTTTTTTTTGTTTTTTTTGCGTGGGTAGCGCCCGGTACGCGCACCGGGAAGCTGTCCGGGGAGCGTACTATAAGGAAAAAAGAATGATAGACTATGATATTTTGAAATATTGTATGTTTATTGATTGTTCTTTTTGTTGTTTTTTTTTTTTTATTTAAGTAGCAGTATTAATGATTATTAAATATAAATGTATTTTTGAAATTGTGCACAGTATACTATAAGTCTGACTTTACTTTATAATCAATTTGGTACTAGTTTATGAATTACATATAAAAATGATTAAAGACTCAAACAATTTTTAAATATTAAATATAATTTTATTTTTCTGATTCTTTTTCAAAATTTAATAGAACGTCTAACATTTGACTGTCCGATATGTCCTCTTGTTGAGTGAACATAACTTCCCACATTTGACCGTCATCATAATGAAGTAAATGATCCACAGATTCCACACATTGTAGAAGTTCATGGTCTAGTGATTCATCCATGAATTCCAAGTCAATGGGTTCAATTATTTCCTCATTATTCATGTCTAGGACAATTTCAAAGGAAACGTTCTGTTCCCCTTGCATTTTTGTGCTGAAATTTGAATAAAAAATAAATATATCAGTAGAGATAGGGCACTGTTGGGTTTAAGTTCAGACAGGTAGTTTTGAGGCATGAAGTAGTACTATTAAAAAGTGCCTGTGAGAAAGCCTATGTAAATTCATAATAATACCACAGAAACCTAAATCAATCCATAATTATAATAAACAAGCCTTTCTCAATGTCTAACTCTTACAGAGGGATAGTATATAACTATCTGAAAATGTTTTCAAATTTATAAAATAATATCTTACCTTTTAAAAACAAGTTTAAGTTGTGAGTGAAAATGATCTTGCAATGTAGTTCAGGAAGTAGTAGTCAAAATGGCTGTGTTTCTCTCTCTTTTTTATATATATTCAGGTACATAACCAATCAAATGTCAGGTAAGAAAAGTAGAAAATGAAAGTAACATTTTAATTGGTTGTCAATTCCAACACTTCAGATGTGTTTTGTGAAGTAATTTACCTCAGGGTATTTAGAGAGGTCTACAGGCTAAATGGCTAAATGGAATTCCAACCAAATGTGTGAAAATGGTAGGGATTGATATGTAGTATGAGCTAATCTATATTTGGTGAAAGTGTCTCCAGGGTTTCTTCTGTAAATTACTTTCCCACCTTTTTTAATGGAGCGCTTCCCGGTGAGCGCCCCGGTACGCGAATCGGCAGCGTTACGGGAGTCCACCATTTTGTGTTTCGCTCGAATAAAGATACTAGATGGAGGGCAAATAATGTTCAGAATGGGTAGAAGGGGGCACGGTAGACGTATTTTGACCCCATAGGTTTTCTGAGGGTGGCTGAGGAGGCCCATATGTGTGAAAAAAAATCTCTTTTTTTTTAAATTTCGCGCGGTTAGCTTCCGGTTCGCGTACCGGGTAGCGCTCCGGGGAGCGTACTTTGTTGAAAATTAGTGAAAAAAGTTAGAGTAAAATAATAATTGTGAGTGATCAGATGTAGGGTAGCTCTGAGAAGAGCTTTTGGGTTTATGGTACATTTAGGTACTTATAAGTAGGTACCAATGCACATTTTTAAATTCAGAATGAAAACTCTGTTCCCTTCATCTGAGAAGTGAACTCCATCTCCTCTGTAGATATATTGCATGTAGTAACGTAAGTTATTGTTGTAGATGGAGCCCATTCCATGGTCTCTCATGTAAGCTGAAACAGATTTGTTTACATGCTTCCTCGATTTCTCAATTTGTGGACAAAATTGGTTCGACCACCTCCATTTCTGTCTTTGGCATATATTTGAATATACCAAGGCAGTTTGAGGAAAAAGTGCCATCAATTGCTCAAAGGTGTCCTTTAAAAGCATTTCCAGACCTACCCCAGTCAAAGTGCCCAAGTCATTTCCTCCACAGTGCACAATTAACAGGTCAGGTTTAGGCAAATGCATAAAGGTTTTCACCAATGGTATCAATTGGTGACATTTTAATCCTCTGTGGCCAAACCACTTAATTTCCACATCTTGTAAATTGAGGTTAGGTAAATTTCTGTTATCAGCATACCTCTGAGCCCAGTAGATGTAACTATGTCCAACAATCCAGACAGAAAACATGGTGAGAGGAGGTTCTGCTGCAGTCAGATGAAGTGTGGCAATGAAATGGGAGTTGAAAAAATAAGAGTTTAATATGAAAAAAACTGTGGAGTTTCTGTGTTAATGAAGCAGTAGCAGTGATTGGTGGATTTTGATTGCTGAAAACAGAAAGTTAGGGTGCATGGATGAGTTCTTTGAAAGATGTAATTTGAATGGTCAAAAAAAAATCATTTTATGAAAGATTGCACTGGATACGCAGGTGTACTGAGAGTTCAGAGTTCAATTGAAACATTGTTGTGTGAACTTGCAAACATGAGAGGTCTTTCAGGAGGTGGTTGCTATGCAAAAAAGGCAGAAAGGGCAGAGGGGGGAAGGGTGTTGATTTGAAAAAAGTGAGGGAAGAGTTTTGATTGGGTGACATGAGAGATATGTGTGATGAATTACAGGTTTTCTGTGCTTTTTATGGCTGCAGACTCTGGAGTGCATACCTTTTGCTCTGCTAAAGACAATTTGGTGTGTTTCTGAGACTGTTTTGAAACTCATAAAGTATTTGCTAAGGTGAGAAAAGATTCATTTAATTTAGATAGAGAATAGTATGGTTTAGGGAGAACATTATGAAGAAAGTTGTGTATTTAAAATTTGGATTTGTGTCAAGTGTTTTACAAATAGATTTTGTTTCTTTGTGTTACATAGCCATGTTAAAAGTGACGCTAAAATAGTGCAAGGGTCTTACAAAAATGCTTTCATGTGTCTTAGGGTATTTTAACTCACTTCCCCATGAATGTATGAATATAATTGCTTTACAAGTTGTGTTTAAAAACGTTTTTTGAAATCAATTAGGTTTCTTGATATGTAATGCTACAGGTTCATAGGTTGCTTGGGGCATATTTATAAGGCCTTTGAGTCTCTCTGATGTTATTTTTCCCATTTTAATTTAAGACCTTTCCCTGTGGTGCAAGGTCCTTGTAAATACGCCCCCATCTGTGCTTGGCAAATTTAGATCTTGATTATTTGACTTACATAGCCATGTTAAAAGTGATCTAAAAATGGAGCAAGGGCTTAAAAAAAACGCTTTCATGTGTCTTAGGGCATTTTAAGTCACTTCCCGATGAATGTAGGTATATAATTTATTTAGATGATGTGTTTAAAAACGATTTTTGAAATCAATTAGATTTCTTGATATGTAATGCTAGAGCTTCATAGGTTGCTTGGGGCATATTTATAAGGCCTTTGAGTCTCTCTGATGTTATTTTTCCCATTTTAATTTAAGACCTTTCCCTGTGGTGCAAGGTCCTTGTAAATACGCCCCCATGTGTGCTTGGCAAATTTAGATTTTGATTATTTGACTTACATAGCCATGTTCCATACAGTTCTAACCTTCTGCGTAGTCTTTGATATGCTAGACTCCATCTGCACTATGAGATACCTAAGCAAAGGAAACACAGGTGATGTGATTGTGAAATGAGGAAAAGAAACTACACATTTTTCAATTACATCACATGTGTTTCCTAAGTTTACGAATGACATTGTGCAGATGAGGTTTTGGTCTGTCCACGGACACAGAAAAGGTCTGGCCTTTGTTCAAGAGTGAAGTGGACATGACTTACTTCATTGGTAGGCCTTCACATGTATTATCTCCTCTGTACTCTTCAAAAAGCGTAAATTTCATCTGCAACCCTGAGTAGGGCTCACCTCAAACAAACCTCTGGATAGGCCACACTTTATCGTCATCCTGAATCAATCATTTAAAATGTTAGGGACAGATTTATGATAGGTGTAAGCTTATTTTGCGTCACTGTGCGTGACTTTTGTGACGCAGCGGCGGTGCAAAAGATTTGCTATGTGGCGACATATTTACAACTTGATGCATCTAGGCAGATGTGTCATGCTGTAAAGTCCCGTGCCACATGAAACCGATGCAGCAGTGATGCAAAAGATGCACCATGTTGCAAGACAGGCCTCATTTCATCTCCAACAAGATAAGAAGCTGAATCTTCTGTAAATGTTAAAATTGTTGTATACACTGCTCAACTTATGTGTACTCTTTGATATGCTAGAGTCCATCTGCACTATGAGATACCTAAGCAAAGGAAACACAGGTGATGTGATTGTGAAATGAGGAAAAGAAACTACACATTTTTCAATTACATCACATGTGTTTCCTAAGTTTACGAATGACATTGTGCAGATGAGGTTTTGGTCTGTCCACGGACACAGAAAAGGTCTGGCCTTTGTTCAAGAGTGAAGTGGACATGACTTACTTCATTGGTAGGCCTTCACATGTATTATCTCCTCTGTACTCTTCAAAAAGCGTAAATTTCATCTGCAACCCTGAGTAGGGCTCACCTCAAACAAACCTCTGGATAGGCCACACTTTATCGTCATCCTGAATCAATCATTTAAAATGTTAGGGACAGATTTATGATAGGTGTAAGCTTATTTTGCGTCACTGTGCGTGACTTTTGTGACGCAGCGGCGGTGCAAAAGATTTGCTATGTGGCGACATATTTACAACTTGATGCATCTAGGCAGATGTGTCATGCTGTAAAGTCCCGTGCCACATGAAACCGATGCAGCAGTGATGCAAAAGATGCACCATGTTGCAAGACAGGCCTCATTTCATCTCCAACAAGATAAGAAGCTGAATCTTCTGTAAATGTCAAAATTGTTGTATACACTGCTCAACTTATGTGTACTCTTTGATATGCTAGAGTCCATCTGCACTATGAGATACCTAAGCAAAGGAAACACAGGTGATGTGATTGTGAAATGAGGAAAAGAAACTCCACATTTTTCAATTACATCACCTGTGTTTCCTAAGTTTACGAATGACATTGTGCAGATGAGGTTTAGGCCTGTCCACGGACACAGAAGAGGTCTGGCCTTTGTTCAAGAGTGAAGTGGACATGACTTACTTCATTGGTAGGCTTTCACATGTATTATCTCCTCTGTACTCTTCAACAAGCGTAAATTTCATCTGCAACCCTGAGTAGGCCTCACCTTAAACAAACCTCTGGATAGGCCACACCTTATCGTCATCCTGAATCAATCATTTAAAATGTTAGGGACAGATTTATGATAGGTGTATGCCTCTTTTGCGTCACTGTGCGTCACTTTTGTGACGCAGCGGCGGTGCAAAAGATTTGCTATGTGGTGACATATTTACAACTTGATGCATCTAGGCAGATGTGTCATGCTGTAAAGTCCCGTGCCACATGAAACCGATGCAGCAGTGATGCAAAAGATGCACCATGTTGCAAGACAGGCCTCATTTCATCTCCAACAAGATAAGAAGCTGAATCTTCTGTAAATGTCAAAATTGTTGTATACACTGCTCAACTTATGTGTACTCTTTGATATGCTAGAGTCCATCTGCACTATGAGATACCTAAGCAAAGGAAACACAGGTGATGTGATTGTGAAATGAGGAAAAGAAACTCCCCATTTTTCAATTACATCACCTGTGTTTCCTAAGTTTACGAATGACATTGTGCAGATGAAGTTTAGGTCTGTCCACGGACACAGAAAAGGTCTGGCCTTTGTTCAAGAGTGAAGTGGACATGACTTACTTCATTGGTAGGCCTTCACATGTATTATCTCCTCTGTACTCTTCAACAAGCGTAAATTTCATCTGCAACCCTGAGTAGGCCTCACCTCAAACAAACCTCTGGATAGGCCACACTTTATCGTCATCCTGAATCAATCATTTAAAATGTTAGGGACAGATTTATGATAGGTGTAAGCTTATTTTGCGTCACTGTGCGTGACTTTTGTGACACAGCGGCGGTGCAAAAGATTTGCTATGTGGCGACATATTTACAACTTGATGCATCTAGGCAGATGTGTCATGCTGTAAAGTCCCGTGCCACATGAAACCGATGCAGCAGTGATGCAAAACATGCACCATGTTGCAAGACAGGCCTCATTTCATCTCCGACAAGATAAGAAGCTGAATCTTCTGTAAATGTGAAAATTGTTGTATACACTGCTCAACTTATGTGTACTCTTTGATATGCTAGAGTCCATCTGCACTATGAGATACCTAAGCAAAGGAAACACAGGTGATGTGATTGTGAAATGAGGAAAAGAAACTCCACATTTTTCAATTACATCACCTGTGTTTCCTAAGTTTACGAATGACATTGTGCAGATGAGGTTTAGGCCTGTCCACGGACACAGAATAGGTCTGGCCTTTGTTCAAGAGTGAAGTGGACATGACTTACTTCATTGGTAGGCTTTCACATGTATTATCTCCTCTGTACTCTTCAACAAGCGTAAATTTCATCTGCAACCCTGAGTAGGCCTCACTTTAAACAAACCTCTGGATAGGCCACACCTTATCGTCATCCTGAATCAATCATTTAAAATGTTAGGGACAGATTTATGATAGGTGTATGCCTCTTTTGCGTCACTGTGCGTCACTTTTGTGACGCAGCGGCGGTGCAAAAGATTTGCTATGTGGTGACATATTTACAACTTGATGCATCTAGGCAGATGTGTCATGCTGTAAAGTCCCGTGCCACATGAAACCGATGCAGCAGTGATGCAAAAGATGCACCATGTTGCAAGACAGGCCTCATTTCATCTCCAACAAGGTAAGAAGCTGAATCTTCTGTAAATGTCAAAATTGTTGTATACACTGCTCAACTTATGTGTACTCTTTGATATGCTAGAGTCCATCTGCACTATGAGATACCTAAGCAAAGGAAACACAGGTGATGTGATTGTGAAATGAGGAAAAGAAACTCCACATTTTTCAATTACATCACCTGTGTTTCCTAAGTTTACGAATGACATTGTGCAGATGAGGTTTAGGCCTGTCCACGGACACAGAAGAGGTCTGGCCTTTGTTCAAGAGTGAAGTGGACATGACTTACTTCATTGGTAGGCTTTCACATGTATTATCTCCTCTGTACTCTTCAACAAGCGTAAATTTCATCTGCAACCCTGAGTAGGCCTCACCTTAAACAAACCTCTGGATAGGCCACACCTTATCGTCATCCAGAATCAATCATTTAAAATGTTAGGGACAGATTTATGATAGGTGTATGCTTCTTTTGCGTCACTGTGCGTCACTTTTGTGACGCAGCGGCGGTGCAAAAGATTTGCTATGTGGTGACATATTTACAACTTGATGCATCTAGGCAGATGTGTCATGCTGTAAAGTCCCGTGCCACATGAAACCGATGCAGCAGTGATGCAAAAGATGCACCATGTTGCAAGACAGGCCTCATTTCATCTCCAACAAGATAAGAAGCTGAATCTTCTGTAAATGTCAAAATTGTTGTATACACTGCTCAACTTATGTGTACTCTTTGATATGCTAGAGTCCATCTGCACTATGAGATACCTAAGCAAAGGAAACACAGGTGATGTGATTGTGAAATGAGGAAAAGAAACTCCACATTTTTCAATGAAATCACCTGTGTTTCCTAAGTTTACGAATGACATTGTGCAGATGAAGTTTAGGTCTGTCCACGGACACAGAAAAGGTCTGGCCTTTGTTCAAGAGTGAAGTGGACATGACTTACTTCATTGGTAGGCCTTCACATGTATTATCTCCTCTGTACTCTTCAACAAGCGTAAATTTCATCTGCAACCCTGAGTAGGCCTCACCTCAAACAAACCTCTGGATAGGCCACACTTTATCGTAATCTTGAATCAATCATTTAAAATGTTAGGGACAGATTTATGATAGGTGTATGTCTCTTTTGCGTCACTGTGCGTCACTTTTGTGACGCAGCGGCGGTGCAAAAGATTTGCTATGTGGCGACATATTTACAACTTGATGCATCTAGGCAGATGTGTCATGCTGTAAAGTCCTGTGCCACATGAAACCTGCGTCAGTTTTCATATAGGTGTTTTGTTGCAAGGTATGCATTAATTTGCATGAAAGCCCTGTAAAACTAACACAGTGAAATTTAGAAGATTTCACTGAGTCAGCTTTATAGCATTGCTGAATCAAATCCTTACGCCTGTTTGAAACAGGCATAAGAAGTGATGCACCATGCAATGTGAGGCTTCCTCCTGTGCATTGCAGTAGACATGTCGCGCTTATGACGTGATTCCTGCAATGTGCTGCTTTTGCGGCACAGATGCGTGACGCATCTGTGCTGTTTTTGCTCAATGGTGCTCCACATTGTAAATGCGGCACACTATGGGTGGCAGAGCAGCGGTGAACATTAACTGGTGCATCCGTGGGGATGCGCCACTTAGCATAAATCTGCCCCTGTACATTTAAGTATGAGCAGGGGACACAGAGTCGGTGAGGCTT
Source organism: Lissotriton helveticus (assembly GCF_964261635.1). Lineage (NCBI taxonomy): Eukaryota > Metazoa > Chordata > Amphibia > Caudata > Salamandridae > Lissotriton > Lissotriton helveticus. The sequence continues at coordinate 1,229,324,050 of NC_136057.1, read as the reverse complement.
ATCCAAGGTTAAGAAGAGATGAGTCCTGTTCACTGAAAACCTGGACATAGGCCTCACCTCCTCAGCATCGCTGGACATGGCTAAATAATAGCTGCAAAATGTTACTCTTGTTAAACAATTTTACTATTATAATCTCTGAGATTTGTGTCTTACTCTGCAACATCTCATTGTTGTTCTCTTTCTTTAAAGATAACGACAACATCAACCATGAGTGACAATCAGCAATCAGTTGATCTCGACCTTATCATTGAACTTGTAATTGAAACGTCAGTGGAAGTAGATCCCTTGGATGATTTAAATCCTGAGGATGATGAAGAACATGATGAGGATACCGATTTGTCAGAATTGTATGACATAGGGTGGGAAGCTGACCTGCTTGAGCCTATGGAACTATAAACATTTATTTTTAAAATTTACAATAAATGAAAAGTAAAAATTTAAACCGTTTCATTTAAAATTAAACACACCTTCAAAAACAGGTTATGTGTAGTGTCTTCAATAAAATATTAAAATATGCTCATAAAATTAGATCAGATTCACATATAAAACAGGACAGGTAAAATGAAGAAGAATTCCATTTCTTTTCTGCTATTTGTGTATTCTAAATTTGCCAAAGCACTAAAAAATATTCTATGTAAAAATGTCAAGTAGTGTGTTAAGTTTTTGATGACTGTTATTGATTTACTGTTTGGTAATAGTGGTTAATAACATTTTTTATTATATTTGACCACAGATTCAACTGCAGATCATTTCAAATTTTGAGAATGCCGTCTAAGGATAGAATCAGAAAGGCTACAAAACGTCAAAGACAGCAGGTTCATCAATTAATGCAGCAGTCCTCTACAATAAAAAATCGTCAAGTCACCAAGAAAGCACCGGGTAAGACCACGAAATCATTCATAAGAAACCTTTGTAAAAAAAAAAGTACTACTACAGAAAATGTTTTAGTCCAGAAAAAGAGAAGCAATTTAAACGGAAAGGAAAGGCCAATCCAAAATGTTACTGCTAGAGCAAGAGATAACTCTGTGCATGATAGTAAAAGGAAACAACAGTTTAGGGACATTCGTAAACGAATGTTCCGCAACAGGATAATTGGCAATTTGTTAAAAAATATTAAGAAAGGTCAACAGAAAGTGGTTTTTTATAAGAGAAAAAAAAAAGTTGAGAAAGTTATTGATCAGGCATTTGAAATTAAACGAAAGTTATTTATTTTGATAATCAATAGAATTAGTAAGCTAAACAAGGCAATTTATGATTTCAAAAGAAATAGTAGATGGAAGAGAATAGTTAATCGTAGTAATTTTTGTGAAGTTTTTTCCGGAGAATGGATGCATAGTTCAAGTTGTGAGGCATTTTTTAATGAGGAGAGTTATTTCCAGGATAATGATTTGGTGCATGCAGTTGACACCAATGGTCGAGCTTATGAGGTGAAAGATGGTTGTCCAGTTGAAAAAGAAAAACTTGTGACAACAGAGACAGAAGAGGTGTTAGGTAATGATGTTTTAGGAAGACGTCCTAAGGGTCCTGTGTACACCTGTAGTAGTATTTGCAGTGTGCGACAGGATTCCATCAATTTGCTTTGTGATTTTGTACGGACATTTAATAAGAAAAGTTTGAAGCAGAAAATGAAGTTGTTGCAAGAATTAGATCCTTGCAGAGTGAGAGAAGTGACAGGTTTGCATGGTCATTCACTGGCTTGTCTTTCCAGGAGACTATGCCAGAGTGTTTTTCATCATTTCAGGATGCTAGCAGTGCATCATAATAAAGTGAGGAAATTAGTTAGAATGTTGTAATATGCTAAGAGTCCAGCAGTTATGCTTAAACAATTATGCGCTGCTCTTTTGCATGGTTCTGAAATAGATGTGAAGAATATGTGTGAAGAAATTGAGTTTTGTTACTTTGGAAGTAAAGAGGAGAATGTTGAAATTGACCCACAAGAAGAGGGTAATGTGGAAGATAGTGTACAGGTTTCCAGTACAGATAATTTTCAGAAGGAAATTGCCACGTTTCAGGTGAAATCAAGTGAGAGGCCTAATTTCACTTGTGTGTGTTGTCGACGCACTTATTATAAGAATCAGACTAAGTTAGTGGATTTATATGCAAAAAGTGAAAGGGAAAATAATAGTGAATGGAAGGATTTTGCAACATACTTGATGGTAGAAAATTGTTTTGATTTGGGATTGGATCAACGTGTGTGTACTTATTGTTGTAATAAATTAAATCAAAACCAGATGCCTGCTAGAGCGGTTCATAATAATCTGGAATTGGTTGAGATTCCTTCTGAATTGAAGGATTTAAATACTTATGAATCTATTTTGATTCAAAGTATCCATCCCTTTCAGGCTATTGTAAGAATGGAGCCAAAGACAGGGAAATTGCCTCCATCAGATTTACAGAGAGGATTAAAGGGAAGAGTTGTTTATTTGCCTCTAGATTTGAAGAAAAACATTAACACAATTGGAGTAGAAAAAGTGGAAGAGGAACCTCTGGTTATCTTAGTTAATGGGGTTCCGACAAAGAATAAGAAAATATGGCAAGATTTAGTGGATGTTAGGAAAGTCAAAAAGGCAACATTGTATTTGAAAAAAAATAATAAGTACTATAAGAATGTATATGTTGCAGAAGAGGAAGTAAGTGAGGAAGAGGATAGCGATTTGTGTGCTGGTCAAATTGAGAAAGTAGAACCCTCTAAAAGTGAAGAAATATATGAACATTATAGTGTTCATCCTTTGCATTCCAAGGAAGTCATGGGGAATGCTATTGAGTTGTTTCAAATGAAACAAGCCAAAGGGAGTCCCATTAGTGTTTGGGAGGAAAGTTTGGAAGCTCGGTGTTTCCCACAGCTATTTCCAACAGGTCAGGGAGGAAGATATGATGAGCGACCTCATCAAATTCCTGCTTCTGAATACCGGACTTTACGATTGTATGCAGAAGATGCTAGGTTTCGACAATGCATTCCCTATTTGTTTCATCTCCTGTTTGAAAGCGATCTGTCTGGACTGTCATATGCAGTGAACCACATCTTGAAAAGTGGTATACACATGCAAAACATCTCTGCAAGTGACTTTATGGATAAAGTCAATGTGCAAGACAGTATTTTGGATTCGCACCTGATTAATCTCATGGCGTGTCAGCGTGGTACTAATGACTACTGGTACCGTCGTCATGGTGATTTAAAATGTATGCTGAGGAACTTAGGAACTCCCACATGGTTCCTCACTCTGAGCTGTGCCGAGTATGGCTGGGAAGACTTACTTGAATTTCTATGAGAGGCAAATGGTAACATTGAAAATATCGAATTCAAGACACCCGGAGAACTGTGCTCTTTGGATCCAGTGAATGTAATGTACTTCAATCATAGATTTGAAGCTATGATGTCTTTCATCATGAACAAGAGAAATCCACCTCTTGGAGAGGTGTTGGATTTCTTCTGGAGAAAGGAGTACCAAGCAAGAGGTGCTCCTCATATACATATGCTGCTGTGGATCAAGGATGCACCTAAATTTGGAACAGATCCAGAAGACTTAGTGATGAGTTTCATAGAACAGTATTCTACATGTGCTGTTCCAAATGCAAAGGAGGACAAAAGCCTAAGAGAACAAGTTCTACGCTTCCAAAGCCATCGTTGCGGAAAGTACTGTCGTCGTAAATTCAGAAACAAGGACAAGTTCTACACCAAATGTCGTTTCGCCTTTCCACGACCGGTGATTTCTAAAGGAAGAGTAAACAGTTTGATGTCTTCGCTGCGACATAATGTGATGAAGAAATCACCTAAAAACACATACAATTTGAAAAGGAACGAAGAGTCCAAGTACGTCAACGACTACAACCCAGTGATTTTGTCCATGTGGAATGCTAACATGGATATACAGTTTGTGGCTGATAACTGTATGGCTGTGGCTCGGTATGTGACATCTTACATCACCAAAAAAGAAAAGACAGAATTGAAGGATATGTGGGAGGACAGTTCCCATGAAAAGAGCCTCAGTAAGAAGTTGTACAGCTTCAGTCTGAAGATGTTGTCACATCAAGAAATCGGAGCTTACGAATGTTCTGACCGGTTGTCTTCAGCAAGTCTCTATGCCAAATCCAGGAGTATCGTTTGGGCTAGTCTTGGTCTTGCTGCAACGCGTAATCGAGTTCTGAAACCTGTGCGGGAAATTGAGTATTTGGCGGAAAAGGAGCCAAACAGTACCGATATTTTGAAGACCAACATGTTGGATACATATTATCCAAATCGAAGCAGTCACCTCGAGAATGTTTGCCTGTATGAGGTTCTACAAAATTACATATTCAAGAGGAACATCAAAGAGGATATTGATAAAGGAGTGTATGCTGTAATTGGAAGTGAGGGATGTCTCGTCAAGCAAAGAAAATGCTACTTGGTAAACCATTGAAAATTGAGTGGCGAATCTCCTGAAAAAAAGGAGTTTTTCTATTTAGCACTTTTGCAACTTTTTAAGCCTTGGTGTGCAGAAGAGGAACTGCTTGGAGATTTCCTCTGTTATGAAGACTCTTTCACTGCCGCCAAGGAGACCATAGAATGTCCTGCTTTTCCCAAATATCTTGAAATGTTGAATGCGGAAATCGAGCAGGAAGCAACGATTGCAGCCGAGATTGCCAGAGACAGTTCTCAGGACAGTCAGAGTTCTTTTTCATTGAGTCAGGATCCACTAGGAGGACCTGTTATCGAAAATGAAGCTGCCACTGCCATGAATGAAGTGGAAAGAGCCATGGCACATGCTCAGGAGGATGTGGTTAACTTAGAAGACTTGGAAAGACAACTCAACGTTGAGCAGAGGAAAATATATGACGAAGTTACCAACAAATTGATCATGGATTAAGTCATGAGAAGAAAGAGTGCTCATGTACGTCGTTGAAGCCTGTCCGACTGTACGTGAGTGGAGAAGCGGGAACTGGAAAAAGTTTCCTCATTAAAGCAATTTCATGTTATTTGCAGGAAAGGACTGAGTCATCGCTGTCTTGTGTTGTCACCGCTCCAACTGGACTGGCAGCACATAACATTAAAGGTATTACTTTGCATCGTCTATTGATGCTGCCAGTGGAGCATGATAACAAATTACAATACCACAAGTTATCTGGAGATGCTTGTTGTGAAGTTTCAAGAGTCTTGAGGAAAATGAAACTTCTTATCATTGACGAAGTAAGCATGGTTTCTAATGTCATGCTTGCCTTTGTGCATTTGAGAATGCAAGAAGTTCTTAAAACAGAGTATGATGTGTTATTTGGTGGCAAACACATCATTGTTTTCGGAGATCTTCTGCAGCTGACACCAGTGAAAGGACAACCTGTGTTCAAAATGCTCACGCATGAAGATACCAGGAAGTGCCTAGGGAGCATTGGCAACGTCAATATATGGTTAAACTTCAATTATGCTGAACTGCATGAAAATATGCGTCAGGCGAAGGATGAAGTTTACAGGAATATTCTACAAGATGTTAGAATTGGAAAAGTGACCGAGCATGGGAAAGAAGTTTTACATGCACGATTACTGTCAAATTTATATCCAGAACAAGACGTTGTGCCTGAGAATATTTTTCAGAAAATTACTGAGAAGAAATCTGGAATATGTTTGATGCCAACTCTTGCAGAATGTGCCATCTTCAACAACAAAATGTTGCATTTAGAAAACCAAGAGATTGTGAAACTGGAAGCTATTGACAGAGTAGAGCATATGGGATCAACAATTATTTTGTCTGAGAATTTGAAAACAAAATTGGATTCATTAGAGAAGACTATATCTAAAACAGCGGGTTTTGAAAAGACTCTGAATGTGTGCTTAAATTGCCGTATAATTTTAAGAAGGAATTTACATGTTGAAAGATGTCTGGTAAATGGATCAATGGGGAATGTTGTTGATTTTGTGAAATACAGAAATAGAGATGGAATTGATTTTTTAAAAATTAAATTTGATGGCATTGAGGAAGTACAGCTAATTGGTCGTTGTTCTGCTAGATTTTTGCTTGTAAAAGACTTATATGTTCGCCGTAAGCAGTTTCCTGTTTGCTTGGCATATGCGGTGACAATCCATAAATCGCAAGGTTTAAGTGTAGACAGTGCATTGGTGAATATTGGCAGTTCTGTGTTCAAGGAGGGTATGGCATATGTGGCATTGTCACGAGTTAGAACTTTATCGGGATTGTACTTGATTGAGTGTGATGTCACAAACATTTGTGCGGATCTAGATTGTGTTAAGGAATACAATAGGTTAAGAAGAGAGTATGCGCCACATTTGCCTCAATATCCTTTGTTTGAGAAACGTGTGGTAGGCCGGAAACGAACAAATGTGACCAATAGTAGGGAGGTTGTAGCAAAAAGACGAAAAGTCGATGAACCTGAAATTATAAGCAGAAAGAAAAAGGATTCTGTTGAAGATGTTATTGGTTTTCAATTTGAAAACAGTTCTGGTGTCAACTGCTATGCTAATGTAGTGGTTAATGTTTTGTTTTCTCTAGAAAATGTAAAAGAAGAGATTGTGGTCAAATCTGATCAAAGATTTTGCAGTTTGTTAAATTCTGTGTTAGAGAAATGTAGCACTGGTAGAACAAAAATAGAAAGTGTGTCTGAAATTCGAAATCTGTTAGACAGATGTTCAGGTCAAACACAATTCTCTCAAAATATTCAGCAAGATTGTCAGGAGTTTTTAATGTATATGCTTGATGTATTGCATGCTGAAGGTGTAGATGTAGATCACCTGTTTGGGCTTTCTTATCAATGGCAGCATGACTGTGAGAACTGTAGGGTATCAAGTACTACTAGTGTAGACTCAGAAAGATTTATATATTTAACTTTGCCAGAGAGTAAATCAGTGTCCTTTAATAAGCTAGTAAAAGCAGCTGATCACAACATGGAGTGTAGCCAATGTAAGTCTGCAATGTTGTCAACATTATTTATACGAACATATGGCCAGTATGTCATTTTAATGTTCCAACGATGTAGGCCTGATGGAACAAAATTGACAACTTTAATTAAAAATGTTGTGACTTCACAGTTGTCAATATCAGGAAGGACTTTTGTAACTGCAGCAATTATATATCATGACGGTCCTTCAATAACATCAGGACATTACACAGCTTATTTAAAGTCTAGAAATGGCTGGTCATTCTGCAATGATTCTGTTTTAACTTTAAAAAAAAAATTGCCTTTTGACCTTAAAAATTCTTACCTGGTGTTTTTAAAACCAAAATTTTAGGGAAGGAATCTCAGGATTTGCTCTGAGGAATTTCAAGAGGTTCTAATGGCTTCTACACGATTTGGCCCTGAGGATAAGTGTAGTACAGAGTCAAAAGTTATTTTTGAGTTTTAAATAGTTCCTGGAAAAAAAGAAGATTTTCTTACAGAAAGTGGTGGGCAGAGATTAGTTGAAGGACAACAGAGTATTTCCCAAAGCAAACGGTGTTCTTACCATAACACTTGACGTCATGGAAAAATAACTGCACTTTGTATGAGTTCAGAAAAACTGTTTCTTTTTATAAGATAATTCAAGCAGCCAATCAAAACATGGAGTAGAGGGAATGTAAGTCTGCAATGCTGTCTAGATTATTGGTCCAAACTTTTGATTATAATGTCATTTTGAAAATCCAACTATATAAACCTGATGAAAGTAAGTCTTCAACTTTAATTACAAATATTGTGGCTACACAGTCGTTGATTTTAGGAAGAACATTTGTAACTGCAGCTATTATATGGCATGATGGTCATTTGACAGATCCGCTTATTACACAGCTTAAAATGTAAAAAAATTTGCTGTTTTGGAAATTATTCCCATTTGACTACGATACAATGTTGCCTTTTATTTAAAAATATTCTTACTTTCTGTTTTCAGAAAAGAGGATTTAGGGTAGGTAACTGCCGTATAATGATTCTAGGGGTTGATATAATTTTATCTACTGTTTTATATTGCTTTGTGATTAAAAGTGATGTAGACAATTAAATAATTGTAGTAGTCATAGAGGTAGTGTAAGTCTGCTTCATAGTAAGCAGTATCAGTGTCATAGGAAATGTAGAACATGAGTGAGCAAGAAGGGTAAGATATTACTAGTCCAGGATTGTGAAAGTGATCTTGAACGTTTTCTTTCTGAAAGTTGCGGAAATACAAAATGACGGGATTTGCTTACAAGAATTCCAAGAGTTATAAATGGCTCTTACATGATTTGGCCTTGTGGAAACATGTGGTAGAGAGCGAGAAGTCATTTATTGTATGTAACATATTTTTCAAAACGATGGAGGTTTTCTTTCAGAAAGTGGCGGGCTGAAAATAAAAACAGCACAACCGAGTGTAAGCTGTTCATAGGACATCCTTCGACGTCATGGAAAGTAAGTTACTTTTGAGGAGTTCTGATTTCTGATTGGTTATGTTATATGGGTTTTTTAAACACAATCATTTTGATTGTGTTTTTTTTCCCCGCTGTTATATGATGAATACCTTCAAGTCACTGTTTTTAGTGAAATTTGATAAATTCTGAGAACAGCAAAAATAAACCATTTAACATGTATAATTAATTCTGTACTTTTTGTACTTATGATCTACATTTAGAAATGTGTAGTAGACATGGAGAAGCTGAGGCTTCTGTAAGTGTCAAAGTTGTTGCATACAGTGCTCACATTCTACATAGTCTTTCATATGAATGACTACATTTCCACAATGAGATACCTAAGCTAAGGAAACACATGTGATGTGATTGTGGAATGAGCAAAAAAATTGCACGTTATTCTATTAATTACCTGTGTTTCCTAACATTACACATCACATTGTGTAGATGAGGTTTAGGCCTGTTCCAGGAGACAGAGGAGGTCTGACATTTGTTCAAGAGTGCAGTGGGCATGACTCACTTCGTTAGTAGGCCTGCACATATATTATCTCCTCTATACTCTTCAACAAGCCTAAATTTCATCTGCAACCCTGAGTAGGACTTACCTGAAACAAATCTGTGGATAGGTTACACCTTATCAGCATCTAGAAACAATCATTTAAAATGTTAAGGGCAGTTTTATGAAGGCTGTGTGCCTCTTTTACGCCGCTGTTCCGTCACTTTTGTGTAAAAGATGCACCATGTTGCAAGATAGGCCTCAGTTCTTTTCCAGCAAGATACCGTCAGTTTAAAATGTATATAATTAGGACTGTGTAGGGGGTAGGGAGAAGCTGAGGCTTCAGTAAGTGTCAAAGTTGTTGCATGCAGTGCGTACTCTTTCATATGCTGGACTACATCTGCACAATGAGATACCTAACCAAAGGAAACACAAGTGATGTGATTGTGAAATGAGCAAAAGAAATTGCACATTTTTCAAATACATTACCTGTGTTTCGTAACATTACGAATCAAATTGTGCAGATGAAGTTTAGGCCTGTCCAGGGAAACAGAGGAAGTCTGAACTTTATTGGTTGGCCTGCACATGTATTATCTCCTCTGTACTCTTCAACAATGCTAAATTTGATCTGCAATCCTGAGTAGGCCTCACCTGAAACAAACGTCTGGATAGGACACACCTTATTGCCATCCTGAAACAATCATTTAAAACAGTTTTATGATGATTGTGCACCTCTTTTGCGCTGCCATTGCGTCACTTTTGTGAGACAACAGCAGTGCAAAAGATGCACCATGTTCCAAGATAGGCCTCACTTCATCTGCATCAAGATACTGTTAGTTTAAAATGTATATCTTTAGGACTGTGTAGGGGGCCTGGAGAAGCAGAAGCTTCTGTAAGTGTCAAAGTTGTTGAAAAACTGTTTGTCCTTCAATCTTTTCCCTTGTCTTTTCTAATTTTTAAATACATGTTTTAATATTTTTCAAATGTTTGTTCTCTCTTTCACAGATTGAAAGTATAAAAATAACAAGTGACTAAATTAACGACAATTATAAGGTAAATGTTTTGTACTCTTTTCATTACATTTCTATCACATTTAACTACTATTAGTTCCACTGCTTCATTTCTTTAACCCTCACTTTCCTGCCTTTGCTACTTCCCTCATTCCTTTCTCTATTACTTACTTACTCTACTCCTTCCACTCCTTTTCTCAGTCCCTCTCTTCTCATAGTTCCTCACTCTTGTTCACTCACTCCGTCTCTATTACTCTTAGTGTCTTTGACTGATCACTCTTTCACTACTTGTTCATTATGCTTTCTCTGTGTAGTTGAAGCACACTAAGGGGCATATTATGAACAGAGCCAATAAAATTATTGCTGTTTTTATCGGCAGAAAACTGCTGCAAAAGCGGTTTTAGCGGCAGATTTCTGCCGCAAAAGCGGCTTTAGCGACACATTTCTGCCGATAAAAGCTGCAAAACTTTTATTGCCTATGTTGATAATATGGGCCTATGTTATTTACATTTCTTTGCTGTTTCAATTATTCTTTTTCTGTTACTTCTTCTTTTCTGCTTTCTGTTTTTTCTCTCTGTTATTCCACATGTTTTAATCTTATTTTGAACATTCACTCACATTCTCTAAGAAACTCTTCTGTGTTATTCTTCTACTCTCCTTTTTTTCTTTCATTTCCTTATCTATTTTGTTTTTCACAATTATATCCTCTTCCATTTTTTCTTCAGTAAATAAATCTATTAAACAGTATCTCTGGTTTAGTCCCTATAGCTGTCTTTCTTTTAACATTACTCTCTGTTTACTTCCCTTATACTTACTCTTCTTTTTAAAAAAAAAAATAATTTTGGTTCGCTCCCGGTTCGCGTACCGGCGAGCGAACCGGGAAGCGAACCAAAAGAAATAGAGCTTGCCAGAGTGCTAAACATTCTAGCAATTTTTTTATAAAGGGGAGGTAGTTCTGAAAAGAACTTTTTTTTAATGTTTTTGTTGTTTTATATTTTTTTTTATTTTTCTGAACATTTTTTGTTTTTTTTGTATTTTGTGAACAATTTTATGTTTTTTTTGGTTTTTTGGGGGGGGGAAACAACAAAAAACAGGCATTGGAAAGGGCTCAACAGGAGCAAAAAAAAGATTTATTTTTTGGGGCGTTTAGAGCACTTGTGGTTTTCAAATGCTCTGTTTATTAAGTTAATGCTCATATTGGCACATGAGAGTAAGGTACCGCAATATAAACAGACAATCTTCATGTGGACAAAGTTATCCTGAATGTTTGGCACTGTTTCCCGTGCCTCTGGCCCCGACAGAGATACCTGTGCCGATGTCCTGGCCACAGGAGTTGGTGGGTTGTCCTGGAGGTCACGCATCTGTGCCCGGCTGTAATTTAGTGGATGCCACCTCAGCATGTGACGGTGCATAGTATAGTTGCCGTAACTATACTTCTTATCTGTGCCTCTAGATAAGTCCTCTTTGCATATGAGGCACGTCACATACCGAGCATTAACTTTTTTCTGTCCTTCAGGAAAAGAAAAAAACTGCCAAATGAAACTATTTTTATGATGAGATACCCGGGGCTCCTCTTGTAAAAACTGTGTTCCCTGTATTTCCTCTTCCTCTTCTTGATCCTCTTCCTCCTCTGTGTTGGGAAGGAACTGTGGAGGTGGTCCTCTCTTCCTATGAGGAGGTGGTGGTGGTGGTGGGGGAACACCAGCTGCAGCTACTAGTGAAGCCATTTTCCACTAAGCAAAATAGGTCTGCCTTTCACAAAGTTGAAAGTCAGAGTGAGAAAAAAGGTGGGGGCTTTCATCATTTGGGAAAAAAATAGTTCTAAACCAATGAAAAGTGTTATTTTTAGGTCACCTGACCTAGCCTTACATCATTAGGAAACCAAAAGTGAAATGAACCAATGAAAAGTTGTATTAGCAAGTCACATGACCTGTTACGCTTATGTTACGCGCTGCGGAATGCGCCCCGGATCGCTTCCGGGGAGCTGCGCTTCGCGCCTCGGTTCGCGCTCCGGAGCACTTCCGGGTGCGCTAACGCGGCGCGTCATAAGACGCATTACGCGGCAACGCGATACGTCGCGCTTTCGCGACGCGCCCCGGATCGCTTCCGGGGAGCTGCGCTTCGCGTCCCAGTTCGCGTACCGGAGCACTTCCGGGTGTGCTAACGCGGCGCGTCATAAGACGCATTACGCGACAACGTGATACGTCGCGCTTCCGCGACGCGTCACGATGTTGATTTCTAACGCGGCAGTTGCGCAAACGGAACGTTTACCGGTTCGCGGACCGGGTCGCGGCACCAAATTGAGCTAACGGGAAGCTTCCCGGTTCGCGAACAGGGAGCGAACAAAAAATAATAATAATTAAAAAAATTATTAATAAACATATAAAATATATTTTTTGATTTAAAGAAGAATACATTTTACAGCTATAGATATTAGCTTTTAAAAAACCAATGAAATTCACTGAAAAAACCATAGGTTATAGACCATATATAGTTAGGAATTAGCATTTACAAAACCTTGAAAATTCACTGAAAAAACCATAGGTTATAGACCATATATAGTTAGGAATTAGCATTTAAAAAACCTTTTTTTACTCACACAAAACCATTGAAATTCCATATATAGTTAGTTGTACTAACTATATATCGCGCACCCGCAATCCACTGCTGATCATGTCACATATTACATCATTCATGACATGGTCAGTGACATCACTGATGACATCACTGATGACATCTCAAATGACATCACTGATGACATCACTGATGACATCTCAAATGACATCACTGATGACATCTCAAATGACATCACTGATGACATCACTGATGACATCTCAAATGACATCACTGATGACATCACTGATGACTACATCCAGTGACTGTATGTTTCTGTAAAGTTAAAATATGTCTTACATATTGAAGAATGAGTGGAGGTATAAGTGTCTGGATGAAGGATTTATTAGGTGCATGATTGACTGTATGAGTGAGTGAATAAATGTGTGTCACTGAGTGCATGAGTTAGTTACTAAACTGTCTTAATTTGTGCATCATTATGTCTGTTGTTCTGTAAACTGCTGCATGTGTTGATCAGTAGCTATATGAGTAAGTATATGGGTTATTAATTGGTTGCCCAAGTATTTGTATGGGAGACTGAGTGTGTGTGTGTGGGTGGCTGGGATGTGTATGACTCTGTGCATATATGTGTGAGCAGTTGATTCACTAGATGTATGGGTTCAAAAGTGCATGTGGAAACACCTGTATGGGCGGTTGACTGAGTGCATTGGTGAGTGAATGGATATCTCAGTGCTACATGTCAAAGTAAGTACATATGTAAAACACAGTACATGTGACATTTGACATATATAAATAACTGTGCATAAGAGCCAGTGAATGTGTGAGTGGCTGTATGGATCATTTTGTACTTGTATCAGGCATTGTAAAAGACAGTAAATATGTGTTAGTATATGTTTGAATAAGTAAGGTGTGTATAACTGTATAGTTGAGGAAATGGAGGTGTGATTGATTCTTTGCATGACTGACTAAGTGTGTGAATAACTCCATGGATGAGTGGCAGTCTGTGAGTGTCTGTTTACACTGAGTGTATCTAAGGTTATATTAGAGTCTGAAGAGGTTCATCGTATTATCACATGAATGATGTCATCAGTGATGTGATCAGTAATGTCAAATGAGATGTCATCAGTGATGTCATCAGTGATGTCATTTGAGATGTCATCAGTGATGTCATCAGTGATGTCACTGACCATGTCATGAATGATGTAATATGTGACATCATCAGCAGTGGATTGCGGGTGCGCGATATATAGTTAGTGCAACTATATATATATTCACTGAAAAAACCATAGGTTATAGACCATATATAGTTAGGAATTAGCATTTTAAAAACCTTTTTTTACTCACACAAAACCATTGAAATTCCATATATAGTTAGTTGCACTAACTATATATCGCGCACCCGCAATCCACTGCTGATGATGTCACATATTACATCATTCATGACATGGTCAGTGACATCACTGATGACATCACTGATGACATCTCAAATGACATCACTGATGACAACATCCAGTGACTGTATGTTTCTGTAAAGTTAAAATATGTCTTACATATTGAAGAATGAGTGGATGTATAAGTGTCTGGATGAAGGATTTAGTAGGTGCATGACTGACTGTATAAGTGAGTGATTAAATGTGTCTCACTGAGTGCATGGGTTAGTGACTAAACTGTTTTAAATTGTGCATCATTGTGTCTGTTGTTCTGTAATCTGATGCATGTGTTGATCATTAGCTATATGACTAACTCTATGGGTTATTGATTGCTTGCCCAAGTATTTGTGCCCACTAATTCCTAACTATATATGGTCTATAACCTATGGTTTTTTCAGTGAATTTTCAAGGTTTTTTAAATGCTAATTCCTAACTATATATGGTCTCTAACCTATGGTTTTTTCAGTGAATTTCAATGTTTTTTTAATAGCAAATATCATAAGCTGTCGAATGTCAAGTACGTGGTAAGTAAAAACATTTTCGTGTTTATGCACACTGATCTGCTTTGAATGCTGCCCCCCTCATTTCTATTAGGAGTACTCTCTCTTTGCAGATAGTGAAGGGTAGTTAACGCAGGCCTTTGCCCCCGTTGTAATCCGTCGTGCCTGCTTCTCTCTCCATTTGATTGATTGTTATCCAAGCATTTACTGTTTTAGAATTGGTTCTCTTTGGTTCATTCTCTATTTACAAACAAGCACAGAGTCGCAATACTCTGTTTAGTCTTTGCAGATAGTGAAAAATCGTGTAAAAAAACAAAAGGGATCGAGCAAAATCAGTAGGCCACTAATGGGATCTCTTTTTGACCTCGCTAAAATAGAAACATTACAAACAACCCCTCATGAGAAATACGAAACTAGTGAGATGAACTGAACTCCACACCATGATGGCTGCAAGACAGCTCGGCTCCGCCACCCACCCCGCCCAAAATAACGATAAACTCTATGCAAATATTACAAATATATACAACACACCAGCAAAGTAACAGGGTAAAACATTTTATTAAATAACTATTTACATAACTATTTTATACTTTTTGTTGCCCGATCCGGCTAGCTCAATCGATCGAGCATAAAACTCATGCACTCTGATAGTTCAAAGTTTTGAGGAGTGCTTGTTAGACTGTCTGAAGCTTATTTGCACCTGCTACAGCTTCACTATTCTCAATGTAAGTGGGGGCTGTTTGAGGACGTGACTGCATTTGAAAACAATGTGATGCGGTGCCTCCCTGAAACGCTTGACGGAGGCCCCCGAGGGACGGTGTGATGGCGCGGACTCGGAGGGGGCGCTTGGCTCCGGCCCCCTCCCCAAGTCGTGTTGCCCTGGTGTGGCCTGAGATCGCCCCCGACATAGGTGGCCGGCTCCCGGGGTTAAGCGGAACTTTTTGCCTTTTGGTGACTCTTCCATTCTGGACCTTGTCCCACAATCCGTTTGACCTGAAGACACGCTGTAGTGGGGCGCCCCTTTACCGTTTCAGTTGCCATTCTGCCCGCTTTTGCTACACTGTGCCTCTTCCGCTATTCAGCTGTTTACCGCCCGCTCTTGCGACTACAGCGTTTCGCTCACCATGTAGTTGAGTTGCTCCCGCTCTTGCGGTGCAGCGATAGGCGGCTGCCACAGGACTCTCAAAATGGCGGCCGGCTCTTCAGATTTGGGCGTGGTCCACTAAAATGGCCCTGCGACACCTTGGAACTCGGACGCTTGTCTGCTAGGGCTTGGGCTCCATTCTCGAAAGCGTCCCCTCAGCCTTGAAGATTCTACAAAAGTCTTTGGGGCCCCGACTCCTGCAGGCTTCTGGTGGGGAGCGGCTGCCATGATTGCTCGTGGAATGGCCACGACGGAGCTACGAGATGGTGGTGCTCTCATGCTGACGCCAGCTTCAGTCTGAAACATCCAGAAACACTGTAGACTACCAATTCGATCAGTTCCGGTAGCGCCCCAACGTGACCCGGTAGAGAAGAACTTGCCCTCCCCTCTTTGACTGATGGTTCTTGTTGCCTGTCCCTTCTGTTGTCATTTAACAGAACTATTTAGCCTGCTGAAAGGGGTTGTGTTCCGACCGCTGGTTGGTGGAGACATTTTGACTATATTCTGGACCTGCGTTGTCGCGTAATGCGTCATATGACGCGCCGCGTTAGCGCATCCGGAAGTGCTCCGATGCGCGAAGCGCAGCTTCCTGGAAGCGATCCGGGGCGCGGCGCGCAGCGCGTAACGTAAGCACAACAGGTCATGTGACTTATTAATAAAACTTTTCATTGGTTCATTTTACTTTTCTTATTCTAATGATGAAAGGCTTGGTCATATGACCTAAAAATTACACTTTTTATTACTTTCGAACATTATTTTTTCTTAAACATATATGTTATAATGTTCCAGGCTAATGTACTTTCCCGGAAAATTTACAACTGTCCTGCAAGTAAAATATATTCCTTTTTCGAGAAAAAGGGCGTTTCTTCGTCCCATGACGGAGCCGTTGAGCAAAAGAGGCTCGGCCTGCTGTCTTAGTCGCCGATACGCCTGAATATCAGATTCTTATCGATCACTTTATGTTGCAGGAATAGAAAACACAACAGCCCTTGACCATTTATCTTTACTGCGTACCTGCGTATTATACCTTTTACCCTTCATGTAATTGGACTGCTTTATTTCACTTGCCTTTTACTGATTCGAAAACAGTGACTATTATTAAAAACTTTACCAATGTAAATACTACTACCATGTTTTCTTTTAAAAACCTTTATTGTGAAAATGTCTGTATACAAATACGGGCCTATAACCACGTGGGCCGGCCACGGAGCAAACTGTAATCGTATATGATGAGGAGACATTTACACTGTAGAGGAACGTAACGGGCGGGCCATTAGGTTGCAAGAACTAAGGTGTCTAACAGTTGCGGAATCGGTGGACGTACATTTTATAATTAAAAAACGACAGGGCCAGTTACAATAAAATTATCTAGATATACATTTGCGGGCAAGTACCATTTGTGACGTTAATTCGAACTTTCAATAGTACAGTAATCAATAACACATCAGAACTTAATATCAATAGGGATGTCGAAATATTCAATCAATTCTCGTCCCCGCCCGCCATGTGCTTCAAAACTGCATACGTATCTCGTGATATCAAGGTTGTGCAACCAGTACACAACAAGGAGTTACGAGTCCCATTTATTCCGGCGCCATTTTGGGCGAGGACGGGCAGGTCCAGGATATAGTCAAAATGTCTCCACCAACCATCGACTATGATGATGTTCATATGCTGTATTTATTAGAGTAACACTCATCTGTCCACATGAAATTTATTTGCCACAATTACCATAACTATATTTTTTTCGGTTCCTCTGGAGAGTACATCGTGGCAGATGAGGCAGGTAACGTACCGGGCATTTACCTTTTTTGCATGTAGAGGAAAGGAAAAAAAATTCGAGCGTCCGAGTTCTAAGGTGTCCCAGGGCCATTTTAGTGGACCAGGCCCAAATCCAAAGAACAGGCCGCCATTTTGAGAGTCCTGTTGCAGCCGCCTGTCGCTGTAGCAGCAAGAGCGGGCTAAACTCAGCTAGACGGCGCTCCATTGAAGTAACATAGACTTGCTGAGGATCTTTCATATTTTCAACACACACCAGTGCGGCAACTTGCTAGACACCACCTTGGTGCCATCCTGATCTCGGCGCCCCACTGCAGATGAAGTGCCTCCACATGGAGGGAGAGACTCGTTTGCGCCGCCTCCCCCCCGCTTCACAGAACTCTGAACTATGACACCACCTCGGTGCCATCCGGATCTTGGCGCCTTGTGCTGGTTCCGGCCTATTCAAACATCGGTCCGCTACTGACGCCACCTCACAGGCCAACGGGGCGCCCCACGCCGACTTTCGGCGCAGCATTGTAGGATGGCCACACTAGTGCGGCAACTTGCTGGACACCACCTCGGTGCCATCCGGATCTTGGCGCGTTGTGCTGCCTTCGGCCTATTCGCACATCGGTCCGCTACTGACGCTGCCTCATCTTGGGGGCGACGAACAGCATCACATTGCTTTCCAATGCAGTCAGATCCTCAAACAGCCCCCACTGACTGACGCAAACTCACAGGCCAACGGGGCGCCCCACGCTGACTTTCGGCGCAGCATTGTAGGATGGCCACACCAGTGCGGCAACTTGCTGGACACCACCTCGGTGCCATCCGGATCTTTGCGCGTTGTGCTGCCTTTGGCCTATTCGCACATCGGTCCGCTACTGACGCCGCCTC
This sequence comes from Lissotriton helveticus, assembly GCF_964261635.1. Taxonomy (NCBI): domain Eukaryota; kingdom Metazoa; phylum Chordata; class Amphibia; order Caudata; family Salamandridae; genus Lissotriton; species Lissotriton helveticus. Next base: position 1,229,305,905 of record NC_136057.1, on the reverse strand, counting down.
ACCTTGGGGGCGACGCACAGCATCACATTGCTTTCCAATGCAGTCAGATCCTCAAACAGCCCCCACTGACTGACGCGAACTCACAGGCCAACGGGGCGCCCCACGCCGACTTTCGGCGCAGCATTGTAGGATGGCCACACCAGTGCGGCAACTTGCTGGACACCACCTCGGTGCCATCCGGATCTTGGCGCGTTGTGCTGCCTTCGGCCTATTCCCACATCGGTCCGCTACTGACGCCGCCTTATCTTGGGGGCGACGCACAGCATCACATTGCTTTCCAATGCAGTCAGATCCTCAAACAGCCCCCACTGACTGACGCAAACTCACAGGCCAACGGGGCGCCCCACGCCGACTTTCGGCGCAGCATTGTAGGATGGCCACACCAGTGCGGCAACTTGCTGGACACCACCAGGGTGCCATCCGGATCTTGGCGCGTTGTGCTGCCTTCGGCCTATTCGCACATCGGTCCGCTACTGACGCCGCCTCACGTGCCAACGGATTTTCTACGCTTTTTATAGCCCTATGCCGCATAACAGGTCATGTGACTTGTTTATAAAACTTTTCATTGGTTCATTTTACTTTTGGTTTCCTAATGATGGAAGGCTTGATCATATGACCTAAAAATACACTTTTCATTGGATTAAAACATTTTTTTTTCCCAAACGATGAAAGCCCCACCTTGTTTCTGGATGTTTCAGACTGAAGCTGGCGTCAGCATGAAAGCACCACCATCTCGTGGCTCCGTCGTGGTCATTCCGCGAGCAATCATGGCAGCCGCTCCCCACCGGAAGCCTGCAGGAGTCGGTGGCCCCATGACTTTTGTAGAATCTTCAAGGCTGAGGGGACGCTTTCGAGAATGGGGTCCAAGACCTAGTAGACAAGCGTCCGAGTTCCAAAGTGTCCCAGGGCGATTTCAGTGGACCGGGCCCAAAAAGGAAAGAGCCTGCCGCCATTTTGAGAGTCCTGTGGCAGCCGCCTATCGCTGCACCGCAAGAGTGGGCGCAACTCAACTGAATGGCGGATTTTGGCACAGTGTACCAAAAGCGGGCGGAATGGCAACTGAAACGGTAAAGGGGTGCCCCAATACAGCAGACGAGCCTCCACCTGGGGAGGCCCGTTCACGCCGCCTCACCCCCCCCCCCGGGGCGCCCCACGCCGTTATTCGGAGCAGCATTGTAGGATACCAAAACCAGTGCAGCAACTTACTGGACATCACCTGGGTGCCATCCACATCTCAGCGCGTTCTGCTGCCTTGGGACTATTCGCACAACAGACCGCTACTGACGAGGCCTCCCCCCGCACCCCCCGGGACGCCCCACGGAATGGCAACTAAAACGGTAAAGGGGCCCCCCACTACAGCAGACCAGCCTCCACCTGGGGAGGCCCGTTCACGCGGCCTCACCCCCCCCCCCCCGGGGCGCCCCACGCCGTTATTCGGAGCAGCATTGTAGTATACCAAAACCAGTGCGGCAACTTACTGGACATCACCTGGGTGCCATCCACATCTCTGCGCGTTCTGCTGCCTTGGGACTATTCGCACAACAGACCGCTACTGACGAGGCCTCCCCCCGCACCCCCCGGGACGCCCCACGCCGTTTTTCGGAGGATACCAAAAACCAGTGCGGCACCCAGGTAACATCACCTGGGTGCCGTCCAGAACTCAGCACGTTGTGCTGCCTTGGGACTATTCGCACAAAACACAGCTACTGACCATTGTTGCTTCTTTTTTTTTTTAAATGTTTAAATGTATTTACTGTTTTTGTTGCGTTGTATATATTTATAAGTTATTAAAGTTTTATAATCCTACTACGTTGTTGGAGTGCTATATATTTTTAATGTGACACATAATTGTAAAAACTTTGATGTACAAAGAGGCATCCCTGGAATCTTCCGCTTCAGGCTCGGTCCCCTCCCCAATCACAATACAGGATGGTTTTCAGATAGTAGGAACGCGTGTGGTGTGACGGATCTCATCGGGTGGGGGCCTTGATCTACTGTAACTCCTTTGAAGAGGGGTGATTCTTTACAGCTGGGGCCATAAACTACATCTGCATGGCTAGGTGATAGCCTGGGACCGGCCTGGACAATCGGACACAGAGGAAGAGGAGTGTCAGAGGGTGCGGTAGTGAATAGGGCGAAAGGGAGGTGTCGGGCGGGCACAGGGTGTGATTCTCAAGGAAGAGCAGCGCAGATGGGGGGAGGTTTATTGCCCATGCATAAGACAGAGAGCGGGGGTGACCAGTTCCTGGGGGAGATGCTTGCGAGGGTGGGGACCCATGCTAAGGATCGACAGCGTGCAGAGAGTGGGTCTGGTCAAGGCATCTAAAATGGCTGCCGTGCACGACAAAAGTGTGGCATTTGAAAAAAGGCAAGATGGCGCAGACAATGTTTATCAACACTTCCTGATTTCCTTCGAATTGAACGTTAACAGACGTTATCTCTCCCACACTACCGGTCCCCCTGGGCTTAAACGCCGACATGGTAGGGACTGCATCCCGTGGAGATAGGCCGAGACGTCACTCAGCAAAAAAAAAAAAAAAAAAGTCTATAAACATACAATAAGTTAAAAGTCAATCATTCTTGTTTCCTTGTAGTACGCTCCCCAGTCCGCTTTCCGTTACACGTACCGGGCGCACCCCACGATAAAAAACGATTTTTTTATTATTATTTTTTTTTTATTTTTGCCCCGCGGGGCCCTTTTAAAGCCTCCACATCAAACCTAGGGGGTCAGGGAGGATCTACTATGCCCCCTTATGGTCATTTGCCCCTTCGCTTTGGCCTCCTCTTGTCTCTCGATCCTACCGAGAGACAAGATGGCGGCCGCTACGGACTGTTTGGAATGTTTACAGACACCGGAGAGCCAATCAGCTTCGTTTCGCAAAGCTCCATAACGCGAAAAGTACGCGAACCGGATCGCTGCCCGGAGCGCTGTTACAGATATATATCTTTTTTTGAACGTTAATTTCTCAAAATCCACTGGAGCACATATATTGAGACCTAGCAAAGGCACATCGGGCTAACAGTCCCTACAATTTTGCCAAGTTTCGTGCAAATCCATTCAGCCGTTCGGGCTAAAAGTGAGGCCAACCGCCCTATGGAAATTAACATGGGAAAAACGCGTTTTGGGATCCCCCTTTTTTCTCGGCCCCCCCTTGACGAACCCCCCCAAATTTTCAGGGGCTGCTCAGAAACAAAATGTTCCATTTTCCTGAAAATGTCAGCCAATTCCGTCCACAAACGCCAAAGTTAGTAGACATAGAATTTTCAAAAATCCCATAGAGAAAAAATCCTAACTATATATACCTACTGGCGACCGCCAGTAGGTAATATATATATATATATATATATATATATATATATATATATATATATATATATATATATATATATATATATATATATATATATATATGAAGGACAGCAGTAAAGTAAGGGCTTAAGACTAAGAGTAGTGTATATACAAAAAAGACAACTGGACTAAAACAAAAGCAAAATAGATACTACTTGCAGCAGAGAAAGGTTAATGGTGATACTTCATTTGCCAAATAGCTTAAAAGTTAACTCATTAGGTTATTTCTTATATTGAGTGCAAAATATGGATGTCCACGACGCATTCATGTGCACATTATTGGAAGTAACAAACAAATCAAAATTCGATTCCTTTATAATTAAGTCAGCTGCAAAAACACACTCTGGCAATTAGCTAACTTTTTCTATTTTGCATTTTCACTTCTGAAAATTCCAGGATATTGCTTATCTGTAATTTTTTCAAAGCTTTTTGAAGGGTTTATTGTCTCTTCCTCCAAGCTGCTTTTGAAATGTATTAGCCTGGTGTATCCTCATTGTTTGACACAAATTTCTACCTAATCTGGTCATGAAATCTTGATTATTAGTCCTCTGGTAAGATTGTATCAAAGATTTCTGCTTACTTCAGCACATTGCATACGGGATGAACTGGTCCACGCCAAGATACCACTTCCAAAGAACAAGAACCAAACCACACTGTGGGGCAATCAAAGACCAGTTTGACACCACCCATGCAGGAGTTGTGTGGCATGCTCCTTTACCAGCACAACTAAAGATGTAGATATAAAAACCTGGTTTATTTTTTTTGTAATATGTTGGGGTTGCACTCACACAATCCTCAGAAAACCAGTTATTGTAAACAACATTCATATATCTTAATGTATTCTTTCTCTTGAGTTCCAAAAAGTTTAAGGTCCACTAGTAGCTTGTACAAAAAAAAGAGTTCTAATTTCACTGCTTCAGACTTTCCAGACTTTCCATAGGAAGAGTGCTATTTGTTTCACTAATAACTTTTGCATTGTATGACAAACCTTCACGAAACTTTCCAAAAAGGGTCTGATTACAAGTTTGGCAGACAGGGTTACTCTGTCACAAATGTAAGGGATATCCCGTCCACCAAATTACAATTCCATTACATTTAATGGAACTTATAATACGGCGGACAGAATATCTCTCAATGTGTGATGGAGTATCCCATTAACTAAACTAATAATCAGGCCCAAATATAATCTATCTCAGCTCCTTCCTAAAAAAAGTAAGGTCCCAAAAATATTTATCTATGTAATTCCCATAGGAATATTTCAGAAGCGACACAGAAAAAGCAGCTGAATTGTGTTACACTAAGTTGTGTAGAAAGTTAGAAATGTACTCAAAAAGTATGCTTTTCATTATTTGTTATAAAACCAATATGCTGTTTTTGGAAAATTTGCATTTAAAGGGGGGCTCAAGATGGTCATTACGGGGTTAAAATCTTTGTGATTACTATATCGTGGTCTTGCGGGAGTCCTGTGGTATCTAAAATCCCAAATATAAGGTCTTCTTATTGGCTGCGAGAGATTTTTCTCCCATCCGCCTTGTTGGTTCTGAGGGATGGAACAAATTGATTGGCTGGAAGGAATTTGAGGAAAAAAGTTGTGGCCACAATTATGGGACATACGGACTCGATCCATGTGTTGTAAACTAGTACAAAATGCTATAAGGTGACATGATGGAGATACCATGAACCCTGGCACTCATTGCCCTTGATGATGTGCCTAATAGAAGAGATGGATGTTGTGGCTGAAAATAATTTTTGATGATACGGAGCAGGGGTAAAGCGTGATGTGAGTGGGTGGTGCAGGATGATTGGCAGTGATGTACATTGGATGATGTGCAAGAGTGAAAATGATGATTTGCCATTGAGGGGACATTTTATTTTTTATACCATAACAGAAGTTTGTTGTAAATGGCGTAGCATTATCGTTATCATCACAGATTTAGATTGTGAGTTGTGTGTTTTTCTTGATATTATTTTCTACATTTAATAACGCTTGCTGATGTTGATGTTGACAGTTTTGAGTATTTTCATTGTATTGTAGTGTTCTTAGTGATACTTTTCAAAAGTGTTGATGAAAGCAAAAGTGAAACACAAAACCTTTACTGTGCTTGTAGCACTGATTTTATTTTTAATAGCCCTTTTTACAGGGTCCAGTGGACACACATTTGCTCATGGAATAAATCATTGTAATTGGGTGTGAAAGTGATAGGTCATGTCGAAACACTTTGACATTGAAGACTGTTCAGTCAGCCAATGCAGTGGTATACAAACCCCTATTACAATAACTACCTGTAAAATTGCTTTTTTGAAGAAAGGGCTCATTTATTGAACATCAGCCACCGAAAACGGCAGTTGCAGAAATCAAACTCTTCTTGTCATGCATGGCATTTACATGACGCTATTTTTGCAACAATTGTAAAGCCTACAATTCAACAATTGTGTCGGTTTCACTAGGCATATTCAACTATCGACAATTGCTTTACCTTGTGGGAAATTAAAATCCTTGGAACCGTCTGAGGCTGTGCACTTATTTTATTGACTTCTGCACAGCCTTCAATACTGTTGAAAGGAAGCAGTTTTGTGAGGAATTGAGAGACTGTAATTTAGCTGGTTACCTTTATTCTTTAATACAAGCATTGCATATGTTCAAGTGTGCACAGGTGGAATCAGACAGTTCAGACGTCTCTCTAAGAAAATCAAAGTGTTGAATAGCCTGCATCAAGGCTGCATTTTGCCGTCATCCTTTCTAAATCTTTATGTGGCAGACCTGTCCTTGAACTAAAAGCAACCAAAAAATGGTTCTCGCCAAACAGGGTCCACATATATTTAGTGTCTTCTATGTGAGGACGACAGTCGCAGAACTATATAGTCTTTATATATTGCTAAGTTTACCTTATTGTATGCTCGTGAAGTTGTACTTACTTTATTGTATAGTTATGCAGTAGCACACTTGAGTTTAGTTGCCATGCTGCATGCTGTTGCTTCAGTTGGCATTCCTCCTTGGACTGTCAATTTGGATGGTACAGTGTTTAATTTGACAAAAACACATAAGTGCCAGGGCCCTATTCAGGATGCCATTGCAGCTTGCACCACATATTGCCCCTGTCAATGCTGCCAATGGCAATACTAACACAATTACTAATCATCACACTCTTACAAGTGTCACAATTCGGCCCACTCCAGGGCCCCAAAGCTATACGAATGGTTTGGGAGGCAGTCAATAGTAATTTTTAGCAGCCCCACTGAGGGTAAAAAAATGTATGTGAATTTTCTTTTTACATGGATCCTACTTAAGGAATTAATTAAAGGCAAAAGTACTACATTCTCCAACATTCAACACATGTTGGTTATACTGAGAAAACCCACTGGAGGGCAATATAATCGTCATAAAGGGAGCACTGGCGAGAGGGACTTCCAGTCCCGGAAAGCTGTGCCCAATAGGAGGGGCCAACACCCTCAATTATGCCCACAAGGAATCCTGTGGAGCTGGGTGCGCGCAGGCGGTGCTTGGGAAAAACCCAGGCCAAGGGTGAGCCCAACCGCGCCCAGAAGAGGCTGGGCTGGGCCACCCCTCTTGGCCCTCAAGTTGAGATCAGAGGATGGATTCGGTGTGTTGGGAGTGCTGCTGTGTGGTGTCCTTTGGTGGAGATCTGTCAAGTGAGAACTTTACGCCCAATGACCTCATGGGACTTCTTCATCACCTCCCGGCGTAAGCAGGTAGGAGGAGGATTATTGCCTGCTTTGGTGTAGGTCAGGAGGGTTCTGGTCTTGTTCGAAGCTTGGAGTCATTGAGCTATTGAGCTAGCCTGCCCAATCCTTGGTGACCACTTTGCTCTCTGCGAGCTCTCCCACCCCACAAATGCTAATGGGCAAATGCAAAGGACTGGTTGTAAGCACACCGGTGCTCCCAGCTTCTACGATGGACTAATTTCTTTTAAAAGCCGCAGGGATCATCGATAAGGAGATTGAGCTAGTGGCCCACCGGCTCTCTCATTCCCCTGTCCCATGCCCCCAATATAGCTCATCTAGCATGTCAAGGGTCAGACTGAAGAGTATGTTAGACCCATCCAACCAGACACAGACCCAGTTCCCACAACCCCTATGTAAAAGATTTTCTTGCCTGGGGGCGGATGTAAGATTTGGCCTTGGCCTTGACTGTGAGCCAATACCGACCTTGGAGCCAGAATTATCATCTTGCTCTATCATTCACGGCAAGGGCGAGAAGCCCATCTCTCAGACCAGGAGAACATGTGCAGGGACAGGGACTGGGACAGGGGCATGCATGGGAGTCAAAAGGAAAGGTCCACTGACTGCGAGCAAAGCAAAACGCCCAAGGGTGGAGGGGACGGCGCAGTGTGCAAGCGACCCATTAACCATAACCAAGGGCGATGTGGTGGTAAGGATGGAAGGCTGGCTGGAATCACTACTGGCAAGCATGGATCCCTTCAGGCAACACCTAGCCACAATAGAATTGGAGGTCCTGAGGATAGGTCAGCACTTCCCAACAGACGACGGAGTAAAACAGAGAAGGTTTGTGGGAGCATCTGGCCCTCGACTGGACATAGTCAGTGCACCTAATCATGAAGCCAACGGGCAGATGCCTTCATCCTCTGCAAATGCAGTGTACAGTAGCAAATCCCTTCCCTTCCGGTTACAGGCGGAGCTAAACACTCTGACCGTAGAGTCTCTGGTTATAAAAGCAGTACCGAAAACTTACCACCTCAAAGTCCGTACTTGCCCTGGGCCAGCTAAAACCTCTCTGATTGAGTTGTTGAGAGGTGGGGTTTGTTTGGAGAGTCAGGCAGCAGATCCCACAGGACAAAGCCAGAAGCCGAAGTTACCTGTTTTACACCTCCCCCCGGAGTCAACCCCGTATGTAGTGGTTCTTGGAAATGTCCTGATGCACCCTCCTGGTGGCGTTGATGTCTTTGACCAATTAAAGAATAAAGTTCTACATTGGCTGAATTTCAAAACGATCCTGGGTCTTAGGATGGAGAGATTTTCAACATGGTGCATAGAGTCCCCTGGAATAGAAGGTCCAGAAAATATATGGAAGGAGACTGTGTTGCAATTAACAACACCTGGCAGATAGTGCCCTGCACAAAGTTCCTCAGAATAAACCTTGTGGCCCAGTTTTAACCATAGTAGCCCTCCCCCTGGGGCATTTCTACAGTCCTCTGAGTAGTGTGAGGTCTCAAGGGGAGGAGATTGATTGGAGCTTCCCGGTTCTTCTGATGCACTCCCAGCGACTTAGGCAGTTGATAACTCATGATACTCCCCTTTTTAACAGATTTGCTCTCCTGGAAACACTGGACTCTTGTGACTGACTCATTGAGAGGGAACCCCGTAGAGCCATTATCCCTCCACCAAAATATGAAATTGCCTACCTCAATAGGCACTGGAGAAGGCAAGGCCTGTAAACTTGTGTTGTGGAATATTGCTGGGTTACAAAGCAAGTTCCCTGACCATAACAGGGGTGCATTCATAAAAGACTTTGATGCAATATGCCTCCAGGAGACATGGTCCAACACAAACAGCTTCTTTCTTGAGGGTTACAAGACTTTTTTTGTGCCCGCCAGTCCATCAAGGGTAGGAAGACCTAAGGGCGGGCTGATAATGTTTGTCTCCCCATAAGTACGCTGTTGCCTGAAGGTGCTGCCAACTGACAACCCTTGTTTGCTGTCTTTGTTATTTACCCAGGGATTTGTGAATTTGTTATTACAGAACTTCTATAATGCCATTGTAGTTGCCCCAGATGTGTGTCACTTTTCCAGGCTAGGATCCTTTCTAAGAAGTATTACCCCAGAGATCAATCATAACAGATTTCTCATGATTGCAGTAGACTTTAATCTTCACCTATGCGTGGACCAAATTTTGTCAAACCCCCCTGATATTGGATGTGCACGCTTGATGGGCAAGCATGTAGAGCTGAATAAGCAGGGAGATATACTCAACATCTTAGTTGAGGAGTTCGATCTGACCATGGCAATGTGCGGGTTGGATCAAAGCGGGAAAACTATGGTTCCCACCTTTTCAGGAAGGGAGTATGCTTCCTCTATCGATTTTTATCTATGTTTCAAATACTTTTTCCCACTTCAGGATGAATTTTTCAATTGAGGACAGCATATATAGTGACCCAATCCTCTATGTGCTACAATCAGTTGGTTACAGTTATGGAAATCTAGGCTGAAAGGACCCAGGGGGACACTTAAGGCAATAGATTAGGGTAGAAGGTTAAGGTGGGCACATGTCACACCGGACTCCTTCCATGAGTCTGTCATAGCCAGGTGCAAAGGGGAACTAGATATCTGCGTAAAAGGGCAGGCAGCTCCTGTGATAATTCTTGACGCTTTTTCAGTCATCTCCTGTTCCATTGGGGATCTTTTATGGGCACCATCCAGGTATCCGACCGATAGTGCTCTGAAATGGTTTAACCATAATTGCTCTAGAGCAGCTAGGAAATTGAGGGGAGTGTTAGGTACTAAACGCAGAGATCCTGCCTTAGTAAAAGCCTGTAGAGGTCAATATAAAGTAGAATTAGCAAGGTGAAAGCCTGAGTTGAGGGACGTGGCATGGAGTAGATCCTTGGATGCCAGCACCTTAAAAAATAGTGAATCGTTCTGCAGCATTGTCAATAGTCCTTTCCTGGTACGACATGCCGAACAGGCTCTTGATGCACACATTACAGAGGAGGAATTGGTTGGTTATTTCAAGGAAATGTTTAGCAGTCCAATAGAAGCCAGCTTAGCAGATTGCAGGGGGCAGGAAAGTCGTTCCTTGTCGTTTAACCCCTTCGCCGCGGAGCGAATTTTGCAGCGGTGTGGGGGGGGGGCTAGGGAGCGGGCTTGCTGCTGCGGTGCTCATGACGGCTCGCAGCCATCATACATCACAATGGGCAAGTGCTCATGACAGCCGGGAGCCATCTAAACTCCGCCCACTAATTAATTCTCACGGACAGGTGGGGAATTAACACCGCGTAGGAGGAGCGGCAACGTTCGGACGGCTCCCGGCTGTCATGAGCAAACACCTACCATGATTCATGATGGCCAGGAGCCATCATGAGCACTGAAGATGTTACGCTGATGAGGTAAGAAAAGGTATCGAGGAACTGTCTAGAAATAAGGCTCCCCGACCCAATGGCATACCCCGATCTTTTCATATCGAATCCTCAACTGTGGGTGCCAGTTCTAACTGCGATCATCAATGCAGCCATAAGAGGCATTCCACGTAGTACCTGGGCCATATCTATCATTGTTCCAATCTTTAAAAAAGGCAATAGGGATAGCACCCTTTGCTATAGGCCCATATCGTTGCCGGATTCAACTGTAAAGGTGGTGGGATGTATTCTATTGGATAGGCAAACCACATGGGCAGATGACAACAACATTCTAGCAGATATCCAATATGGTTTTTGCCCGGGTAGGTGAACAGTGGATCAATGCCTGAATCTGTATTTGGCCATAAATAAATACACAGTTGCCCAGGCATGATTTATCTGACCTTCATGGACCTGTTCTTAGCATTCTACTGGGTGAATAGAAGGAAGTTATGAGAGACTCTACTGCACACAGGGTTAGACAAAAATATTGTTCTTTTCTTACAAGAGCTCCATAGGGACACCAAAGCGGTGGATTGCTACACTAATGACTGTAAGGTGACCCGCCACTTCCCAATTCAGAGAGGGGTACGACAGGAATGTATATTGGCCCCATTTTTATTTAAGTTATATAGTAATATTCTGGAGAAGGAACTGACAGCCACACAGGTGGATTTTCCAAAGGTGGGTCGGTGTGATATGCCGGTATTACTGTATGCAGATGACGTGGTCCTTATGGCCCGGACTGTGAGGGGGTTGCAAACTTTACTTAACTCCTTCAGGACATTCATGGAAGACCGGGACCTGCTAGTGAATAACTCTAAGTCATACGTGATGCAGAGAGGACATAGCTAAAAAAAATCATTTTTTTTTAGGTTTGGTCCACCCGGTCCCTACCACCAGTGTCTTTTCTTATTTAAGAGTTATGCTTGATGCCAAGTTAAATTGGGGCCATTTAAATGAGGGGCCCAGGTGGAATTCCATTTAATGTTCAGTAGCAATTATGAGGTGCCAAGGAAAACCTTTTAAATCCCAACTTAAAAAAAGCCAATTTTAAACAAGTGCATCCTGCTTTTACCTTTTTATTAAAGCTATCAGGGAGCACAGTATGGCATGTCCTCAGTTTTTTAAAGGCCACAGTAGAGCTTGGATCGACCTGTGATCAGTCATTGTGGATTGGAGAAGACTGGAAATGAAGTCATCTTGTAACCTTTTATACTTCATTTTACCAGTATTTTTACCTTGTGCCTTTGTGGTCTAATTTTGACTTGTATGAGTTTTTTTCTACAAAAGCTTAATACACTTTTGTTGTTGAGTGGTTGTATGGATGTGTGAATCGGTATGCAAGTGATTCTGTAGGTGTGTGCGTGGGTGTGTGAGTGGTTGTATGGGTGAGTGGGTGGATGTGTCAGTGGCTGTATGGATAATGGAGTAGGTGTATGAGTAGCAGTATAGGTGAGTGAGTAGCAGTGTGAGTAGTTGTATGGGTGAGTATGTACATTTCTATATGGGTGAGTGAGTAGCTGTGTGAGTTTCTGTATGGGTGATTGAATGCATCTGTGAGTGGCTTTAAGGGTGTATGAGTGGGTGAATAAGTGTATGTATGTTGGTATGACTAGATGTGTGAGTGCTTGTATTGGTGACTGAGTAGGTGATAAGTAGCTGTATGGGTGTGTTAGTGGGTGTGTGAATGGCAGTATGAGTGAGTGGATTTGTGAGTGGCTCTATGGGTAAGTGATTGGCTGTGCGAATACTGGTATGGGTCTGTTAATTAACCCTGGGCGCCCGATTCGGCTACGCCCACGGAGTAGGCGTAGTGTTGCCTTCTATGCATTTTGCGTAGACAGCGTAGCCGGCAACACTACGCCCACTCCGTGTGCGTAGCCGAGTCGGCCGCCACCCGCCTCCCTCCCGCTCTCCCCTAGATACATTATTTGAGCAATTAGCCTTATTAAAACAATATTAAAGCACTTACCTTGTCCGGGGCTCGTCCGGGGCTCCCTCTTGAATAGCGTCCTTTTCCTGGATACCAATGCGCATGCGCGGGCGGCCGGATCCGGCATTGGTATCCAGGAAAAGGACGCTATTCAAGAGGGAGCCCCGGACGAGCCCCGGACAAGGTAGGTGCTTTAATATTGTTTTAATAAGGCTAATTGCTTAAATAATGTATGCGGGGGAGAGCGGGAGGGAGGTGCGTAGTGGGGCTACGCGGAGTGCGGGAGTGGGCGTAGCTTCTCGCCCTCTCCGCGTAGCTCCGCGGAGCCCCACTACGCCCACTATGCCCACCCTTACTGTTAATGCCTAGGTGAGGTGCTGTGTGAGAGTACAGTGGGAGTATATGTATAAGAGTTTGTATGGGGTGTGAGTGGGTGTTTGAGTGGTTCTGTGATTGATATCATCAGTAATGTAATCTATGATGCCATGTGAGATGTCATCAGTGATGTCCCTTACCATGCCATAAATAATGTAATATGCAAGGTCATAAGCAGTGCATTGTGGGGGTATAAGTTATAGTAAGCTCAGGTAACTATACATGCTGAATTTCTATGATTTTGTACAAGTCAAATCTGAGTCTAACTATAATGTGCTTGTAACCTCTGGTTTTTTCACTGAATTTCTATGTTCTTAGTTGTATTTCTTTAACCATAATGTTCATGTAGCCTTTGTTTTTTTCAATGAATTCCAAAGGTTTATTTAATTCTATTTTCTCACTATACCATCCCTGTAACCTTAGGTTTTTTAGAGTGAATTGCTAAGGTCTGTGCATTTTATTTCCTAACTGTAACCTGTGACCTTTGAGAGTGAGTGTGTGAGTGAGTACATGAGTGTCTTAGTGGGTGTGTGATTGAGAGCATGAGTGTCTCAATAGTAGTGTGAATGGGTGTATGAGTGTCTTAGTGGGCCTGAGAGTGGCTGCATATGTGTCTCAACGGGCTTGTGAGTGGTTACATGAGTGTCTGAGTGGGTGTCTGCGCAAGGGCACAAGTGTCTCAATGGGTATGTGAGTGTCTTAGTGGTCCTGGGGGTGGCTGCATAAGTGCCTCACTGGGTGCGTGGGTCAGTCTGTAAGTGAGCACATGAGTGTCTGAGTAGGTCTGTGAGTGGATGCATGAGTCTATGAGAGGGTGTCTGAGCAGGTGCATGAGTGAGTGTCTCAGTAGGTCTGTGAGTAAGTGTGAGAGAGTCTGAGTGGGTTTGCAAATGCTTCCATGAGTGTGTGAGTAAATGAGTAAATGAGTGTCCGAGTAGGTCTGTGAGTGGGTGTGTCAGTCTCTGAGTGGGTGTCTGAGCGGGTGTATGAGTGTCTATGTTAGTGTCTCAGTAGATCTGTGAGTAAGTGTGAGAGAGTCTGAGTGGGTTTGCAAGTGCTTCCATGAATGTGTGAGTCAGTCTGTGAGTGAGGGAATGAGTGTCTGAGTGGATCTTTGAGTGGGTGTGTGAGTCTCTGAGTGGGTGCATGAATGTCTGAGTTGAAATCAGAGTGGGTGTTTGAGTGTTTGAGAGGGTCTGTGAGTGGGTGTCAAAGTGCGACTGAGTCCATAAATCTGTGAGTCTGTGAGTGAGTGCATGAGTGTCTGAGTGGGTGTGTATGTGGATGCTTGAGTCTCTAAGTGAGTCTGTGAGTGGGAGTGGGAGTCTGTGAGTGGGTGTGTGAGTGGGTACATGAGTCTCTGAGTAGGTCTGTGATGGAGTGCATGAATCTCTGAGTGGGCCTGTGAGTGAGTGCACGAGTCTCTCAGTAGATCTGTGAGTGAGTGTGTGAGTCTGTTAGTGAGTGTATGAGTGTGGACGTGGGTGTGTGAGTGTTTCAGTGGGTCTGTAACTGGCTGCATGAGTCTCTAAGTGAGTCTCTAATTGAATCTGTGAGTGGGTGTGTGAGTCGGTCTGTGAGTGAGTACATATGTTTCTGAGTGGGTCTGTGAGTGAGTGCATAGTCTCTGAGTGGGTCTGTGAGTGAGTGCATGAGTCTGTGAGTGGGTGTGAGAGTCTGAGTGGGTTTGTGAGTGTTTGCGTGAGTCTCTGTGTGGGTCTATGAGTAGGTGCATGAGTTTCTGAGTGGGTCTTTGAGTGAGTGTGTGTGTCTGAGTTCTCTCTCTTTTGCCCTCTTATACTCTGATTTGCCTTCTCTACTTGTGTTTCTACCCTCCATTTTGCCTTTCCTGCTAATTTTTCTGCCCTCTGTTTTGCCTTTCCTGCTAGTTTTTCTACCATCTGTTTTGCTATTTCTGCTAATTTCTCTGCCCTCTGTTTTGCCTTTTCTGCCCATTGTTTTCCTTTTTCTCCCTCTAAAATGTGGGAGTGTGTGCTGAAAATAAAATGGAAGAAGGGGCTCCACCATAAATTAGTGGGCGAGGTGCCATGTAGCCCCCTCCCTGGGCTAGTTTCGCCCCCAGGGATCCCACCCACTTGGGCCCGGCTACAAGAAAATGGTGGAGGAGCCTTGCAGCCTCCCTCCCCAGGCCGATTAACGCCCTGGGAACCCCATTCCCCTGAGCCTGGACATGTTTCCCTGGTTGTCATGGAGCCTATCTAGTGCATCCAATGTGCTATTGTACTGTGGGTGGAGACTCAATGCCTCCACTGTCCCAGCTTTCTCCCCTGTTGTGAATGTATCTAGGACCCTATTTAAATATTCCCGATTCATGCCCTTATTTGGTTATAACAAAACATATCCTTATAAAGGCTTAAGAATCATATCCATATTTAGTCATAGCCAATGCAGTCCAAATACGGCAAGGCTACTCCCATAGACTCCTAGAAAGCACAATGCGTTCTTTAAACAAACCAAGCCTCCAGCAGCCCGGGAAATCCCCCTGCTTTTGTTTTGATTTGAACTAGAACTCCTGGAGTCCAGAAAGAACTGTAAGTTCTTAGTGACGTCTTATGTCCAACCTTACGTCAAACTCTGCACCTTCCAGGTATAAATATACCAACGTTGCCTTAAGCAAACACACGGTGGTTTGGAGCAGAGCGGCTATCTACTTGCCCGAAGCCCAGCTGATGCAAGAGCCGAAGGAAGCCAACCCTCCCATTTGACGCACTGAGAGAGACGCTGTCTTTTGTCCTGCCGAGAAATCCAGCTCCAGTGTTTTCAGGCACCCTTGCAGGTTGCTGGGAAATCGAGTCCTGAGAACGAGATACAAGACCTCCTTCTTTCTATAACCAAGATACGGAGCTGATTAAATACTTAGAGAATACTTGATGCAGATTCTTGGCAAAAACGAACTTAACTTAAACTGCAGCTCACTTACTCATTCCCACGTACTAGGCTTAGGTTAGGTACACCGGGGTAGGCGTATCTTAGAAGCACCAGTTGAGTACGTTTAGTCAATGATTTTATGAATGTATATATTTTATCCATTTTAAGTATCACATGGCTCAGAAACCATATAAATGCTTTTACAGTATTATTTCATAATACTCCTTTTACTGTACGCACTTTACTTTATGACAAGTATTGCAATTACTTGTCACAATTCACTTCTCTTGCACGAGAAAGAGGACTGCTCAATAAATAACAACTTTTATTGAAAACGCCCGTCTCTCTATTTCTCTGCACTCTGGTGAAACTAAGCATGCACGATTGACTGAGCTGTCTATTGTTTTCACACAACTCTGGAGATAAACTCCTTATTCTGGAGGGAGCAAAGTTGTCATGTTAATGCGGTTGTCAGAAGCTAATCCCTTCTTGTCTATTCAGGAAAGTTAACACCTCCTTGTTTACTCGATAAAGTTTCTAGTGACCTCTGAGCTACCTGGCATTCATAATTAAGTCTAACATATTCAATAGAGACCTAGTCGACCTCAGTCCTACATCTAAACTATCGTTTATGTTATTCCAATGCGCAGAGCCTATTGGGACTATAGGAACTACACTACATGGGGCCCAACGTTTGGTAAGGCGATAATCTAACGCAAGATACTAGAGTAACTCAGTCGTGCTTTTCACACAGACCCCTTTTTCCCGTTATAACTCCAAAAGACGTCTGGAGTGGGTGAAAGGTTAATACCCGCCGGAACTTAGTAGGATGAGAATCCTATGTGTTAGTTTTTGGTTTAGTCAACGTTGAAGGATTCACTGTTCCAAAATATTGTGCACCTAATCTTTGTTTCCTTGAAACTTGCTCTGCAAACAAAACTTTCTGTCAGTAAAAATGGTGGAAAGTGACAATGAAAGAGAGAAAGCTAGAATAGCAGCTCAACTTTTAGCGGATGTGGCAAGTCTCCAAAATTATGACCCGAATGTTATAATCATTCCGGTAAACGTAAGAAGAACTATAACTCTTAAACTTATAGAAAATGAACTATCACCAAGAGGTGGTACAGTCATATTTGTGGTAGAGGCCCATGAATATCGGCAGACAGAGGTATTCTATTCATGGATACATGTTCCAGCAGCACACACTGTGACACAACATTTCCACTATTACAAAATAGAGGAATCTCCGGATGAATATACTCCTTTCAAGGACGTTGAAATCCCACTAACATACCAAGAGCACCTGCTCTGGTTTAATGGCGCCCTAAAACATCAAAATCACATCACCAGGCTCGGTCCACTAGGTAGACCAGGAGTCTCATGGCCGGTTCTAGCAAGCTATATACCACATCCCGACATTGAAAAAATGTCCAGCGAATAACTTTTTGTTAAGCTAAAAGAATTAACAAAAGCATATAGAGAATTAGTTCAATTAACACTTGACGGTATTACCTGCCGCCAAAAATTGAAAGAAATAGATATAGCAGAACAACCTTTTGAACTTGCCAGAATCATAGAAAAATCCTATGAAGAATTAGGTAGAGATAGTTTGGGTGGAAACCAATAAAACCCCAACTAATTGAAAATCCTGAAAAAACATTTATTAAAAATAATCTCAATACTTCAAAAAAGAAGTGGGAGGGTAACAAACAAACTACTCCCAGTTTCAGTTTCAGTCCAGAGGAAGGTCTCCTCAACGGAAAGATAGATCTCCAGAACCAGGAGGCAAGTCTCCCCACAGGGAGCCCTCTGAGAAAAGATACAACCTTAGAGATAGGGATAAATTAAGAAAACCTAATAGATATCAAGATATTGATACACGTTCCTCTCGATCTTTTCAGACTTCCTCACAGAAATCAGAAACAAGAGGACGGTCAGAACACAAGGAAGAGCACATCAAGTCCAAAGACAAGGAACCTGCTCATCAAAGTAAAAAATTACAATTTCCAAAAAAGAAGGTATCTAGTATTAAAATAAAACATGCCGAGGATTTTGAGGACACAACTGAAAAATGGAGAGTGGGCCCAGACAATGCTAGACAGCGTAGCAGTAGTGACCATAGCTCACAAGATCCTGATGAATCTTCTGGAGACAGTGGACACGAATAAATACATTCAGGTGGAAACTGCAGACACCAGAGTTTGCATACCCCATAAATTATATGAAATAACATTAAGTATTGAGGGGGAAAAAACTAGGAAAATAAAGGGTCTCTTTTGGGATAACCTTTCGAAAGGCTATGACATCCTTCTAGCAGAAAAAGACTGGCCACCAGAGTTTGTCAGGGAGTGCCCACATGGCGAAGAAATGATTATGCCTGCCTTCTCAAATCACATTCCAATTCATAAAAAATACACATTTGCAAGAAAATGGGCAGTAGCCCAAGCCCCTGCATTATATAAAAATCATGTAGGATGGGATGAGGATTCTCCTCACCATAAAATCCAGTTAAAAAATCAACCAACTGCACAGAGGCAATATCCTGTTAAGCAAGAAGGGAGATCATAGATCAACTTGAATATCAGGGGGTGATTGAAACATGCACCTCACAAATGAACAATCCTTTCTTTCCTGTCTCCAAGCCAGATGATTCATATCATCTAGTTTTGGACTACAGACACTTAAACTCATGCTGCAAAACCTTTGCAGTACAAAACTCACACAGTGCTGCACTAATGAATAACATCGTGCGCAAAAAATATAAAACATTAGATATCTCAAATGGCTTCTTTTGTCAAAACATTGCACCAGAAAGCAGGTATTTGACCGCTTTCTCCTGTATGGGGGCACAAAAACAATTCTGTCGACTTCCACAGGGATTCAAGAACAGCCCAGGATTATTCTCAGCCAGGGTAACAGAGTTACTACAAATGTATGATGATGAGGCATTATCCTATGTCGATGACATCTATCTTACAGACGACGACCTGGAGACACACTTGAAAAGAGTGAACACCATCATACTTGGATTCGTATCTGAAGGGTATAAATTCAACTTTAAAAAGTCACGAATTGCCCACCTAACTGTCCTGTTTTTAGGATATGAATTATCAAGTGAAGGCAAAAGCCTAGCAGACAATTTCTTAGAGAAATGTGCAGTACTCCAATCTCCAAAAACGCTGAAGAACTTACAATCAATTCTAGGTTTCCTGAATTTCGGAAGAACATACATTCTAAATTATGCAGAGAGGGTTAAACCTCTCTATGAATTAATAAAACCTGATCTCAAACCAATTAATTGGACTCAGAAACTTACAGAAATTTTAAGAACATTACAAACAGACATGTTAACTAAAACAAAACTGCAAACACGCGCAAATGAATGCAACCTTGTAATCCGAGTCATCCCAGGAAGATGCGGTTTCACATACCTGACCTCTAATAAGGGAGAAACGGTACCAATAGCTTATAAATCACACTTGTACACACAAGCTGAAATGAAATTCAGTTCTACTGAAAAAATTCTGACTGCGGTTCAAACTGCTATAGCAAAAGAAAAAACCCAAGCTCAAGGGAAAAGCTTATCTGTTTTAACAGCAGTATCAGCCCTTGACGCAGTAACGAGACCACGCATTCCAAATGCAGTGGCATTAGATCCAAAATGGATACAATGGGAAAGTTCTCTTGCTGCAGAAGACGTGAAACACGCTTTTGATCCAAAAATGAAAAGACTAGAAGATCTAGAATACGAAAGTGAATGTCCTCTGTCAATCGAAATTCTGCCTCTCGAACAATACACCTGTGCAATCTACACGGACAGATTTGCACAACACTACGTTGTGAAAAAACAAGCATACAGTGCTGCGTGCACGATTGTTAAAGGTCGTTGGCACGAAGGAACATTCAAACCACTCGTCACTAAAACTCAATCTCTAGGAGATTGTACAGCTCAGCGAGCTGAACTACAGGCTTTTAAGATGGCGCTAAAAAATATCGATCGCGAATTCCCCACACTAATAGTGTGCGATTCATATTATTGCGTCCAGTCTTACAACGAATACTTGCAGAACTGGGTTCAAAACGGTTTCAAAGATACAAAAGGTGGCAAAATCAAGCATAAAATGCTTTGGGAACAAGTAGTTCTTTTGCAGAAGGAACTACAAAAGACTCACGTGATACATACACTGAGTCATCAACGTGATGGCGTTCACGTTGCGGGGAATTCATTGGCTGATGAGGCCGCAAAAGCAGCTATGCAAACGGCTTCCGTAGCTGCCATCACCCAGTCAAAAACAAAAATAGACAGCGAAATAATGCTAGCTGTCAGTGCTTCAGTAAAAGACAGTGGTAAAACACTCCTGAAAGGCTTTCCAGTAAAGTACTCATACAAAACTTATGCAAATAATGTTCCTTTTGCTCAAATCTCTGGAGTGGGGGATAGAGTAATTCCAAACATGGAACACAGGTTAGGACTAATTTTAGCGGCACACGAAGGGCTTACTTCTGCACACGCTGGTGTTTCCGCCACAGTATCATTATTAAAACAGAGATATTGGTGGAGGCGCATGAGAAAACAAACTAGAAACTATGTTTTAGAATGTGACATATGCCAAAAAATGAAAGTATCAACAGTGAAACGACCAGCACAGACGCCCCTTCTAATCTCAGATAAACCATTAGCATGTGTTTACCTGGACCACTGTGGTCCCTTACAAAGGGATGGCAACTATAAATATATCATGGTCACAGTGGATTCCTGCACGAGTTTCATTTGGATGTGGCCCCAGCGCTCGGCTGACGCCAGAACTGTTATAAAAGATTTGCGAGTCTTTATCGGCACTTACGCAATTGGCATGCTACATTCTGACCAGGGTCCTGCGTTTAGCACTCGAGCTTACAAGAAGGCCATGGCCAGCATGGGCATTGCATTGCGGTACTCTAATCCATTCCATCCCGAGGGAAATGCGGTAGTGGAGAGAAAAAACCGGGACATAAAGAAATCTATAACTGCGAGGGTATTAGGTTCGGGTGATGGGTGGGTCAAACATCTAACAAGTGTCCAACGTGGTCTTAATAATCTGCCAAGAAATTCTCTAAGAGGTATCACTCCAAACGAACTTTTGTTCGGTACTAAAATAATAATCCAGGATTTAGATTGTCAGACTTCAGTGGTGAAAGAAAAATCCTTTGATATCAAAGATCGTTTGGTTGTTTTACAGGACATAAATGAAACAAGAAGAAGTCTAAGTAATACAAAGCTAAAGCCAACGACCACTGAAGAAAAACCACCTGTCCCAGCAAGACCTGCCTGGATTCCAAAGGTTGGGGATCTGGTCAGAGAAAAGATCGCGGTGAAGAAGGAATTTGGGCCTTCTTACAGAAAATTAAATTAAAATTAAAGAAAATTCTTACAAAAAAACAGGGTTCATCGAACTATGAAGAAATGTATTGTTATAATCATTATGGTCATCACTATTTGCATAAATCTGATAATCCTAGAAATGTTTTTACTTATCATCAATGGGAACATTGTCCAGCACCTCCAAAAGCCAGTTCAAAAACGTTTTATGAGAAATTTCCATACTTTTTTTTTTTTTCACCTGTCTTAGCTGTCAGCGGAAAAAGATCAGTAGTACTACCGCCCCTTGCTGGTAAAAAGGAGAACAGAGTTGTATCAATCGACCTGGTAAAACCACAATTATGTGGCCAATAATAAGTAGTAGGCCCAGTGGACTCCCAAGAAATAGCAGAAGACCAAATCTTGCTACAATCCAAGAGGTTCAAACTGAGAGTCTAATCACATTTGACAAACCTGCAGTTAATAAAAAGGACTATGCAACAAAGCCATAGAACTTGTGCCTCTTGAAACCCAAATTGCAACAGTTCGTCAAGAAACACCAGTCTACAATGATGTAGCCTCTGAACATACATATCTTAAGACAAATGAAAATCCGAAAGCTATTCCAACAATTGACAGAACTGCATCTGGCTACTTCATCAATTTCGATGACTTTTCTGATGATCCAAGTGAACATGAAGAAAGGCCAGCTACTAAAACTTTCAAAGACAAATTGACTGAACTATTTCATCAACTCAAAGAAACATATCTAATTTCACCATGGATTGAATTATGGATTGTGTTAGGTGTACTTTTCCTCCTACTTTGGCTCATCATGATTTTATGTTTGGGTAGATTTATTCATGGAAAATATAGTACAATGGACACAGCAAGTCAGAACATCAACTTGGCCCTAAAGCCTCACAGATCTTCTCACATTGAAAAAAGAGAACTGTCATCAGTAAACATCACAGCCAATCCTATACCTGGGGGTATAGCATGGGACAAAATGGATTACGAAATCTATGGCCCGGTTGAACTCTTGAAATATCCACACCAGTTCAAGGTTTCATTAAGTGACTTTGTGACACCAAGTACTTTCTCTGATGATTGGGACTTTGAAAATATTAATAATATGATGTCCGATTTAGAAATGTCAGCAAAATTCACAGAACATGACTATTTGCAGGGTTCATCGAACTATGAAGAAATGTATTGTTATAATCATTATGGTCATCACTATTTGCATAAATCTGATAATCCTAGAAATGTTTTTACTTATCATCAATGGGAACATTGTCCAGCACCTCCAAAAGCCAGTTCAAAAACATTTTATGAGAAATTTCCATACTTCTCA
Organism: Lissotriton helveticus; assembly: GCF_964261635.1. Lineage (NCBI taxonomy): Eukaryota > Metazoa > Chordata > Amphibia > Caudata > Salamandridae > Lissotriton > Lissotriton helveticus. The sequence goes on along the minus strand of NC_136057.1, from coordinate 1,229,283,571 downwards.
GGGTTTAACAACACAGATCCAGAAATGTTTTATTTTAAAATGTTAAATAAGACAGGAATGAAAAACATGTTGACAAATACTAAATTGTTTTATTCAGAAATATTCGATGAAAAAATGTTTACATTTGGTTTTGAATTTTGGAAAAATAATATTGAAACAAAAACCATCTGGCGTACAAAAGATTGGCAGGTACAGGGTCTAGAAGCATTATTCCCAGAACAGATAATATTCCTGAATGACACCATTCAACAAACAACCTGTCTTGGTTTAGCCAAGAAAAAAGACTTTAACAAACCGTCTATTCCAAAGCCCATACCTGATAGTAATAGCACTACAGATGTGGAGATAGACGTATACCATATTTTACACCAAAACCGAACAAATCCTGATTGGGAAAAATGGTTGATCTGGCCCACAGACACTAATAACTGTCAAGATTGATTTCTGAACAAAACACAGGGGTTCAAACAGACCAGGCCAGACCCAAGATATTCCCAGAGACAACATCCAGGAATAGTTACAACATACAGTGTAGGGAAACTATGCCTTGATTGGCTACAGAGATCTACACTGCAGGAAATTAAGCAACACTTAACTTTACTTAAAGAAGGTGCTGACTTGCGAGATTTCATATTGGGACCTCGCAAACAGCGTCAAAAACGTTTCATATATGCCAGTATATACGCAGCTCACAACGAGGCTTGGAAAGTAATGCAAAATACGAGAAATTGATCGTATAAATTTGGAAAAATCACTGTCTGTAGTGGACAATGGGTTAACGACTCTGTCCTCCAGAATTTATTCACTGGACAGCATTGTATCATCTGCTATTGATATAATAGAGCAGGGCTTGCTAATGTTACAACATGGCCAGTCCCAATTACGTTCTATTGTACAGCTAGGCTGGACTTTACAAAATCTGCGTTCAGGTCACGTGCCATGCCGTCTAATCAACAAAACATCATTATTTTCTATCTTTAACCTTACTGATAAACAAATCAGTTCGGCCCAAAATGGAGCAGACTGTACGATTCTAAGCATTGAAAAACTTGAGAGATTACCATTGACAATGTCTGAGAGACCTGTCATTGAATGGATAATACATGGTACAATTACAATTCCGATAACAACTTTTCAGTTTCAATATTGCCAAAAGTATATACCAGCAGGCCTGTATGAAAGGTTGGGTAGAAGATACATCAAATCAACCTGGAAATTACCTTATACACATAAATGTTATATTGAAGGGTAAAAAGAGGTATTTCTTAGTGGTAATAACTGTAAAAATGCACTGAGCGGTACACTTCTGTGTCAAGCTATTAACTTGCATGGAGCCTGCAAAGGTTCATCAAATAACCTTTCATGTCACCTGCATGGCACTCCTGCAACACAGATAGATCCTTTTTTCAGACAGCTTTCCAACGGCAGCTGCGTTGTAATAAATGACCGCAGCTGTTGTGGCATGGTGCCAGGAAAAGCCTATCTCATAACCGTTACTTCCAGGGTCATTTGCTGTATGCAAGTATTATATCCAAACAGCAATCCAGACAAGGAGGCAACATTATGGCCTTCTGTGAATATCTCTTCTATTCAAATTGATACTTTAAGCAGAATGAAGTCTATTCTTTTAAAAAAAACTGTGCCTTTAACCTCGTGCAAAGAGACGTATGATCTGCAAGTTGCAAGGACAGCGGCAGAGATACATTCCCTATTATCGACAAATTGCCCCGTACATTTTGTAGAAATGTTAAGCCAAATCTTAAACATGTCCGATACCAGTGGCATCGCACATGTATTTAAGACCATTTTTTCGGGACTGTTAGCACCCTTTGAAACAGTTCTGGGCATCTTCCCGAATTTTGTGCATTCGGTCTTCGGCGGACTGCCTCTTCTTTTGGGACTCGTAGCAGGAATTCTATTTTTGTTCCTTCTGCTCCGATATGGCAAGTCAAGCCCCAGACAAAACTCAGGCTACAATGGAGGAGACAATCGTGGCTATACGATACCGAGAACGTATCACTAAAGTCCTCAGCTTTGCCCGGCTTAAAGATCTGAGTACTACCTGGTTTCTTTCATTCAGACCAATCTGGCAAGATTGCATCTTACCTGTGCTTCGATGTCTGCTATGCGGAAAAGAATGCGCGTTGGATGTCTGTCTTACACTACCATCAGCAGTACCTATGGATATCGATACTTTGCTTGGTTCGGTAATGGCTCATGCAACGTGTTGTCCCCAGCGGCTACCTATTCTGATGACGGCATTCATTGAGACGTCACCATTACGATTAGGTGGCGGTGAAGTACGAGATGAAAGCAGCACCACACAGGTACAACCTTCTGTGAGCATTGCTGATCCAGACATCGATGATGGCAATGATTCTCACATATGCACTATTTCAGCTTTTTCTAACTTGGTCGAACTTTCACTGACTGTTGTAGACCGATTTTTCTCAAGCCTGTCTGATATGATGTTCTCTCCTAATAACGAGAATAACTTTTAAAACAACGAGCACACAGCGTTCCCTTAACTCTGAATTCGGCCTTCAGTTTTGATAAACAAGAATACTGAAAACAATTGGAACTATTTTTTCCCCTGAAAGCGAAATTATTCTTCCATTTACAAAATATTTACCTTTTTTCTGGCACATGGTACTCTGCTTAAAGTAGAACTATTCTTAGAGAAAAGAACTTCTATTTTGGAACTCTAGAGACAATATTTTGATTCAGCCTCTAGCACATGTACAGTATTGTATAAATATGTGATGAAATGGTCTTGACCTTCTTTTCTGTATTAAGAGCCATTTCATAAATGTAATTTAGCAATTCATTCAGCCAATATTTATGGATGCATTATCTGAATGATACCACTGCTTGAAAACCGTACAGTACAAATACTCATTTTCGTGTATATACCATATACCATTTCAAATGCAATTTATGTATTTTGGGTGGGTTGGAAAACACATGCATTGATATATGTTTAGTATTGCTTAGTATTTAGTAATGATTGACATAATACGTGGAGTGGGTGTTGTGAATGTATCTAGGACCCTATTTAAATATTCCCGATTCATGCCCTTATGTGGTTATAACAAAACATATCCTTATAAAGGCATAGGAATCATATCCATATTTAGTCATAGCCAATGCAGTCCAAATACGGAAAGGCTACTCCCCTAGACTCATAGAAAGCACAGCGCATTCTTTAAACAAACCAAGCCTCCAGCAGCCCGGTAAATCCCCCTGCTTTTGTTTTGATTTGAACAAGAACTCCTGGAGTCCAGAAAGAACTGTAAGTTCTTAGTGACGTCTTATGTCCAACCTTACGTCAAACTCTGCACCTTCCAGGTATAAATATACCAACGTTGCCTTAAGCAAACACATGGTGGTTTGGAGCAGAGCGGCTATCTACTTGCCCGAAGCCCAGCTGATGCGAGAGCCGAAGGAAGCCGACCCTCCCATTTGACGCACTGAGAGAGACGCTGTCTTTTCTCCTACCGAGAAATGCAGCTCCAATGTTTCCAGTCACCCTTGCGGGTTGCTGGGAAATCGAGTCCTGAGAACGAGATACAAGACCTCCTTCATTCTATAACCAAGGTACGGAGCTGTTTAAATCCTTAGAGAATTCTTGATGCAGATTCTTGGCAAAAACTAACTTAACTTAAACTGCAGCTCACTTACTCCTTCCCACGTACTAGACTTAGGTTAGGTACACCAGGGTAGGCGTATCTTACAAGCACCAGTTGAGTACGTTTAGTCAATGAATTTATGTATGTATATATTTTATACGTTTTAATTATCATAGGGCTCAGAAACCATATAAATGCTTTTACAGTATTATTTCATAATACTCCTTTTACTGTACGCACTTTACTTTATGACAAGTATTGCAATTATGGCAATTCACTTCTCTTGCACGAGAAAGAGGACTGCTCAATAAATAACAACTTTTATCGAAAACGCCCGTCTCTCTATTTCTCTGCACTCTGGTGAAACTAAGCATGCACGATTGACTGAGTGAAATAGCTGTCTATTGTTTTCACACGACTCTGGAGATATACTCCTTGTTCTGGAGGGAGCAAAGTTGTCATGTTAATGCGGTTGTCAGAAGCGAATCCCTTCTTGTCTATTCAGGGAAGTTAATACCTCCTTGTTTACTCGAGAACGTTTCTAGTGACCTCTGAGCTAGCTGGCATTCATTATTAAGTCTAACATATTCAATAGAGACCTAGTCGACCTCAGTCCTACGTCTAAACTATCGTTTATGTTATTCCAATGCGCAGAGCCTATTGGGAATATAGGAACTACACTACACTCCGCCTCCTGCGGGAGCTTGCATTGTTGTCACACACAGGAAGCTGCTGGAAATAAAGCTCCCTGCTTGAGAGAGCAAGACTTCCATCTCTTTCCCTGCTCACATGACTGTGGGCAGGGAAAGAGATGAAAGCTCCGCTTCTAGCAGGCAAGGAGTACTTTGACAGCTCTCACCCACTGGAACTGGAGTGTTTGCTTTGTTTCGCGGGAGCTATCAGCTCCCATCAAGCAAATGCAAAAAGCTTTGACCCGGAGGTGAGCACACTGGTCATAGCAGGAGTGGGCCTTGGGGAGTGGCGGTCCCCAGGGCCAATAATGGCTCCAGAAGGTTACACCCCTTCTTTACAATTTAAAAGCCAGCCCTGGGATGTGGTGGTCCCTAGGGCCGTTTATAGCCCTGGAGGGGGTCCACGCAGCTCATCCCGCTTTTTAAAGTTTTTTGCCCTGGGAAGGTGGTGGTCCCCGGGGCCCAAGGGTGTCCACCAGACCCCTCCCAATACTTTCAATTTAGCCCCAGAGTGGTGGTGGTCCCCAGGTCCCAAGAGGGGGGTCTGCAAGCCCCCCCTACCTCTCTTTTAGTTTAGCCCAGAGGAGGTCTGCAAAGCCCTCCACTACTTTCTGTTTTCCCCGGGGTTGTGGTGGTCCCCAGGGTCTGGGGGCTTTCATGAGGCCCCCGTTATAATGTTTATAAGAGTAAACAGGGGCTTTGGCCTTGGACCACCTCTCTGCAAGGCAGCTCCCTGGCACTTACTAGAGGTACCTGGTGGGCTAGTTGGTCCCTAGGGACCCTCAGGATTCAAGTGGACTTAATCCCCCAACTTAAAATGGGACACAGGCCCCCAGGGACCACATCCCCCGGGGCCTGGACTCTTCGTTGGAGACCGTGGGGGGAGCCCCAATTCCCCCACAGTACTGCTGGCTCCCTGCCTCCCGTAGGAGCCGGCATTGCTTTTCCACACGGGGAGCTGCTAACATGCAACTTCCCTTGTGGAAAAGCAATGTGGTTTGGATTTTGTAAGCGAGAGCAAAAAATCTGCTCTCGCTTATAAGATCCAAACCACAGCTTGCTATGTCAGGGGGGAGCCACACGGCTCCCGGCCTGCCAAAGCAAACAGCGGTGGCCCGGGGGTGGGCACCCCGGGACACTGCAGGAGCCAGCTCTGGGGGATGGTGGTCCCCAGGGCCATGAAAGGCTCCAAGAGGGAGCCCACGGGCCCCCCTCCCACCTAGTGCACAGCCCCGGGGTGGTGGTCCCCGGGCCTTGGGGGTCCGTAACAAATCCCCACATTTGCATATTAGTGCCCCGGGAGTGGCAGTCCTTGGGGCAGCAGGGGGCCGTGTGCCCCCCGCAAATACTTAATAAAATACCCCGGAGGTGGCGGTCCCTGGGGCTGCGGGTGGCTGCGTGCCCCTCTGCAACTCATAAATCAAGCCCCGGAGAGGTGGCAGTCCCTGGGGCAGTGTGGGGGATTGGGGCCCCACACACACATTTTTTTCAGTGCCCCCAGGACCTGGCCCACCCGGGGGCTTCAGTGCACCATAGCGTGTTTTTTATATTTTCTCAGCATATTCGTGACCCGAGCGTGAATTCGCCCGATTTTGAAAAAAATGCTTTTTTGGGCCCTGGGGGTCCTTGTGGGACCCCCTGAGCAGGCCTAGGGGGTCAGGGTGTTTCTACCCTGCACCCCTTTTCTTGTTTTTTTGTGTTTGTTTCACTGTTTTCCTGTGACTCGGTTCTACTGAGTCACAAGATGGCTGCCAACACTTCCTGGTTTGGAGTGTTGACAGCCAATTAGAATAAAGCTTGTGGTCGTGAGGGTCTGCATTATCACTGCGCCTCGAGATATCGATATTTTTATTTTTTGAATTTCTCAGCAACTACTGAATGGATTTACCCCATTTTTATAAAGGTCGCTTTTTGAGCCAAGCACCTTTTTGCCAAATTTAGTGTAATTCTGTTAAGCAGTTCAGACTGTAGCCTTGGCTAAAGTTTCCTATAGAATTTAACATGGAGAAAACATTTTTTGGAACCTCCCTTTTTTCCCTATGGGAAATTGATTTTTTTGCTCTTATTTTTTTAATTTCTCATTAACTACTGAACGGATTTACACCATTTAAAAAGAGGTCACTTTCTGAACCAAACACTACAGTTTTGCAAAATTTGGTGTCATTTCGTTCAGCAGTTCGGGTGTAGCCTTGACTAAAGTTTCCTATGGAAATTATCATGGAGAAAACACTTTTTGGGACCCCCCTTTTTTCTCAGCCCCCGCTTGATGAATCACTCCCAAACTTTCAGGATAGGAGCTGACCTGGATGAAACATTTTTTTGGAGACTTTTGTGAAGATTCGCCAAACAAAACCAAAAGTTATTACCAAACAAAAAATGCTTCTCCTATGGAAACTAGGTTCTAACTATAACTACCTACTGGCACCGGCAGTAGTTAATAAATATATAAATACTTCTTCCGGACTCCCAGGGAACCTCGGAAAATGGCGCACACGCATCCGGAGATAACCGGCAATTTTAATACTTTCATGTAACTTTTACAATACGTGCGCTCTCAGGAACGACAAACCCAACGTCTCTCCAAATAAACTGCTGTTTATTCACAACGCGTTTCGCCAAACACCAGGCTTGATCACATGTAAGTCAAGTCAAGTCAAGTCATAGAATTTGTATAGCGCACTACATACCCAGAGGGTTTCAAGGCGCTTATGAAGGGGAGGAGGATTACTTGTCAAATATCCATGTTTTAAGTTGCTTTCTGAACGTTAGGTGGTTCTGGGTAAGTCGAAGGTAAGCGGGGAGTGAGTTCCATGTTTTAGCAGCCAGGTATGAAAAGGATCTGCCTCCCATGGTGGTCTTGTTGATGCGAGGTACAGTGGCGAGGGCTTGGCTGGAAGAACGTAGTTGGCGGGAAGGGGTGTAGAAGGACAGTCGTGAGTTGAGGCAATCTGGTCCGATGTCGTAGAGTGATTTGTGTGCGTGGGTGAGCAGTCGGAAAGTGATCCTCTTATTGACGGGTAGCCAGTGGAGGTCTTTAAGGTGACCAGAGATGTGTTCGTTGCGTGGGATGTCTAATATGAGCCTGGCTGAGGCGTTTTGGATTCGTTGGAGTTTCATCTGGAGTTTTGCGGTAGTGCCCGCGTAGAGGGTGTTTCCGTAGTCCAGTCGGCTCGTGACCAGAGCGTGGGTGACTGTTTTCCTTGTTTCGGAGGGGATCCAGCGAAAAGTTTTTCTGAGCATGCGAAGAATGTTGAAGCAGGAAGAGGATACGGCGCTGACTTGTCTGTTCATTGAGAGTGAAGAATCCAGGATGACGCCTAGGTTCCGTGCGTGGTCTGTCGGGATGGGTGCTTTTCCGAGGGCTTCCGGCCACCAGGAGTCGTCCCATGCAGAGGGGGATGTACCTAAGATGAGGACTTCTGTTTTGTCTGAGTTCAGTTTCAGACGGCTTTGTTTCATCCATTCGGCAACTTCTTTCATTCCTTCGTGTAGGTTAGTTTTGGCGGTGCTGGGGTCATTGGTGAGAGAAAGGTTCAGTTGAGTGTCGTCCGCGTAAGAGATGATGTTGAGGTTGTGTTGGCGTGCGATGGCCGCGAGGGGGCTCATGTATACGTTGAAGAGGGTGGGACTGAGTGAGGATCCTTGTGGTACGCCGCAGATGACTTCAGAGGCCTCGGACTTGACAAACATAAATACTGTGGGAGGTAATGAACAGTAATAGAGGACTTACAGATCAGAAGACGGCCGACATTTTGAAATGGAAAAATAAAACGTTCTATACATTGATAAACGTTGCCCTTCTATTGTAACTCATATCATTGGCACTCGTGTAAACTCATTAAGTAGTAAGAAAATAAACTCATATATTTCCAATTGTTATAAATGTACACATTTTCTACTGATCTGCAATGTCAAAATATAAGCATAGTGCACATGGCTCCCACGGCCGATATTCATAAAAGCACAAGTGTGCTACAATCAATACTAGAGTACTGCTGATATATACAGATCGACACTACAACCCCGCTGGTCTCCTCATAGTGTACGCAAATCAATAAAGTTCAATTGACAGCGAGAGTGAAAATGCTCCATGCGCATGCTCAGTGAGCTCCACATCGTTGCGCTGGGCAGAAGAATAATAATATCACAGTGCATGCCCGAATTGAGTACAAGCCTGTATCAGTGCTTGTATAGGTGCCGCTAAAGTAAGCAAACAAAATTCATACAATCAGTCAAAAAAACACAGTTTCCAACCTAATGTGAGGGTGCTCTAAGTAACAAGCAACCATGCCAATATTCTCAAAGTCCTGCAACGTTAATCATATCAATGTCGCTAAAGTAAGCAGGCAATTTTGATGCATTCAGTCTGTATATCCTCCAACCAAATGTGAGGGTGCTGTATATTAAAGGCAGACATGCCGGTCTTGCTGGCAAGTGCCCAGTAGTGTATGACTCGACTGATTACACATGTATAATCTCCAATTGGTTAAATATATGTACTTAAAATGCACAGTAGTGCCCCTAAAAAATTAAAATACACTACCATCTCCACATTTTTTTTTGCCGTAGTACCTAAGTGGTCCCCGTGCTTGTGGGAAGAGATAAAGGGTAGAAAGCCTGTGCGGGGGAGTTCTAGTGAGTGGGTCCCTTCCTTTCTTCCTGAAAATATTGAAAAACAAAATAAAATAAAACAGTGATTAAAAACAAGCTTGTACATCTTACTAACAACAAATGTTACAAAATACATTTCTAAAGCACAGATACCTTACAGTCATGAATGATAATTAATGCTGCTATTATTAAGGAGTTAAACACAAATATATCCTGAGCTTGTATCAATAGTAAAAAATCCTTAGTAAATCAAGTTTGAGATGGTCTTCTTATCTTCTTTTATTATAAAGCATTTCTTCATAAGCAATCCTAGCCGCCAACACGTGTTTCATCTTTAGTGCTATAAGCCACAGACTTCCTCAGGGCGATTCGTAACAGCAGATTCTTATGGGTGAATGGAAATAACAGACTGTATCGTAGTAATCAATCACAAAAATTGTTCAGCAAAAGGTTCATGGTGAAGTAGGTCAATCATTTCTAAAAGTGTTCAACAATGATGAAAAAAGCATCACAAAATGACAATGTTGCCCCTCTTATCTGCTGGGCGGATGACAATACTGTCATCCTCCATGAGACACTTGAGGGCCTGTCTTTGCCTAAATGTGAGGTTGGACTCTCCTCTGGTTGCACGTTTTTTTTGCTCTGTCTTGCTTCATTGAGTGCTTTACTGACACACTCATGAAATGTGTCTATACTATCATGAGGTAACATAGGCAAACAACATGATTTTGGTTTGAAATGAGTGTCAGCGGATGCATCAGTTGTAACATCTAATTTAACCAATAACTGTGTTGGAGTGTTATCTTGTAGTGCCCCCTCATCATTCAGGCCTAGTTCTACCATGGTATTGAGCACCTCTACATCCCTCAGATTGAAATCATAGTCATTACTAGCACTGACTGTACCTGTATCATGGCTATTGTTGTTTCCCTTAAGCTTATGCCACTTTTTCAATTTCAGTTTGCGGACATACTCAAACAGGTCAATCCTATCATTGGTATAACTGAAGGGATAGGAAGGACAAAATGATAGTCCAAGGCAAAGTGTTTTTTTTTCTATATCACTCATGGGTCTTTTGGACAAGTTCACAATAGTTCTATTCACCATTGTATCATCAATCAATAAGCTTTTCTGGTGCATGTTTTGCTGTTTCCCATTGCGCCATGGCCCCTGCCTCTCCTGTCACCATTGTCTGATTCGTGCTCGATGATTTCTGTGTGGCCTCTTCCACTTGGAGTGGGTAAAGGGATAATATCCACCATAGCTGAGTAGGACGAAAATCCTATGTATTAGCTTGATGGTTTGCTGCTCAACATTGAAGGATACAGTATTCCAAAATATTGTGCACCTTATCTTTGTTTCCTTGAAACTTGCTCTGCAGTTTTCATTAAACAAAAAATGGCCCTAAACGGGGATGACAACACCGAAACGGGTGGAGCTGCCGCTGATCCAGCCGATGCAGATTTTAACATAACAGGTTTTAATGAAACAGACGAGGATGCTTTATGCATTTCTACAAGTTTAAGAAAAGCCATTACTATAAAACTTATAAAAAATGGCCTAACACCGAGAGGTGGTAGGGTAGTTTTTGTGATAGAGGCACATGAATATCACCAGACAGAGGTATTCTATTCATGGATAGTCTTCACTAAAGCAAATCCAGTAACACATGTGTTTCACTTCTACAAAGAAGATGAAACACAGGAGGAATACATTCCTTTCGAGGATATAGAAATTCCACTCACATACCAAGAGCATGCGCTCTGGTTTAAAGGCGCCCTAAAACATATCCATCACATTGCCAGGCTCGGTCCACTAAGAAGACCAGGAGCAACATGGCCGGTCTTAGCCAGCTATACACCACATCCTGACATTGAAGAAATGTCAGATGCGGAGTTACTAACTCAACTTAAAGAGTTAATAAAAATCTATAGACAATTGTTTCAATATGTCATGCGGACTCCCACAGTCCAACCTGCAATAATGATTCCACAAAACACAAATAAAATGTCACCACATTCTTTACACTCAGTCATTGGTAAGTTACCTGCAAAAAGGGAACAAATTCCATTCTGGATAGCTCAAAACATTACTCAAATCGAAGCAGTATTTCCTAATACTACCCCTCATGAGCAACACAGAATGTTAACGATCTGTTTACCAATGGGGATCGCACCACATCTGGAGGACTGCAACACTTGGAGTACAGTCTATGCTGCAATCTACACTAAAACACATGGTGTTCCGTCTATGTCGGTAATACCTGACGTACTGAAACAGATTCAAAATGAATACGGGGCAGAGCCTGCTTTAAATTTAGGTATGAAATTACTGAAAGATTTCAGACAGGTCTCAGCAATAATATTAGCTAATATTAAAGGAGAAGCAGCATCAGTGGTGATCCACCAGAAATTAAGGGTATCTTATGTAACTGAGCAACCACAAGAACTGGCCAGAATAATTGAAAAATCCTATGAAGAATTAGGCAGAGACAGTCTTTGTGGGAAACCAGTGAAACCCCAACTGTCTGAAAAGGATGTACCATGTTACTCCGCATACTTTTACTCCGCATACCGTTACAACGCGACTTTTACAACGCATACCATTACAACGCATAGCGCTTTGGGGTGCTGGATAGTGGTAAGTATAATTTACTATTCTAACTCCAGTCCCCGTGGACCCTAGGGAAGGTGTTGGATAGTAAATTATACTTATTCCCTATCCTAGAGCGCCCCCCAGCGCAATGCGTTGTAATGGTATGCGGAGTAAAAGTCGCGTTGTAATGGTAGTGCGGAGTAAAAGATGCGTTGTAACGGGTGTATACCGTCTGAAAATCCTGAAAAGGTCTTTTCTAAAAACACTCCTACTCCTTCTAAAAAGAAGAGGGAAAACACTAAGCAAACTTCTAAAGAGAAGCCTTCTCAATCCAGAGGTAGGTCTCCTCAAAAGGAGCCCTATCAAAGGAGGTATAATTGGGATAATTTGAGAAAACCTGATAGATATCAAGATACTGATACACGCTCCTCTCGTACCTTTCGTACTCGTACTTCGTCATAGAAATCCAAAAGAAGAGGACGGTCAGAACACAAGGAAGAACGTGTGAAGTCCAAAGATGATCAGCACGTTCAGAAAAACAAAAAACCTCAATTCACTAAAAGAAAGTAGCAGGTCTACAAATCAGACATGCAGAGGATCTTGAGGACACAACTCAAGAACTGAGACAATGTTGGACGGCGCAGCAGAAGTCACCATAGCTTGCAAGAACTTGAAGGATCATCAGGAGACAGTGGACTTTAAAGAGTACATCCAAGTTGAAACTGCAGATACCAGGGTTAGTTCTCCACATAAGTTATATAAAATAACACTCCGGATGGAGGGAGACATACCAAGAAAAGTGAAAGCACTCTTTTGGGAGCGACTCTCTAAGGGTTATGACATTCTTCAAGCTGAACAAGACTGGCCACAACAATTTGTCAGGAAGTACCAACATGACGAAGACATCATTATCTAACCCTTCGTCAGGGTGGACTGTTTCAAAAAATGAAATAAAACCTCAGTTAATTTTCCATTATAGACTACTGCCCACGTGGGGTAATAAGATGCCTGGATGGGCACAACTGCTCCATTTGAAACAATTGGGCTTTCAGACAGCCTTACAGTTAATATCGAAGTAAATGCATAAGAGTGATGAATTTTGGAAAACAGTGAATACATGTGGATTTTTGAACAAAAGAACATTGAAGCAGTTCTTTCAAGCTGTGCCGGATAGGCAGTAATGTCATTGCTGCCATCTTTGTTGGAACTTAAACACGTGTTTCGAGGCGAGCCACGTCTTCAGTCTGCACGCAAAAATAATAGAAGCAATTCTTAAATCAGTAAAACAGTGACGGACATTGGAGTGCATCCGCTACTCCTTGTTGTTTGATGAAACTATTCTTTCCTCACCCCACTAGTTTTGCACCCAGCATAAAAACGATTCATTTGGATTTCTGCAGAATCACGCCATGGAACATCTTCACCAGCAAGGCTGTCGCAATGCATTTGAAAGCCATCCGTGGATTATCTATTTGAACTTGTGCCATTAATACGCTAATGTGTATTTTTTCATGGACAATCGTTTATTTATTTTTGTAAAAATGTTCGTCAAAACACATAAATTGATTGCTGGTTGTATGTGATTGCGTTTGGTGTTTGCAGTGCACAAGAATCGGGGGTTTAACCACAAGGGTTTGTGGGTTTTGTATTTTTTCACATTTAGGTTAACAATGAATGAAGACGTAGTTAAGCTGGGAGGGCACGTTTGAATTTTAAGCAGGAATGTCAATTCAGGTGGAGTTCTGATTTAGGAGGAACGGGTAATGCATTTTTGAATGGAAGGCAGTGTCAGCTGCTCGCACTGAGGTGATTGGAGGAATTTTCTCAAAGGTTAAGCATAAAACCGTTGGTTCAGGGGAGGAAAAAGTTGATTGAATAGCGGCCATGAGGAATGAGGCATTAGAGCGGTTAAGAAGTTTAATGAAAAAAGCAGGTATGTAGGCAGTAGTCTATAATGGAAGATTAACTGAGGTTTTATTTCATTTTTTGAAACAGTTACCCCTGACGAAGGGCTAAATATAGAGCCTGATATGCATTGGGACATGTTACATCTTGAGCTGTAATATGAATTGAGTTACCCACGTGGGTTAGTAAGAGGCCTGGATGGGCACAACTGCTCCATTTGAAACAATGGGCTTTCAGGCAGCTTTACAGTGAATATCGAAGTAAATGCATAAGTGTGATGAATTTTGGAAAACAGTAACTAAACGTGGATTTTTGAACAAAAGAAAATTAAAGCAGCTCTTTCAAGCTGTGTGACTGGATAGGCAGTAATGTCATTGCTGCCATGTTTGTTGGAATTTAAACACGTGTTTCGAGGCAAGCGACGTCTCCAGTCTGCACGCAAAAATAATAGAAAAAAATCTTAAATCAGTAAAACAGTGATGAACATTGGTGTGCATCTACTACTCCTTGTTGTTTGAAGACAATATTATGCCAGCCTTCTCCAAACACATAACAATTCATTTAAAATATACCTATGCCAGGAAATGGACAGTGACACAGGCTCCTGCATTATATAAGAATCATGTAGGATGGGATGAGGATTCTCCTCACCATAAAATCCAGTTAAAAAATCAACCAAATGCACAACGACAGTACCCAGTTAAGCAAGAAGCTAAAAAACAGGTCAGGGAGATCTTAGATCAACTTGAATACCAGGGGGTGTTTGAAATATGCACCTCGTCAATGAACAATCCTTTGTTTCCTGTCTCCAAACCGGACAATACATATCGACTAGTATTGGATTATAGACATTTAAACTCTTGTTGCAAAACTTTTGCAGTACAAAATGCACACAGTGCAGCATTAATTAATAAGATTGTGCTTAAAAAATATAAAACCACATTAGATATTTCTAACGGTTTCTTCTGTCAAAACATTGCACCAGAAAGTTGGTATTTGACCGCTTTCTCAATTATGGGGACACAGCTTCACTTGCGTCGTCTCCCACAGGGATTCAAGAATAGTCCTGGGTTATTCTCAGCAAGGGTTACTACAAACTTATGATGATGAAGCATTATCATATGTCGATGACATCTATCTAACAGACGATGACTTGGATAGGCACTTGAATAGGGTGAAAACAATTATATTGGGATTCGCCTCTGAAGGGTACAAATTCAATAAAAAAAAATCTAGAATTGCCCATTTAAACGTCATCTTTCTAGGATATGAACTTTCAAGTGAAGGCAAAAGCCTGGCAGCAAACTTTCTAAAGAAATGTGCACTGCTCCAACCTCCAAAAACGCTGAAAAACTTACAGTTGATTCTAGGTTTCCTACATTTTGGAAGAACTTACATTCTAAATTACGCAGAAAGGGTTAAACTTCTCCACAAATTAATCAAACCTGATTTCAAAACAGTAAATTGGACACAAAAACACACAGAAATTTTGCGTTCATTACATACAGATATGTTAGCAACTAAATATTTGCAAACACGCGTAAACGTACGCAACTTAGTGGTCTGAATCATTCCAGGACAATGCAGATTCACGTACTTAACGTTTAACGAAGGTGAAAAAGTACCAATAGCATACAAATCACACTTGTACCCAAAAGCTGAAATGAAATTCACTTCAACAGAAAAAAATCTGACAAAGGTTCAAACTGCAGTAGGAAAAGAGAGAACCCTCACACAGGGTAAATGAATGATGGTTGTTACACCTGTCTGTACCCGCCTTAGAAGCACTAACAAAAGCGAGCATTTCAAAAGCAAAAGCTTTACATCCGAGATGGATACAATGGGTTAATTCTATTGCTGCAACATACGTTGAATACGCGTTTGACCCATATTTGAAGACACAAGAATTTCTACAATACAAACAAGAATGTCCTCTGCCTACTGAAATTGTGCCTCTAGAGCAGTATGAATGTATAATTTATACTGACAGATCGGCTCGACCCGCTACTGGGGGTAAACTAGCCTAGAGTGTGGCCTGCTAGATCGCTAAAGGTCGCTGGCGCGATGGCAAATTCTGACCAATGGTCACTAAAACTCAATCTCTAGGAGATTGCACAGCTCAGCGAGCTGAACTAGAAGCATTCAAGATGGCCCTTGAAAATACAGATCGCGAATTCCCCACACTCATTGTGCGATTCATATTACTGTGTTCAATCTTACACTGAATACTTGCAAAACTCGATTAAAATGGTTACAAAGATGCAAAAGGTGGCACAATCAAGCATAAATTACGCTGGGAAGAAGAAGTTCAGTTACAACAAGGACTACAAAACACTCACGTGATACATGCGCTGAATCGTCAACGGGATGGCATTCACGTTGCAGGGAATTCATTGGCTGATGAAGCTGCAAAGGCAGCTGTGAAAACGGCTTCCGTAGCTGCAATCACTCGCTCAAAAATGAAAATAGAGAGTGAAATAATACTAGCTGTCAATGATTAAAGCAAAGACAGTGTTAAAACATTACCGAAAGGCTTTCCACTCAAATACTCGTATATAACTGATGCAAACAATGTTCCGTTTGCTTGAATCCCTGGAGTGGGGGATAGGGTAATTTCAAACATTGAACATAGATTAGGACTAATCTTAGCAGCACATGAAGGGCTGGCCTCTGCACATGCAGATGTTTCCACCACAATGTCATTATTTAAACAGATCGCTGTCTATTTTTGTTTTTGAACTGGTGATTGCAGCTACGGAAGCAGTTTGCACAGCTGCCTTCACGGCTTCATCAGCCAATGAATTCCCTGCAACGTGAATGCCATCACGCTGATGACTCAGTGTATAGATCACATGAATCTTTTGTAGTTCTTTCTGTAATAGAACTACTTGTTCCCAAAGCAATTTATGCTTGATTGTGCCACCTTTTGCGTCTTTGAAACCGTTTTGAACCCAATTCTGGAAGTATTCATTGTAAGATTGGACGCAGTAATGCGAATCGCACACTATGAGTGTGGGGAATACGCGATCTGTATTTTCAAGCGCCATCTTGAAAGCCTGTAGTTCAGCTCGCTGAGCTGTACAGTCTCCGGGAGATTGAGTTTTTGTGACCATAGGTCGGAATTTACCATCGCGCCAGCGACCTTTGACAATCGCACACGCAGCACTGTAAGCTTGTTTACCCCCCATTACGGGCTGTGCTGATCCGTCTGTATATATTATACATCCGTAATGTTCTAGAGGCCGAATCTCAGTGGGCAGAGGACATTCTTGTTCGTATTGTAGAAATTCTTGAGTTTTCAAGTAGGGGTCAAAAACGTATTCAACGTCTGTTGCAGCAAGATAATTAACCCATTGTATCCATCTTGGATGTAAAGCTTTTGCATTTGGAATGCTCGCTTTTGTCACTACCTCTAAGGGCTCTCTCTTTTGCTACTGCAGTTTGAACCGCTGTCAGAATTTGTTCTGTTGAAGTGAATTTCATTTCAGCTTGTGTGTACAAGTATGATTTGTAAGCTATTGGTACCTTTTCACCTTCATTAAAGGTTAGTTATGTGAATCCGCATCTCCCGGAGATGATTCGTATGACAAGGTTGCGTTCGTTTACGCGTGCCTGTAAATGGGTTGTTGCTAACATGTCTGTTTGCAATGAACGCAACATTTCTGTGTGTTTTTCAGTCCAATTAGTGGATTTGAAATCAGGTTTGATTAATTTATAGAGAGGTTTAACCCTTTCTCCGTAGTTTAGAATGTAAGTTCTTCCAAAAT
Source organism: Lissotriton helveticus (assembly GCF_964261635.1). Taxonomy (NCBI): domain Eukaryota; kingdom Metazoa; phylum Chordata; class Amphibia; order Caudata; family Salamandridae; genus Lissotriton; species Lissotriton helveticus. The sequence continues at coordinate 1,229,266,372 of NC_136057.1, read as the reverse complement.
TCAGGAATCCTAGAACTGACTAGGTTTTTCAGTGTTTTTGGAGGTTGCAGCAGCGCACATTTTTCTAAAAAGTTTGCTGCCAGGCTTTTGCCTTCACTTGAAAGTTTGTATCCTAGGAATAGGACGTTGAGGTGGGCAATTCTAGATTTCTTAAAATTTAATTTGTACCCTTCAGAGGCGAAGCCAAGTATTATGGTGTTCACCCTGCTCAAGTGCTTGTCCAAATCATCGTCTGTAAGATAGATGTCATCGACATAAGATAATGCCTCATCAACATACGTTTGTAGCAACTCTGTTACTCTGGCTGAAAATAACCCCAAACTATTCTTGAATCCCTGGGGCAGACGACAGAACTGATGCTGTGTCCCCATAATTGAGAAATCGGTCAAATACCTGCCTTCAGGTGTGATATTTTGACAGGAGAAACCGTTTAAAATAGCTAATGTTGTTTTATATTTTTTGCACACAATGTTATTCATCAGTGCTGCACTGTGTACATTTTGTACCCCAATGGTTTTGCAACAAGATTTTAAATGTCTGTAGTCCAAAACTAGACGATATGTATTGTCTGGTTTGCAGACAGGAAACAAAGGATTGTTCATGGACAAGGTGCATGTTTCAATCACCCCTTGGTATTCAAGTTGATCTAAGATCTCCCTGACCTGTTTCTTAGCTTCTTGCTTAACTGGATACTGCCTCTGAGCAGTAGGTTGATTTTTTAACTGGATCTTATGGTGAGGAGTGTCCTCATCCCATCCACATGATTTTTATATAATGCTGGAACCTGGGCCACAGCCCATTTTCTGGCATAGGTGTATTTGTTATGAATAGGAATATGATTGGATAAGGCTGGCATAATGATCTCTTCGCCATGTGGGCACTCCCTGACAAATTCAAGTGGCCAGTCTTTTTTAGCCAGAAGGATGTCATAACCCTTAGATAGTCTTTCCCAAAAGAGTGCTTTTACTTTTTCTAGGTATGTCCCCCTCTATTTGTAGTGTTACTTCATATAACTTATGGGGTACACTAACCCTGGAATCGGCAGTTTCAAGTTGAATGTATTCATTCAGGTGCACTGTCTCCAGATGATCATTCAGGATCTTGTGAGCTATGGTAACTTCTGCTGCGCTGTCCAGCATTGTCTGGGCCCACTCCCCATTCTTGAGTTGTGTCCTCAAGATCCTCGGCATGTCTCGTTTTTAGACTTGCTACCTTCTTCTTGGTGAATTGAGTTTTCTTATTTTTGAAACGTGTTGATCGTCTTTGGACTTCACGCGTTCTTTCTTTCGTTTTGATCGTCCTCTTCTTTCTGATTTCTGTGAGGAAGTCTGAAACGTAAGAGAGGAACGTGGATCAGTATCTTGATATCTATCAGGTTTTCTCAAATTATCCCTATTTCTGAGGGTATACCTTCTTTCAGAGGGCTCCTTTTGGGGAGACCTACCTCTGGATTGAGAACGCTTCTCCTTAGGAAATGTCTATCTAGTATTTTCCCACTTCTTTTTAGGAGTAGTGAGAGTGTTTTTAATAAAAACTTTTTCAGGATTTTCTGTTAGTTCGGCTTTTACTGGTTCCCACCCAAACTATCTCTTTCTAGTTCTTCATAGGATTTTTCTAATATTCTGGCCAGTTCATATGGTTGCTCAGTTACATCAAGTTCTTCTAGTTTTTGGCGGATGGCCACGGATGCTTTTTCACCTTTAATATTAGCTAATATTATAGCTGAGACCTGTTTGAAATCCTTCAGTAACTTCAGTAACTTCATACCGAGATTTAAAGCAGGCTCTGCCCCAAATTCATTTTGAATCTGTTTCCGGACGTCTGGTATTACCGCCATGGACGGAACACCATGTGTTTTTGTGCAGATTGCAGCAAAGACTGCATCCCAAGTGTCACAGTCCATCAGGTGTGGTGTGATCCCCATTGGTAAACAGATTCTTAGAATACTGTGTTTCTCATGAGGTGTAGTATCAGGAAATACTGCCTCGATTTGAGTAATTTTTTGAGCTAACCAGGATGGAATTTGTTCCCTTTTTGTTGGTAATTTACCAATGACTGATTGTATAGTCTGTGGTGTAACTTTGTTTGTGTTCTCTTGATGAAGGGGTTGCTGTGGAATTCTTATAGCAGGTTGGACTGTTAGAGTCCGCATGACATATTATACCAATTGTCTATGAATTTTAATTAATTGTTTTATCTGAGCTAACAGTTCTACATCTGTCATTCTTTCAATGTCAGGATGTGGTGTATAGCTGGCTAGGTGCTCCTGGTCTACCTAGTGGACCGAGCCTGATAATGTGATTTTGATGTTGTAGGACGCCTTTAAACCAGAGCTGATGCTCTTGATAAGTTATTGGAATTTCAATGTCCTCGAAAGGAACGTATTCCGCCGGAGGTTCCTCTATCTTGCAGAAGTGGAACACATGTGTTGTTGGATTTGCTTCAGGGAAGATAATTCATGAATAGAATACCCCTGTCTGCCGATATTCGCGTGCCTCTATGACAAATATAACTCTACCACCACTGTATAGCTATTGTTTTCAGTACATTTTCCGGGATGATTGTAGCATCCACATTGTCTTGTTGGAAACTTGTAACGTCTAAACCCAGTTGGGATGCAATTACTGCAGCTCCACCGGTTGCATTCTTGTCGTTATTCGACATTTTGTTGAAAGTCTTGCAGAGCAAGTTTCAAGGAAGCAAAGATATGGTGTACAATATTTTCGGAACACTGTATCCTTCAACGTTGAATAAAACCAAAAACTAATACATAGGATTTTTCGTCCTACTCAATTATGGTGGATATTTTATCCTTTAACCCACTCCAGACGTCTATTGGAGTATTTTACGGGAAAAAAGGGGTCTCTGTGAAAAGCACTACCGAGTTACTCTAGTATTTAGCGTTAAATTAGTGCCTAAACAAATGTTGGGCTCCATGTAGTGTAGTTCCCATATTCCCAATAGGCTCTGCGCATTGGAATCATATATCCTTTAGATGTGACATAGGACTTATATCTACTAGGTCTCTATCGAATATATTAGATTTAATTGTGAGTGCCAGCTAGCTCAGAGGCCACTAGAAACTTTCTCGAATAAACAAGAAGGGATTCGTTACTGACAACCGCATAAACATGACAGCTTTGTTTCCCCAAGTTAAAACTGATCTTCAGAGTTGTGGAAACAATAAATATATATTTTGCTCTGTCAATCATGCATGCTTCGTTTCACCACAGGTGCAGAGAAATAGAGAAGCGGGCGTTTTCAATAAAAGTATTGATTGAACAGTCTTCTTTCTCATGCAGAAGAAATTAATTGCTACAATTGTAAGACTGGCAGTAAAGTATAATGCGTACAGCAAGAATAGTATTATAAAATGATACTGTAAAAGCATGGTATGGTTTCTAAACCATAAAATACATACATAAATAAATAAAGACTGAAAGTACTCAACTGGTGCATCTAAAATATGCCTACTCCGATGTACCTAACCTAATTCTAGTACGAGGGAAGAAGTAAGCGTGGTGTAGCATAAGTTTAGTATTCTTTTGCCAATAATCTATCCAAGATTTCTCTTAGGGTCTAATCAGCTCCGTACCTTGGTTTAGAATGAAGGAGGTCTGGTATCTCTCTTGTCTCAGGACTCGATTTCCTAAAACCCCGCAAGGGGAGCTTGGAAACACTGGAGCTGGATTTCTCAGCAATAGAAAACACAGCGTCTCTCTCAGTGCGTCTGCTGGAGGGTCGGCTTCCTTCGGCACTTGCTGTAGCGAGATGCGTCGGGCAAGTAGATAGTAGAACTGCTCCAAACCACCGTGTGTTTGCTTGGGCAAGTGTGGGCATATATATACCTTGTAGGTGCCGAGTTTGATGTAAAGGTGGACATAATAACGTCATCAAAGTGTCTCAGTTCTTTGAAAACTCCATGAGTTCTTGGACAAATCATTATTCAAGCAAGGGGAAGTCCCTAACTGCTGAAGCCGAGTTTTCCAAGAAATCATTGTGGATTTTTGGAACTAGTGGAAGTAGCCATGCCTTGTTTGGACTGCATGGGCTATGTCTAAATATGCTTATGATTTCTATGCCTATATAAGAACAAGGTTATCTTTACCTATATAAGGGAATGAATCGGGAAAATTACACTAGGGTCCTAAAATGCTATACAACTGTTGAACGATCACAGCTGCTGTGGCATGTTGCCAGGTTTACCCTATCTAGTAACTGTGTCAGCCAGGGTCACTTGCTGAATGCAAGTATTGTTTCCAAAGCCCAAGACAGACAGGGAATCACCTTTATGGCCTTCACTGAACATCTCTTCTATACAAATTGATACTTTAGGCAAAATGAAAGCCATTCTTTTGCAAAAAACTCTGTCACTGACCTCGGCCAAAGAGACCTTCTGCCGAGATACATTACTATTAACTACAAACTGCCTGTACATTTCTCAGAAATTTTAAGTCGTATCTTAAACATGTCTGATACGAGCGGTATTGTACATGTTTTTAAGACTGTATTTTCTGGAATGTTAGCACCTTTTGAAGCAGTCCTAGGAATATTTCCAAACTTTGTGCACTCCGTGTTTGGCGGACTGCCTCTCATTTTGGGACTCACTGCAGGGATACTATTTTTGCTCCTCCTGCTACGATATGGCAAGCCAATTCACCAGCGACACCCAGTTCACCATGGAGACAACTCTACTGGCAATGAGTGTCGTGAGCGCATCGTCCAAATTTTGGGATTAACTTGTTTAAGAGAATTAAATACCTCATGGTTTCTGTCAGACCAATTTGGCAAGATTGCATCTTAACTGTTCTACGCTGCCTGCTATGCGGAGAAAAATGCGTGTTAGACTTATGTCTCACACTCCCATCCGTCAAGCCAAAGGATGTTGATACTTTGCTTGAACCAGTACCGGCCCATGCACTGTGTTGTCCCCAGCGGCTACCAATTCTGATGACGGCATTCATTGAGATCTCACAGACGCAAAATGCTGACAGTGAGGTACGAGAGGAACCAGGCACAGAGGTATCATCCACTTCCAACATTGCTGCTGCAACCAATGCTGACGGCGATGCTTCACATCTATGTGCGGTTAATCTTTTAAATGAGGTAATCCAACTTTCACCTACAATGGTAGACGACTTTTTTACAGACTTAGAAGATATTATGTTTTCTCCAAACACTAGCACTGTTGGTTTGGCACACAGTGTTCTGAGAGACTTTGAATTCGACCTTCATTTTTCAAAACAAAGTTCTAACTTTGGTACTCTTTTTTTCTATGCTTACCTTTTTCTTTTCCAAATTTGTGTTTTTACAAAAACAAATTTGGCACAAAGTAATCTGCTTAAAGTATAACTATTCATGGAGAACAAGAATTCTTTGAAAAATTTCCAGAGACAATATTCGACTTTGCCCACGTAACAAACAGTTTTATGTATTGTAACATGAAGTGGTTTCGGCCCTTTTTTCTGTATTTACGAGCAATTTCATAAATGTATATTTTCATGATTCATTCAGACAGCAATTACAAATGGCAACATATATGCTTAGAATGAAACATTGCTTTAAATGCGTACAGCACCAATGCGCTTTTGTGTACAACCAGTACCATTGCATTTTTATGTGTTTTGGGTGGGTTTTAACATGTCATGTTTAGATATATTTAACGTGTTTAGAACTTAGTAATGTAAAGAAAGTGGAGTGGGTGTTGTATGGCATTTTAGATTCCAACTGAATTCTCCCCGATTCATGCCCTTATATACGTACAATCCATGTCCTTATATAGGCATAGCCCATGCTGCCCCATACAGGCATGGCTACTTTCATCCATTCATCAAACGTCACAACGATTTTGTGGAAAACCAGACTCTTAAGCAGAAGGGACTTCCCCTAGCCTGGATATTGATTTCTCCAAAAAACTCATTATTATGCATGAACAACTATTCCTTAGGGGTTCATCCATGATGTTCATATGCCCGACTGTAGGTCAAAGCTGGCATTCCTAAACACCTTCAAGGTATAAATATACCTTCACTTGCTATAGCAAAGCACGGTGTGGTTCGGTGGAGTTTAACGACCTACTTGCCCGACGCAGCTCGCTACTGCAAGTGCCGAAGGAAGCTGACTCTCCAGCTGATGCACTGACAAGAAGCTTTCCTCCCCTGCTGAGAATCCAGTGTTTCTGACTCCCCTTGCGAGGTGTTGGGAAATCGATTCCGAGACAGAGATACCAACCTCCTTCATTCTAAGGTATGGAGCTGATTAGAACCTAGAGAAACCTTTGGCAATCCTTGGCAGAACTAAAACTTATGCTAAAGTATACTTGCTTCCTCCCTCGAACTAGACCTAGGTTAGGTACATTGGGGTAGGCGTATCTAGAAGCACCAGTTGAGTATTTTAGGCTGTGTTATTTATATATGTATTTTTATATGGCTTAGAAACCATACAATGCTATTACAGTATTATTTTATAATACTTTTCTTGCTGTACGCATTATACTTTGTATTCTGTCTAACGATTGTAGCAGTTCACCTCTCTCACTATTTCAATGTAACTCTGTAGAAACAAAGCATGCACGATTGACTGCGTAAAATAGTTATCTATTGTTTCTACGACTGTGAAGATATTTTCCAGTCCTAGGGAAACAAAGTTGTCATGTTTATGCGGTTGTCAGAAACTAATCCCTTCTTGTGTATTTGAGAAAGTTTCTAGTGACCACTGAGCTAGCTGGCACTCACAATTAATTTTAGTATATTCGATAGAGACCTACTGACCTAAGTCCTACGTGAAATCTATAGGATATATTATTCCAATGCGCAGAGCCTATTGGGAATATAGGAACTACACTACACTCTGCCCCGTCCACATTGCAGATCATTAGAACATTTGTACATTTATAGCAATTGAAAATATATAAGTTTATTTTCTAACTACTTAATGTGTTAACACGAGCGCCAATGATATGAGTTACAATAAAAGGGCAACGTTTAACAATGTACAGAACGTTTTATTTTTCCACTTCAAAATGTCGGCTGCCTTCTGATGTGTAAGTCTTCATTACCGCCCACCGTATTTATGTTTGCTGTCAATGTTGGGTCCCTTACACACGATCAAGCCTGGTATTTGGCGAAACGCGTTGTGAATAAACTGCAGTTTATTTGGAGAGACGTTGGGTTTGTCGTTCCTGAGAGCTCGCGCGTATTTTAAAAGTTATGAAGAAGCATTGAAATTGCCAGTTATCCCCGCCAGCGTGTGCGCCACTCTCCGAGGGTCCATGGGAGTTCGGAAGGAGTATCTCTGTTGGTATTAAAATTGAGGACTTCATTGTTGGACCGGCCAAGACAATGTTTTCCACATGTGAGAAGCAGAGGGTGCGGTCCGGATGTTAGCGCGGATTTGCAGTTAAGCGGGAGTCTGGTTCTTCCATCCTTGAGGGGGTGGGATGCCCAACGATGGCTGGACGCAGTTACTCCCGCACCTTGAGGCAGCAGGGAATTATGCCATACCGTGGAGCCTGTAAGTGCTACAGTTATTTAGGACCGTATGGCACCCATAAGGAGAGGTTAAGAAGCTAAAACCTCTGGACGTTTGTACTAAAGTAAACAGTGTGTTACTCCAGAGTGTGGGATTCAAGGAGGCAGAGAGAACCTAACATTGAATACGGGGAACATGTGACCCAAGGAATTAAGACATTATGCTGCTGTGATACAGTCCTGAGCGAGGATGAGGAATGCAAATTAGCAGCAAGCACCTTGTTTACCGCGACTATATTGATTATGACACTGAACACATCCTTACTTTTGGTCACAAATATAATCATCTCTTCAAACAAGTAAATTCAGAGTTTGAAAATGTTATCACCACGAAGCAAGCGCCGGATGCCGAGGGCACTACTACAAGTGAAAGTGAATCAGATGCGTCCGTACAGAGCACAACTCCAGCAGGAAAGAACAAAAGACAACTGACTTTTTCAGACGAATATCGGACACTGCGGAGGGGCCATCAAACCATGAGGGAAACACCTATTCCAAAAACAAGAGGACAAAGGGGACATGGACGGGGCAGAGGAATAGGCCTTGCCGAAATCGTTGAGCACGAATCAGACAACGGTGGCAGAAGAGGCAGGGGCCGTGGCGCAATGGGAAACAGTAAAACACATGCCAAAAAAGCTTATTGATGGATGATACAATGGTGAATAGAACTATTGTTAGCTTGTCCAAAAGACCCATGAGTGATATAGAAAAAAGAACACTTTGCCTTGGACTATCATTGTGTCCTTCCTATCCCTCCAGTTATACCAATGATAGGGTTGACCTGTTTAAGTATGTACGCAAACTGAAATTGAAAAAGTGGCATAAGTTTAAGGGAAACAACAATAGCCATGATACAGAGACGGTCAGTGCTAGAATTGACTATGATTTCAATCTGAGGGATGTAGAGGTGCTCAGTACCATGGTAGAACTAGGCCTGAATGATGAAGGGTCATTACAAAATAACACTCCAACACAGTTATTGGTTGAATTAAATGTTACAACTGATGCATCCGAGTGTGTCAGTAAAACACTCAATGAAGCAAGACAGAGCATAAACAAACGTGCAACCAGAGGAGACTCCAACCTCACATGTAAGCAAAGACAGGCCCTCAAGTCTCTGATGTAGGATGACAGTATTGTCATCCGCCCAGCAGATAAGGGGGGCAACATTGTCATTTTAGACCGTGAACAATATCTCATGGAAGCAGGCAGACAACTTGAAGACGTTACAGTGAATGTGTGTCTAACTGAAAAATAAATATTTTTTATATGTATATTTAAAGGTCGATGGAAAAATAAATGGGTAAATAACTGTCTAAATGGATGTTTTTTTTGTAAAATTGATTGTATAATTGACTTATTAAGTGTATCTTAGTGAATACCTGTATTAGCGAGTAATGTTTAAATATGTAAATATCTGAATCAGTGTCTCACTTTGTGTATAAGTGGCTGCATGGGTTGGTGAGTAGCTAAATGAGTGTGTATATGGTTTATTAGTTGGTTTTTGGAGTATCAGCATGAGTGTCTGTATGGTTTGGTGGGGGGTATTCCTTAGCGCATAGATGCATGAATGAGTGACTCACTGTTTGTATGTGTTTTGAAGACAGCATGTGTGCAGGACTGTATGGGTGGATGAGTGTGTGTATGGGTGTGTTAATGTGTGAATGACTGTCTCAATAGTATCTTTATGAGTAACTACATATGTTTTAATCTAGTATGTGTGAGTATTGATGTATATAAGTGATTATATGTGAGAGTGAGAGATTGGAAGAGTTTCTGTATAAAGAAGTATGTGTTTCTATAAGTGATTGTTTAAAAGAGTAAGTATGTGTACGTTTCTGTAAAGGTAAGTGTAGTGGTGTGTGTATAGCTGTATATGCAAATAAATGAATGTTTGATAGTTTATTTGCATGTGTGAGTAACTCTATTGAGTGTCGGTGTGTAACAGGATGTATAGGTGTATGAGTACATATGATGAGTGAGTACATGTATTAGTGACTATATAGAACTGTTGGTGAATGAGTGGATGTGTATGTAGATGGTGGAATTACTGAATAGGTTGTTGTAACTGGTATTGGTATCTCCATTTTTTTGAAAATTTTAGTTTCTATTTTTGAATGTGTGTATCAAAGGTTATATTACGCTGAGAGGAGGTCTGCCACTCTTTCACAAGAATGATGTCATCAGTGATGTCATTTGAGATGTCATCAGTGATGTCATGAGTGATGTCACTGACCATGTCATGAGTAATGTAATATGTGACGTCATCAGCAGTACATTGCGGGCACGCGTGTTATAGTTAACTGAACTAACTATAACGGGGGAATTTCAATGGTTTTGTATGAGTGAAATGTCCAACTAACTATAACATGTGTGAAACCTATGGTTTTTTCAGTGAATTTCTAAGGTTTTTTAAATGCTAATTCCTAACTATAACATGACTGAAACCTATGGTTTTTTCAGTGAATTTCAAAGGTTTTGTGAATGATAATTTTTAAATGTATTAATTGTTATATTTTTTTATACTGATTTACTACATTGTTTTAAAGTATTTATTTTTAGATATTTTATTTTTTAAATTACATTACATATTTTTATTATAAATTGAAAAAAATGTTTTCAAAAGTATTGAAATTGTAATATTTGTTATTTTTATTTTATATTTTTTTAATTTAAATATATTTTATATAGCAGGCAATGATATCCTATGGAAGGAAATTCAAGTTCCAAAACTCCACACTTAGAAGAATTTCCAAGTGTAACCAGTTAATCTTAGCCTATGGAAGGAAATTCAAGTTACTGTAAGTATGGTTAGAATTACTTTTCAGGATCAGTAGTGAGCTGAAAGATGCAGCACTGACGTCTCTCGTGATAATAGGTGAGTAAATCGGAATTCGTAGTTCCACTGATTTTAGAGGAATATTGTGCTCAATAGTGAAGGAAGGGGGCGGGGCCTGAGGTGACATGTGTGTAAACATGCCCTGTGGTGCGTTTGAAGGTGGGGAATTAATTCCTCTTCAATCCCTGTGAGCCAACTAGCCCACCAGGTACATCCAGTATGCGCCAGGGAGCTGCATTGCAGAGAGGTGTTCAGAGGGCATGCCCCCTTTTTACAACACTCTGCAACGCAGCTCCGTGGCGCTTACTGGAGGTACCTGTTGGACTAGTTGGCCCCTAGGGAACCTCTGGATTGAAGAGAAATAAATTCCCCAATTTAAAACGCGCCACAGGGCATGTTTGCACACATATCACCTTAAGCCCCGCCCCCTACCTTCACCACTGTGCAAACGCCCCCCGTAGCGCGTTCTAAGTTGGGGGATTAAGTCCCCTTGCATACTGGGGGTCCCTGTGGGCCAACTAGCCCACCAGGAACCTCCAGTATGTGCCAGGGGGCTGCGTTGCAGAGAGGTGTAAAAAGGGGCTTGGCCTCATTACACCTCTCTGCAACGCAGCCCCCTGGCGCGTTTGCAGAGGGGGAACTAATTCTCCTTGCATACTGGTGGTCCCTGGGGGCCAACTAGCTCACCAGGAACCTCCAGTATGCACCAGTGGGCTGCGTTGCAGAGAGGTGTAATGAGGCCACGCCCCTTTTTACACCTCTCTGCCACGCAGCCCCCAGGCGCATTTGCAGAGGGGGAACTAATTCCCCTTGCATACTGGGGGTCCCTGGGGACCAACTAGCCCGCCATGTACCTCCAGTATGCACCAGTGGGCTGTGTTGCAGAGAGGTGTAATGAGGCCACGCCCCTTTTTACACCTCTCTGCCATGCAGCCCCCAGGCGCATTTGCAGAGGGGGAACTAATTCCCCTTGCATACCGGGGGTCCCTGGGGGCCAACTAGCCCACCAGGAACCTCCAGTATGCGCCAGGGGGGACTTGGGGGTCCTTGTGAGACCCCCTAAGCAGGCCTAGGGGGTCAGGGTGTTATTACCTTGCCCCCTTTTTGCGTTTCTTTTTCTGTTTTCTTGTGCCTCGGTTCTACCGAGGCACTAGATGGCTGCCAACACTTCCTGGTTTGGAGTGTTGACAGACAGTTTACAACCAATTAGCATGCAGCTCGTGCTCGTAATGGTACGCGAAAAGGCCTCGGACATGACGCGTACGGTACAACTTCGCATATATATCTATGATTTTACTTTTGATTTTCTCAGGAACTACTGAATGGATTTACACCATTTAACAAAAAGCACAGTCTACGGACCAAACTCTTCCTTTTTGTCAAATTTGGTGTCATTCCGTTCAGCAGTTCGGGCTGTAGCCGTGTCTAACGGTCCCCATGGAAAATTGCATGGGGAAAACATGTTTTGAGACCCCCCTTTTTTCTCGGCACTCGCTTCACGAATCACCCCGAAACTTTCAGAGAAGGAGCGGAGCGGGCCATCTTCCTGGAGAATTTTGCGTAGATTCGTCGACCGGCGCCAAAGTTATTCCAAATAGAATGTTGCGGATTTCCTATGGAAACTAGGTTTTAACGATAACTACCTACTGGCGACTGCCAGTAGGTTATATATATATATATATATATATATATATATATATACATATATATATATATATATATATATATATATATATATATATATATGTTTATTTATTTATTTATTTAACATGTAGAATATGTACTTCTGTAAAGAGCATTGGATACAGAATGAGTTTCTTCATGCTATATAACTAAAATCAACACACTTTGGGCTAGGGATTTCATTGACTGAAGCAAAATGAAATGTGAAGGCAGCCATGCTAACATACAAAAGTTAAACTTTAAGGCTCCTTGAAGATCTAAGCACATGTTGCTGATCTATCAGGTTAAAAAATGATAACAGCCCAGATTAGCCATTGTTTGCTCTAAAGGTGTTGTATTGCACAAACTTAGATATTTAGCACAATGCTACATTTTCTTTGCACCAAAAGAAGAAGAGCAGATGACAGCTGCAGCCACCTGAGCGAAACTGGTGTGTGGCTGCCAAGGCCAAGACAAAGTAGACCTTAAGGACAAGGGAGGCACAGATTAGAAAATAAAAATACTGCCATGTGTGAATATGGGTCTTCATTATCACATGCATACCAGTGATCTCCAGTCCATGTATAATTGCATACAGTCGTGCATGAGGATCTATTCTATCCAATGTAATATCCAGCCCCCAGAGTGCCCTTATTCATAACATTGAAGGAAGAGGGTGTAGGAGCGGGTGCAGGAGGGTGTAGGAGAGGGTGTAAGAGAGATGTTGCTACATTATGGCCATTGCCGTGTGAAATGATGTGTACCTAATCAGTAATGTGCCACATAAGGGCAATTCATGTCTATATCAGCTTAAGGAGCATAGAAAGTAAACAGCTACCTGTGCAGTAAGACACTCTTGTAGAATGTGTTATAGCATGTACACTCCTCTCAAAATCAACATGGCGTGGCTAGATATTGTGCAGCAACAGACAGAAATACACTGCATGTGCCATACTCTCATGCAGTGCAAACTAAAATAGTGCAACTGCCACATTTCACTCTATAATATACACGTACAGACTAACAATGTACGATGTATGATGGGCAGTCATGACTGCTAGATGGAGCATGTTCATATCAGGGAAGAGGTGTGGTGCAGCGGCCAGGGCGGCTGATGCCATAGCACGGGGGCTCACGGTTGAATCCCTGGCACTGGCGCCAGGTCAGCTCAGCACCATGTGACTCTGGTCAATAGCTCGCTTAATCTTCCCGAAGGCCCTTAACGCCTTTGGGTAATTGTTTGCGCTTTACTAATACTGGACTTTTTGTTTTAGTTGTTTATTCGACAATGATAGCTAGACACCTCCTCTATTGTATTCACTTATACAACAAGTGCATGGAATATCAACACTGGCTAAGTCACATGTTCCCCTTCTGTCAAGATGCACCCATAAGAGCAGTCAATACAACAACACCTTGATGTCAGCCAGACAGTGAATCCACCCATGTCATATAGTGAGGATCATTCAACTATATGTTGCCAGAAGAAGCCACTATTCCAACAAAAGAGGAGCATAGATGATTGGCTCATGGCACCAAAATACTGCCATGTGCGCAGAAGTCAAAGACAGGACTCCAAAGGTCAAGACTATCATGATGTCATCTGAAAAGAAATGCAATCTTCCAATATGATAACAGGATAATTGACTGCCAAGCTTATACAGCCATGGTGGCTCAGCAAAGGCTATTAGCCATTCATATATATCTTTAGGACATGGGTCATGGGAGAGCACATTAAAATATGAATACCTACCTTAATGAGGTGGTTGATTCCTTTAAGAAAATATTTTGTTTTCTAAATTGTCTTGAACACTATCCGGGAAATAACATTTCTAGAGCTGCTGGCGCTAAAGTGTTTGTCATTGGGCCAACCTGAGACTGTACTTGAGTAAGTTATTTTTTTAGGTAAAGATCAGTTATATACAATTTCACATGGATAATGATTGGAATCCAAACCCTTTTTCATGATACAAAGGCACGCTCAAGAACAGTATAAAACAATGAATACCTTTATTTTAAATTATAATCCCATCCTAGTGCACAATATGAATTGTAACTATTATAAAAACAAACTGAATAGTACCTGCAGTGTTTACGAGTAATTTGAATCGTTCCACCATTTTTGCTGTTTAGCGTTATATCAACCCCACCCCCATGTCTTTCGATTAGGAACCTAAACTCAGCACCAAAAGAGAAACCTAATTCGAGTTTTAAAGATGACTCATGCTCTATCGCCTGCTTTGAACAACGAAGTTATTGTTCACAATATAATAGCATAGCCTGGTATTCTTTTCTCTGTTGAATAGTAGGCTCATGAGCCCCGATGCAGGGGAAGACTGAATATGCCCCTGTTAGCTCTCAGCAAAAGTGGGTGAAGCGATTCTGCATGACCCATCTTATCTCTAGCTTCTGGCACAAAGCTCCTCTCTAGCCCTTCATACCCTGTGCCTAACTTCTATGCGTTTATCTCGTGATCGTTAAATATTTTACAATAATTAGCAGAAAGTGGCTCGATGCCCTCTTACTTATATTCTCGTGCTCATTGGATAATATTAATAAACGAGACATGGAACTATTAGCTTCCATTAAACTTTGTTCACAACCCAATCAACATTATTTTAGACAAAAGAATGCAACTTTATTCTGTGAATGGTTTTGAGCAGACTTGATTATCACTTTGCAGGGAAAAGTAACATTAAACAAACATGCATTCTACATTAGTCATTCATGCATACATGATTAACAAATATGACCAAAGTAGGATACCCAGAGGAGAAACAAAAACATGACCATAATAGCACATATACAGAATGCCCTTCTGTAGAACAAGCCTATTAATGTTTCCCACAAAACGTTATAGCAGTATCTGCAGGTATAGATCACTCAATCAAGAGTGTAGCTGGAGACTTGTATAATCATATGCTTACCTTTCTGTCACTTTTAAAGTAGTACGATGAGCAGGATTGCCTTCAACACGCTGTACGAGTAATGTGCCTTTTGAATACCCTAAAATAAGCTCTATATCAATATATGCAGTACTGCAAGACATTTAACATGCGCTAAGTTGCACGCAACCTACATTTAGTAGGTCAAAGCAGAGTGCTATTTGTTCAAGGGGCTTAAATATTTTGACCTACACCTTTCTTTGTTCACATTCTCTCTGTTTCAAAAAACAGTGTTACTTTAACTTCGTAAAAATATTCCCAATGCGGTGATCTCCTGAGGGCATTTCTGGCAAACTGCAGCAGTCATACTCTCTATCAGAGTATCATAACCTACAGTGTGGCTTTTTCGGGGGAAGAGGAAGTGGGATTTCTGGTGTATTTTATGTTTGCACCTCTTTTTATAGTTTTTTGTTTAGATTTCTTGCGAGCTCTTCCTACCCACTTTCACGTTATGCATAGAAAGTATGGGTTAGTGCTACACGTGTTTTTGCACTGTCTCTATCCGAAGGCGCTCACAGTTCATGCATTATGACAAATTTCACACTACAGAGTGCATATTGTTTTTGTGCTGTTCGCTTGTCAGCTTGTTGTGCAAGACTGCAAAAGTTGTTCGATGCTACAGTTTATGTCAAATTGAATTGCATAGCGTTGCTTGGTGTCACGCCAGTGTCCAGAATAAACCATAGTAAATATGGGACAATCCACGTTTCCAATGATCCCCAAAACAAAGCTGAAAAATCTTTCCTAACCCTTTGATCAAGGAAGAATGGTAGCTGAAATACTGGAAGCTTGATGTGTCTTAATGTGTCACGATTGACGGCCTGTTCCTCCTCTGTGTGCTTCCTTGTTTGTGCAGCTCTGCTGTCTAGCGCCTGTCTGCAGCAAATGGCACGGCATCCCCTTGCTCCATTTTCATCATAAGGCTCAAAGACGGCCATTTTCTGAGGGGCGAAGCAATCATATTACTAGAGTCTTAATCTTGTATTTACCTCTTACAATAATGCTGCTTCCCAGAAATAGAATTTCTTGCAGGGTTTCATTGACCCCCACTGCCACAGCAATAATACGACATGCTCCTGACTCTGTTGGATTGTTTATTGACCTGTCAGTGCAATCCAAATCCCATTACATGTAACTCACCGCCTCTCCTGACTGGTTAGCGAATGGGTTTAGCCATCAAAATGGATGGTTCACTGTCTGTCATCATGTATTGTCAGCTTCCAATAACCCGTGAGCCATAGACTCTATTGATGATGAAAAAGGCATTTAATAGCTCAGGCTTTAGATAGCCCCAGATAGAGTTGCTTTATATAAATGGGGTCGCCGTTAGGACCTCGTTAAAGGATTATGTTTTTCTAAATATGCAAGTAGGTAAAAATCTGTCTTAATAGTGTATTAATAGTGCCATACACAAAGATATGTTTGGCCATGGACATATGTTTATGCCTCAAAATGGCTGATTCATTACTTATAGGTATTCACAAAAGGATACCTAGCAGGACTAAATACCATGTAAGGATTGGGAAGTAACACTAAGATTCATCAAAGAAAATTTGGCTCGCAAAAGGGCCAGATTCTGAGAATCTGGCCCTTTGCGAGTGCAATCGCTAATTGCGAAATCGCATATTTGCGAGGAATTGCATTTAAGGAATCTCTATTTGAGATTCCTTAAATGCAATTCATCAACCATTTTTAATTTGCGAATTCGCAATTTTTGGCCACTATTTACCACGAAGTCAGACTTCGTGGTAAATAGCGAAAACTCAGAAAAATGCACTTTAGTGCATTTTTCTGAGTGGTATGTTACACACACACATGTCCTTTGGACATGTGTGTGCGCAACATCTGGCTACATTTGCATTTCAGGGGTGCTACAGCTTGTCCTTTGGACACCCCTGGCACCCTTGAAATCGCATCCTTATTTGCGATTAGCAATTTGCTAATCGCAAATAATGAAGATGTAGGAATCGCAATATTTTTTGCAATTCCTACATGAATCCCGTTTTGCAAGTCCTTAATAGCGATTCCTTATGAATCGCTTTTAAGGACTCGCAAAACTGGATAATGATGAATCTAGCTTTAAGTGTCTAGCCTTGTGAGCAGCGAAATATTAGAGCTACTGAAAGGGTATGAGTTTGTGGCATTAACTTTTATCCCCTTGGATCATTTTCAACCCAGGAAATGGCCACAGGTAAGCTTCTATGGAGGGAATAAGAAGGACAATGTGCATTTGCACTTCAAATAGGACAATACGGAACTTGGAACTGTACTCTTCATGCAATCCAGAATTGGGAGACTCGTTATGACCAAATAGATCACCTGACTTTTACAGGAGTATAACTCCAACCCTACTACTGAAAGAGTTTCCCAGATGTACTATTGAAAACATTTGTGAATTCCCCAAAAGTGTAAAAGTACATTCAAGAAGAGATGTAAATCTATGTACATACTTTTACTTATTTTTTGCAAATTGTGCCCAAAGTATGATAAGCCACTGGATGCAAGGAGACTTTCAGAGCGAGCTCTAATATGTGATTTGTAATGCAGTCAGTCAAATTTGACAAAGTGTGGAAGGGATTGACTATGAAAAGGTACACTTAAAGATGACACAACACTTCGACACATCAACAAAGTCGCAATATTGAAAGGTGAGGATTTATTTCCAGTGAAGTTACATCCAACCAACAGAACGGGCAGCAGCCAGCAACTGACATTTCAGGCTCCACCTTCGACACTGTTGTCAAGGTGGAACCAGTCACTCCATTCTTCTCATTTCTCCATCATGCATACTTAATTCCGCAAAAACATGCTTAAAGGCTTTCACTTTTTTGTCAACACCCTCATCAGACCATTTAGTACTCAAGATACCCACCACTTGTTGAATGATGTCATCCTTTTTCATAGCATTCTTCCACTCCTCCTCCGATATGCACTCATATCCAGAACCTTGCAATGCAGCCACCACATTAAATTCTTCATCTAAACGATCCTCAGTTCCATCATTCTTAAGAGGTTCCCTTCATAAGCACTCTGCAAAAACATTTTTGACACCAGGAATGTATTCCGATTGAAACTGAAATTCTAACAGCTTGCAATTCCATTCGGCTATGTGAGATGAGACCTTGCAAGATGGAAGGAGTAAGTGTGGTGTAGCATTGGTTTAGTTTTTCTTTGCCAAGATTCTATCCAAGGTTTCTCTCGGTTCTAATCAGCTCCATACCGTAAGTTTAGAATGAAGGAAGTCTGGTATCTCAGTCTCGGGACTCGATTTCCCAACACCTCGCAAGGGGAGCTTGGAAATACTGGAGCTGGATTCTCGCCGAGAGAAATGCAGCTTCTCGATCAGTGCGTCAGCTGGAGGGTCGGCTTCCTTCGGCACTTGCTGTAGTGAAGTGCGTCGGGCAAGTAGATAGTCGAACTGCTCCGAACCACCGTGTCTTGCTAGAGCAAGTGAAGGCATATTTATAACTTGAAAGTGTCTAGTTTGACGTAAAGTCGGGCATATTAACGTCAGGAAAGAAGCCCAAGGGAATAGCAGTTTGTTGTAAAGTACATGAGTTCTTGGACAAATCCATATTCAAGCAAGGGAAGGTCCCTGACTGCTTAAGCTGATTTTCCAAGAAATCATTGTGACGTTTTGGAACGGGTGGAAGTAGCCATGCCTGCATTTGGTCTGCATGGGCTATGTCTAAATAAGGGAATGATTTCTATGCCTATATTAGGGCAGTGTGAATTATACCTATATATGGGCATGAATCAAGAAAATTCACTTGGATCCTAAAACGCCATACAACAGCTGCATAGGTATGGCATTATCTGATTCATTATTAATACTCTAAAATTTGTGGGCTTGATTGCCAGTCCACAAACATCACTGATGGTCTTTCATGGGAGCCCTTATGTGAAATATTTTGCCATTGCAGTTGGGAAGGAAGTGGGCAGAACACTCTAGCATACCAAAGAAAGGGTGAAGCTGATCCTTGGTCTGTGGCACCAGAAAATCATTTATAGCTCTAAGCAAACTCTTCTTGGGTTCTACACCTTGGGAAGATAATTTGTACCAGAAATGATCCACAGAGGTCACCGTAAATTTTAATGTAACCTAATTTTCAATGAAAATGGTTAAAACATTACTCAAAGTTTAATTATGAATTTCCACAGATACCGCCCTTACACGTAAGAGTGTTGGGGAAGGGTTAGGGGAGGATTCGATGGACGATCACAATGGAAAATAAATAAATACTTAATTTTCCCTTGTCATCTATCGAAATCCTCCCAACCCGGCCCCACTGCCCCACCGCTCTTACCTGCACATGATACGGCTGAATTTCCATTTTGCTCCCTGACACCAAAATATCATCCTGGAAGCATTTGAAATAGGCAAGCCCTTAAATATGGCTTCCACCACTCTTTGAAGAACCATTTCAAAAGATGGGGTTTACCCAGTTATGGTCCTGGACCTGGGTGCAACGTGATACAAAAAACAGCGGTCCTACCCTGATTTAGATAAGATATGAATAATTAATCCTTCAAGTTTACGATTTATTAATCAATAGTAGAGCTAAAAAGAAAAAGAAATTGTAGAGCTCCCGATCCTTAGTTGATTGTTCAAAGATCAAATGTACAAACCCAAACCTGATTCACCATGCAATTTATTATACTTCGTTCTAGCTGGTGATATGCCCATTACAATTATAATAATGCAGTATTCTCAGACAGAGAAGGTTGCTCCAAGAGGGGAACGTGCATAAGAGAGTAGTGCTCAGTGTGAATCGGTGAGAAGGAGAATAGATGTGAAATGAAAGGTACTTTACATTATTTATCACAATGGGACTGGTTGTAAATCACCGTCCTAGTAGGCCTAGCCACATTATGGTACATATAGTTGTGTTTGTCTAAATCATACAGATACAGAATTAAATTCCTTTGGCACGATATGGGTCACAACATGAGGGGTCTAGGCCTTTCCAAGGGCGCGGATGTTTTGATCCGGCTTAAGGCTCCGGAGTAATTTCAAGCCTCGGCCGTGTGGGTCTTCATCAGGACAGGGGCGGGGTGTGGGAGTACAACCTGGTTCAGAGGCTAGGTCATCTAAAATGAATAGGGATGCGGTCAGGTTTGTTGCATGAGAAAACAATTTAAAATCAAGAGAGGGGTGGAACAGGGATGCATCCTGGCCCCCTTCCTCTTTAACCTGTACATTAATGACTGGAGAAATATCTTGTTAACACCGGGACTGATTTCCCCTGCGTAGGGAAACGTGGTCTGCCCGTTTTACTTTACGCTGATGACGCTGTTCTTATTGCAAGTACAGCTAGGGGTTTACAGATTCTATTAGAGGCTTTTCAGCGTTTCATGTCAGAACAGGACCAGAATATCAACAATGCAGGTTGGCACCCGTCCAAAGACCCAGTACCATTTTAGAGCAGGTAATGCAAAGGTCCCAATAACTCGATCCTTTTGCTATCTGGAGGTGTTGTTTGACGACACCCTCAATTGGGGCCCTCTTCTCCAGAGAAAAAGGGGGGAGGTTACCAGGGCAAATACTGCCATATTTAATTTTGCCTCTAAAATGGGCAAGCGGCCAGTGGCGGCATTATTGAAACTGTATCAGGCCAAAAGTGTAGCGAAAGCCAGCTACGGCAGCAAAATTTGGGGTTATGTCGTTTTGGCTAAACTGCCGGTTAAATAAGGAGTTAGTTCTTACCCATCAGATTCTTTCTGAAATAATGAATCTAGATCATAGATTACGCATCCCGTGGGTAAGGTATATAAAAAATTGTTGTGAGGAGCTGGGGCGGCCGGATCTTTTTTTATAAACCTGACCGTATTATTAAACAAGATGCTGCCTTTACAAATAATTATTTTCTTCTAATAAGGTCTATGAGTAGAGAAGACCAAGAATTAGGCAAACAGAGTCTCCATAGTCATTTACTGTTAAAAACTGTTACGGTATTGATCCCTATCTCACGTACCCCACCTCTACTCAGGAACGTTTTCTAATGACAAGATTCCGGTTAGACTATTTACATTTGTTATTAGCAATACCTAAAGGTAACCACAGAGGCCAAGTGTTAGTACCCTGCGGTTGCGACTATAAGTCTCCACAGGATTTACTTCACTTCATGTTTTTCTGTAATTTTTATGTGGGACCACGTCGATATTTTTTAATTCCTCTTTTAAAAAAACTTACATTTTCTCAAGTCCGCCCAACTCT
Organism: Lissotriton helveticus; assembly: GCF_964261635.1. Taxonomy (NCBI): domain Eukaryota; kingdom Metazoa; phylum Chordata; class Amphibia; order Caudata; family Salamandridae; genus Lissotriton; species Lissotriton helveticus. Next base: position 1,229,245,180 of record NC_136057.1, on the reverse strand, counting down.
CCTTATTTACAGCTGCTTCACCCTAATTGTATTTTATTTGTGGTAGGATTTTTAAAAGCTGCTGTTAGGATTAGAAATAGTCTGCCCGATTGAATTGATCATGTATGACATCTTTTTTTAAAAATAATGTATCTGTTGTATGTACTGTGTAGAATTCTGTACAGTTTATTAATTTGTATAAATTATGTCGAGTTTTTTTTAGGGAGGATTTTTATGTTTGGTATACTCCTGTCGAACTGTTATATCTTTTATGGTTTTTAAACTTAAAACTGAATAAAGTGTTTTTGAATTTGAATTTGAGTGAACATACCCAAGATAATTATGTATCCATTACAGGCTCTTTAAATTTCCCTGATTGTCCTGAACAGAAACACATATGATTGGGTAACATTAAGTAAGCCCGTTGATTAAAAGGCATTTTCATCCATTTGGAGCCGTTACACTTCACCAGGCCTCTGTTGTCTTTAAGGACAACACTTGAGGGCACAGGCTCAGAGAACCGAGGAATTTACCTGTTCTGCTCGAGGTTCTTCTAGTATGTGGGCACATCATCAAAAGAGGAGTCTTCCACAATTTGGTAGATCTCATTGAACTCTGCTTCTCCCTTCAGATGTAGGCTCTCCTATGATTGCTAGGAATGAAAACAAAGACTTTTCTTTGAGAGGGACGTGGACTCTCTTCAAAGGAAGACTGTCCTTTCAGCTGCATTGTGTGTGGCTCTTTGATGCTCTTGCTGGACTCTTGCAACTGCGCTGCATTACGGTTTTCTGCCATGATTCCATATAGAAAAGGCATTCTCTTTATAAATTACAGTGCAGTGCCAGAGTACAGGTCAGGAATTCTTTTGGACTGGTAATATTTCTTCTTACTCTTTTTAAAAGTTGAAACCTGAAGCCTTACAGTGGAAAATTATTTCCTGTGGCATTCATTTGCTTCCTCCAGATCAATTCTCTCCAGACCTACAAAAATATAAAATGACCCTATTCTGAAACTAAACATTGACATAGGGGAGGGGTAGACTCCAGTTTTGAAGAATGCTGATAAAAGACGATGTGCATTTGAAAAGTGCTTCTTTACCTTTACAAACCAACGCCACAGAGGAAAAGAACTTGATTCTCGAAACGCGTCTGGCGTTTAACTTTCTTGATTTGCACTTTTGATGGACAGCCTACTGGCAAGCTGTAATTAAACCAGTGAAAGCTACGAATCTTTGGGTGGCCTTTCTTAAATGGGGTTCCTGAATGTTGTGATATATATATATATATATATTTATACGGCCGGTCCCGGTCGTGGGGGAGCCCTGCCACAGTGAAGTGGACCAGCTGGTGTCAATCGGCAAGCAGCATGAAGGGCAGAAAGTTCGTTTTGTGAAAGAGGAATCTGCAGCCCAGCAATGATAGGAATTACTTCCAGACCCATTGGGGTTTTTAAATGTTCGTCATTTCAACTGCATGTGAGCAGCTCACTGAAGTAACACTTAGGCACTACGAAGACCAGCAGGCTGTGGGAGGGCCAGCGCCCACTGGGGCAGGTGGTGAGACTTTTATTAAGTGGTGCCTTTTGCAAACATGCGCTGTTTAGAACTGAAGCCTCTTAAGAAATGCGAGAGCGCATGAAACGCGTCAGGCTGTTTGAACTTTTGGTGGTTTTCCATCCACTGCGCTGTTACTTTTGCAAATAAAATGGATGAATACCTACCTGTTTGTGGCTCTCCCAAGTTGGGAAACTTGAGTTTTGGATGTTTAACGGCCGGTCCCGGTCGTGGGGGAGCCCTGCCACAGTGAAGTGGACCAGCTGGTGTCAATCGGCAAGCAGCATGAAGGGCAGAAAGGTCGTTTTGTGAAAGAGGAATCTGCAGCCCAGCAATGATAGGAATTCCTTCCAGACCCACTGGGGTTTTTAAATGTTCGTCATTTACACTGCATGTGAGCAGCTCACTGAAGTAACACTTAGGCACTACGAAGACCAGCAGGCTGTGGGAGAGCCAACGCCCACTGGGGCAGGTGGTGAGACTTTTATTAAGTGGTGCCTTTTGCAAACATGCGCTGTTTAGAACTGAAGCCTCTGAAGAAATGCGAGAGCGCATGAAACGCGTCAGGCTGTTTGAACTTTTGGTGGTTTTCCATCCACTGCGCTGTTACTTTTGCAAATAAAATGGATGAATACCTACCTGTTTGTGGCTCTCCCAAGTTGGGAAACTTGAGTTTTGGATGTTTAACGGCCGGTCCCGGTCGTGGGGGAGCCCTGCCACAGTGAAGTGGACCAGCTGGTGTCAATCGGCAAGCAGCATGAAGGGCAGAAAGGTCGTTTTGTGAAAGAGGAATCTGCAGCCCAGCAATGATAGGAATTCCTTCCAGACCCACTGGGGTTTTTAAATGTTCGTCATTTACACTGCATGTGAGCAGCTCACTGAAGTAACACTTAGGCACTACGAAGACCAGCAGGCTGTGGGAGAGCCAACGCCCACTGGGGCAGGTGGTGAGACTTTTATTAAGTGGTGCCTTTTGCAAACATGCGCTGTTTAGAACTGAAGCCTCTGAAGAAATGCGAGAGCGCATGAAACGCGTCAGGCTGTTTGAACTTTTGGTGGTTTTCCATCCACTGCGCTGTTACTTTTGCAAATAAAACGGATGAATACCTACCTGTTTGTGGCTCTCCCAAGTTGGGAAACTTGAGTTTTGGATGTTTAACGGCCGGTCCCGGTCGTGGGGGAGCCCTGCCACAGTGAAGTGGACCAGCTGGTGTCAATCGGCAAGCAGCATGAAGGGCAGAAAGGTCGTTTTGTGAAAGAGGAATCTGCAGCCCAGCAATGATAGGAATTCCTTCCAGACCCACTGGGGTTTTTAAATGTTCGTCATTTACACTGCATGTGAGCAGCTCACTGAAGTAACACTTAGGCACTACGAAGACCAGCAGGCTGTGGGAGAGCCAACGCCCACTGGGGCAGGTGGTGAGACTTTTATTAAGTGGTGCCTTTTGCAAACATGCGCGGTTTAGAACTGAAGCCTCTGAAGAAATGCGAGAGCGCATGAAACGCGTCAGGCTGTTTGAACTTTTGGTGGTTTTCCATCCACTGCGCTGTTACTTTTGCAAATAAAACGGATGAATACCTACCTGTTTGTGGCTCTCCCAAGTTGGGAAACTTGAGTTTTGGATATATATATATATATATATATATATATATATATATATATATATATATATATATATATATATATATATATATATATATATATATATATATATATATATATATATATACTTGAAGATGAAGGATCACAAGAAAACAACAGCCAGCCAGGGCAAAAATCTGGATCCCAAAGGATACAATGAGTCACAAAGAAATTAAATATTCAAGAAAGAAGTGACTCAAACAGATATATTCAGTTGTGCGTTTTTGGCTTAAGGAATCGCAAATTACCACCAACTTCAGGTTTGGGGTTGGTAATTTGCAATTTCTTTGAAAAATTCGCTTTTTTGCATTTTTCAAAGTGCCATGTGGTGCACATACATGCCCCAAGGGCATGAATGTGCGCCACATGGCAAATTGTTTTATAGTTCTCTGTGCAATAAAGATTCAAGGTTGATTTTGGAAGACTCTGGAATCAGGAAAACAATCCGAAAACAAGGGAAAACTACATATAGCTGGGGCAGAGGCATAATGTATGACATAACATCCTAAGCTTGTCATTCCCCAAATCTTTTGCCTTCACTCCCTTATTTTTGCTGAACCCATTTTTGTTGACATTAGAACTCTGTGCATTTTACCACTGCTAAACAGAGCTTGTGTTCTCTCCTTTAAGCATGGCAAAATTGGACTACACCTAATTGGCATATTTAATTTACTTGTAAGACCGCAAACATGCGCGGTTTAGAACTGAAGCCTCTGAAGAAATGCGAGAGCGCATGAAACGCGTCAGGCTGTTTGAACTTTTGGTGGTTTTCCATCCACTGCGCTGTTACTTTTGCAAATAAAACGGATGAATACCTACCTGTTTGTGGCTCTCCCAAGTTGGGAAACTTGAGTTTTGGATATATATATATATATATATATCTATATATATATATATATATATATATATATATAGATATATATATATATATATATATATATATATATTTATATATATATATATATACTTGAAGATGAAGGATCACAAGAAAACAACAGCCAGCCAGGGCAAAAATCTGGATCCCAAAGGATACAATGAGTCACAAAGAAATTAAATATTCAAGAAAGAAGTGACTCAAACAGATATATTCACCAAAGAACAAAAATATATTTCCACTACAACGTTTCAGCTTCCGCCTTCCTCAGGTAGTTTCAAGATGGTAAGCTCAGTGGCTGCACAGAAGACACAGCTGAATTTTCAAAAAGCATCATGAGTGAAGATTCCATTTGGAATGTGGAATCAATGCAGTCCTGAGAGTTCTTGAGATATGCAGTAATCAGGATGTATTGTCAGTAATGTTCAGTCCATCTGGATGCAATGATTTTAAACGGTACATCCAGAAGTTTTCCCTGGAGTCCGGTAGTTCTTCCTTTGAGACATGTTCCACGGGGAAAATCTTCAAATCTGATAGTGAATGATCCACAAGGTTAAAATGATTGGCTACAGGCTGGTCAATTTTCTTATTAATTATTGCTGATTTGTGGTTCCTGAATCGTGTGCGGAGGTCATTCATTGTTTGGCCTACATATTGTTTTTTACAGCTTTGCCGTTGGCACTGAATCACATAAATAATGCATGTTGAGCGACATGTAAGATGCTGCCTTATTGCATAGGTCTTTCTGGTAACATAACTAGTAACTGATGATGTTTGTAAAAGGTATTCACACGTGATGCACCTTTTAGAGTCACAGCAATGAACCCCTGCATTTATTACAGCTTGCTTGAGTTCAGCTCTCACAATAAGAGATCGTAAATTTGGAGCTCTGCGGTAAGCAATGACTGGCGGTTTTGGAAAAACCTTTTGCAATTTTTCACAAGTGGACAGTAAGGGAAATGTTTTTTGCATTATATTTCTGTAGTTGGGAGCTGATGGATGATAGTCAACTACAAATGGAGTTCTGTCACTTTTGTTTCTGGCGTTGGTATTCCAAATAAGTGCTTCTCTTGGTAACTGCAAAGACTTGTCAATTTGTTGCTGTATGATATGCAGAGGATAGCCTCGCCTTCTAAATAATGTAGCAAGCTCCTGTAGATGGTCTTTACAGGTTTCCTCATTGCTGCAGATGCGCCTTATTCTGAGTGCTTGGCTGTAGATGATGCTCAGTTTAGTGTGATGAGGGTGACATGAAGTCCAGTTTAGATACAAATGAGCATCTCTAGGCTTGTGGTACAGATCAGTTGTAATTTTGTGTTCATGAATGGTGACTAGCACATCCAGAAAAGGGAGATGATGCTTCTGTTTGGAATTGCTGCTGGTAAATTTGATGGTAGGATGGATATTGTTGATATTAGCTGTAAATTGTTCCAATGTTCTACTTCCTGCATTCCATATTATAAATATGTCATCAATGTATCGTAGCCATACTAGTGGTTTGATGCTAGAAGTAGCAAGTATACTGTTCTCTAGTTTACCCATGAAGATATTTGCATAGGACGGAGCCATCCGAGTACCCATGGAAGTACCTTGTATCTGCAGATAGTGTTTACCATTGAATGTAAAATTGTTGGATTTAAGGATAACTCTAGCAAAGTTGGTAAGCACATTTGTTGATGGTTTTTTCACAGTTCTTTTACTAAGAGCTTCAGATAACGCCATAAGCCCATCCTCATGTGGTATATTGGTGTATAATGATGTAACATCAAATGTAGCCAGAAGAGTATCATCATCAAATGTGTAGGTTTGGTTTAATTTTTCAATAATCTGAAGGAAGTGACTGGTATCTTTAACAAATGATGGAAGTTCCTGTACAATGGGCTGGAGGTGCAGGTCAACAAATAAAGATAGTCTCTCAGTGGCGGTGTAATTGCCAGAGATGATTGGACGGCCAGGATTGTTCATTTTGTGAATTTTGGGAAGCATATAAAATCTCCCAGGTCTTGGTTGGGGATGAACAAGTATATCTGCTGTTGTTTCATCAATGAGGTTTAAGCACCTGTACCTTACAACCATGTTTTTAATGTCTTTGTTCAAATCTTCAGTGGGATCAGTTTCTAAAGGTTTGTAAGTGTTGGTATCCATTAGTTGTCTCATTCCTTCCTCAATATAATCACTTACTTTCATGGCAACCACTGCACCACCTTTGTCTGCCGGTTTTATAATGACATCCATTCTCTGTTGAAGGAGTTGGAGAGCTTTTCTTTCTTCTTTGCTGATGTTATCAAAAATCCTTTTAGGTGATGATTCCTTGATGTGTTTGTTGATGGATAAAATGTATGTATCAAGAATAGGATTTCGACCACATTGAGGAGTCCATGATTTGGGATGGCGGAACTTCTTCTTTTTTTTTTTTTGAAAACCTTTATTGACATCAAAAGAAGAAAAATCGAGGCCCACAACCAAGCCGGCTGGCCGCAGTGTACAAAACAGTCAGGAGTCACCAGGCAAATATTACATAAGCAATCAATACAAAGCAGAGGCAGCACAATCACAATAGGGGAGAAGAGATACAGAAACTAAAGGGCTAAAACACAGGAGTAAATAAGGCTTAATTTTACAATAAGGGGAGAGGACGTATGACAGGCACACTTGCAATACGGAGGCATCCAACATCCCGTAACCAACCTCAACATTAAGAAGGGGGCATGGGGCAAAATATCAGGGGGACAACACAATGCAGTCAAGAAATCAGGATATGTGAGATACAGTCAGCCCCTAAGCATTATCCTCGTAACACGCCCGCCACCCGAGACACTACCAAGCCAGAACAGAGGGATCGGAAGACAATGCATCAACACCCGCCCGTCATAGTACCCTCTGGGACGCAGGAAGGAAAAGGGGGGGGGGACTAGGTAGGGAGGGGGGAAGAGGAAGGGAAAGGAAAATGGAGGGAAGAAAAACAGAACAATAAAAAGGAAATCAGGAAATATGAAAAAAGAAAGGTAAAAGACACGCCGACACGGCCCCCCGTGGCGGGAAGACAGGAGACAAAAGGATTAGCGGCCCAAGTGGGGCATGGCGATCGGGAAGAAAGACAGCCGAAATATAGCAGGAGGAGTAACGATGCCATACCCCCACCCGAAACACACCATAGGAGGTCGGGACAGACGCGGCCTCACGAAAAAGAGATACAAAAGGGCCATAGAACCAGAAGACAAACAAAAAATAGAACCCAACCCACCCGTCCCACCCTGCACCCCTGTAGAAGGCTATGGCCTACCCTTCAAACAGCGTGCCTGTCGCCCTAAACCAGAACCCGAAATATAGCGAGAAGAAAGAAAGAAAAACGAGACAAAAAGGCCACAAAAGCGGAGAAAAGAAAACAGGAGGGAGGAGCAGAATAACTATAATACAAACGGTAGGCCGCAGCCCTCCGCCCAACCCGACAAGTACAATCAAAAACAGACCAGGACGACATCCCATCACGCGCCACAAAATATTAGGAGAAGGGGACCTCCCACCCTCCTACGATCATAAACAATTGTGCAACGAAATCGCATACCGGGAATCAAGCAGAAGTCGTACATTTCACCCCCAACCCTTCCGAGCGACAAACCCCACCCACCACATGGCAATGTACAACCACATACTAAATACGAAATCAGCATAGAATCGAGTGGAATGGTGACTAGCATAGCTACGTGGGGTGTAGATAGATCCACAAGTGAGCAGTAGTCCAAACTGAAAGTACCGATGCATCAACAATCGAAGCACGAGCCATGAAAAACAGGAGTTCAGATGCGCCACTGGAGCGGGCGAGGTGGTCCCAATTATAGACACAGGCAAAGTCATCGAAGCAGGGACAGGTGGAAGTCCACCCATAGTTTCAGGCAACAATGTCGAACAGGGTCGCAGTACAGCATCCGAGTCCCCGGGGTCCGAACCTTGAAAGGCAGGGCGCCCCAAAGTCACCAGCACACTACACGATCCTCGATCAGTGGTGGAGACACTCAGGTCAATCGAGGGGGGTGAGGCAATGAAGTCATCGAAACAAGAGGGCGACAAGAAGAAACGGCTGCCCAAAATGGCGGCGGATCGTGGCGGACCCACCGAGATGCCCAGGGCCAGGGAAGCGTGCAGGGATCTCAGGGCTTCCAGGATATCTCTGACTGTCGGCTCACGCCCACCAGATCCGATCCCCACACAATCAGGCAACTCGGGCCCGCCGCCACAGGGTGACTCTCGTTCCAGAGGGCCGTCCGCCATTTCGTGAATCAGCCCAATCGCCGCCCACGAGGACCCCCGGAAATAACAGTTCTCAAATGTAGGACTTTACAAGCGCCGGGGGTCCCAGCAAGGGCGGCCTCGATGCCAAAAGGATGTCCGCCCAAAATGGGTCTCCGCCAGCACCAGCACCGGTGCCCCAAACAAGCGGAGTCCGGGCCCCGAGGACCAGGGCCGCCAGACAAAGCAGCGGCGGGGGGAGACCCCCTCTCAGAATCAGGTCCCGGGGCTTCTCACCCGCGTCGGCCACGCGGCCACCAGGGCAGGACCGGGTCAGGATCGCCGGGATCTTCGCACATCGGCTCCCAACACTGGTTCTCGCTCTCGGCCGGGGCCGAGAGCCGTCGGATCCCACCGGCCAGGTCCCGGTCCAAGTCTCGCAGAGGCCCCGATCTCTCGGAGACCACAACTCCGGAGCCACTGCACGCCGAGACCCCGGGGTCAGATGGTAAGGACAAACAAGCCGTTATGTTTCCAATTCCCCAAAAATGCGCCATCCCGGGACAGGATAAAAGACAGGGTAGGCAGTCAGGATGGAGGGCTGCGGGAGCCGAGCTAAAGGGCGACCATTACGGCCGCGAGCTAGGCTCCTCCGCCGGCGGAACTTCTTAAATGGATCTGGAAGGTAGCTTGGCAGACCAACATTAGAACTATTGTAAAAGTATTCTGCGAGTCTGCATCTTCTCTCAAAGGTTTTTAGGTCTCTCATCATGTTGGCCGTATTATGGTCCTTCGGTACAGGACAGAAATAGAGGCCTTTGCTCAAGAGGTTCAATTCACCTGGTGATAGGAGCCCTCCAGTCAGGTCAATAACTGAGTCAGATGTCTGGAAGGGTTGAAGCTGGCTGATGCTATGCAGTCTTTTTTGTCTTATAAATCTTCTGTTCTTTTTATGCTGTTTATTCACAGGGCTTACACTGACAAGAAAATCTCCAAAAACAGAATGATTTACGAAGTGGTTAGTTGGAAGAGGGGGTATATGAAATCTTAACATATCTCTTTTTAGTTTTTCAGATTTAATTTTAATAGAATTCCTGGCAGTCATCTTTTTTACTACTGCAATCCTCTGTAGTATGTTTGCCACTTCAGAGTCACTTTTTGTGTTCTTTAAAAGTTCCAGTTCTTTTTGTAGCTTGGCTTTAAGCATCTGCATTTTTTGAATGGTTACTTTAATAGATATCAATAGTAGGGCCATTGATGAGGTGTGCAGTAAAATATTCCATGTAGCGGACCATTCACAATTAGTTAGTTTAAAAGGTGGCTTAGACTTAATCTCCAACCCCATAGGATAGATGTTAAGTTTTTTATAGATTTGTAAATGTGCTATTGTAAATTGGCACTTACTGATTTTCTCCTGGATGAACAGCGCATATCTAGGATGTAGATTTGTTCTTGACATGGTGGTTGCTTCTGGCTTGAGTGTCGGATCCTGGGAGGATACAGGTTTGTAATACCAAAAATAGTATACTTGAAGATGAAGGATCACAAGAAAACAACAGCCAGCCAGGGCAAAAATCTGGATCCCAAAGGATACAACGAGTCACAAAGAAATAAAATATTCAAGAAAGAAGTGACTCAAACAGATATATTCACCAAAGAACAAAAATATATTTCCACTACAACGTTTCAGCTTCCGCCTTCCTCAGGTAGTTTCAAGATGGTAAGCTCAGTGGCTGCACAGATGACACAGCTGAATTTTCAAAAAGCATCATGAGTGAAGATTCCATTTGGAATGTGGAATCAATGCAGTCCTGAGAGTTCTTGAGATATGCAGTAATCAGGATGTATTGTCAGTAATGTTCAGTCCATCTGGATGCAATGATTTTAAACGGTACATCCAGAAGTTTTCCCTGGAGTCCAGTAGTTCTTCCTTTGAGACATGTTCCACGGGGAAAATCTTCAAATCTGATAGTGAATGATCCACAAGGTTAAAATGATTGGCTACAGGCTGGTCAATTTTCTTATTAATTATTGCTGATTTGTGGTTCCTGAATCATGTGCGGAGGTCATTCATTGTTTGGCCTACATATTGTTTTTTACAGCTTTGCCGTTGGCACTGAATCACATAAATAATGCATGTTGAGCGACATGTAAGATGCTGCCTTATTGCATAGGTCTTTCTGGTAACATAACTAGTAACTGATGATGTTTGTAAAAGGTATTCACACGTGATGCACCTTTTCGAGTCACAGCAATGAACCCCTGCATTTATTACAGCTTGCTTGAGTTCAGCTCTCACAATAAGAGATCGTAAATTTGGAGCTCTGCGGTAAGCAATGACTGGCGGTTTTGGAAAAACCTTTTGCAATTTTTCACAAGTGGACAGTAAGGGAAATGTTTTTTGCATTATATTTCTGTAGTTGGGAAAAATTAAACCAAACCTACACATTTGATGATGATACTCTTCTGGCTACATTTGATGTTACATCATTATACACCAATATACCACATGAGGATGGGCTTATGGCGTTATCTGAAGCTCTTAGTAAAAGAACTGTGAAAAAACCATCAACAAATGTGCTTACCAACTTTGCTAGAGTTATCCTTAAATCCAACAATTTTACATTCAATGGTAAACACTATCTGCAGATACAAGGTACTTCCATGGGTACTCGGATGGCTCCGTCCTATGCAAATATCTTCATGGGTAAACTAGAGAACAGTATACTTGCTACTTCTAGCATCAAACCACTAGTATGGCTACGATACATTGATGACATATTTATAATATGGAATGCAGGAAGTAGAACATTGGAACAATTTACAGCTAATATCAACAATATCCATCCTACCATCAAATTTACCAGCAGCAATTCCAAACAGAAGCATCATCTCCCTTTTCTGGATGTGCTAGTCACCATTCATGAACACAAAATTACAACTGATCTGTACCACAAGCCTACAGATGCTCATTTGTATCTAAACTGGACTTCATGTCACCCTCATCAAACTAAACTGAGCATCATCTACAGCCAAGCACTCAGAATAAGGCGCATCTGCAGAAATGAGGAAACCTGTAAAGACCATCTACAGGAGCTTGCTACATTATTTAGAAGGCGAGGCTATCCTCTGCATATCATACAGCAACAAATTGACAAGTCTTTGCAGTTACCCAGAGAAGCACTTATTTGGAATACCAACGCCAGAAACAAAAGTGACAGAACTCCATTTGTAGTTGACTATCATCCATCAGCTCCCAACTACAGAAATATAATGCAAAAAACATTTCCCTTACTGTCCACTTGTGAAAAATTGCAAAAGGTTTTTCCAAAACCGCCAGTCATTGCTTACCGCAGAGCTCCAAATTTACGATCTCTTATTGTGAGAGCTGAACTCAAACAAGCTGTAATAAATGCAGGGGTTCATTGCTGTGACTCTAAAAGGTGCATCACGTGTGAATACCTATTACAAACATCATCAGTTACTAGTTATGTTACCAGAAAGGCCTATGCAATAAGGCAGCATCTTACTTGTCGCTCAACATGCATTATTTATGTGATTCAGTGCCAACGGCAAAGCTGTAAAAAACAATATGTAGGCCAAACAATGAATGACCTCCGCACACGATTCAGGAACCACAAATCAGTAATAATTAATAAGAAAATTGACCAGCCTGTAGCCAATCATTTTAACCTTGTGGATCATTCACTATCAGATTTGAAGATTTTCCCCGTGGAACATGTCTCAAAGGAAGAACTACTGGACTCCAGGGAAAACTTCTGGATGTACTGTTTAAAATCATTGCATCTAGATGGACTGAACATTACTGACAATACATCCTGATTACTGCATATCTCAAGAACTCTCAGGACTGCATTGATTCCACATTCCAAATGGAATCTTCACTCATGATGCTTTTTGAAAATTCAGCTGTGTCATCTGTGCAGCCACTGAGCTTACCATCTTGAAACTACCTGAGGAAGGCGGAAGCTGAAACGTTGTAGTGGAAATATATTTTTGTTCTTTGGTGAATATATCTGTTTGAGTCACTTCTTTCTTGAATATTTTATTTCTTTGTGACTCATTGTATCCTTTGGGATCCAGATTTTTGCCCTGGCTGGCTGTTGTTTTCTTGTGATCCTTCATCTTCAAGTATATATATATATATATAAATATATATATATATATATATATATATATATATATATATCTATATATATATATATATATATATATATATATATATATATAGATATAGATATATATATATATATATATATCCAAAACTCAAGTTTCCCAACTTGGGAGAGCCACAAACAGGTAGGTATTCATCCGTTTTATTTGCAAAAGTAACAGCGCAGTGGATGGAAAACCACCAAAAGTTCAAACAGCCTGACGCGTTTCATGCGCTCTCGCATTTCTTCAGAGGCTTCAGTTCTAAACCGCGCATGTTTGCGGTCTTACAAGTAAATTAAATATGCCAATTAGGTGTAGTCCAATTTTGCCATGCTTAAAGGAGAGAACACAAGCTCTGTTTAGCAGTGGTAAAATGCACAGAGTTCTAATGTCAACAAAAATGGGTTCAGCAAAAATAAGGGAGTGAAGGCAAAAGATTTGGGGAATGACAAGCTTAGGATGTTATGTCATACATTATGCCTCTGCCCCAGCTATATGTAGTTTTCCCTTGTTTTCGGATTGTTTTCCTGATTCCAGAGTCTTCCAAAATCAACCTTGAATCTTTATTGCACAGAGAACTATAAAACAATTTGCCATGTGGCGCACATTCATGCCCTTGGGGCATGTATGTGCACCACATGGCACTTTGAAAAATGCAAAAAAGCGAATTTTTCAAAGAAATTGCAAATTACCACCACTAACCTGAAGTTGGTGGTAATTTGCGATTCCTTAAGCCAAAAACGCACAACTAGGGTGCTTCCTGCATTGCATTTAAGGAATCGCAATGTGCGATTCCTTAAATGCATTCGCAAAATAGGGAATCACAAATTTTGGTATTCCTTATTTTGCAAGTGGGTTTTTGTGTGATACATTGCACACTGCTAAATTGCGATTGTAAACTCTGAAATTCTGAGAATTTCAACATTTGTGATCGCAATTTGGCTTGATACATATGGCTCATAATCTTTTTTTGGCTGCAATGCTGTTTCAATTTGTAAATCACTGAGCTACATAAGCTGGCGTTGATAATGCCTTCCAAATTCCATTATTTGGCCCAAAGGGTGGTGAGTGGTTATTGAGCAGTATGCATGTTGGTTACAATTCTTTGAGAGAGGTGTTTCTTTTGCACACAAGTCACTCCAATGACTTGCCCTAGGGGGCACAGGAATTTTGATTAATATAATTTACTAATCCAACTTCAGTCTGCCCATCAGTAGGGAAGGTGTTGGATATTAAATCCAACACATCTGCACCAATGCACCCCTCTAAAACAATTAATTGTAATGACTTGCGTGCTAAAAGAATGCGTGTTAATGACACGTTCATTAAATTGTCAGTGCTGTAAAGGCACAGTGTGATTTCGGCGTCATGTTACTCGTTGCAGGGCTTCAGGTAACATTACACTCAGTGCTTAATTTGTAATACAATTACTGCTGGCGGCCAATGTTTTGCTCAGAAGTCCATACTTCTAGTTATGTGCAGCATATTATTGAAATGAATATAGGAACATACAGAGGTGGGTCTGAAAAAGGGGAATATTTTCTGCACATCGGGTGGAATAAGGAGAAAATCCAGTAGGAGCACATGGTGAGCAATGCAAACCTACTGACACCTGCAAAAGAGTGGGCAAGACTTGATAAAAAAAGATGTACCCAACACTACTCAAATTGTACACCACGCCAACCAGATTCAAATTTATACTCATCCAACCACGAAGTAAATCACATTCCATAAAAGGTTAAAAAAATAAAAATATAAAACACAGTAATTGAAAATGTATGTATTATTATCTCCCATAAATACATGGCGCTTGTCAACTGAAGAGCTAAAACAACAAAGTCTCAACAATGTACGTAGAAACACTCCAAAGTAAAGGATACTAAAAGAAAGGCAAGAGAACATGTACATTTTACACCGCACAAACCTGATTGGGGTGCGCACAATCAATACCAATACCACACTGTTTCTTATCAACCCATCGTCCAATCACACAGAAATCAGTTACAAAAGTTAAACCACCTACTAACACAAGAACCTTTCCACAATCTATACATCATTGCATTTGCATTACCGCTCAGCCTAAAAAGACAGAGGACCTGAAGTGTTAGGACAGGCATCATACAGGTAAGACAATCCTGGTGCCACCATTACCGATTGCCAAGTGCAGCAGTACATCACCAAACCACAGTCTTAGCTGGCCATACCACTAGTGCACTACAGTGCTATGTTATTGACTTGCTTGTTAAGAACACTTAAACCACTCTGACAGACTGCACAGTTGACACTGATAGCACTCCAACAATGTACAAGTCGTCTGTGATGCCAGGCCTGCTTTACATTTTTGTATGTGATCCTTCTCGTTGAAACACGTGAAACATTTATCATCTCACAGAAAACAATTGCAATTCAGTTGACGGCCATGGACTGGATCATAGCGAACCATTGATCACCTGGGGAATCCTTTCTCTGCAATGCTGGAGAGAATACTAAAGTAGCACCTTTTCGGGTAGGTGGAAAGGGTATTCACTTAGGAAACCTGTAGGGCAAGTGGTAAAGGTAGGTAACTCCGTGCGACTTGGGAATTGTAGTCCAGAAGATGCCCAATAGGAAAGTCAGTGATGTACGTAGCACATCCTGCACTGGGTCAGCAATCTCCCTGCCCTCTAAAATGGGGTGTGCAGCCAAGGAGCAGCACTGTGGAAGCAGAGGAGTCTCTCCCATGGCTGCTGTTCTCCTTTTTTAGGGGATGGAACCTCATCCTCAACCTCATCCTCAAGCTCCATTTCGCCAGATGCTATGAATGAGAACAATTGTTCGCCAATGGGCTTTTGGTAGGATACATGTGCAGGCACACTCATAGGGACATAAAACAGATGACATCATGTGTCATGTGTTGTGCTCATAGGCCAGTGACACAAGTAATATCCAAACAAAAACTGCGAGATCTGATTAAAGGTGTTTGCAATGGGCACCAGGCATGTTTATGCTAGCATTTCTCCTCTGCCAATGTTACTGGTGGTTTGTATGTGTACAAATCAAGCTGTTTTCGCGCAGAGCAAGAACAGAGTTTGGGATAGGAGGACTTGGAAAAAACAGCTCTTTTAGAAGAATGGAGCAATATGTAATTCAGCTGTTAAAGAGCAAATTTTCACATCTGACATTTCTGGGACTGATGTGTGGTCAAGAGGCCTGATACATGGATTCTAGTTGGTGACACAGCCGAAGCAGAAAGCCGAAGCTGACGTCTGATGCGCCTGACATGCCTGAACGTCGAGAGCGGTGAGTGCACCGGCAGACTAGCCTGGTCCGGGACCCCCCAGACCTCGAAGGAAAACAGGAGTCCCTCATGAGAACTACAGCTCAGTTCATCTCAGTCCAGCCAAGAACAGCCGAGTCCAATGTGTGAGGCATGCGGCCAGTGCAGCTGGTGTGTGCTGTGGCTGAAGGCCGCAGACTGTATGCCCCAGGTGGTCAACGGAAGCAGATCAGTTAGAGTTGGGTGTGGCATGTGGAACCACCCGGTGTGCCCCACTTGCCAGCTGTCCTACTCCCCTGCCCTCTTCTTTCCTCCCAGTCGCACCTTGTGGAGTACGGTGCAGCACGGCGATTGCGAGAGGTGCTGTGCTATGATGACTCCATGCTGGATTGTGTCACTCCATGAACCTCTGGAGGCCTTGAGGCAAACTCTGGTGAGGAGTGGTGAGGGTGAGGAGTGGTGTGGGGACTTGAGGCTCACTGGTTTGTTTCAGCTGATACTGGGTGCTTCATGGATAATATTTATTTACATTTTTTTGTTTCTATGCTTATTTTTGCACGCAGCATCAGAAGAGCCATACAAAGTCAGATTGGCATAAAACAATAGCAGTCTGTATGTTGTATGTGTTAAAAAACACACTGAAATAGCTGCAGAAGCGGCCTGACTGGAACCTGTGTGGCTTGCAGCAGTACTATTGCATAGTATCTTCATACATTTTCCTATTGTGTCCCACTCCACTATCACCACCCATTCTTGGAGATAAGACTACCTCAATACATATAAGCTAATTATGAGATCCGGACATTTGCGTGGGGCAGTGCAACACCAACTGCAACCTAAACAATACAAAAAGAAGCAAAAAGAAATCTAAAATGGTGCCAGATGCAATAGATAGCAATTTGAGCCTACCGCTCGTTGAAGAGGCAGCTACTAAGAAGACTATTCCAAACTCTCATTCTCATTCTGTGGAGGGTTCTTTAAATCATCATACCATGGACATGTGGCAACCAACTTTCACAGATAACTTTAAAATATTAACAAAGAGTAAGAAAGAACCTATTACAAAAGCAAATCTGATCAAACCTACAGCAATATTTATTGTTGCTAGTCTAAGTACTGCCCCAATGAAAGTGCAAGTACATGATTCCTGCCAATTAACACCAGTGGCACAACCAAATGAGCTATTTAATACTGGAGAAGATTTGAGAGCTTAGAATGGATTACCAACAGTATCTAATTTACCAATGACGATTCTATCAAATGTTCCATCCAATCAAGGAGAATCTACCGATAGCATCAAGAACTACCACAATACTGTACATCAAGGTTCTGGCCAGGACAGGCTTTAGTACCGGTGGCGCCCGGTACGATAATCATTTTTGGCGCCCCCACCACCCATGACCTCATCCTTGGATTCTCTCCCTACCACAGGGCAAGAGTACCCATTATCTCTCCAATCATAGTTTATTGATAAACGTAGCGCACTCCCTGAGGTCAGCAGCCCCCTCCACAGGTCAGCGTCGAGTGCGGCCGCACCAGTCGCACTGCCATAAAGCTGGCCATGGTTCTAGCCTAAACTTAAAGTACCCTGTGATCCATCTAACATTGTGTACTGAAACCAACAAAGGCCAATCAATGTCCCAAAATTCCCCCAAAGGATCATCTAAATGAGAGCACTGCACCGATCCAGCATATAACAACTCCACAAAATTCAAAGTTCCACCGATCTAAAGGATGGAGGAGAAATAGACCCTTTTAGGCCGATTCCACTTATAGGAAGATTTGATCAAGACCTAAAAATGATTGTGACCCCTGCAGAAACAAGGTGGAGCAGAAAACTCAGAATTCATGACGAATTCATTAAAGTCAGCTGACTTTTCTCTACTGGAGAAATATGATCAAAGCTTCACTACAGAAGCAAACCCCTCAGAAAATCAAATGCCTTTGCAAACTGGAATTTGGGATAATATGCTAAACACTATGGATGCAATAATTACAGCCCTCAACTGTCATTTGGATAAATTAAACATACAGGTGGAGTTGCTTAACACCCTTGCTATATATGTAGCTGGGATTGATTCGAAATTACTTAACCTGACAAACCTAGTTACAAAAGCACAAACTGAAAGAGACTATCAAATGATTATCTGCACATGCACTTATATTATAGATAAGATTATAGAAGTTCCAAGTTTGGTGAGGTCTCTAGATGATGAAGTTAAGCATATGTCTGAACATGAAAATAAGGAGCTAGTGCCTACAACAGAAGACTGTCAAAGCCACCGCTTTGATGTAAAACATTCAGCAGTCCTAATATCTATCTATGCAGGGACCGATGAACATGAAATTCCTAGCCTATGCACAGAAAACCAACACCTTACTATGACTTAAGAAAAAAAGGACGAATTGGAAATAACCCCATATCCCGCTTTGATTACTGTAAATGCCAACATTTCTACAGCTAAACATAGAGCCCTCGTTTTGCAGGAGTCTGAAGTTATTCAAAAACTCAATTAGTCCAAGATGTTGGAGTCAACCAAACAATAGATAGCCAAACAATAAACCACTTAAACATATTTTCTACCACAAAAAAAACATTTACCTAAAAGAGCAAGGAAAAGGCAAAGAAAGGCGCATAATAGAATAAACAAAACTAAAAATATAGTCAGGTCAGGTATGATTGACAGGCCAAAAGAAACCTATCCAATCTTCAAACCTATCATAAAATCTTGTGATCAGGAAATAGTAGACAAAGAGGTGACAGAGTAAAGAATATATAAAAAATCACCTATTGTTTGGGAGAAGGACGACCAGTCAATCAGAAGAAAAAAATCAAGTGAAACCCTCAAGTTGTGGAGAATATACAAAGACAATGTGAAGACAGTAGACACACACATGTCCTTGGGAGTTGATGGTATGAGGCCTGAAAAACTTTAAATCTCCAGCAGTTAAAAACACAATGCCCATTGCTGCCTTCCTCTCTTTCATCAGCAAAATGTATCTAACAGCTGCAAGGTAATCCCAGTGTTAACTAGAACAGCCAGGTCATGCCATAACAAATAGAAAGCTGCCCCAGGCGATCAAGGACACACAGCTCAGTAACAAATCAATATCTGCATAATTTGAAAATTCGAACCAACATTTCGGAAAAGTGTCCGCCCACTACCACAAAACTCTGGTTTATTCCACGATATAACTTACGGGTACACATGATATTATAACCCGTTGTAATATATTTAAACTACTAGCAGCTATCCCAACTCTAAGCTATCTAACAACTGATGCTTTAGAATCTGTTCAATTTAACAATGATTCCACTATCTCCCCTAGAGAAATAACATGTACCATTTGGCGTAACAAGGAGACGGTCCATAAAATAATGAAAATACATCCCTTTTCAAAGAATGAGGGCTAGATATCAGGAAATGCACCAATAGCAACTATCTGACCATACTGATCCCAATGCCATTAGAAAAAATTAAGAATGCTGAAATAAATGATACACCACCCAGAAATTACAGAGGGCAAATTAATGTTCTAAAAGGGGCTATTGGTCCATTAATCAATCTAGCCACTACAACAGGTATTACTAGTACAAGCAGTATTATGGGCTTTCTTACTTGTAAGTCAATACAGAAGAACCCAGGTAAAGATGTAGACCGGTATTGGCTACCAACTCTTTTTACTAAAAGAACGTCTATAGAGAGCAATTGAAAGTACAAAATCCTGGATAAACCATAAAGATCCATCATCATTATTTGTTCTTGGAACGTACATGGCCTGTCAAGACTACTGTAAGACCAAAAAATAATAAACTTCTTACAGATAATTTTTATGTTAGAAGAATCATGGAAAATGGTCCAGGAACTGATTATTGGGTACCAGGATTATTTTACCACTGCAGCATGCTCATTTACCTTTAGTCGAGCGAAAGGCAAATTGTCTACACACATATCATTGGAACTAGGTACAAAGCATGAGGAAATTGAATTTCAACTCACATGACTACAATGTATTAAAATATATTTTTTTATCGCCAATTATCCTATTAAATGTGTACCTTAGCACAAAAAAGTAGTTCCTTTTCAGATAAGCTAAACAGTTATATAGTTCATAATTGCTTTTATCATCTTCAAAAATATGAGCTCAGGCTGAAAGAGGAAGATCATCAACTGAATAAAATAGGTGTACCAACTTTTAAAAATTCCAGACAAAATTTGGTGATCAATGACATCAATGTCTTTAGGTGATTAACACCAGGAATTGAGGGGTACCATGTTGCTGCTTGAGTGTAGAGTTAACATAATCCCCCAATAACATATTTAGCTTAACTACCTGAATATCAACCGAAGATGAGAAATCTCGACTAATTGCCCACCGCATTTAACCTAGGAAGAATATATGGAATGCAGATAACCAATCTGAGATCTTGGCCTTTGCGGAAGCAAAGATAGAACTGGCTCTCCGAGAGTTCCAAGTAGGAAGCCCAATGGTGGCAACTTTGCCCTGTCTATGTTCTTAACTAACTGATCTGTTCCCCCCCAAAAACAACCACTGGCTGCATCCTAACTGGGCCAAAAATTCACAGGTGGTACACGCACAAATTATCCCCCCAAAAGAAGGCCCTTAATAAAGCAACAAGGACAATATATAAACAACCAAATTATGTTCATAAAGATCTAAAAATACAACAATTAGAAAACTTGAGATAAACAGATAAGAACGAGATCTGGAAAGCAAAAACGGCCTACCATGAAGAAATATGGATAAAGTTGCACTACGCCAAAAATCTTTTGGGGAACAATTAATGAGTTAAAGTATGGTAGTAGGTAATCTCAGAATTAGGTTATGATTCTTACCTCTCCAAATTGTATGGGAACTCACTTGTAAAGACCACCGAAAAAAGTTTTCAACAAAAAATGTCAGTTTCTCAAGGGGATAAGATCAATGAAAAATACCAGGAAAAACCCCATGATGAATACCAACTTCTGTTGGACTCCATACAAGAGGAGGAGACCATAAACATGATTGGTAAGATTCAATCAAAGCATCCTCCAGGCCCTAATGGAATTTTAAATCCGGTGTTCAAGAGGAAATCAGATCTGCGAGCAAGAATCTTTACACCACTGTTTAAAGAAGCCGGCATGCTCAATGTAATTCTGGACTCCTGGCAGGGGAGTATGATTAAACACATTTACAAGAGTTGTCCCCCTGACAATCCTGCTAACTAATGCCTCACATCTCTAACTGATGTGGGGGGGGGAAATGGTTGTGACATGTTTTCTTAAGGATTTGGAAGATTAGGATGATTCACTAAAGATAATTCTGATTTTCCATACCGGATTTAGAAGAGGCCATTCAATGATCACCAACCTAATATCCCTTAAGCTGTTAGTGGAGAATGCTAAACAGTACAAAAAAAGTTACATATTTGCTTCGCAGACTGAAAGTCGCCTTTGACTCTGTCCCTCATAGGTGCAGAGCAGGAATATCAACGGAGAAATATCGTCGGACATAAATATCGCAGCAAAAATATCGTAGGGAAGAATTATCGCCAACAAAAATATAGTTGACAAGAATATCGACTGACACGTAAGTAATATCGATTACAAAAATATCATTGTAATAAATATCGTTTACAAAAATAGAGTTGACAAAAATATTGATTTAATAATAATTTTATGTAATTTAGTGTTTTTAATGAGAATTGTCATTTTAATATATGTTTTAGAATTTTACTAGTTATAATTTATTTTAATTTTAATTCTGCGTTTTTATTTCCTTAGTGGGTTGTGGGGTTATAGAGGAATAGGGTGGGAAGTAATTTATTTATAAAGATTTAGATAATAATTTATAGTAGGTCATTTTGTTTTTTTTCTTTGAATTTTGTGCTTTTAGTTCCGTAGTGGGTTGTGGGTTTATATGGGAATAGGGTGGGAAATAATTTAATTATGTAAAATGTATTGAATAATTAATGTGTCAATTGATTAATTAATAATAGTTTAATATTTAGTTGTTATTTAATTTCAATTAGTCAATTAATAATTTATCATGTTAATTAGTTAATTAATTTTAGGTGTGTGTCGTGGTGTTTAAATGTGTAAATGATGGGAAGGGTGGTAAGTAATTAATTTTTTATTGATTCATTATTAAATATTTTAAAATGAATTACCATTAATTAATTAGTAATCAGTAATTGTAATTGTGTAATTAATTTTAGGTGTGTGTTGGGGTGTTTATATGTATAAATGGTGTGAAAGGTGGTAAGTAATTAATTTGTTATTGATTAATTAATACATAATAATACATTAATTTTAATAATTAATTATTAATTATTAAATTGAATTGTGTAATTAACTTTAGGTGTGTGGGGGAGGAGCTACGCTGGCAAACAAGATGGCTGCTTAGGCTCCCGGCTCCGCCGACCTCCGTATCCTGTCCATTATCCTGTTTTAACGCCCTACCTCCGTGTAGATGACCTGTTCCGCACTCTGATGGTGTAATCCTGAACTTTTGATCGGCTTGTTTGATGGAGTTGCATTGAGTCTAAGTTTGCGGCCTAGTCCAGGGGTGAAGCCGGGGCCTCGAGTATCTGCATAGCCGGGTTGTGGTTCAACAACATCGGCTGAGTGATTCCAGCAGGGTCCGGTCCATCGAAGTGGAGGTTCCTTTTTCGCCCGAATTTGTCGGTGATCATTTGCCCACTCAACATCGTGGGAGGAGTGACTTGATACGATATCGACTGTGGGTTGTGGTCCCCGTCCCGTGGGCCTGGGTTCTTGGCTCCCGCCGGGGTTCGGGGGCTCGTGGATTTGCCTACAGTGTCGACGGGTGGATTATCGCCGCATATAACGAACAGTTACCCTCCGACGCTGCCCGTTCATGGTCTTGTTTGTTTCCCCGGGGATACCGGATTCACCGGGAGAGGTGATTATGATTGATACTGGGCGAGAGATAACGGACCAAACGGAGCATGAACCATCGCTTAGGTCAGTACTGGCAGCGCTTGGGGAATTTTATTCGTATATGGATGCCTTGATTCACAAAATGGATACGGGCCTATCTGAGATGGTGTCTGGGGAACCGGACCCTGCTCCACTACTAGAACTACCACCGGCTGCGATTCAAGCGACGGCCATTTTGATTCTGTGCGAGGACCCCGTGAGGCAACAAGAGTCAAAACCCTCATTTGGTGCTTTGGAGAACTGTATTCCCGAGGACATGAACGTATCGCTAAGCCTTCCATCATTGCTGACTTTGGATGTATCGATTGACGTTCCGCTCCTGGAGACTATGTTTTTGACTGTGCTTCCACTTTGTCTTCATCCTTTCCTTCCTTGGTGACTGAACTATTGCGGGACAAACTACATTGGGATTATTCATCCATGAGGGCGCTTTTTTGTGTGGTTGAAGTTCCCGTGGACTCATTGACTGCGAGAAGTAACAAACTGATTTCTTTTGGATTCCTTTTCCTCTTTGACTCTCTTGTTGGCATATTAGTCTCGCTGGGAGGGGTTCGCGGGTTGGTCCGGAGGGGTCAAGGCTGAGATCGATTGACCAGGGCGATTGATTTGGCTCAATTGGGTGTTCGAACTGCAACTATTGGACTTACGTGAGGCTGGGCAGTGTATTGTGGCTCCCCCTTACTTTCTTCTAATTTGGTTACTGATACACTTGTATTTTCATTATAGGGGGGCTGATCTCTGGCAGGGGAGGAAAAGGGCTGGGAGCCTATATGGATATGCCCCCCCCCATGTTTCTCTCTCTTTTTCCTTCTTTGGAACCTAGTTAGTTGGGGCGACAGGCACGCTGCTAGTTGGGGTTAGGCGACAGCCATATGTAGGGGTGCAGGGTGGGGGGGATGAGTTTATTATTTTCTTTGTGTGTCCTTTTCTTTGTTTCTCTTTCCTTACTCTCACTTGGTCTTTCCCCTTTTAAAATAATTGGTGACATATCCTGATAATTTAAATTCCACTATCCGGTGGCCTCGCTTCTTCTATTATCCTGTTGGTATGATGTGGGCGGGATTGGATGGCTTGCGCTTAAATTGTTTCTTGATTGTACTGTCGCAATAGCTGTTTTGAACTTATCAACGCGAGCGCCGCAGGGATCCTCCTGTTGCTCCAAGTCTATCCTGTCAAAGTAACTATCCAATCCGTTATTGTATATGAATGTATGGCGCCGGATGTGTCTATTTCTTCTTCTTGTTTTAAAATAATAAAAAGATTTATAAAAAATAAATAATTAAATAAACTTTAGGTGTGTGTTGTGGATATTATAGTGTTAAATAATGTGTGAATAATTGTTTATTATCTTTGGTAATAAATATATATTTACATGTATACATTAATTATGATATTTTATAAAAAAATTTAATGGTTTTGTTTTTTATTGTTTTGGGATCCATCGCTTTCCCTACTGTTGCACTCACTGGAGTGGGAATAGGTAATGTTACCCACACGCTATCCAACAGTTTCCCTACTGTTGCGCTCACTGGAGTGGGAATAAATTTTTTTATCCCTATGCTATCCAACCCTTTCCCTACTGTTGCACTCACTGAAGTGGGAATAATAAATATTACTCCTCCGCTATCCAACGCTTTCCCTACCGTTGCACTCACCGGAGTGGGAATAATAAATTTTACCAACCCACTATCCAACGCTTTTCCTACTGTTGCACTCACTGGTCACTGGAGTGGGAATAGTAAATGTTACCCCTCCGCTATCTAGCGCTTTCCCTACTGTTGCACTCACTGGAGTGGGAAAAGTAAATGTTACCCCTCTTCTATCGAGCGCTTTCCCTACTGTTGCACTCACTGGAGTGGGAATAGTAAATGTTACCCCTCCGCTATCCAGCACTTTCCCTACTGTTGCACTCATGGGAGTGGAAGTAGTAATTTTTACCCCTACGCTATCCAACGCTTTCCCTACTGTTGCACTAATTGGAGTGGGAATAGTATTTTTTACCCACTCGCTATCCAACATTTTAACTACTAATGTTTTTATTTTGTTATAAAATGTATGTATTATTCTTTTTTAAATAGTTTCATGTGTTCATTAAATATGGAATATTTTATTTTATTTTAAATTATTTATATATGTGTTTATTTTATTTATAAATAATTAAAATTGTTCAATAATTCAATAATGATAATAGTTAATAAAATATATTTAAATAAATATATGTATTTGTACACTTTGTGTTTATAAATATTAAATTAAGTTTATTTGTTATAATTAGTTAAAATATATAATAAATGTAATTTATTTTGTTAATAATATTAATATTATTTAATGAATTTAATTTAAGATATGTTATTTTTTAAAATCGATATTTTTTACATCTATATTTTTTACATCGATATTTTTGAGTCGATATTATTTTACTTACTTGTTTAAGTATAGGGAGTCGATATTTTTGTTATTGATATTTTTACCTCGCTAATTTTTTATCCATATTTGTTACATCGATATTTAAACATGGAACTCCCTCATAAAATTCTTTGGAAAAAGCTGGCAGCTTGGGCTATACCAAAAAACTATTGGACGTGATTGCTTTGTTAAATCCAAATACTTGGGTACAAGTGAAAATGGGAGATTACAACTGCACCACTTGCCGTTATAAAACTTTTAGTAGGTTGAAGCAAGGTTGCATTTTAGATCCTTGCCTATTTAATCTTTTTATGGCAGATTTTCATTTTTATTCACAAAATATTAATGCCCATTCTCCAAATCTTTTTGGATTAAACATAAAATACTTGCAGTATGCTGATGACACGGTATTGCTTAGCCACATCCCAATAGGTCTACAGTGGCTTTTCAGTTTTTTTAACAACTATATTGTAGCCAATGGCTTACAATTGAATATGAAAAAGCCCGAAATTATGATGATAGGGTTAAAACTACACACAATAGGCATGTAAAGAAAGCAAAAGGATTAGAGAGTGAAACAGTAAAAACCTACAAATATTTGGGAATCATATTTGAGCATAGGGTTACCTTTAAATATCATTTTACTAATTTAAAGGTTTAAGCAACATCTCTTGCATTCGCATTTGGGGGTCCATTAGGATGGCGGGCGGACCCTAACGGAGATCGGGACCGCCCGCCATAAGGGCGGGGGTCCCGTTGTAGGTATTAGGATGTGCCCGCCACAGTGGCGGGCACATCCTATATGTTTTACATTGTGGCGGGCGGTGCTCTCTGCACCGCCCGCCACAATGTAAAACATAAGTTGACGCATTCACACCTGCAAAGCGGCAGGCACCGCGCGGTGCCTGCCGCTTTGCATATGTACATGTGGGGGGGTACCATAGGTACCTCCAATGTGCCCCCCTGACAGTGGCGCCAACTTGGCGGCCCTGCAAGGGGCCCCCGCAGCAATCTCCGCATGCCTTTAAGGCCCACACATTTTGCCATCATAATATGGCTGGCAGTGTCCATTGGACACCGCCACCATATTAATCTATTACCGCCGCTGTCGCAAGCGCGGCGGTAAAGCGGCGGACGGTCTTTCCGTCCGCCGCTGTCCCCTCCTCAATCCTAATCTGGCGGAGGGGAAAACGAAAGTGGTTGTCGGGCGGATTGCCTCCGCCAGGGTGGCGGTGGCCACTGCCACCCTGGCGGAGGCAATCCGCCCGATATCCTAATGGACCCCTTGGAATCCTGCGGCATAAACTTGCATGCCCTAGTCATGAGCATTTAGCTAAATTTATGAAGACCAAGACGATTCCCCCCTTGGCCTATAGGTCTATAATTTTCTACGGCAAGGATTCTAAAATTTTAGATAATGTACCAAATTAAGGTTTTTAAAACTCCATTTAGGATTTCCACAAATATTGGACATGCAAATATCCGATTGGAGTTTGGCATGTCAAAGCAAATGTTAGTACGGCAATCAGCATTCCTAAAAAGCTTATACTCATTGTTTTCATCCGATTCTAACATCTTCGCAAATTTGTGTTGGCAAGAACTGACTGAATACAAAAATACATGTGATCTTCAACCTTATGAAAATTGGGACAGAAACTGAAATATTTTTAAACACCTTGTAAATCGATTAATGAACCTTTTATCCCTGATACTGGATAAGGAGTCTATTTCAGCTAAAGAACATGCCTTGGTGATTATTATTTATATCTTATTTTAATGGAGCCCCAAGCTCATCGACTCCTTCAACTTCAGCCCTTTATATGGGACACATTTTTAAAAATAATATTCGGCCAATATCTGACAAAAGATGGGAACTCCAAGATGGATACTCAACTGGCCAACATCGAACTGTACACTCTGTGGGTTTGCCCGCGAAACACTAACACAGATCGTGTATACTTGCCCTTGCCTATTAAATGAAAGGCAAGCATTATTGTAGCCAACTTTCAATGATCAAGGGGTAAGAACATCTCATCAAGCAATTATCTTGTACATTTCTTGGAAATCGACCAGTTTAATAAGACAATTTGTCAAGTATATATTTATAGCAGAAAAATAACTATATTCAGTATTAAATGGAAAATAGGTACAACTAGAGCAATCAGAAGCACTTTATCGACATGCTTCCTAATGTTAGAAATACAGTTTGGGTTAGCAATATGGCACTGCACGTAAGCACTTTACTGTTCGGAGGCACTTTAACAAGTCTGTATCAAAAGTAATTGGTAGTAAGAAATGTTATCAACTTTTTAACACTGTTAAAGGTACAGCGAAATAGGCACGTAGTCACTTTAAAGATGTGGAGTTAAGAAAAAAGTATAAGACAATGAGTGTTTGCAAGCAAGGAGATATGTTATTAGTAAGGTAATGACCACAGAAACTATGATAATTGTTGACAAAAGACAAGCTACTTTTAAGATGTTTATGTGGCATCAATGTTCTAGTGCTGCATGTTATCCCTAACATATGTTGAAAATTATAACATTTAAGTTGTCTTTCCAAATTTTGTCTATTTCGACATTTGATCTACTAAGTTTATAGCTGTCAATGTTCTAAATATTGTAATGATTTTTTATTAATCAATCAATAAACATTTACACGTTGATAAATGGATTATGTCATCACCAAAATCATGCCCAAACATCAGTAATATGCATGTGTTTGTTGTCAATTTACATTGTGCTGAGTGACTTACCACTATGCTTCTTAGGACCTCAAGATATATGCAGACCATCCTGATGTTTTGCAGAATGCTGATATCCTTCTTGCTGATTCAACCTGCTGAGTTGGTAGCAGTGATGTGACCAGCAGATGGTGAGTGACTGCAGCTGTGAAATAAATGCATACTGGTACTTTTCAATGGTTGATAGAATATATTAAAGGTAGGAGAGCAACAGGCAGCTATTCCATTTGACTTTACTAGGTTATTTCCTGTATGACTGATGCTGGCTTAATGAGGCCATTTCCTCTAGTGTTTTAGAGTAAAGTGTCATATCAAAGTGTCACATTTGCTGGCAGGACACTCAGGAGTTAAGCAGAAAGTACAATGATAACTAATGGTATGTTGTTTCATCATTTGCAATCCCCAGACACTCACAATCTGTGACACAACCTTAAAACAATGCTGACTTTTAGGAGATTGACAGGAATAGAAACTTTCATCTGCCTAAGAATGACTATAATGTTTCAAATTACAAACTGTAGGGATTGTGACACACATCATGTTAGGTTTATTCATACAGGGGCCTTAGATACAGCAATACTGGTCATGACAAAGATATGTGATGTGCTATGACAATGTAAATATGACATTTTAAAGGGCACCATAAAACATAGCTAAAAGAGACACCACTACATACGTTTGCTAGTGACAAACACTGAGGTGTCATGCGGGTGAAACAATACATACAGGGAGACTTTGATACATTTGTAGAAGCTGACATATGTTAGTACCTGAAATTATGAGTGCCCTCAAATAGCCACACCCTTGTGGTCTCCAGACCTGACAGTCCCTGCAGCTGGTGGGCAAGCATGGTAGTAACAGCAGTAAAGGCCACCAGATATGGTAGGAGGTTTGCTAGTCTTCTTCTCACTCTCACTCTCACTCTCATAACATATCATTAGCCCTTATTTCCTATAACCGAAACATCTGATTAGGAACAATAAAGTGATGGAAATCATGATTTTGAACAGTAGTCATTGAAATAAACTTGTCACTCTCTGGGCTACTTTGGCTCTTCTCTACTTATTTATTTTGAATACACAACTTATGCTATACTTTATCTTGTCTCACCTTGGTTCTTCCTTCGCATCACTTTATTTGAGCAAGGTTTAAACAGAAAATCAAGCAGGCTCTGGTAACCAAGGGGCATATTTACAAGCCCCTAGAGCCACCATGGTGTCACTTTTTTTCACGGTCCGGTGACATAGTGTGCTGGTCCATGTTTACAAGGCCACACAAAGCCAGATCCTTGTAAATATGGCCCTCTTTCACGCAGTACTCTGCATCAAAGGAGCGTGTCATAAAACTGAGGCAGCCCCAAAAATGAATGCCTTTCCAGGGGATGCGCTAAAGTTGCGCAATGTGGAGAAATACTTTTACTTCTCCTAGTTTTTTGCTTTTTTTATGTGTGCAGCACACATAGAAAGAGCAAAACACCATTAATGATTGTTTCTGTGCAGGAATGTGTCGGTTCTTTCACAAACACAATCATCGCTGCAACTCAGGTGCCCTTGCACAATTGTGCAAGGGTGCCTAGGTTAGTACACAGCTGCTGTTTGTGAGGTGACGTGGGAAGAGCACAGGCGTGTGCCATATTCTTGCAAATACAGCGCATTCCTGTATTTTTTAAATGGCGCAGCTTGGCACAGCAAAATTGCTTGCGGCGCAGCACTGTGCCATTTTAATGTGAATATGTCCCCAAGTTTCTTCCCAGACCTAGTTCTTAGCATGCTGGTATTTAGACAACATATGTGGTCTCAACTTTGATAGTAGTAAGTGTTCTCCAAAACATAGTGGGCCTTATTTATGAAGGCCTTGCGCCACTGGTACGACACTTTTTCCCATTTTAAAAGTGACGCCTCGGTGGCGCAAGGCCTTCATTAATAAGGCCCAGTGATCTGAAGTAGTGCCTGGCAACATCTATGTCAAATTTTCACTTCTCAGAACATTCATAACTAATACAATTCGAATTTAGGTCCAAATTCCAGTTTATTGCAGCCATTATTGCTTTGTTCTGTAGTGTGCAGAACTATGTTGCATGGTCCTAGGAGGTGCCACGAGTCCTAATGCAACAAACAAAATAGGTTAACTAAACCTTAATTGGAAAGTTTAAAAAAAAACATCAGTAACTGGAGTTTATAGAGCTCTTCATAGCACTGGGCCTCGGTGTCACTAAACCTGCTGCACCATTGATCACTACTTCTCTGGCCGTGACCTGCCTTTCAAAAAACTGTCGGGGTTTGCTCAGTGTGGCAAAACAAGTCCCTTTTATGCTAACGGTATGAAAGAAATCTTAGAAGTGCTCCACTGTTTACAGTCTCCATTCATTTGTTGCCACAATAAAACAATATAAACAAAGTCGGCCACATACTGCCTAAGGTACCGCACAACTCAAGCTTCTTTGAAGGGAATGGGCTACAGCAGAAGCATTACTGCACTCACGTGCACTTTAATATCAAATATCACTTATATTCATTTTTCAAACCTGGATACTGTCCAGCTGCATTTTTAGAAGTTATAATTCAAGAAATTTTAATTAAATGATAGGCTTTGTTTGTCAAAGGTTAATTACTTAATTGAATACTTGGGGAAATAGCAGGGGGAAATAAATGAAGCATTCTTAAAAGAAAACAAAGGCTGTGACACAGAAGAAGCCAATTTTGAGTGCTTAGCTTTTTGCACTTTGGGACAGAATATTCATTGTGACTGAACAAACTGCAGGGGCTTTTACTCGCTCTAATACGGCAACTGGGAAAAGAACTTTCAGAGAGAGGCGAGTACTGTTTCATTCCTCATTCAAACCCCAGTCAGAACTGTGTTTGTTTTGTATAATAAGGAGGCATTTAACACTGCCCGTCTGCTGTCTCTGTTCTCTCAGGAATTTGCATTGAACTGAAAATGTAAGTCATTTAAGTTAATGGAATTGAGCAGCGCAGCTCAGCCTAGCACTTAGAGAATACGGTTTAAAGGCTATAGCTGCAGGCTGCACTGTGACGCTCAATTCGATTATCTTAAAGTACAGAAACTCAAAGAGATAGAGGCTTCCGCAGACAGCAGAATGCAAGCAAGCTGTGGGTAGAATTTAAGAAACAGTGCTCGAACAATTTCTGCACTCTGGCTCACCTGGAAATAGGTGCTATTTCACTCATCTAATTCCAGGGAATGCACCCGTTGTCTCTCCTGCTGCTCCTCTCGCAGACGTGCCCATTTTCAAGCTTTTTCCGTTTCCCCAGATTGGGGACATGATTTGCTCCGGAGATTGGTTTTATAATTGCGCTATTCTGCTTTGCGGGGGTTTTGTTCACACGCTTTGTTGTCCGGGAAGAGAAATGGCACGCTGACATAAAACTATTTTATGCAGTTTAAACGGGAAACATTCCAACTGAGAGCAAAGAATAGGTATATACATGCATCAAGGGCAGGTAGACAAATGCAAGAGTGATAAACAGCCAGGCCTTCCATGAATATGCGCATAAAGATGAGAGATCACACAGAGTTGAGGAAGTAGGTAAAATTCATTCTTAAGGTCACCGCTCATAGGTCAACTATTGCTCACAGACCTCGCGGGACACTTCCCATCCAATAAATTGCAAAATACAATCTCACCAAGGAGAATAGAGCAGATACCACACATCTTTCCTTCACAGACAAGCTACTATGAGAGGTGAAAAACTAAAAAAATCTCAGTAAGACATGTACACAAAATCACACAAATTCCCATAAAAGAAAATGATAAATCTTCTTTTGAATATCAAACATAATCTTGTACGCCTGCTGATTTATAAGATACCCTGTTAGCACTCTCCATAGGATTGCTCATTGCGGGTACAAAAATGTTGTTGTTTAGCTATAGTCTATTTCAGAAGTACTTCTCCCACTGTTCTCTATACCAACTCCTGCGGTCAGCAATACATACAAAAGAAACTCAAGTTCCAAACTCTATCATCTTCGGTTTCTGTGCTTTGTGGAAATTTTTTAATAACCAGGCACGTTTTGATGAACTAAGAACAGTTCTCAGGACCATCAGGCGATGTTCTTTTGACACAGACTCCAAACCCCACAACACAATCTTTTGTTGCCTTCTTTTTGTCCAAATTCTGCATTCTTTTCTTTTGTAACATCATCTCTCTTTTTCTCCAGTGATCATTAAGAGATACATCAACACGTTTCTTATATCATTTCATCCATTCAGTAGAGAGCTTGGTATATTGGATTTTGCCTTTAAATAACTCAAACGGTCTTACCAGTCATCAACTGAGGGGGCATTGTATATGACACCAATCTGTTCTGTATGTAACTCATCCTTCCAGTTAGGACCATTTACTATTGCAAGTTGGATGCTCTCTTTGTTCATATTATTAAATCGTTTGACAATGCTATTAGTTTCCAGACATTCATTTTGTCTGATCCCACTCTCCCTCAAACAAATGTAACTTTCCTTGAGGAGAGTTGTAGCCCATTGTCAGTTGATATTGACTTGGGCATACTCCGTACAGAAATGTTGACACATCTAGTAATATATGTCTCTGACACACAACATCATGGGCCATTTATAGAACAGGTCAAACAAAACAAACAGCTATGTATTGGCTTGTTCATTCATTAGAAGTCTCAAAATATCTAGAGCCAAATCTTCCTAAAGTCTGTTAGATTACATCATTGCATGGAAAGAATGCAGGTGTTGAGTATCTTGTTATTATAGAATAATTTCGACTATTACTGATGCATTTTGTGCTAAGAGAAGGGCTCTGAATGAAACAGAATGTGAACAGCAACAGCCAGTAGCCACTTATTTGAGAACTGAGTTACTGGTTGAGGGAAATGAAACCCTACTCAAGCAGCAACCACAGTGATTGTAAGGGTGAAACACAAGCAAACCCCAAATAAAGCTGTGCTTAACCCTCTGGTAGCTTGGCACAAAGGGCAGACAGGCATAACTTAGAGGCAGTGTATAAAGTATTTATGCAGAACTTCAAACAGTCATAAAGGCAGAACACAACATAAGAAAAATCCCATACCAATCCAAAGACATAGGGTAAAATCTAACTATTATGAGACCAAAATCACAAATATCAAGTCAGGAGAACCAGCTATATCAGTTTTAAAGATTTCAGGTGAATAAGGAGCCTAGGAGCACAAATTGCCACTTGCAATTATCTAATCATGTGAGGCCGGGTGAAAGTCACAAGCTCAGGCCGACTGCGATGGAGTGTGGGCCAGACACAGGGAGCAGGTTAGTGCAGCTGAAAGAGTTATCTTCAAAAGTCCACTGCAAAGAGATCTATTCATGCTGCAGGGCCCTGTGAGAAGCAGGGGATTGTCGCAGTTGGTCATTGATGTACCACAAAGTGCAGGCTGGGTGTCGCATATGGTTGGCGCTGTAGTACGAAGATCCTTTTAGGTGTTGCGAATGGTCATTGCTGGAGATTCGCGTTGACGGTCACCCTGAGATGTTGATGCAGTAGCTCGCATAGCTGGGCGTCGCTGGCGGTCGCTGTGCCACAGAATCTGGTTCACCAAAGCTTTGCATCGGCGGGTAAAATAGATGGCAAATCTTACCATGAACAGGCCCGTTCACAGTCGCAAATCGGCCAAAATTTCAGGAATTCCAAGGGTCCAGGATCTGAGGGGCACTTCTTGGGGGTCAAGAGAATATTCCAGCAGAGACCATCAGGGCTCAGGAGGCTCAGTTTCATGCTCAGTTGTAGGTCCAGGCTGCTGGTGAACTGGGCAGTTGCAGGGAGTTTCTGGAGATTGCTATGTCCCAGTACCTCGGAACAGGAGGTCAGTCAGCTGAACCTTGGAGTCACTTCAGCCTAGGATGAAGAGTGCACGTCCAGTCTTCCCGCTCAGCAAGCAGGGTAGCAGGTGGCCGAGAAGCAGAGAAGCAAAACAGCACAGCAGTCCTTCTTCTGTCCAGAAGTGTACTGAAGAGTGAGTCTAACTGTCCTATTTTTGTATCTAGTGACATCTTTAAAACAGAAATTCTATAGGATTGCCTTTGAAGTCCCTGAACTTTCTTGCCTACTCTTTCATGACTTCAAGATGCTGCAAGAAAATGCAGTGGTGCCAAGTCATTTGTGCGAAGGCAAAGCACCGCCTATTCAGTTGCAAGTAGGGCTGTGCTCAGCACCCCACCATCCTGCTAGTTGATGGCTCATTCAGGCAACCAAATCCTTCGATGGTGTGACTGGCAGAAATATACAAAGTCAAACTGGCAACCACACTCGGTCATGTAACCCAGCACCAAATGGTTAGGGCAGAAAGAAGCACCTTCTAAAAGTGCCATTTAAAAAAGTGTAATTTAAAATTCAACTTTACCATTAAAGAGTGTTTTTATTTCAATTGCTCAGAAACAAAACATGAAATGTTCACCTGTTCCCAGTCAGAAGTTAGGACTTTTTAAGTGTAATAAGGCATCCCAATGTTATCATTTTGAAAGTCTTGCAGTTGTGAAAAACGAATGTAAGAGTTTTTTACAACGAGGACATGTAAAAGTTAACTTTTTAAATACACCTCACCCTGGCTTCTGGGCTGTATAAGGCCAACCCTGGAGATGGCTTATGTGTATTAACGAGAAAATGTTAGTGCTGGCAAAGGGTTTATTTTGGCAGGTTAAAGTGTCAGTTTAAAACTGCACAATAAAGCTGAAATGGCAGACCTTAGACATATTTAAAAGGGTCATTTATGTGGGTGGCACAATACGTGCTGTTGGCCCGATAGTAGCATTTAATTTATAGGCCCTGGGGCCATGTAGTACCACTGTACTAGAGACTTACAAGTAAATGTTATGTGCCAATTGGGTGTAAGCCAATTCCACCATCTTCAAGAGAGATAGCACAAGCACTTCAGCATTGGTTACCAGTGGTAAAATGTGTCCTAAAAACAAGAAAATGGCTTCAGGAAACAGGAGGGTTAAGGCAAACAGTTTAAAGATGACCCTGCAGAAAGGGCCAAGTTCAACTTTACCCCACTCAACCCAAAAGCTCGGACAGACTAACCAATAACTTGATGGGCTTCCCTTCTTAAGCAATAAAATGTGGTCGAAGGCCCTGAAATGCAGGGGCACTTGTCAGTTCGACACCTCTCCAAACTCAGTTGGATCTCTCTGCCTACACTCTCCTAAGCCAATGGACTTACCCATAGTCAACCCTTCTCCTCATTTGTTAACCACGCCTGTGACACCCCTAAGCTTAACTTACTCACAAAGGCATTCAAGTAGGCGGACAGCATCACCATAGCCAACAAAGTGATGTGGCCCTTACAGCCCCTTGGATGAGACTTTTGTCCCCAACCCAAGGAAAGTTCTGCACATAAGAACACTAACCAACAGATGACACTGACAACTGTTAGTGTCAAGTGCCAGACCCCAGACCATCCACTTCCAGGTGGAAGCTCAAAGCAGGGAAATTGGGTAGTCCTCTCTTCCGTAGGGCTGGCAAGCAGTCCCCTATGTGCTCCTGATGGTCCTCTGAACTCACATTTTTTCACTGCTATTTGTGTTTTTCTCCTTGTTTTGAAAGTTGCTTTTTTCGTTACCTAGATGTCTCTTTTGCCAATTGTATGCTCTGTCTCACTCTGGTAAGGGCTCTGGGTAAAACAATCTGTTGCTCTTGGGCCTGTAAGTAATACATAAGCACCTATATTTAATAATATACATATGTTTGGGAAGGAGAATAAATCAAACCATTGAAACCGTTTGTCACGAGGTCTGTTCAGCTATTTGTAAATGTTCTGTAGTGGTAGCAATTGTTTTTCGCACGGTATCCAGTGAATGTCTTCCAGTACAATTGCTACGGCCAGAACAATGTCTAAACAGATTCATGCTCAGATCTGCAGAGCTGCCACCCAAATATCTCCCTACATATTTGGACAATATTGTAATGACTTTTTGCAAGGAATAAATTGACGGATTGATGTAATATGAAAACACTGGTTCAACCGTTTTCATGAGACAGGCACCAACGCAAAATATATTCTAATCACCACTTTGATTTTGTATGCCCCTTCCCACCACAGCAGGGAGGTTCATATTAATTCTAATTGTCTTTCAAATAAGGGATTGGCACCACCTCCTGAAAATATCTTTAGAAACCTTTTTTATTTTACTTTAGAACCTTTGTCTTAGGCGAGTAAGCTTTTTTCCCCAAAATAATGTAAAGTTTCAGCACTTGTAACATTTGCCAAATCATTCACCCAGGGAGTAGTTGAGGACTGTCAGCCTCGCTGCGTGTAACAGAGACGGTGTGCACATTGCATCAATATAAATCACAACAGACAAGGTCAGGATTGTCTGCTCTGGGTCCATCCATTTCTTCATCCGACCTTTTCAGCGTGGATTCAGACCAGCGGTAAGTGATGCATTGTCTAGAGTTGTCCCATGCATCAACCTTTCTTAGAACGTGGATGATTAAAGTATGAGTGCTGTCATCACACTGCATATATATGCGAAGGGTGACAAAATGGCTCCACTTTTCCATCTCTGTAGTATCCTGTACTTTGCTTTTACATATCATTGTTATCCTGAGCTTTGGGCAAATATGCTCAATTAAAATGAACACAAAACTACACCTCCTGGAATGCAGTGATGTGTTAAATAAAACAAGCATTTGCAATGCAAACAGCCTCATCTTTGGGACCTTATATGTATGTAGCTATGCAGCACATTAGCCTGGGTGCTGAAACATCTACTGTTGTTTAACATGGAGGGAAAGTAAGCACCAAACTGTGCGACACACCAGGTATTATTTTTGCTTTTTAAAACATAAATAAAAGGCATTGTCAGTTACAATGCCAATAGCTTAAAGTTACCTAAATGTGATACCTATTGTATTGCAAATTCTTGTTTTTTAAAACTTCATCACTAGCAAGACCTGGCCTACTGAAATCCCTGTATACATGGCAACATTTATTATGTAATGTAACTGTTAGTATGCACAGTGATAAAGTGACGTGATCAGTCAAGCCCCCTTTTGTACCACTTGTACAGAGGTGGGCTCCCCCTCGGCCGGCCATCGGCTGGCCATCACAACGCCGCGGCCAGCCAAAGGACGGCCATATAGGCCGTCGCTTTATTGGCTAATACCGGAAGAACATTGTCCCCAGACTTGGCATCATAAACTCATGTAAAAAGCGCGGACTCCCTCCCTGGGCCCGCCAGAAGATGTCTGCTGTGTTACCGACAACTCTAGCTGAGGCCTAAAAATCCATGCATGTGCCATTAGATAGAACATCTTGTAGTTAGGCGAGGGGTCTAGCTTCCATTGATGCAGCAGGTGCAGTGGCACCGGGGCCCAGAGACCAGAGTGGCTCTTTAGCCCAGATTATTGCTGAATGTAATAGTTCAAACAGGGGCCCATTTCCTTCCTTGCACTAGGGCCCATGACACACTGTCCATGCCACTGAGTAACACAACAAAATAGTTGAGAAAAACTAGTGGTAGGATTGTAGACTGGTGAATACAACCTACCGACTATGGGAAAAAGAAGCTCCGAGCAGAAACGGAGGGGGGGTGCAATTTAGAACCGTGACCAGGAAGCGGAGACACAGTGTTAAGGAGCATAAGGTAGCCTTCTATAGGCCTTGAAAGTAACCGACCTCGATCCCACCTCCCTCACTCCCTACCTCCTTCCCCGGAGCATCCCGCCTGGCCAAGGCTTTCCTAGATCTGTTGAGCGAAATGTTATCATTACTTTGCCAAACTGCGCATTAGGCGAGCATCACTTAAAATGTTTGCGTGACTTCACTGAAAGTAGCAACATGGGGACAGATGTATCAACATACCCCTTTGCGATTTCTAAATAGCGATTTTTAAGGAATCGCTATTTAGAAATCGCAAAATGCTATGTATGTAGAAATTCGCAATTTTTTAGTGATTTCTTCAAATTCCTTAATTGCGATTAGCAAATTGCTAATCGCAATAAAGGAATAATTTCCCATTCATTTCTATGGGCCAGGAGGCCCATAGGAATGAATGTGAAATTATTCTCAATTTGAAATTCGCAATTTGCTAATCGCAAATTGAGAATAATTTCAAGGGTGCAGGGGTGTCTCAAGAACACCCTGCTGCACCCCTGAAAATGACATGTGTGCGCATATGGCGCACATACATGCCCTAAGGGCATGTATGAGCGTCACATGGCACCTTTACAAATTGCATAAAGTGCATTTGTAAAAGAAATAGCAAATTACCACCAACTACAAGTTGGTGGCAATTTGTGATTTCTTAAATGCTTACGCAATATTAAGGAATCGCAAAATTTGCGATTCCTTAATATTGCGAGGCTTTTTGCATGATACATACCATTTCCCATTTTTTTTGTCGCAAACACTGCTATTTTGTGATTCGCAGCGTTAGCGACAAAAAAAACGCTTGATACATCTGCCCCATGGTGACTTACTGCGAGGAAGATGTTGAGAGTGGGCTCGATCGACAGTTATTGAGTGGCAGAGGGGAGGGAGAAAGCTGAAGAGGACTGACCTATATGGAGAGAGGGGAGCTGGGGCGAGAGCGATACTCTGGATGACGCGATTAGGGTGGCTTCATTGTACCGGAAGGAATAGAGGGCGTGTATATGGAAATATATGAAGAGGAGATCTCGCACAAGAGAGAAACGGAGAGAGAGGGGGTAAGAAAGCGAGAGACATGTGGATTGGGTGAAAAGAGGAGCTACGGGTGGTTATAGAGAGCTAAAGGAAAAGAGAGAAAGGCTAATGAGAGTTAATACATGGGCATCTAAATGAGATAGGGGGCCTAAGAAAGAGTGGACAGAGTATATAAAATGAAGAAATAGATATATCGAGGAAAGGAAACGGAAAGAGCTAAATATGAAAGAAATAGTGGTAAGAAGCACAGGGGTAGAGAGAGGGGTGACTAAGGTAGAAGGGAAAATGTTCGTTCTTCTTTTGTACATCTATATTAGTGTACTGGTTGCAGGTTGTGCAAACACACTTTTAACATGTCGAGTGTTTATAACCACACCAGATACCTAACCGCTCATGTGCTGGGGTGTTGTGGAAAAGAAAGGTCTCTATTCTATTCATCCTTAAGTGAGTTTGAACGTCATCAGGAGGGGCATGGTTAGGCCAACAGAGTGGCCTAACGGCTAATGCGCTCGACCTCGGACCTGGGGATCTGGGTTCGAGTCTCGGTAACGACACCAAAAACCCCCTGTGATTTTGGGTAAATCACTTAATCTTCACGTGCCTGAAAAAAATGAAAGTGTGTCTTCATGTAACGTAACTGGTGCTATGTAAAGCGCTCTGATAACTGATTCGTTTCGGTTCTAGTTCGCGCTATATAAAACTACAAAAAAATAAAGCAGCGCAGGCGCTGCAGTCGAGGAGTATGAGGAGGCCACTTCCCACTGAGTTTTTAACTACTAAACTTGGTAACGGGGCCCCATTGCATTTGCTTACATAATGATCCATGGCAACTAAGTACGTCATTGATCATCAGCAGACACATTTGTTACCTGGCCCCAAGAGGAAGGGACCTGTGGCAGAGGCAGCCATTTTTACACTCACCCAGGCCACAAATGCCATTTTCAGATGCGCACACCTATGACCAGAAGCAGCAGTCTGGGAGACAACCACCTAATTATACCATGCTTTGAGCGTGCCTGAGCCTAGTACGCACAGTGCTTTTCACTTATATTTTACTAAAAAACAATGAAAATTCCACTGCATTACTTTTATTATAATTAATATTATCATCAGTATTTTTATTATTATTATCAACAGTAGATCAGACAGAAACACATAATTACCCAATGAAACTTGCAGCGTGCTTATTGTAACAAGTCAAGAGTTAAAAAATAAAACCAAAAAAAGTCTGAAAAAAGACCGCTGGCCTCTGACAAAACTGTGAGTGATTCCAGCATACACCAACACTGTGACTAAACGGCACCCTAGTGGCCGGGATTAAGCCCAGGACAGGGGCGGTACAAATACAAATAAATAAAATAACTCCGTGGGAGCCGGTGCATGCAGCTAGTAATGCGTCAGTACTCAAAATAGAGAGCCGAGGACGTGGCGTGTCACCTCTTCCTAGTATGTAAACATTTTCGCAACCGAGTTCTGCTCTGTCTAAGGTCCTGAATATTCAGAGCAGATTTTGAGGGGGAAAAAACAGCCCCTGAGCGCATTTGTAATCCGAAACGTTAATTTTGTGTTTTTTTCTCATCCGGTTGATACAATAGGTTACGTTTGAACGTCAGTCAAGGGCACTCTGCTGTGTAGAGAAAGGAGGTGGGGGGAGCTGGGAGGGCAGGTGGATAACTTGATTTGCCATAACAACTTATTCTTTTAGGGCAAAAGAACATATGCTATTGCTACCCAATTTATAGTAGTTAGAAAGATGAAAGGCTGAGTCAGCCTTGTCCATATTCGAACAACTGACTTGCAGGCTTAAAACAGATTTTTCCTCGGCAGCCCTCTGTCCCCAATTCATGCTCCGCTTGCAGCCGAGGAGCGCTGATGCTTTTTTTATGGCCCGGACACACGTCCCGATCACCAGCTTAATAGCTCGGTGCTGCGTTATCCCTGCTTTCTGTACTCACTAACAAGGCCAAGTTAAACGGCAAACATTCCTAGTCAGAGGCGACGGGATGGCACTAATGTGGGGCATTTGCCGCTGAGAATGCCAGCCCCCGATAAAGACAGTGCTTGGGGGAGAACTATGCACACGCAAAGAAAGTGCAAGAGCGGGAGTGCGGGTGGGTGGGGGCCGAGAAGGACGGACTGCGGGTGGGGGGTAGGGGAACAAAATAGTGCCTGAAGTAAAGGGCACAGCCGCGCCCCGTGGAGGGAGTTCGGTGGGGCAGGGAGGCATTGCGGGGGAGGGGCAGGGTGGACAATGGGAAACACCGGAATATGGATAATTGCAGGTAAGGAAACAATTTAATAAATAAAACGAATTTCGTAGCGCACCATGCATCGCAAAATGCGATGCAGCGCGCTACGAAATTCGTTTTATTTTTTAAATTGTTTCCTTACCTGCAATTGTCCATATTCCGGTGTTTCCCACTGTCCACCTTGCCCCTCCCCCGCACCGCCTCCCTGCCCCACCGCACTCCCTCCACTGAAAGGGGCCAGTAGCCGTGGCAGGATACAAATGACAACATGGTCGCCATGAGGCAGGACTAACAAGCATAAAACCGGAAGGGTGCATTGAGGAAATAAGCCAAAAAGAAATATGGGTGAAGAGTGGGCAGAGCTTCCACGAAGCTTCCCCACTATAGTGTTTACTACATGCCTCGCAAAACGGGCAGTGCATGCGATGCAATGCTAGCCGAGGCCTAAAAAAACAATGGGCATATTTATCATTGTTGTTGCACCGCCCTTGCACCACACAAGGGGGTGCAAGTGCAACACACCAATAAAGTCAGATTTCTCAAGCTACGCAAGGCCACCTTGTGTGGCCCTGCATGGCTTGATAAATTTAGAGTAAGGCAATACTGCCCAAATTGCTGCGTCTCGTTACTCTGTCCCAGTGAGTCGTTCCATGGGTAGAATGTGGGTGTTCCCACGTACCCAATCATGGATTTCGGGGTACTCCCAAATTTACCGCTAGTGATAGGGAATGCGTCAAAATGCTACACCTCCCCAGGTGAGGTGTAACAAGGAGAAATATCTTAATTTTTTTCCGTCTTTTTCCTCTTTTTATGTATGCTGCATTTTAAAGCACACATAGAAAGAGGAACTGCCTCAGAAGATTGTTATGTGGAAAAAGATGTCCCTTCCTACATAAAAACGATAATTCTTATTACGCAGGCACCCCTGCACCATGGTGCAAGGGTGCGTGTATTGGCATTAGGCAGCACATTGAGCGCTAGGGCAAGGAAAAGACAGGAATGTGCCGCATAATGTTAAATATGGCGCATTCTGGCAATTTACTTTTCAAGCAATGCGGAAAAGGGGGTTGCTGCTTGAACATTTGATAAATGTGCCCCTAGATCTGCAAACATTGGTTTCCAGTGACATAGAGTCATTCTATACATGTGGCATTTATGTCAATTCATTGCAAGATGATAATATTCTACTATCATTCCAAAAGCAGGCATTTTTACTTTCAACAACAAACTAACATACTCCGAAACATGTTGTAGAAAGTGCAAAAAATTGTGGCGTTGGTCCAATAGGCTCAATTAAAATTAACCAAGACTACAATTCCCGGAATGCACTGTTTTGTTAAAAACTAGAATGGAAAAATGTGTGTTCCTGTGACTTGGAGACATCTGGTCACCCTGTACACTGCATAATGTTAAATAGTATGCCTTATCACCCCGTGCCACAAATTAACATACTCCAGTACATGGTGCAGAATGAGCCTAAAATGGTGGCATAGTGAAAATCGCTATCAGTACTAATTCCAGTGGTAAAAAGAATGCTTATAAACCTATGGAAGACACAATTCCAAAAAGCATGCAACACAGTCAACCAAATTGACAGATTTTCTGGCCCAACAAAAATACAGATTACATAAAATATGCTGGATTTAAAGTCAATAGGAAATCCTTGAAAGAAATCTAGATTTACGGCCTCATTATGGGTTGGTCGGACTTTGGTGCAGATATGCCCCGGGGTCAGATTTTACATAATCGATTGGTATACCCCCCGTGCCGCACGGCCACCAGCTGCTGCGTGTGCCCCCTGCCGCCCTCTGCCTCGCTGCTGCCTCGTTGCCGGCTCCCGCCGCTGCGAGTGGTTTTTGTATTGTTTTGACGGATATTTGTGCTTGTCTGTGTTAACCTTGTTTTTCCCTGCTGTTGCGCCCATCTGTGCCTGTTTTTGACGGATATTTGTGCTTGTCTGTGTTAACCTTGTTTTTCCCTGCTGTTGCGCCCATCTGTGCCTGTTTTGACGGATATTTGTGCTTGTCTGTGTCAACCTTGTTTTTTCCTACTGTTGCGTTCATTTGTGCCTGTATTTTTATTGCATTGTACTTCCTCCGTGTTGCCCTCCTTCCTTGTTGCCCGCCTACCGCCTACCTCGACGCCCCCCGCCCTCCCTTTCCCGCCACCGCCGCTTGGCCCTGCCCCTTTCTGCCTTCTGTAACCCTCCCCGCTCCCGCCTCCCAGCTGCTCCGCCCACCCGCGCACTTCGCCTTAAATGGCGACCGTGCGAACGCGCAGCGTTGACGCGCAGCGGGCGCGCCGATTGTGCGCCGAAGGCGCGCCAAAGGTAAGCCCGTCTGCGCCCGTCCACGCCTGGACCGCGCCCAGTGCCAGGACCCCTGGCCCCCACCGACGGAAGCCGACCCGACGAACCTACAGCGCCGCCGACCTCATCGCACTCAACACCGGCCACATCCCAGGATGTCACCGAGCCGCCCCGAAGCACACCCACGGACCCTTCAGCTGCCTCGCCTGCAAGTTCACCTGCATCCGGACCTTCCCTGCACCCGCCAAGCCGAACTCCAGCAGCACCCACCTCAAGTGCATCCTGCTCAACACCCGCTCCGTCCACAGACACGCCGTAGAACTCTGGAACCTGCTCGACACCACCGCCCCCGACGTTGCCTTCATCACCGAGACCTGGATGAACGCCTCCTCAGCCCCAGACATCGCCATCGCCATCCCAGAGGGCTACAAGATCACCCGGAGGGACCGCGACAACCAGACCGGAGGAGGCATCGCCATCATCCACAGAGACACCATCCGCATCACGACCAACACCGACGACACCCTCACCACCGCTGAACACCTGCACTTCCAGATCCACACCAACCCGAAGACCACCCTCAGAGGCACCCTGATCTACCGACCCCCGGGACCGCGTACACGATTCAGCGAGGACATCGCCGACTTCGCCAGCCCGCACGCTCTCCCCTCCGCCGACTACATCCTCCTGGGGGACCTCAACTTCCACCTGGAGAACAACAACGACCGCAACACCATCACCCTGCTCGACAACCTTGACAACCTCGGACTCAAGCAGCTAGTGACCACCCCCACCCACCTCGCCGGACACACACTCGACGCCGTCTTCTCATCCAGCAAAGACGTCACCTTCAGCCACGCAACAGGACTCCACTGGACGGACCACAGCTGCGTCCACTTCACCTTCAGAAGAACGACGATCCACCACCTCCAGCAACAGGTTGCTCGAAGAAGCTGGAACAAGATCACAGCCGACCAGCTCACCGCCTCCCTGAGCCAGCACCCTCCCGCCAACTCAGCGAACCCCAGCCAGGCCGCCGACAACCTCACGAAGTGGATCAGCAACTGCGCGGACGAACTCGCCCCTCTGAGGACCCCGCCCAGCAGATCCTGCAGCAGAAAAACACCATGGTTCACCGACGAACTCAAGTGCTCCAAGAAGAACTGTCGAGCCCTCGAGAAAGCCTGGAGAAGGGAACCAACGACGGACAACATGACCACCCTCAAGCTCGCCACCCGGAAACACCACCAACTGATCCGCGCCACCAAGAAAAATGCATACAAGGACCGGCTGGACAACAACGCACACAACTGCAAGGAACTCTTCAACATCGTGAAAGAGCTCTCCAACCCCAACGCCGGAAACAACGACATCACCCCGTCGCAAGACCTCTGCAACTCCCTCGCGTCCTACTTCCACAACAAGATCACGGACATACACAACAGCTTCAACAACCAACCAACGCAAGCCACAACCGCAACGACGCCACCATCCACCACCCTCCGCACCTGGACCCCGATCAGCACCGAAGACACCATCCGCACCATGAACTCCATCCATTCCGGATCTCCGACTGACCCCTGCCCTCACCACGTCTTCAACAAGGCCGACGCTGTCCTCGCACCCCACCTGCGGGACATCATCAACACCTCCTT
The DNA here is from genome assembly GCF_964261635.1 of Lissotriton helveticus. Classification (NCBI taxonomy): domain Eukaryota; kingdom Metazoa; phylum Chordata; class Amphibia; order Caudata; family Salamandridae; genus Lissotriton; species Lissotriton helveticus. The sequence goes on along the minus strand of NC_136057.1, from coordinate 1,229,200,504 downwards.
CGACTCCGCCACCTTCCCTGAGAGCTGGAAGCACGCCGAACTCAGCGCTCTCCTCAAGAAACCCACAGCAGACCCCACCGACCTCAAGAACTACCGTCCCATCTCGCTCCTCCCGTTCCCGGCCAAAGTCATCGAGAAGACCATCAACAAACAGCTGGCCGCCTTCCTCGAGACGAATGGATCCCTCGACCCCTCACAGTCCGGCTTCCGAGCAAACCACAGCACCGAGACCGCCCTCATCGCCGCCACCGACGACCTTCGAACTCTGATGGACAACGGAGAAACAGCGGCCCTCATCCTCCTGGACCTCTCCGCGGCTTTCGACACTGTCTGCCACCGCACCCTAGTACAGCGCCTCAGCAACATCGGAATCCAGGAGAAGGCACTGGAATGGATCACCTCCTTCCTCGACGGAAGAACACAAAGAGTCCGCCTACCACCGTACAAGTCAGAGGCCACCAAAGTCATCTGCGGCGTACCCCAAGGATCCTCGCTGAGCCCAACCCTCTTCAACGTCTACATGAGCCCCCTCGCGGCCATCGCACGCCAACACAACCTGAACATCATCTCCTACGCCGACGACACCCAGCTGATCCTCTCCCTGACCAACGACCCCGCCACCGCCAGAGCCAACCTGCACGAAGGGATGAGAGACGTAGCCGAATGGATGACGACCAGCCGCCTGAAACTGAACTCAGACAAGACGGAGGTCCTCATCCTGGGCTCCACGCCCTCCGCCTGGGACGACTCCTGGTGGCCCCCCGCCCTGGGCACCGCACCCAAACCGACGGACCACGCACGCAACCTGGGCTTCATCCTGGACTCCTCCCTCTCCATGACCAGACAAGTCAACGCCGTCTCCTCGTCATGCTTCAACATCCTGCGCATGCTACGTAAGATCTTCCGGTGGATCCCCACCGAGACGAGGAAGACGGTCACCCAAGCCCTCGTCACCAGCCGACTGGACTACGGCAACGCCCTCTACGCCGGAACCACTGCCAAACTCCAGAAGAGACTCCAGCGGATCCAGAACGCCTCGGCGAGACTCATCCTCGACATCCCCCGACGCAGCCACATCTCCGGACACCTGAGAGATCTGCACTGGCTCCCGGTCAACAAGAGAATCACCTTCCGGCTCCTCACCCACGCGCACAAAGCCCTACACGACCAAGGCCCGAGCTACCTCAACAACCGGATCAACTTCTACACTCCCAAGCGCCTCCTCAGATCAACCAACCACGCCCTCGCCGCCGTCCCCCGCATCCGAAGAGCGACAACAGGAGGAAGATCCTTCTCCTACCTGGCCGCCAAGACCTGGAACTCACTTCCGACCAATCTGCGCCTGACCCAAGACCACCTCTCCTTCAGGAAGAAGCTCAAGACCTGGCTGTTCGAGCAGTAGCGGCACCCCCCCCCCCTCCCAGCGCCTTGAGACCCTACGGGTGAGTAGTGCGCTATACAAATGACCTGATTGATTGATTGATTGATTATTTCCATACCCAAATATTGCCATTACAGCTTTTTTAACAAAAGGTGAAATAACTGCTCAGACCTGGAGTCACTGTGGGGCATTTTACCAACAACTAGCGATATTTATCCCTAAATGGGCTTAGCGATTATTTTTTTAACCCAAGCATCGCCGGATATTATCGCAGAGATAACATGCTATTAGCAACGTTTATCTCTAAAGTGATAAAATATCCGACGTTAGCGGCGAAATGCGTGAATATTGCTGGTAATCCAGCGATATTCACGCATTATCACTAATGAGAACTTAGCCAAAATATCCAACTCCCATTGGCTAAGAACTGGTATGAGCAGGCGTTAGTTTTTGGAGATATTCGCACTTAGCGTGAATATTTCCATCGCTACGCCTGCCTTGCTAATAGGTGATAGCGACGTTAGCGACTGCTTTCAGGTTGGGTACGCCCACTTTGCATGTCATTAGCGATAAATATCGCTGACATGCAAAGCTGGCCCCAAACCACTCGCTATCGCCTACTAGCTGTTGCTAACTGCTATTAGCGACAGCTTGCTAATAGGGCGATAGAATTATCGCCGCTTAGCGGCCAAAAACGGACGCTAAAGCGGCGATAATCACATATCGCCAGGCTTGGTAATATGCCCCTGTGTGCTTTACAGGGCAGTTTTTCTCAATTTCAGTGAAAATAAGGCTGATGTTTTCTGCCTGCTATGAGCAGGTGGAAGTGTCAACAAGACTGCCTGTCCCGGGAAAGGTCCAGGGCTTTCTTATCTTGAACCGAACCCGAGCAGGAGGAGCACTGTCTGCTCCTCTTGGACTGCTGGAGGGCAAAAGAAGAGGCCATGCAAGTCTGCTGTCTGCAACCCCTGCCCTGAAACATTTGTGAGAGGCCTCAGAGGCCTGGTGTCTCCAGGCCAAGAATTATATGTCAGGAGTTGTCAGATCCAATAATTCTGGACTGAGACACACTTGGGGTATTTCAACCAGATTTATCACTCTGGGTGAAATAAACTAACACTTAATGGGGATCGTAGTTAATGTACTTCTTGTTAGACGTGCATGTACTTTAATTCCAATAAATGGTTGTTTTCATTGAACTTTCTGTTGTATTTCTCTACTTGGAGCGGAAACTTTGTGCTCACATTGTCTTCTTCAGATACCTGTGGACATCTGTGACATCTGACTGTAATGTATGTAAGTCCCTGAAGCTGTTGGCTAAGTGAGCTGAAGACGATATCTTACAATTTCATTGTATTCATGTTACCTACCAAATAATAGGAAGATTGGCTTGGTATTTATCTTTTGCCTGATACAAAATGGCCACCATGAATTCTCGGTCTAGCAGAGCCCAGACCTGCATTTTCTTGCAGTACCTTGAGTCCTGTAGCACAAATTGAGGTGGCAGAGCCCAGGGACTGGAGCAGGCAATGGCTACAAGAGACAGCATGGAGACAGGCTAAGACATCTATGTACAATTACAATTATTCTTACTTGATGAATGCTTTCTATTTTGACGTAAAAGCAATGCGTTTGATCGATCAGAACCGTTTCTAAGAAGAAATAACAGTCATAGGCCTGAGTGCCATTGTGCATCGTGATTTGGGTTGGGACCACTGACTGGCGTGCTTGTATTATAGTAGTTACTTATGATGGGGAATAGAAGGTAGTATGTGTGACTTGTTGTAAGAATGGACAGTGAATCATCTGAATTGAGCCTTCTGCTGTGAAGATAATGATTTGGAAGGTGTGAAGGAGTTTGTGGGGCCAGATGTTAAGGTCTCCTGCCATGAATTGCTCCAACCGACAGGAGATTACTGGTCAGTAAAACTTGAAAGTTTGCAAACTTCACATGATGCAAACTTTGCCATATTTTATTAGTCTGCAAAAAATTGTTGATGGAAGAATTGTATCACAAGCCCTTTTTTTGCAACATAATTTCACGACTACAAATGAAAGTTTGCTCAGATTTTGTTTCCCTGTAGCATTTTGTGCTGAGAGTTATTGCCCCATAATTTAAGGTTTGCTACTTGCACTATAGTTGCGAAAGTTGCAAAGGTTTGAGCGCACCTTCTTGAAATCTGTGGGATAAAAAGTTCAACATTTTGCATATCCATTCTGGAGAATGGTCAGGTTGGAAATTTGCATAGCTAGTAGGTGGTAGACACTGGCAAGAATGAAATAAGATTCAAAGGTTATAGTGGGAGTGCTGGGTTATTGGGAGAGGTTACTTCTCCTATACAGTCATGTAAAATGCTACTGTGTTTGCCATTTAAAATGGAACAGCTGGTTACATTCTGTTTTCTAGACATGCAGTATTACGAGTTTTGTGTAGTTTGTTTTTTGACTCAATCCCCAAAGGACTTTTGAGAACACACACTTTCTCTCTCTATATAGGAGCCAATTTATAAGGGGAAATACACCTACCTACTCACCTGAGATGTTGGATTGTTAAGTAAGTCATATTGTGTCCTGCAATTGCCTATTCATTTCACCTTACATATTTTGTTTGTCTGATCATTAAATGTGAGCTCTTGCTGGGTTAGGAATGTGCCAGCTGTGCAGCATACATGAAGTGCACCGGTAGCAAAATATGGTGCAGAGGCTGGCAAGGTGGCCATAGTTAAAAAACGACAGGTTTCTGCACCACTTTCAGTCAGACCTCTCAGGATTTCCTTCAGTATTTCATAATTCTCTTTGAGGGAGGATAGATGAAGTGCTGTGAATGGAAAAAACACAAATGAAGCTGTGGTTCTTTACTATGCAGCATCTTGCTCCTTTTAGAAGGGGGCAGAAGGGATGACAGGTAAGTGTCCCAACTGGGCTGATCTCCCAATATAAGATATGTGCAGGGATACAGGGACGGTGATAGAGACATTGACACTAACTGTCCGTCAACTGGAAACAGAGTGGTGATAAAATGCTAGTATATCAGAGGAATGGTCCAGTCAGAGACGTAATCTGAAGGATTGCATTGCTGCTGCACATGGTGGATGGCCACAGCATATTTCACAATAGGAGGTCCAAGGCTCCTGGGTGCCTGATATCAACTTGCTGGAGAAAAGCACATATTCAGAGTACCACTGACTAAAATTAACACCTTGTGAAGTGTGAGGTGTTCATTGTCTTGCCATACCCCCACTTTGTTGGTTTTCCCATGAATGGAAAGGGACTGATCTTACAAGGATCATGACAGAAATGTCCTCGTTTGGTTTTCTGACTGATAGGTGAAATATTAATAATTTAGAGTCATCTGTTTAGGGGAAAAAAACGTGTCTTTACTGTGTTTCTAGGAGATCTTGAATATTCCTTATTGTATTGATTTTGCAGAGTTTCCATGTGTTGTTCTTTATATCTTATTTGGAGTGGGTTTCACTCACTAACTAGCAATCAGAAACATCTTGAAAGTAATGGAACAAGTCTTGTGGTATATCCTCAGGATCAGAGGTCTCACTCTAGGATTTCTGTGTTTAGTGTTAAAGGTCAAGCACCAATAATTCAATCAGTTGCCCTTTGTGTCAGTATAGACAATTTGCTCACCATTTGTATGTACTGAAAGTCCAGTGATGTCTGGCTTATATATAGAACTACATAGTGAGTCAAGTCTTCATCAAGTCAAAGGATATTTCCAGGTCCTACCCTACTTCAACCCGAGGGAGTTGGTGGATAACATGTTGGGTTAAACTTGACCTAAAATGTAAGTAATCGCTGATCTTTCTAAGTGATTCTGCTTTTATACCTTTCCACACTCGTCCTATTGTTGCATTACCTCATGACAGGACCGGCTTTAGCACTGGTGGCGCCCAGTGCGACAATCATTTTTGGACCACTCACACCCCATGACTGTCTCCTCAGATTCTCTCACTACCACGGGATAAAATGCCCCTCATTTCTCCAATTATAAGTTATTACTAAACACAGCACTCCCCACTGAGTTCAGCACCCCCTCCACAGGTCAGCGCCCAGTGCGGTCGCACCGGTCTCACGGCCCTAAAGCCGGCCCTGCCTCATGATCTGCTTGTGCTATCTGTTGAATGAGCTATGGTCCTCCACTAAACATAAAGATAGCTGCTCAATTGTCTTTTGGACTCTTTCTTTAATGCCAATTCGAAATGGCAGGCCAAAATACAAGCTGTTTTGGTTGAAGAGAAAATGTCGGCATTTTTTCCAGAAAAGTTTCCCATATTTACATAAATTACCAAGACTACTAACTGTTACCGCTGGATATGTTGACGATTATCAGTCAACATGCAATGAAACCTATAAATCAGTCAATATGCTTTTCCAGCTGGAAATATAAAATGTCACACCAATGCTTGCACCTGTTGGTTTGACTATGGGCCTGGTTTAGAGTTCAGAGGACGAGTTACTCCCTCATCTGCTGTATTACAAGCGTCATTGGCTATAACGCTCTTGTAATATGGATATCCAGCACATTTGTGATGGAGTAGTTCCGTCCGCCAACTCTAAATTAGGGCCTATGTCACTATCTAATGCGTGAGTCCAACTTTTGGGACACGAACTGGGCTCTTTATGAATTTTCAACAAATCACTGCTTATGTAAATGACTCGCAATTACTGTATGCAAGACATCTTGATATTCTTGCCATAGATAGATCAACCTTTGACACCGCGGGGTATCTTAAAGTGATTGCAGCGGTGCTTCCAGTGTAGTAGTCACAGATGCTTTCCTTGTTCCATCTCTTCGACCCTGCCTCAGATCTAGATGTTTTCTGCGTCGTCTCTCCTGAAGCTGGTTAAGCTTAAATGCTGCCCGCCATTTAGGATATGGATTTAGGTTTGAGCGCTCTATCTGAAAAGATATTTACTTTCGCTCTCAGAGGTATTTGTTGGTGAAGCCAGCTATCATTCAGCAGAAGGTCGAGAGATAAACTTCAGTTGCAGGATAACCCAGAGGCTACGAGGTTTCACTGGACAATAAATAGAAAACTGCAATGAGTTCAAAACCATTTATTTTATTTATAGGATCAACATAGTCTGGGTTAAGCTTGCCAGAAAATGTTTTAGAGAGCGCTCTCTCTGCCTTCCTTACAAACCCCTAAAGGCAATGCATACTGTCTGTTGTTCTCCTTAGTAAAAGCAACTAGACAAAGCGGAAGCAATGAGCAATCCCATTATATTTTGAATTACATTAATACAATAGGAAGAGTATATACACCTGTTGTGTTCAGCGCCTTACTTATAACGAATTTTAAAGTCAAATTCAGCAAGCTTCTGAAAATAAAATCGTTGGTTCTAAAATATTGCACTAATGGTCTCTTCCAGATCAGCATGAGTTAAAAGATATGTATTGGGTTGAATTGTCACAGACATTACATCTGTCTGGAAATGACAGATTTAGATGCTCACATTTCCAGTGACATGGTGATAATAGGTTTCATGTCAATCATTCTCAATTATGGTGCAGGCATATGCTGACTTCAGGCGGGGAAGCGACATGCTGTGTCATAGCTCATCGGAAATATTGCTATTTGAAGCAAAGCTTGGAACTTTGTCAAGAAATATGCATCTATTGACAAATACATTTTTTGTTTTCCCAATGAATGCATTTTTTTGAAAACTCCGATGCTAAAAATTCCTAATAATTCTATACATCAAGTGCTGGATTACGTAGTCTGCACTGGACAATTTTCCACTTCTGTAAGGTAATTTTCTACAAATTTCGAACGCATATTTGTTCCGACCAGAATGTACTTTTTTCACGGGCTCACACTGCATACGTTTTTTGACACTGGTTTTAATGCAAAAGTCACCTGTAAATTGCCTTCCATTACGTTCGAAATTGCCCAGATCCATTTTTAGACATACTCATCATCCTCTAGATAAATCCACCTTCCCTACTGGCTTTGCCCAAATGCCAGAAGGGCTATCGCTGCCACCACGTCTTGCTCAAGGGTAAAACTGGGTTTTGGCATTTCTCAAACAAATCCATGAAAGATGTTTGAAATCTATTTTAGTGTTCAAATAAAGTGGTACCATTAGGGCCTTATTCTGATGTTGGTGGGCCCGCTACCAACAGATGTCTGTGGCAGGCCCACCAACATCTGCAGAAGTGGCATAATCCAGCGATGGGAGACATCAGGTGTAGGGACCGACTGCTGTTTTTCCGATGCGCTCAATGAGCCCTTCGGTGCAGCGTTGGATCGTAATCCCTACAATAGGGGCAGTGCCTGCTCAGGCACCGCCTTAGGGATTACAATGTCCGTTTCCCTCTGCCTTTTCAGGGTGGTTTGACCGCCCTGAAAAGAAAGACTGAAAGGGGCTTTGGGGACCCCAAGCAGAGAACCTTTCTGCCCTGGGCCACCACGATTGTGCCACTGGGGCACACGAGGTGCCACCTCAAACACCCATTCACCCTGCCCAGGCCCAGCGTGTGGCCTGGCACACAGCGCAGGGATGTTTGTAAATATGCCTTTTTCAGTTGTGCCTTCATGGCGGTCGGATCATAATAAGACAGGTGGAGCCGGCCACTACATGTCGGGCGGATTCCACCCGTATACGATGTACGTTAGACGCTCGTATGACCGGCATCGTAATGAGGGGCATAATTCTTACTAAATTGTTCTACAATTGTATTGCTGTGTGGAAAGGGACAGCTATGCCCAGAGATCATGTTTATCCTTTTTATTAACTTTATTATACAACATTCTCTGTAGAAAAACGTCCACCACTCAGACAGAATAGCGAGTTGGAAATGTCGACTTACACAAATTTGGAGTTTGAAATATTGTGACACAGAAAAATCGACAGCAAGAATATCGAATTTAGGGGGCGTGGTCTGGCATCAGCCAAGATGGCAGCATAACTTTTCTGCTCCTTCCAGGATCTCGCTGCAACCCGCAATATCCGATGTTGATCCGGTAGCTGGAGGGAGAAGACGGCCAGCGCAGCTTTCCGGACAAAATCCTGAGACGCGGGAGGTGTCTCTGACCCCAGACGGTGTGCAGCCCATGCGCGGTGTCAAAAGGCCTGCCTGGCAAACAGCGATGAGCTCCGGAGGTCGAAGGGGCGGAGTCGCGTCTGCATGCAGCCTAATCTTGGAGCGCACCGCCCGGGATCTCCGACACTCGAGATCTGCTGCATGGAACCTGTGGCTGGATTGTCTGCCAGTGAGCTGGATCCTGGAGGCCGCGCAGCCTGAGAACTATCGGCGCTGTGCTCCCCTTGGCCTGCCATCTACTTGGTGGAGCCCCCTGGTGGTTTCTGTGAGGTACCTGTGGGACCCATTACTCAGCAGTCGGGTTTGGTATGACCGGTGGAGGGACTCCCCTGTTTGATCCAAGGGGTACACAGCAGCATCTGAGGGCCCCTCCCCTTTTTGTTAATGACCGCATTGGGCCTGTGCTTGTGGCAAATCTGGATGGTCTGCTTCCAGTGGGCTCAGTCCGGGACCTGCATCATTATGACCCGCTGATTGGAGCCTGCGGTCGACGCCAGAATTTGCACCTAGGGCTCGGCTCTTTGAGCCGCGCAGATCAAGTGGGGTCAGCGACTGGTGTTGTACGACGTGCCCTTTGTTGCGGTGAGCCAGCTGGTGCCTACAAGACCACGCAGAGAAAGCATACAGGGGTGAGGCTGGGCACTGTGTGAGAAACAAGGGGGCCATCCTTGGCCGTTCTGGAGAAGGGTGCTGGATCCCCTGTAGGCCTCCTACTTTACCAGCGACGACATGGGACCAGTGCTTGGGGTGAACTGAGGCCATCAGCGGAGGGTGGATGAGCGGCTTCAGCTGGGCTACAGGGGTCACCTTTAGGCAACGTGTGTGCCATCCTTGGGTGGTGAAGCTCCATAGGGCGTGAGGAATGGCGACCTCCCCTGCATGTCACTCTGTTCAAGTCCATCCTGGAAGTGGAGTGCCAGTGGTTGTAGCGGGTCAAGAGTGAGTACAGCCAGAGGGACCTCTATGTGTCTGCCCTGTGAACTTTCTGTGACACCCTCTTCTCTGTGGGGTTCACGGGTACTGCAAGTGGGTCATTAGGCACTTATTGGAGTGAGTGAAAAGGGGAGAAATCACAATCAAAGTGGGCCCCTGTGAAACTCGGTGATTGGAGACAAGTCAAGGGGGAGGCTTGTAGGGGGCCTTTACGGTGGTGAAGTGACTCTATGTTCCCAAACACCGTGAACCTGATCATGACCAAACCAAAGGGGACCCCAGCGGCTTTGCAGATAATAAACTGGACAAATATGCAGTACCACATCAGCTGGTATCCATGGAGGGAGTGACTGGGGACAAATCAGCCGGAGAGGAGTCGTTCCTCAGTTCAATCATGTCAGAGATTCAATGTTTGGGAACGACTCTGGAGAAATTGATAGGTTACCATTAAGATGAACTTAATGAGGGCGGACATGTGGAAAACCTCCGAGAGGTTCACAGCAACTGAGGAGAAAGGAAGGGAGCTCCAGTCTGTGATGTGTATGCTGGAGGAACGTGTACAGAAATTTGTGCACCAACGTAAACGTAAGGTTGCCCTGAGTTTGGACGACCAGGAAGGAAGGGCCGGCTGCAATAACATTAGTGGGGTAGGAGTGCCTTAGGGGGCAGAAGGCCCCAGCAATAATCTCTTCATTGAAGACCTTATCTTGAACCACCTTAAACCTAGGAGACTGTCTACCCTGTTTACTGTGGAGAGAGCACACTGGACCCCGAAACCCTAAGCCGAAACCCGGGGCTCCTCCTCAGAAAATCATTGTGCGTGTCCTGAACTTAAGAGACTGGGACACAATTTGAAGGTGGCTAGAGCGAGTGGCAATCTCCCCTTTGAAAACCTGACAGTTCGGTTCTTCTCGAATTTCACTCTGAGTGTGCAGCAGGAAAGGCACACGTTCGACAAAGTGAAACCTGCCCTTCGAGAGAAGGGGATAAAATACATGATGCTTTTCCTGGCCAAGCTCAAGGTCTTAGAGAATGATAAATCCTTGTTTTTCATGTCGCCTGCAGAGGTCCAACAATGGCTGGATGGTGGACCCCACCAACCACACAATCGTCACCATGAAGGGGTTTGGCACGGAAGTCGCTTCCGCACTAAGGTCGGGATCCAGACCCAGGAGCTCCCTGTCTGGAAGCGCCACGAGTGAAACAATGTATCCTGGGAAGTAAGGGACAGGACTGTGCATTGTTGTATGATTTTGTGGGGCTTGCGGTAACGTCTTTAATGTACGTTAATGGAGCTCTTATTCAAGCTATGAAGAAGTTTAAGACTCATCCGGATGGGGCAATGTTTGTATGCTCCAGCTTTACGATGGTTTGAGGGGAGGAGTTGGGGGCCTGGGAGGGAGCGGACTTGGGTGAAGGCCCCAGAGAGCCCTACATTAGTTATTTGTGTATTGGGCAACAGGCGCTCTGCTATTGGGGATGTAGGTAGTTCTAGAACTTCGAGGCAGGGTTGCCGGGTGAGAGGATACTGTTATGGGTTTTTGTATTTTTTGTGTTATTCAAATTTTGGGTCTTGCCTCAGATCCGATGCTTCAACATTTGAGTCAGAAAAGGGGGTGGTGATGAACAGAGTGCCTGAATAAAGCAGACCACTCTTACCCAGTCCAAAGATCAGGGCTTGATCCATCACCGTTTTTTAGCTCACTGCACCATCCCAGCTCAGAACTTGGCTATATGCAAATTAGTCTGTTCCTGTCCCAGTGCATGATGGGAACAGGGCAAACCAAACTACCAAGCCAATTCTTATACTGGGAAGGAAACAAGCTTCCGGGGACCGGTTTCTGCCATTTCAGGCGTCGTCGGCCCGGCTTGCTTGAATCCTGATGGTGCAATGAGCAAGGGACTCACATCTGAGTATACCCTTCCACGCTTATGGTGGACAAAATGATTCAGAAAAGGGGGTGGTGATGAACAGAGTGCCTGAATAAAGCAGACCACTCTTACCCAGTCCAAAGATCAGGGCTTGATTCATCACCGTTTTTAGCTCACTGCACCATCCCAGCTCAGAACTTGGCTATATGCAAATTAGTCTGTTCCTGTCCCAGTGCATGATGGGAACAGGGCAAACCAAACTACCAAGCCAATTCTTATACTGGGAAGGAAACAAGCTTCCGGGGACCGGTTTCTGCCATTTCAGGCGTCGTCGGCCCGGCTTGCTTGAATCCTGATGGTGCAATGAGCAAGGGACTCACATCTGAGTATACCCTTCCATGCTTATGGTGGACAAAATGATTCAGAAAAGGGGGTGGTGATGAACAGAGTGCCTGAATAAAGCAGACCACTCTTACCCAGTCCAAAGATCAGGGCTTGATCTGCCCTGTTCCCATGATGCACTGGGCCAGGGACAGACTAATTTGCATATAGCCAGGTTCTGAGCTGGGATGGGGCAGTGAGCTAAATAACGGTGATGGATCAAGCCCTGATCTTTGGACTGGGTAAGATTGGTCTGCTTAATTCAGACACTCTGTTCATCACCACCCTCTTTTCTGAATCATTTTGTCCACCATAAGCGTGGAAGGGTATACTCAGACATGAGTCCCTTGCTCACTGCTCCATCAGGATTCAAGCAAGCCGGGCCGACGACGCCTGAAATGGCAGAAACCGGTCCCCGGAAGCTTGTCTCCTTTCTGGTGAAGAATTGGCTTGGTAGTTTGGTCTGCCCTGTTCCCATGATGCACTGGGCCAGGGACAGACTAATTTGCATATAGCCAGGTTCTGAGCTGGGATGGGGCAGTGAGCTAAATAACGGTGATGGATCAAGCCCTGATCTTTGGACTGGGTATGAGTGGTCTGCTTAATTCAGACACTCTGTTCATCACCACCCCCTTTTCTGAATCAACATTTGAGTCAGCAGACGTGTCTTTACGGGCTGGGTCCTGCCGCGTACAGGGGGGGTTCTTCTTGCTGGGGGGGGGAGGATGACAACATGGCCACACGAGCTAATAAACAGCTGACAATCCTCTTCTGGGATGTAAACGGACTGGGGGACAAAAGTAAACACACTATTGTTCGACTATACCTGCACAGACACTCTCCAGACATTGTCTTACCTCAAGAGACGCACCTCAAGGATAACAATTATTTATCCATTAATAGATATGACTACACACTACAGGCCCATGCTGGTTTAACGTCAGGGTCCAGGGGCAAGGCCATAATCATCAAAAATGCGATCCCTCTGGTGATACAGTGCACTTGGTGTGGCCACCTGAGAAGTTATGTGGCCCTGTCAGGAACTTGGGAGGGACAGGTGATAAATATACGCTTTGTTTTCATTCCCCCGCAACTGTATGAAATCACGTTTTCGGATCTCAGCATGCTCATGCTGGAATTCCTGCCGGAACTTCTGCTTTTGGGGTGCGACATGAACGATACATTGTAGCCCAAAATTGATAGGGAAATCCTCCCTCCTGGGTTAAAGGGTCCCCGTCCATTGTACACATTTGCTCGCGCGCCAGTACTGGTGAATCTATGGAGATGCCACAACCCCAGGTCTAGACTATGCACTCATATCTCTGTGGCACACAGCAGCGGGGCGTAGCTCGATTATAGTTTTACACATACCACCTTGGCGCGTTTTCTTTCAGTGTGGGTGCCATAAGGCACGAGGGATATCAGACCACTCACCCATTCCGGTGCAGCTACATGGGCCAGTTCGTGACTGGTAACTTCCTCTGAGACTGGATCCCTTTATGTTTCGGGATCAGGAATTTCAGGAGCACTTTGAGGAATGTACGGAACTATAGTTTGCTGAGAATGTCGGTTCTGTTAGCTCCGCCGGTATCTTCTGGGAAGCATACAAGGTGGTGGAGAGGGAGTTTGTACAGGCGGCGAGCGGTGCTCAACATAAAGAAAAACAAGGCCAATTCGAGGCCCTCGAGCAGGAGATACTCGCCTTGGAGCGCACATTAAATGCGGAATCTAGGGGCATCAGTGGGCTCAAGCATTCCCTTAAACCCAAAGAAAAATTCCTTCGGGACCTAGCCAAAAACGCAGCTCAGGCTCACACGATTGCTACACAGCGCAGAATGTACGATTTGGATGATAAAGCCAACAAATTTATTGTGTGGGTGGAAAGGAGGGACAGGAGTCGCAGCTGGGTTTCCGAGATTTAGTCCACAGAGGGAACACAGGGGGTACTGAGGCAGCCCTGACAGAAATCCTTGCCAAGTATTAGGAAAACATTCACCAGTCTCAATCCACACGGGGAGAGCCGGTCTGTACTGAATTCCTACGTCATATTTCTCTACCCACTTTGGGGTCAGAGGACAGGGAAGTGCTGGATTATGACTTCCATCTAGAAGAAGTAGAAAACGCCATGAGAGACTTGCAGTCTGGGAAATTGGTGCGCCCGAATGGGCTCCCCACTGAGCTGTTTAAATGTGTGGGGAGCAAGCTAGCCACTTGCATATTCGACATGTTTAGGGAAGTGTTCGAAGTGGGACAACTCCCAGAAGACACAAGAATGGCGACTATAGTAGTACTCCTTAAGAAGGGCAAACGGCATGATCTCTGCAGCTCCTACAGACCTATCTCCCTCTTAAACTTCAAGGCCAAGGTTCTAACCAAGATTATTGCAAACCAGCTGGGTCCAGTCTTTAAATCTATGATTCACCAAGATCAGTCTGGCTTTATGCCTCATAGGAGATCAAGGTTCAATTTGAGACCCTTGTACGGAGTCAATCACATGACTCAAAGGCAACCAGGTGTCCCAGCCGCTCTCCTCTCATTAGACGCGAGGATGGCGTTTGACAGCATTGACAGGTGACACCTTTTTGCTATGCTGGAGAAGGTCGGCATAGGCCCGCAGCTGCAAAAATGGATCCGGTTGTTATATACTGCCCCGATGGTTCGCGTTCGGGTTAACGGGGTAGACTCCAGAGCCTTTGCATTGCACAGGGGAAAGCGTCAGGGGTGTCCTCTTTCCCCGATGTTATTCCCACGGACGCTGGAACCATTAGCGGCGTGGATCAGAAGAGAACCGGTAGTGAGGGGCATTGATCTAGGTGGGGGGGCTTGGAAGAATGAATTTCACTGTATGCGGACGCGCACCGGGTCCGATAACCCTTTAATAGGCTCATTCATATTATACGGTGTTTCGGTTCCTACTCTGGATATCGTATCAATTGGGAGAAGACATTGTTTTTTCTTTAGTCGGAGACCCACCGTTTCTGACGTCGGCATGCTCGGAGGTGGCACTGCAAAATAAGTTAAAGTACCTGGGCATTTGGATATACAAGTCTGAGGCAGAGTTTACACAACTGAATCTACAGACACAGCTCACCAGGTTGCAAGATGATGTAATGCATTGGAGGGGGCTTCTGATCTCTCTTATGGGAAGGGCAGTCCTCTTTAAGATGATGGCCCTCCCGCAATTACTTTATGCCGTCCAAAACACTCCCTATCGCATTCAGGACTAATTTTTTCAAGTGATCGAGTCTGAACTACGCAAGTTGCTATGGGGGAGAGGAGAAGTCCCAGGATTGCGCTCAAGAAGCTACAGAATGGGATGTATGAAGAGGGGCTGGCAGTCAGGATATTAGGAAATACTACTGGGCCGCCCATCTTATCAACGGCTGGGTTTTTTCCTCATTTGAGAAACCAGGCTACAGGGTGGACAGACTGGTCTTGAGCGAGCGTAGTCACTTGAGTGAACTGTACAGCAGAGGTAGGGGCTCCGTACATCTGCCACCACACACAAAGACGGTCATCGACATATGGCATAAAGCAACTGAAATGATGGGGTGGGAGTGGAAACTTACTGAACAGACACCACTCTGGGAGGGAGACTTTCTGAAAGAAGTACAAAGACTGCAGGGCTTCAGGAAGTGGAGCCTGATAGGTATCGATGAGCTCTGGGACGTCTGGAGAGGTGGTAGAATTGTGACATTTGATAGCCTGTGGGAGGGATTCCAAATGGGGAGGTGAATTCCTTAGATACTGACAGTTGCGCTCGGCACTCCATTGCCATTTGACAGAAGGGATTGTGCTTCCGGAATATTCCCCACTAGAGGATAGGCTCCTTTTGGATCCCCTGATTGAGAAAGCAGTGTCTCTTACTTACAAAAAACTGGTAAACAACACCCCAGACTGCCTGGGTCCCCTGCGGGAAGCCTGGGAAACTGATGTGGGCCTTTTGGAGGATGATAATTGGGCTGAGGCCCTCCAGTGCCAAAGAGGAATAGCCATCAGAGCGTGCTTTAGACTTGTTCAACTCCGCATCCTTCACAGGTCGTATGCCTCGAGAATGGTGCAGGCCTGTATTAAGGGCAGAGGTTCTGAGTTGTCTACCAGGGGATGTGGTGAGAGGGACGCATTCTTCCATATTTGGTGGTCCTGCCCCAGGATTCAGAAGTTTTGGAGGGGTGTCACCCGCGTAATAGAGGCTGTAGTGGGTGAGCAGGTTCCGGTAGAGTCCAGATGGCATGTCCTCGGCGTTACGGGAGAGATTACATGGCCACAGTGGGCCAAGTTGTGACTAACTTTAGCAGGGGGTCGCTAAGAGGAACTTTGCACGTGCGTGGGGAGCGACATAACACCTGACAGTAGCTGCATGGCTCTGTGATATGGACTTGTGTCATAGTGCGGAGCAGGTGGTCTATCAAAGTCGTGGATACCCCGCAAGTGGGTGAAATATTGGGGGCGTGGACATTATACAGAGGTCTGTGATGGGATTAATGCAGTGCGTTTTATGGGCTATCCTGGGAGTGTTCAGTGTCGTATTCCGAAGGGGGTGCTGGTGAGCAGAATTATAAAAACTGTACCTTATGTATTGTGCGTTACAATGAGGTGTATATGTATATTGAAATTTGCTTATATCTGAAGCATGTTCTTTGAGTTAATAAAAAGAATTAAAAAAACAAAGAATATCTAATTTAAGGTAAAAAATATTGTTTTTAAATATGTAGAAGTCATTAATATCGTTTGCAAAAGTAATGTGTTTTAAAATATAGATTTTTTAGTTAGTGTTATGTATTTTAGTTTATATTTAAATGTATGTGGTGTTTGTATTTTTGTATAAGTATTGTTTATGTTTTTAATATATATTTGTTACATTTCTAGTAGTTATCAATTTTTATTAAATCCAATTTTGCATGGTTTAGTTCTATAGCGGGTGGTGGGTTTCTAGGGGAATAGGGTGGGAAGTAATTTAATTATAGTAAGTTAATGATTATTTTTTAATTATTCATATTTATTCAATTGATATTTTATAGTGTTAATTGAGGGAAGTAGTTTATTTTTAATTAATTAATAATGGGTTGTTAATTATTATTAATTAATTAATTGATAATTATGGTAATTGTGTATTTGTATAGGTGTGGGTTGTTGGTTTTACAGAGGTAAAGGGTGGGAAGTAATTTATTGTTGATTAATTAATAATTAGTTGTTAATTTATATTATTTAAGTGATTGTAAATTAATTATGGAAATTGTGTAATTAGTTTCAGGTACAGATTGTGTGGTTTATAGGGGTAAAGGGTGGGAAGTAATTTATGTTCAATTAAATAATCAGTTGTAAATTTATATTAATTAATTGATTGTAAATTAATTAGCAAAATTGTGTAATTACTTTTAGGTGACGGTTGTGGGGTTTATAGGGGTAAAGGGTGGGAATTAATTTATGTTTAATTAATCAATATTTAGTTCTTAATTAATATTAATTAATTGAGAATTAAATATGGAAATTGTGTAATTAATTTTCGGTGTGGGTTCTGGGGTTTACAGGGGTAAAGGGTAGGAAGTAGTTTATGTTTAATGAATTAATAATTAGTTGATCATTATGTTAATTAATTCATTGATATTTAATTAAGGTA
The DNA here is from genome assembly GCF_964261635.1 of Lissotriton helveticus. NCBI lineage: Eukaryota > Metazoa > Chordata > Amphibia > Caudata > Salamandridae > Lissotriton > Lissotriton helveticus. The sequence continues at coordinate 1,229,183,257 of NC_136057.1, read as the reverse complement.
ATTGTTTTTACTTTTTATGTGTGGGTTTCACTTTTATAGAGGTAAAGGGTGGGGAGTACATTAGTTTTACTTACTTTCTAAGTAGTTGTTAAATACTATTAGGTTTTTAATTCAAAATCGGTTTTCATTGTGTAATTCATTTTTTTACAGTTTAATTTTAGCTGTGGTTTCAGGAGGTTATAGAGGTAAAGTGTGGGAAGTTTTTCTAATTTTTATGAGTTTTAATTTGTTTTTTAATTAATAATATTTCTTTAATTGGTAATTAATTATGTAAGTACATTTTTTTAATTTAGGTGTGGTTTGTGAAGTGTGTGGTGTTATAGGGTAGGAAATAGAAATAGTACATTTATGTTATAATTAATGTTTTTGTTTTTAAATCATTTCTAATTAAAAATATTTATTTGTTTGAAAATGTGTTTTTCTTTTATTTAATATAATATTTGTAGGTATTTGTCATATGCATTAAACATTATAACATGTTTTTAAAATGTGTAATATTAAATATATGTTTTAATTAAATTTTTTAACATATATATATAAATTTTATTTATTCAGTTTTTTAAATATTTTTGGTTTTGCTAATATTTTCTTTGTTTCTAATTGTGAACTGACTGGATTGAGAATATTACTTGTTACCCCTCCGCAGTCCCACATTTTCTCTACTGTTGCACAGACTGGAGTGGGAATAGTAAATGTGATCCCTTTACTATCCAACACTTTCCCTACTGTTGCAATCATTGGATTCGGAATAGTAACTTTTTACCCCTCCGCTATCCAACACTTTCCCTATTGTTGCACTCACTGGAGTGGGAACAGTAATTTTTACTTGTCCTCTATCCAACACTTACCCTATGGTTATACTCAAGGGGGTGGGAATAGTAATTTTTAACCCACCACTATTCAATACTTTCCCTATTGGTGCACTCACTAGATTGGCAATAGCAATTTTTACACCTCCGCTATCCAACAATTTCCCTACTGCTGCACTCACTGGATTGGTAAATTTAAGTTTAAAGATTTTTAAATAGTTTAATGTTTTAATTTATTTTAGATCTTTCTTTTAAATATATTTTTATGTTATTGGTGTATATAAATATATAGTTTTGATGTATCCTGGGAGTTGTAGTACCTACCATGTTGCCGCAGGTGGACAATCACATGGTTGGGGAGGTGTGTGCTCCTTACTATGGGAGGATTGCAGGAATATTTAAATACGAAGGCATGGGCATGTTCCAAGTTAGCAGCCTCATCTGACGAAGGCTCCAAGGCTGAAAGGCGTTATGCTTTAACTTCTGTCCAATAAAAGCTTCCCCTTGGACTCCCCGTGTTGCCTCTTCCTCCTGCTTGTCGGAGAGGTTTTGTGGATATTTTTGCGTCAGCCAGAGGCGCGTGAAGGTCCCCCATTCTACAAGCCGGCCGGCTTCCACACTGGCTTCTGCAACTGCAGTTTGTTTTCTCTGTCCAAGGTATTGGAACAGCACCATCCTACCTCCAAAGTGCAAGCTCAACAAGGACCACTGCCAGCGGCAGCTCATGACTACACAGGAAGTGTTGACTCATTGTAATCAGAACACGGACCGGCGGACTTGCGCCCCAAAGTTTGGAACGTATGCGGGGACCCAGGGAGGCTTCAGGACTTCATAGTAACCAGACACAACGTGCCTTGCCCTGCATGACACCAGTGCCACAAGGTATAATTTTTTCGAGTTTCCCCACGCACCATCTGCCCAGTTATGATGTTTCCTGGGAGTTGTAGTACATACCGTTTTGCAGCAGGTGGACGAAAACATGATTGGGGAGGTGTGTGCTCCTTACTATGGGAGTACTGCAGGAATATTTAAATGTGATGGCATGGCAGTGTTCCAGGTTAGCAGCGGCATCTGATGAAGGCTCCAAGGCCGAAATGAATTATGCTTTAACTGCTGTCCAATAAAAGCTTCTCCCTTGACTCCCTGTGCGGCCTCTTCCTTCTGCTTGTCGGAGGGGTTTTGTGAATATATATATATATATATATATATATATATATGAAATACCAATAATTCGCCGCACACGCCTTGATGTAAGTTGCAGTTTCTTTTATTTCAAAACGTGACAAACACCTACGCGTTTCGAACCGTAGTTCGTGTTCACGGTAGCTATACTGTGTGGTTCCTTCATTATTTCAATGCACATTGGCCTTAGGCACGCCCCCATTTATTTGAGGCATGCTGGGACATGTAGTGTTAACAAAAATATATGTGCCCATGCAATATTTGTTGAAGTCCTGGGTTTATGCAGTATTGGGGCGACATTCGGCGTCACTGCATTTAAAGCGTGTCCCCAGTTAACTAGGACAATGGCGCTTTGTATCACACGTGATGACACGTGCGTGTATAATCAGCTCTCTATTTACCCGAGAGTTGATTAAAATGCGTGACTATATGGATGCAATTCCATTGTTACAATTAAGGGCTGAGTGCCCTACGTCCCCAGTACTGACATTTACCCACGACTTATTTACTTTAAATTCACTTTCTTGGCACTGTCAGAAGGGAAAAAAATTCTCAATACAATTCAGCTTAGGTAATTGTGAATAGCACAAAATGATTATAAACATTCTTGGTTTGGGTCATTTGTTAGAGTCTTTCATAGTCAAAAGAGGATGCCTATGTACAGGTTTACTGCTGGGTGCCAATTCAATCTGTATCATCGTTCTCATAGGTGGACATGAAGTTCCTCATCGCCATTGAGGCCAGCAGGTTGTTTGGTTCTGAACCTCATGATTAATTTCGATTCAAGCCTTCTCAGTTTTTGAATCCGGTTGCCTCCTCTTTCATGTTGAGGTACCATCGCCAATCCAAAGTATCTGACATCAAGCCACGTTTTGTTCTCATGATTGGCTAAATGTTTGGCAATGGCATAGGAGTGGTCACGATTCTGAATGGCTCGAATATGTTGGAGTATGCGGGTTTTGATGGAACACGTTGTGCTACCGATATAAGATTTTCCACAGTAACACTGGATCATGTACACCACAAAGGAAGAATCACAGTTGATGTTATTTGTGATTGTAAAGTTTTTGCCAGCTGCATCTTTGAGATTTTTCATGTTGCGTCCTATTTTGCACGCCTTGCAGACTGCGCATTTGTTAAATCCTTGTTTTCTGATATCAAGCCAGGACTTAGTTTTCTTGATTTCAAAATGACTTTGAGTTAGTTCATCCGCCAGATTGCGTGCCCGTCTGTAGGAGACAAGAGGGTAGTTTCCTATCATTGTCCCAATATCTGGGTCTTTGCGTAGTATATGCCAATACTTCATCATCGCTTTCTGTATTTTATAGCTCTCTTTGCTGTAAGTCATTATCATCCTGGGTTGATCAGTGGTTTTGTTGTCTTCAACTCCTTGCGTGGCATTAGAACTTTTCTTGGTGATTAGAGTTTGTTCTCTTGATTTGCTTCTTGCTCTTGTTTCACATGCGGTTAGATCTGTACGATTGTATCCTCGCTGCTTGAAGCGTGCTTTGGTTTCTTTGAATTTCAATTCCATTTCTTTTTCCTCAGAGCAATTCCTTTTCATCCGTAGGAGCTCACCGTACGGAATGCTTTTTATCAGTTTCTGTGGGTGAAAACTCAGACCGTGGAGAATGCTGTTGGTTGCTGTTTCTTTCCTATGGACGGTCGTCTGGATCTTGCCGTCAGCTATGTACACCTTTGTGTCTAAGAATACAATTTCGTTAGGACTGATGGAATATGTGAATTTTAATCCCACTGAATTCTGATTGAGGACATTGAAGAATGTCAGGAATTCCGTCTCCGTGCCTTTCCACAGGAGGAACAGATCATCTATAAAGCGTAGCCAAAGGGCTACCTTTGCCATATGATGGTCGTTTTCTTCTCCCCAAGCTACGGTTTTCTCCCACCACCCCATGGTGAGATTTGCGTAGCTTGGAGAGAAGGAAACTCCCATGGCTGTGCCACAACATTGTTTGAAGATGGTTTTGTTGAAGAGAAAAATGTTATTATATAGACATAATGTCATCATTTCCATGATCATTTTTGAATGTTCTCTCCGGGTGATTGGTTGTTGGTCCAAAAAATATTTTATGGCTGTCAGTCCAGTATCATGATTTATTGACGTGTACAACGACACCACATCGATCGTTACTAACATGTAATCCGGTTGCCACTCAGTTCCCATGAGGGTGCGTAGGAAGTCACCCGTGTCCTTTATGTAGGAGCTTAAGGTTGGTACCAGTGGAGCTATAAAATAATCCACGTAATTGGAAACGTTTTCATAGAGGCCCCCACAGCTTGAAATTATTGGTCTTCCGGGGGGCTTGTGGAGGGTCTTATGTACTTTAGGTAAAAAGTATATGGTTGGAAGGATGGGATTTTCAACCATCAATAATTTCCTCTCTGTGTCTGTAATTAGACCATTTGCTTGCCATGCACTCAATTTTGTTTCCAGTTCCTGTTTCATTGCTTCTGTAGGGTTTCTATTTAGTACCATGTAGTTGTTGGTGTTGTTTAGCTGTCGCATTGCTTCTTGTACATAAAGTTCTTTGTCCATGATTACAATATTCCCGCCTTTGTCCGCAGGTTTTATTTCTATTTGGACGTTGTTTTTCAGGCTAGATATTGCTTGTCGTTCTCCGATAGTTAGATTTTCTTTTCTTTTTTTATTGTAGTTTTTGGGCATGTCCTCAATCTCATTTATAACCAGTTCATAAAAAGTATCGATTTTATTTCCTGGGTACAAGATCGGGCAGAATTTAGATTTTGGTTTGAAATCCGTCGGTTGTCGTTTATTTGATTCAATGTTCATTTCAGATAGTACTTGGGTGTCTGTGATTTCGGATTGGTCTATTTCATTAGCCAGTTCATAGGCTACTCTTAATTGTGGAACCTCCGATGTCCGGTATTCTAGATTTGTCTCAATTGAAGTGTTTTCTTGTGGCGTTTTAGGTTTGTTGGTTGGTTTCTTGGAAAAGAATTTCTTAAGTTTCAGTTTTCTTGTATATTTATACAAGTCAATTTTTGTTTCCGTTGCATCATGATGGGTTTCAGGACAAAAGGAAAGCCCCTTGTTTAGTAATCTTGTTTCTGTGATTGTTGGATTGTATTTAGACAAATTTATTACTAAATTGGGGGTGTCCGTGCATGCTTGATCTATTTCCTCTTGTTCGTGCGGGCCCTGAGTTTGTATCTGCTTCCATCCGCGTTTGCCGCGTCTTGTTTTGCGTTTGCGTTTCCTGGAGCTTGTGTTCTTCTTCCTCTCGATCGGTTGCGATATTGCCCTCTGCCCCTGTTGGTACTTTGTGGTGTTTGCTGCACATGATAGAGCAGCTGAATTTCGTCTAAAAAAGACATTTTACGAAGACCAGGGCGTCTTTGCTCTCCTTCACTGAAATCTGATTCAGAACCGCTGGTTAGTTCTCCGGGTGTTAGTGTTCCCGTTGCCCATTGTTGCTTGTATATATCGTATTTCCTCGCAAAGGTTAAAATGGTGCCATATTTGTAGTCGTCTTGATCCCTACAAAATTTGCGTTGCTTACGGTTCTGTACATCCTCTTCATGATTATCTAAATTCTTTTCCATGTCACTTCTCAGTTTTTTGATGATGCCGGTGTCTTCATTTAAAGCTGTTATTCTCGCTTCCACTTCCGCTATTTTCTTGTGTAATTCTTCAACTTCAATTCTTGCATATTTGATAATTATAAGCATCATGTTGTTAGAACAGCCCATGTTGTTGTTGCCCCATTCTTCAAGCATTTCGGGCTTGGTGTCTGGGTGGTTGGGCAGAGTGAAGATACGAAGACCTCTAGGTACCATTTTCAGTTCCACATATTTTTCCAATGTTAGGATTTCCCATTCTCTTGAGATTTCTTTTCTCATTAATTTTTCTAGTTGAGTGAATAACGTTTTACAGGTAGTAGGAATCGTTTGTGGTGTTGTTACAAGTTCCTCTCTGTTTTCCCGGGTTGCATCTGTTTGAAAAATGCTTTCTGCTTTAGTCACTCTTTTGACTCTCCTTTCCTCCATGTTTTGTGCTTACTTATCACAGTCACTGCGTGTTGAGTTGTACTGGATTATTGAGGCTGTTCTCAGGGACCGTTTTCACTTTAGCTTTAATTTACGTTTTTTTGAAAGGTGGGTAGATTTGTCCCTTCTGACAGTGCCAAGAAAGTGAATTTAAAGTAAATAAGTCGTGGGTAAATGTCAGTACTGGGGACGTAGGGCACTCAGCCCTTAATTGTAACAATGGAATTGCATCCATATAGTCACGCATTTTAATCAACTCTCGGGTAAATAGAGAGCTGATTATACACGCACGTGTCATCACGTGTGATACAAAGCGCCATTGTCCTAGTTAACTGGGGACACGCTTTAAATGCAGTGACGCCGAATGTCGCCCCAATACTGCATAAACCCAGGACTTCAACAAATATTGCATGGGCACATATATTTTTGTTAACACTACATGTCCCAGCATGCCTCAAATAAATGGGGGCGTGCCTAAGGCCAATGTGCATTGAAATAATGAAGGGACCACACAGTATAGCTACCGTGAACACGAACTACGGTTCGAAACGCGTAGGTGTTTGTCACGTTTTGAAATAAAAGAAACTGCAACTTACATCAAGGCGTGTGCGGCGAATTATTGGTATTTCATCAAAACGGGACACTGCCCTGGTCCCTTCGCTGGCACCGACTGAAGAGTGCTCCCGCTGCGACAGGACAAGTTGTATGCAATATATATATATATATATATATATATATATATATACATATTTGTATATATTTGTACATTATTATTTAAAAACTCTAATAGTTAATAATTGTTTATCAGGTTTATTTGTTATATTTGTTCAAATGTATATTAGATCCACTTAATTTTTTTGATTAATTGTATTATTTATTATACTTATTAATTATTATTTTATTATATATATATGTATATATATATATAATCTATATTTTGTACAACTATATTTTTGACATCGATATTTGTTTCTTCGATATTTTTGTACTTATCTGTTAAAGCATAGGGAGTCGATATTTTTGCATTCTATAATTTTTTATCTATATTTTTTACATCAATATTCTTTCAGTCAACCGTCTAGGAGAGTTAGTGTTGCTACCCATGCCAAGGGGGCAATATGGGGGCAATATAAAAAAAAACACACATCTTCATGGAACAGCTCATAATTCACTAGTGACTCGTATCTGCACTTGTGACCTGTCCATAATTAGGCACCAGGACACTGCCCCCGTCCCCGGTCTCAATTTCTCATTGTTATTTGGGGTATGGGAGGCCTTCTATGACAAACCAGTACCAAATGTTGCAGAATTGTGCTCCGTGCTTTTACAGCTTTTGGTAAAAATTGGTCAAGCAGGGTGTCCAACGGTATTAACAACACACACGTTTTCTTTCCTGTGGAGCATTATGTCAGCTTAAATAGAGAGGTACAAATACTGCTTCGGAAATGTTCCTACTATTGATTTACTAAATTCTGGAATTTATAAGGAGGGTTCATGACTCATGGCAGGGCTATGAGGTCAGATCACTCAGGAAATATGTAATAATGAAATACATATTTAGTTGAACAGAACCAATGAGTGAACCTTTTAAAGGTACCACAGGCACTAGATTGCATAAATTAATTTTAATCATGTCAGGCGGGTGGTCCCGTTCCTGCTAGGATGGCGGGGGGACTCAGATCCGCCCGCCATCCTAATGGGCCCCTTAGTTAATGCAGAATAATGTTGGGGTCTTTAGGATGAGAGGCAAGGGAAAGTTGAGAGGCGGATTCTCCTAATAGGAAGAGAATGTTACACTTAATAACACACATATTATATAATTTGTATAGGCCTATGTTGCTAAATAGCGACACATTGGGTAGGTAAGATTGTAGATAGCTAAAAACTGAGTTTGAGACCACAGCGGGGTGTAAGGGAAAGTGGAATGGAAAGTGAGCATTAATCTAGAAGGTCTTGCTTTGTGGACTGTACCACATATTCACTTATCACGCTGTTTAGATGCTGAGCAATACCTGGGAATTAAAACTCACTGACGACAATGGAAACTCACAACGGTGATGAGACACCCCCAGGAAAAGAGCTTCAAGCAGGCACTATCAGCAATAAAGCTGGATTGAGGGGATTTTAGAATTGTACAAACCTTCAAAATACTGTTATATCTTAAGGATCGCTTAAATCACTTTAACAGCTTGATATGTTTTTGGGTTTCTATAAAGCTTTTAACTGACATTGTTTTATTGTTATTTTCCTTGTAGCAACTGCAGCTATCAAACATTGTGTATGTTTAACTTGTCACAAAATCAAGGTACTATATTGCTGTTATGTGCCTCAAGCAGGTAGTGAGGGCCATATTTATGAAATTTGTGATGCAGAGCAGCGCACCAACTCACATTACTGTGCTATCCTTTGTCACAGGGAAAGGGCAGGAATGCACCGTATTTCTCAAATACAGTGCATTTCTGTTATCTCCCCCTGTGCTTGCGCCATTTTAGCAGCCTAGCACCAATGCAAGTACTCTTGCACCATGGTGCAAGGTGCCTGTGTTGTAGGCACAAAACTATACTTAGAGGCTTTCCCCTCTTTCTATGTGTGCTGCATAATGCAGCACACATAGAAAGTGGAAAAACAAGGAGAAATACAGATATTCCTCCTCGTTACACCCCTCCTGGGGAGGCATATCTTTTTGGCGTATTCCCAGATTGACAGAGTAAGGTAACACAGCGATTTGCGCAGCATTGCCTTACTCCAGATATTTTAAGCCACGCGAAGTTGCCTTGAGTGATTCATGAATGTGACTTAGAGGTTTGTGTGTTGCAAGCATAATGCAAAGCTCTCATAAACATGCCCCTGAGTTTGCATAAAATGTTTATGTTGTATCTGTTAACCTTGTGAGTCTGATATTTCTTGTGATATTTCTATTACACAGTTTCAGGGTTTTATCTTTTTCAAACCCCGTACTATTCAAGGCTAAACATTATTGCTAAAGATGGACGTTGACCAAAGGTTCTTGCTACTATTGAAATAATGGAAACCCAGAACATATAGCCATAAACTCTGAACAACATGAACTTTTTATGATACGCAACTTGAACTGGAAGCACATTTTAGTGCTAAAAAACTGCTAAAAGATATTTTTTTTTTACCTGCTACTCAATCAAGATAACCTAAATCTGGGTATAGTGACTCTAAACAATACAACTGATATCATAACTCCCGAAAATGAAAAAGTATGTCTGTGCTCTCATTGGTACCTCTCATCTAGTGTTCCTTACCATATTCAGGGGCTTGATTGCCTTAAGCAGGGCGTCATGATGTATGTTGTTGTCATATTAAATTGTAGGTCTGTCATTAATCTCAAGAACTTTTGGGGCAGATTTATAAGAAACTGTCGCATCTGTATAGATGCGTCAGTTTCCCTGCGCCTGCCTGCGATACACTTGCGCCACCATGGATGCGCCATATTTACAATGCAGTGCACCATAGCGCAAGGATTGACAGATGTGTCAGAACTTCTGACGCATCTATTGGTCCAAATGTCATGTATTGCTGCAGTGGTGTCGCAAGCACAACGCAACTCCAGCAATGCATGGTAAGGCCTATACTCATTATACTGCGTCACTCCTTACGGTTGCTTCAAGCAGGCGTAAGGTTTTGACGCAGTGACATTCTAGAAGTGGCACAGTGAAATCGTCACTTCTACGAGGCTTTCCTGTGTGGGAATGCCTACCCTGCATACATTACACCTGATGCAGGTATAATGTAACGCAGGGCTTCACAATGTGACTCATCTACCTTGATGGGCCACATTGTAAATTGGCTGCATTGTTTTCGTCGCCGCTGCATCACAAAAGTGACGCAACAGCGGCGTAAAAGTGTCGCAAGGAGCTTGTAAATTTACCCCTTTGTTTATTTAGGCAGCATATCCTGTGACTCCTGAATGTGTTATCGACACAAAGTAAATAATTGCTCCTCTGTTTTTCGAAGTTTCACTGAAAATTGGTCAGACACGGTAGGGCCTCGTGCATGTTTAGTAATAATTCTGTGGATTAGGGTTTTGTTTTGAAGATTGGAAGCAGATTCTAGCTAATGTGATTCGATTCATTCTGAGCTCTCCTAAACCTTAACATTATTCTGTGTATTCTAGTAGGACATGTTCCATTTTCTAAGTCACAAATCAGGTTTCTAATTCAAAATTCGTTATACTCTAGCTCAAATCAAATGAATTAATATACATGTTCACAATTTTATCTTACTTATAATTTCATCGTTCATGATTTCATTGTTAATAAAGTAGTTTGTATTTGTTGTTTCTATTTTCCATAGAGTATGCACCATCTTCTGAGACCAATTTAACTCCATGACGAGTCATGTGATGCACCTGTATGCTTGGAGTGATATTTTACGTAGGAATCTATAGCATATTTTCAGTAACGCCCAAATCCGAATGACTAATATCTTCTAATGACTGGCAATGACCAAGGAACACTTCTCCAGAGACGTCAAGCGCTGACTGTGCTAACACAGATAGCAATCACTTTCTACTTCTGAGTTCTAATACGAGCGTCAACAAAAAGAAAATATAGGAAACACAATTGATTAAATAAATAGTTTGCAGTATGCGCTCAATGTATAAATGAAAACAGTGAAAGGGGGACTTTCTCCTGAGAAATGTAATTTGCAGGCTCCACTTTGCTGAAAATGTGTTTTTTATTTAAATGTATTTGAGGTTGGATGGCATGGCCAGGCAGGATGGCTGACAGGATGTGCTCCTGAGGAGCTCCGCTATTCCCCGTTAACACCTTGCATAATCCTCCGCATGTGGATTGCCGCTCTATGAGCTGCCCCTGGGGCCTCTATTCTCAGCTGCCTGACCTGGGGTGTTGGAGATCCTGGTGAAGGTAGCGGCTGTAGATTGAGACGGGGAATTAGCCTTGCGGCAACTCATGTGGCTGAGTCTGGGTGCCTGTAGGGGCCCTATCGGTGAGGGGGACCTAGGGGCATATTACCAACGATTAGCGATATTTATCGCTAACGAGGCTTAGCAACTAATTTTTTAACGCTAAGCATCGCCGGAAATTATCGCAGAGATAACTTGCTATTAGCAAGGTTTATCTCAGAAGTGATAACAATCCTCGCGCTAACTGCCAAATGAGAGATTAACGCTAGAAAACCAACGATAATCTCTCGAAGCTTGGCGTTAGCTTGATGATAGGGGCTCACAAACTTAGACATGATATCCACCTTCCATAGGATATCATAGCTAAGTCAGGAAAATACCAGGTGTAAAAAAAGCAGTGCTAACCGCGGTTAGCGCTGCTTTTTTTATCACTAACAGGGTTAGCGAAATCCTTGATAATAGGAGAAATGTCGCTTAACAACATTTCTTCTATTATTTTTCTCTGGAACGCCCCCTTTGCATCTCATTAGAGATGCAAGGGGAACCGTAGAGAAAAAGGGTGCTAACATGCGATTTTGCGTGTTAGCACCCTGTTGCTGATAGGGAGATATTTTTATCTCCGCTTTCTTGGCTTTTAAAGCCAAAAAAGCGGGGATAAATCCCTTGATAATATGCCCCTGAGTGCTGCCTGCTTCTGGGATGTGCTGCCTGCCTCCAGCTGCTCGATGAAAAGGAAGAACAATGTAGACAAAGGGCGGTGTGGGAGACAGGTGGTACCACGGGCTAACTGAGCTCTGGCCTGGCCTTCGGAGAGGACTGTGGAGGTCGCATGGCCTGGATGGACGGATCTGTGCCATATGCTGCTCATTCCTGCAGGTACGTGAATCTGGCTGCAGGTGGTGCCTGTTGGCTGCTTCTTGACATTGAGGGAGCATCAGCCATGACAGGGGACAGCCTTCCATGGTGAGAGGCAGAGCACCGGCTCTTTCTTCATGAAGCTGTTAGGCCTTGGATGGGAGGCCTGCATCGCTCAGTGAACTCTTGGAGGGGTGAACTACTTGTTGCTCTCAGCCATGTGGGGTACCTGTAAGATTGTCTTTGGAGTTTGGAGGCGGGGAAGGTCCAAATGGGATCCTGTGTCGGCCCAGAGCTGGTGCCTATCACCCCCCTGCCTAGACGTTCTGTACGGGGGAGGGCCATGTGTTCCTTGGGGGATGGAGAGCATGGGTAATTCAACAGACCAGAAGTGAGGTGCCTCTTTTTGATCATCCTATCCTTGTTACTGACTCAGAGAGGGTGTGGCCCCTGCTGTGGTGGGACCCTCATTTTGAGAAAACACAAAAAGGCTAAACCTCAGCAGGACAATACCATCACGCAGTACACTGTGCTTCCAATGCCCACACTGGAGATTATAAAGTGAGCTGACTCCCCGGGGGACAGCATGATGCAGGAGGAGACATCGAGGATGACTCTGTTGGCTGCCATGTAAAGCTCAAGGGCAGCGTGGAGAGCAAAATTGAAGCTGTGGTGGTAGATGTCAACTTTCTCCTGGCGACCAAGAAAAGTGATAGATAAAGTGCATGCTGCTGAGGACATGATCTTTGAGCTTTAAACAAAGTTCAACACTTCCAGATCAAATGGCGAGGAAGAAGATGTGTCAAAGACTCTAGAAGCCATTTCTGAGAGATCGGAACAGTCCTCTGCTGAGCCCTTTCTGGAAGAATGGATCCGCAAAATGCTGCAGCCTGCGGGTCTTCCTGTTGTGTTCTTTGTGAAGCGAGCACACAGGTGCACCATGGAGTGTTCACTTATATGATGCATAAGAAAGTTGCATTTGCATGCCTGCAGGAGACCCATCTCACGGATGTGGAAGCCCAGAAACTTGTGAAATAATGTAGGGGCAGTTATATTCGGCCACGTACTCTGGGTATGCTATGGTGGTATTGTTTTGGTAGACAGAAGTTTATATGTATTGATATTTACCACCCTGGATTGGAGGGAATTCTGCATACTGAATGTCTGTGTGCCAAACACTAATGATGCAAGCCACTGTTACAAAATGCAGGCACTCCTGACTGATTACCTAGGGGTGCCCAAAACATGGGTTGAAGACTAACTGTGTCCTACATGGCACAATGGCCAGGATACCACCAAGGCAGCACACTAAGCCAGGCATGATGGCGGCCTTGACTGATGTTAAGTTCAGTGCAGATTATGCATACATTTGGCGGGCTTGACACGTGATGCCTGAGGAGTACTCCAGTTACTCCCCACCCCTAACAAATATATCCAACTGAACTGCATATTGGTCGCTAGCCTGGGCCTCCATAAAATTGTAACTGCCAGGTACTTGGGTAGATTCCTCCTTGATCATGCGCCATTTCTTCCCTACTGTATGTGGCTGCAGAGAGTGGTCCTCCTTTGACTTAGATAATTCTGCCAGATATTCTGACACATGTGATGTACCAGACTGACCTCTCTGAATCCCTAGATGTGTATATGTCCACTAACTGGGGCACTACAAGCATGAGGGCAAACAAATGGGAGGCAATTAAGGTGATAGCGCAAGGGGAGTGCATGTGGAAAGTATATGGGATCTGGACGACAAGGAGGAAAAGCTAGCAGAAGAGCAGTGGAGAGAAACTGCATCCCCAGAGGCCTATTGGGAAAAGCTAGGTCTGTGACACCAAGCTGGTGATGCATGGCACAGGCTGGACAAGTTCACCCTTAAAGCTTACCGGCAGGGATTACATGGGGAGGTGGATAAGCCTCGCTGATTACTGACATAGAGGTTGAGATGAGAAACAGATGCACCTCTGGTGTGCTGCTTGGAGCGCCTAGATGGCACAATGGCGATTACACAGAAGGCCATAAACTATGTAATTCGTGATCATTTACAGGTTGTCTATAGGACAGGATGTACTGATGTTTGTCATGCTGCTAGTGAATACATGGTGAGTGCTGGAGTCCCTAGGGTCGCAGAGGCTTTTCTGGAGGAACTTGAGGCTGAGCTTACCTTGGAGGAACTCAGAGAGCACTATGTGCAATGCAACAAGCGTAAGATGTTGGGAGGAGATGGCTTCCTGGAAGAGTTCCATTAAACCTTTTTGCCCCAACTATCGGAGAAGCTTTTAGAGGTCCTTAATGAAGTGCAAGAGGTGAATATACTCCTGCAGACCTTTCAAGAGAGCATACAATGCATGATACCCAAGCTGGGTGGGGAGCTGATGGATCTCACTTTGTATATGCAGCTGAACATCATTAACACATACCCTGAGGTCCTCTGTAAAGCGCCGGCCAATAGATTACAGTCAGTGGTTGGGCAGTTGGTCCATGACGACCCGTGTGGCTTCCTACTGGGCTGAAGCACTGCTATGACTCTAAGGAGACTCACTCATGTCCTTCATGCTGTTGCAGACTGTAACAAGGAGCTCTGTCTGGTAGAGCTCACCTTGGAGAAGGTATTTGATATTCTGAGTTGATCCTATTTGATTAAAAAGCTTCAGCAGATTAAATCTGGGCCTTTGTTCTGTGGATGGGTAAGCATCCGCTACACGAGTCCTGCAGCATAGGTCTGGTTGGGAGGTACTCAACAGGGCTGCCCTTTATCCCCTTTCCTCTTTTGTTTGGCCCGGGAGCTGTTGGTGATTCAGCTTAGAAGAGACTTGCATGATTTGGGGGGATCAGAGTTGGGGACTTGATCCATGTGGTGTGCTGATGACACCCTTTTCTATCTTAGGGAACCACAGGACTCAGTGCGCTGCCTGTTGCATCTGTCGGAGATGCTTGGGGCAATTTGTGGTCTTCGAGATAATAGGCATAAAAGTATTTTTTTTCCATTGGGGGGCTGTCCATTTTTGAGGGGGCGCCACCCAGATCCAGAAAATATATGGGAAATTGATGTTTTTCGATTCTTGGGCATCAGGGTTGTGGCAGCGACAGACAGACAGCATGCAACATGGAGAGGGTGATAGAGGGGCTATGTGCGTCGGTACACTTTTGGTACACAATCCCACTCTCTATTATGGGATGTTTGGTGGTAGCCAAGATGGTGCTGCTTCTGCAATGTTTGTAGAACCTACAGAATGCACTCTCGTCCCTGAGACCTGATGTCTTCAAGCTATTAAATAGTGTCCTAGTGTCACTGGTGTGGGCTAGGTCGCTGAGGGTAGCGCTGTATGTACTCTACATAGATCAGGAGTAAGGTGGCTTAGGGCTACCAAAACGAGAATTACATTATTACGCAAACCTTATATAGCAAAGTTGTTGGTGTGGGGAGACAGCTGGGAGAACCGATTCCTGAGGGGTACGTGTGGAGGGTATGCAGACATAATATCGATG
This sequence comes from Lissotriton helveticus, assembly GCF_964261635.1. NCBI lineage: Eukaryota > Metazoa > Chordata > Amphibia > Caudata > Salamandridae > Lissotriton > Lissotriton helveticus. The sequence goes on along the minus strand of NC_136057.1, from coordinate 1,229,167,999 downwards.
TTTAAATATCGATATAACAGAATATTGATGTTTAAATATTGATGTGGCACAGTATTGACCTGCAAGAATATCTTCGACCAGAATATCGACATGCAGGTAAGAAATATCGTTTCACTTAATATCGAAGTAAGTAATATCGTTAGTAAAAATATCGATGTTAATAACACCGAAATTCATTTTAGTGTTATGTATTTTAGTATATGTGTTAATACTTGTACTACAACTTATGTATGCAACCCTGTGCCTTATCATGTTATACACACATTCTTTGAACTGCACGATGCTACCTAACCATCAATGACTAATGCTTTTACTCCATGATGTGCGTTCTAACTTCATGTAATTTGCCTGTACATAACACAATTTTTTCTTCTTTGCCCTACACTGTGTAAAACGGCATAACTATTTGTTTTATGTAAATACACAGCCCTGAGGAAGCCCCAGGCAGGATGGCCATGTAAGGGCTGAAACACATGTTGGCTGTTACTTCTGGCTAGTCTCCGAAATATGAGTCCTGGCAACTGTATATAAAAACACTGCATATGAAAAACTGCATCTGGGAATTTTTTCCACGATTGGACTACTGAATTTTCAATTTGTCCTGACAACCTTGAAGAGGTCGCAAGAGCTTGGGGACCCTGGGAGCACAACTGGTTAGTCGAAGCAGGGGCCAGTGGAACCAGGTGCAGAGTGAAAAGATTAGCCCTGCGTCCTGCTTCTTGATGTCCTCGCGGTCAGGAGCAGGCAACTTCTAGAGCAATCTCGGTACAACTGTACCACTCTGGAAGTGGGTCTCAGGTGTCTTGGCATCCCTCGACAGGAGCCAGCTCCTGGTGCTTTGGAAGTCCAGTGTGGAGACTTCTTGTTGTTTGCCATTGGAGCTCAGTACTCAGGTTTTGGTACACTGAGGCTCCTGTAAGTCCTGGTTCTCCAAACTGGGTGGGGAGACAGATTCAACCCTCTGGAGCTGTTGTATGTTTTCTTCAGTTTTGCATTGAGGAGGTCGGGGAGCAGCAAGTTTACAAACCGGACTTCACAAGATCAGTGCCTGCGGAGTGCTGGGGAATGATACCTTCATTGCAGGGGAGCTTCTTGGCAATTCTTTGAAGGCTGGAGGTGCTCCAGGACTCTTTGAGTCCTTTCAGGTTTAGGATGACACAACAGGCAGTGATTGACTAGTCCTTGAAGCAGCAGGCAGAGTTTGGCCCCTTTTTCTTCTTCAGCAGCAGCTTCAGTTCTTCGGCAGCGGGTCACCTGTGTCCTGGTATTTTCTTGTCTGTCTAATCTGGTGTTCAGGTCTTGGGGGGTCTCCTAAATACTGAATAAAGGGGCATTACAAATGGAGACAGATAGTAGCCAATGGTCTACTGGTCTACCTACCTTTCGAGTATCTACACCCTCTAGCTACCACTTCCTCTGGCAAAAGGCACTATCTTAGCCCTGATAGGGTGTTTTTACACCATCCCAAGATGGATTTCAGGAGAGGGGTTTACATTGCCTCCCCCATCCTAGGGGTGGTGTAGGCTAAGTGGGGACCCTCCTCCGAATCTAACACATTTTTCCTCTTTTCCTCCTGCCAAAAGTGGAGCAGGAAAGGGCCCCTGGCATCCCCCATTTACCTGAGGTTCCTGGATTGGATTTCAAAGACAGCATCGCCTTTGAAGCTTCCCACCTAGGAAGGCCATATGTCCTGGAGGTGGTGGGAAGCACCTCCACCCAGAGAAGACTTTGTCTCTTTCCTTTGAGAGTGCTAGCTCTTACACTATGAGGTCAGAAACATGTCTGGAGGTGCCATCAGTGAGGGTTTATTAAGAAAAGACGTTTGGTAACAAACATCTTACAAATCATGAGGCCATCATGGAGCTAGGAAACTCGTGTTGATAAGTATCCAGTCCATGTACTCTTTATGGCTTCCCTGTGCACTTCCAACATCTCAGGATAGACTGGACATTGTAGGGACATATCTGCTCATGCTGATATGCCCTCACATAGGATACTGTGCACCCTGCCTTAGGGCTATAGACCTGCAGCAGGGGTGAATTACCTATACCTTATTCAGTGTATGCATGGCATGGCACAAACTTCTCAGAGAGGGTGTCCTTAAAGACAGACCAGATACAGACCTAGAGTCAGAAATCCAAAGGGCCCATAGGGACCCCTTCAGACTGCACACTGAGAGAAAAGCCCCATGAAAGATTTTGGTAAACTTTCAAACATACACCATAAAGGAATTAATTTTGGGAAGAGCTCTGTCAGATACAACACTCCAAATACACTCAGCCAAATACTTGATTCGTCCTGATGTGGGGAAGGCAACAGCGCAACGACAATGGAAACTAGGGAATAGGATGCCAGATCTGAGGAGTATGGGCGCACAGGTGCAGATGAAATTTCCAGCCTTTTTAAAAGTGGTCTGGAGAAACAAAACACATAACTTCCTATCACCTCAAGAAGTGGACACGTTCCTAACCCTAATGAGAGAGAGCTCCTAACGGAGCCTTATTTTCTTGTTATCTTCACACTTTGGTTTTATGTTACTCCTATAAGCACCTAATAAGGACCCAAAAAGAACTGAGAGAAATCATCCCCTCTTAAGATTTTAGATCAAATAGGGGAAACGATGATCAGAGGAGTAGTATAAGGGGTGAATAAAAAAAAATAAAAAAAGAGATAAATGTGTGTACACATGAGGGGGTGGGAAAACTTTGAACTAATAAAAGAAATGTAGAGGAGATCATACATGGAAAAGCACATGGGAACAAAGGGGGAAAAATATATATATGCATACATAAATAAATAAGGGGAGGAACTTGCCGCTTGCCGGTCATCCCACAGGATACCTTGCTGATTTAAAGCAACAAAGAGTCGACCCAAAAGTGCTGGTGCAAGGTGATTAAATCCATAAAAGCCAGCGCTGCCGCCATGACCAAATAAATAAATAAATAAATAAATAATGATAAATAGTGATAAATAAAAAATAATAATTAATACTAGAGATCACTTTTTTTCCTTTCTGGTACCTACTCCCCGTCTTGGAAGAGGGGAAAATCCCGATCAGACACCTAGGGGCTTCCAACAGGCGACAAGATCGCCAAGATAGGTATGGGGGGGTTCCTCATGGGAGGTGGGTAGTTAGTTGGGTGGAAGGGGTAAAAAATGGAAAAAAATATCCTCATATACCTATGAAGAAACAAAGTTTTTTTAAATGGGAGCTTGACAGTGTAACCATTAAAGTAAAGTCTGTATGGCCAAGATGACAGGTAAAATAAAAATCATCAGTTGGAATGTAAATGGCTTAAGAGATAGGAAGAAGATGCATAGGGTAAAAGATTATCTGTACAACTCGGGGGCCCATATCTGCCTACTTGAGGAGACACATTTAGAGACTGGAGAGTTTAAGTCCGCATTTAGCAGATGTGGGTGGGTCCAAGATACTCTCTGTTCAGAGCAAAGTGGCAGTACGAGAGGGGTGGCAATACTTATCAGATCAAATGCTGGGATCAGGCTGGTAAAATCTGAGACAGATCACTCTGGGAGGTGGCTGGTGGCATCTTTAGTAAGTGGTCAGGTCCCCTTCACATGCGCCGTTTACTATGGGCCCACTCAAGACGCTCCGGGATCGCTCATAAAGCTTAAAGCTAGTTTAGTGGAATCTGTAGGACCAGTAATCTTGAGGGGTGATTTTAATTTGATATTCGATGAAAAATTGGATCGTACCTCTAGGGTCAGATTTACACCTCCTCAAAGGTCTCGAATAGAGCTCAAGAATATAATGAAAGAATGTAACCTTATTGATATCTGGAGAGCTAAGAATGAAGGGAAAAGAGATTACTCCTTTCATAGTAAAAAATATGGACATCACTACAGAATAGATTTCTTCCTATTAGATAAAAAACTTTTTTCAGCGGTGGACTCTACATCTTATATCATGGCGATCCTGTCTGATCATTCAATTGTAGAACTTGTAAATCATCTTAGACAAAAAATACAGCACAGGAGGTGGACCCTGGATAGAACCCTCCTATCTCAGGAGGAGGTCAGGCTGGATCTGGTAAAACAGACGGAGGAGTTTTTTAGGCTTAACAAAGGCTCAACAAGTAAACAGTTGGTATGGGAAACGTTCAAGGCTTTTATCAGAGGCTCTTTGACTACCTTGATGATTAGGAGAAATAAGCGGATGAAGGTAGAGGAAGAAGAACGTCTCCTCCAGCTTAAATTAAAAGAACAGGAGTTACAGAGAGAGTCAATAGATCAGTTGGACACCAGACCTCGACTCCAAAAAGAACTTGATACCCTACAGGCAGAGTACAAAGCAAACTTAGATAAGGTCTTAAAAAACAGATGGGACGCTAGCAAGCTTCAAAAATGTTCATACGGAGAGAAATGTGGTCACTTACTTGCATGTAAAGCTCGTGCAGATAAGACCGGAAACCAGATAAATCGTCTATCCCTTGCTAGTACAGGGGTCACCACCCACGATGACGATCTTATCAGGGAAGAAGCGAAGACCTATATTAAAAATCTATATAGCTCTAACTCAAGCCACTGCATACAGCAGGCTGAAAACTGGCTAGGTAAGATACAGCTTCCTAGCTTGTCAGAAGAAGACAGGTTCTTTCTTAGCTCTGAGATTAGGGAGGGCGAAGTGAGAACCCAAATCTCAAAAATGGCCAAAGGAAAAGCTGCCGGCCCTGATGGGCTTCCTGTGGAGCTGTACAGGATAGTCCTCAATCAAATAATTTCTGATTTAACACTATTGTCAACGAAATTCTTATAGGGGGAGAGCAGGCTCCAAATTCGTGGTCATAAGCTACTGTCACACTAATATTAAAGCCAAACAAAGACCCAGTGAAGATCGAGTCCTATCAACCAATTTCCTTATTAAAAGTAGACTACAAGATCTTTGCAGGAATATTAGCGGCGAGACTTGCCAGGGTGGTTAAAACTATCGTCCATAGCGATCAGAGGGGATTCATCCCCGATAGACAACTAAACGAGCTAACTTTTTAAATTATTGCTTCAATAGATGTAGCCATAGAAAAAAAATTGCCTCTGATCCTGGTAGCGGTTGATGCCGCTAAGGCATTCGATCAAGTTGAATGGTCATATCTATGGATAGCACTTGCCGGCTTTGGGGTCCCAAACATCTTTATAACAGCTATAAAATCTCTCTACAGTACACCGTGTGTTAAAATTTTAGTGAATGGGTTTCTCACGGAGCGGATATCTATCGCCCGTGGGACTAGGCAGGGCTGTCCTCTGTCGCCTCTTTTGTTTAACCTATATATTGAGCCTTTTATTTTGTTTGTTGAGGTCTGATCCAATAATTAAGCCCTTTATGATATCTAACTTAGAGTTAAAATTTGTGTTATACGCGGACGATCTATTGATGTATACTTCTAACCCGGTAGAAGCTCTGCCAAGATTGATAGAGCTGGCAGAAAACTTTGGAGAGATTTCAGGGTATACAATCAATAAAGAAAAGACCGAGGTCATGGATTGGAATCAAGAGGTAGGGACGTTAGGATAAAAAACACGAATGAGATATCTAGGTGAACATCTTACTAAAGAAATTGAGGATATTTCAAAACTTAACCTAGATAGAGTCACCAAGGATGTTTGTACCCTGCTCCAGAGATGGTCGTCTCTCCCCTTAAACATCTTCGGGAGAGTCAACCTAATCAAGATGATTATCCATCCAAAGATAACGTTTTTATTTAACTCTATCACTTTATCCTTTCATACATTGGCTATTAGAAAATTACAGGGGAAACTAGTATCTTTTATTTGGAATTCAAAGTCTCCACGAATTGCGTGAAAAAAGCTCAGGAGAAGCTTAAAAACGGGAGGGGGGGTTGGCTTTTCCTGACTTATTCATCTATTGCCATGCATTTCACTTTAAAAACTTCAGAGTATTGGCAGGTAGAACTGATCAATCTTCTATGGGTTTACTTTTCTCAGCATTGTTACAGGACATCCCACAGGGACAAGACTCTTTTCTGTTAAATTTGGAGACACTACATTCTTTAAAAAAGTGAGACTCAAGACTCTGGGGACAGCCTTAAGAAACTGGGCATTCATTAGGAAAAGGCTTAATGTTCCATATTACGCATTGCAGGCCCCGATATGGGACTCTCCGGGGACCCCAGCTTGTTTGGACGATCAGTTATCCCGGCCTCTGAGGTTGGCTGGGTTAGAACGGTGGGGGGACCTACAGGTGGATGCCCAGCTCTTGAGCTGGGAAGTTTTTTCTAATTTGACTAGGGGTACACCTACCAGATTTAAATATTACCAACTAGCTGGATGGTGGTCAATCAGAGCTTGGAATTTTAACAACTCAAACCCAAAGTTTTATTTAGTAACCAGAAGTGGGAGGTGTAAAAATCAAATCTCATATTGGTACTCAGCCATGCTTGATGTCGAAAAAGTGACAGAGTCAGAGATACAAAAACTTTGGGGTAATTCTTTAGACCCGGATAGTGGGAACGCTGTTGATTTGTGGTTTGATTCCTGTTAGACCTGTCTGCCCCTGTGAGTTCCCTTACCATTATTAATTATTTTTTCTCCCTTAGCCCCTAGTGTTATCAGTTTTTTTTCTGTAATGTCCACCTGGATTTTGCTAGTGTTGTCTGGGGGCTAGGTGTTCCTTGACGCTATTCCTCCATTTTCTCTTTTTGAGGCCTAGCCTACCTCCTGGAAATTGAGGGAAACCAAAGGACCTAAAATGGTGGCCAGCAACTGCCATAACGGTTTACTTAGGGAGGCTGACCCATTGGACCAAGTGAGGAAAGTTCTGGAACCCTCTGGCATGTTCTAGTAGTCAGGGGCTAGCCTATAAAAGGCCAAGTCCAGGGCGGCCATTTTGTAGTACACACTGACCAGAGGAGAGTGTAGTGGTCAAGGACAGGAGGGAGGCAACTAAATGAGGAGGACAGCGCTTCAATAGGGAAAGATCGTCCTGTGGGGCGGCTATCGCCCTATACTGATGCTGACCCTCTTGGTTTGACTGAACCCTGACCTGAAGGACCCATAACTAACTTTTAAGCAGGTCCAATAACTCTACCTCACCAAGGTGCTTGAGCGTGAAACTGCCCGAGAGACTACCAGAAAGTGAGAGTTACGCTTCAAAAGGTGGTTGCCAACTTAAGAGAACTGGAACCTCTCACCGCTTTGCTGTGGGAGTGAGTATCCTCACTGCAGGAGTGACGTTGTGTGCGAGACATCAGCTGTCAGCCCTGGGTCCGAACCCGACCGCTGTGGTGGAGGCGGGGCTCAGCAGAGGCCGGCTGACAGGAGGAGGAGATCCGCGGTGACGCTGCGAGAGAGGCGGCATCCGGAACCAGGAAGACCCCTGCGACGTCGGAGGAGGTGCGCCCGAAGCGAAGGAGGCTGGTCGGAAGAGGTGGAGCCTGTGTCGGAGGGATCGCGGAAGGAGGAACAAGCGCCGCTACATTCCCGCCGGAGAAGCAACAGGAACTGACAGAACCAATCGATGCGAACTCCAGCTGAGTCCTCTCATCGTCGGCGCTTGAACGGGTAACCGGAGCGCGTAGGCAACTCCAGCCAAGTTGTCCCTTCAGTTCGAAGTAAGCTGGGAAATCTGTGGGGAAGCGGGAGGCGGCACAGCGAGTGAACTGTGAAAACTGACTCGCCGGACTAAAGAATAACTGTAAATAGACATCCCGGCTTCGGGACATTAACCTTTAGAGTCCTGATTTAACCCACTTGAGAAACCACTGAGGTATTGAGGGTGTGAGAAGGGAAACGGTGCCCCGAGTAAACGAACCCTGGGCACGAGTGCTAAGAACCGGACTACAGGGTGAAAGTAACAGCCAGAGATCATTGTACTATTAACTCCTCAGGGCAGTAAATGACCTTTAAGAGCCAGAACGTCCCCAATAGAAGTAGAGCATAAAAGTAGCAATAAGAAAGTGTAATTAATTTGCCTGTCTTCTTTTGGCCGTATAGCTGGCTGTGACCATTGCCAGGAACGCTGCTGGGGGTAGAACTCTGTGGAGCCGTGAGCTCGAGCTAATTTAGACCCTGAGTTCGGATGGGTAACGTACATGTCAGGTTATATAATGTGGTGCATTAATCTTGTACAGTGACCTACCCATTCTGCACTATTTAAGTTGACAAGCAATACTGTTGATACTGATGGTGGTTAATCTCAAATGAAATGTAACCAGAATAAATCTTCACTGAATTGAGAAAGTTGATGAATATTGCTAATTGAATGTGGAAACCTCTTTTGAACTAAATGTATACACTAATTTGACTGAAAAGGAACAAAGAGAACTTTTATAAAAGGTACTGGTATTTTTCTAAACTGGTGTGGCGTCCTTTATTTTTAATGGTAAGTCGCTGAGTTATGGTGAGTGGGATTGTAAGCACTACACAAAAGCCTCGGAGTTTAGCTTTGTCCACTGTGCCAAGCTACCCTATGTAGACTAGGTTCCCTAGGTCTAACAATTCCTTTTCCATCCTGCAAGCAGTAGTTAAGCCTGCTACATTAAAAAGAAACCACTTGTATACTATGTATAGGGCGTACATAACCCCCCAAAAACTAGCAAAATGTTCCAACTTAGAATACAACTGCCCGAGATGCAGGCACCCCGAGGCGGACGATGTCCATATGTTCGCAGATTGCCCAGAAATAAAAGACTACTGGGCTAAGATTCAAGGTTTTTTGGAAGACGTCCTTCAAAGACCCCTGGAGGTTACCACAAAAACTATTCTATCCGGGTTGTGTTTAGAATATAATACAAATGACCCCCATACTAGATTTGTTTTTTATGTTATGCTCCTTGCAAGACGTGAAATCTGCAGAGCCTGGAAGGACCCAATCCCCCCACTTTTTCAAACTGTTTAAAACATATTATTTTTACGAGCAAATCTGATATGGCATGTGATCACACAACTTTGGTTAGAACCTGGGCTGCACTAGCGGCATGGCAAGATGAATGACTGGTTTCCAATGATTTATCTGGGGCCCTGCGGGTTCCCTTGACTCCAAAGTAACACGGGGCGCCAACTATGGTGTAAAACTGAGTAGGGATGGGAAGGCAGTGGCTACTTGAGGGATCAGGCTTACCAACCCGCTACTGGCCAATAGAATCAGGGCTGGACCAGGATGGCCAACAGCGTAGAGGCTGCCAGTTTCCCATCAAGATTTCCAATTACGGTATATGAGGAATACCAAAAAAAAAAAGAAAAAGCTAGCTCTCACACTATGAGGTCAGAAACATGTCTGGAGGTGCCATCAGTAAGGGTTTATTAAGAAACGATGTTTGGTAACAAACATATTACAAATCATGAGGCCATCTTGGAGCTAGGAAACTCGTGTTGATAAGTATCCAGTCCATGTACTCTTTATGGCTTCCCTGTGCACTTCCAACATCTCAAGATAGACTGGACATTGTAAGGACATATCTGCTCATGCTGATATGCCCTCACATAGGATACTGTGCGCCCTGCCTTAGGGCTATAGACCTGCAGCAGGGGTGAATTACCTATACCTTATTCAGTGTATGCATGGCATGGCACATAGGGCTGTGTGCCAAGCCAACTCTTTGGATTTCTTTGCACCAAGACATGCAGCCTGAAATGGCAGTGTGCATTGCCTTGGTGAATGGTACTTGGGGTGGCATGACCTGCTCTGCAGCCCCAGCGGACCCTCTTCAGTACCCATGCCCTAAGTACCAGGGGCAGCATTTACTAGGGGCTTGCATTTGTGGCAATCATGGTACAGTGTTTTGGAAACCAGATCCGGCACTGGGAGCCTGGTTAGCAGGGACCTAGTGCACTTACCGTTCAAAATCACATTAGGCATCAGGCAAAAAGTGGGGGCTTAACCATGCAAAAAGAGGCCATTTTCTACAGACTATTTAATATTACATACAGAGAATGTGCAGCTTCCTGGGCAGGTGGGGAATTTCAAGATCACAAGCGGATTGACTCATCAATTGGGTATGAACTTTTTACACTGATGGTGTGCAGATTATAAATGAGCTTCATTTATTCCATTGTTTTTAAATTCCTAATTGTAATGTTAGGTTTTTTTAAAAACTATTAACAAACAATTATTTAAAAGAAGTCATGCAAATAGTTTCATGAAAAGAACAGATTGTCAATGGTTTATAAAAACCAAATTGGTTGCTAAACACTTACATACTTTACTAGTCTCTGTCCAGGTTGTCTGCTACCACAGTGATCAATTTCACAAACCAGATATCAACTGGTCTTTACTGCAATTTACCCGGTCAGTATTGCATCCTGACAGGTGCGATCTTCAAGCATTCATACGTGTTGGAGGTATAGTTCTTTTACAACTGTTAATAAATGCTGGCTAGCAGCATAAAATATCTGTCAAAGGTTTGCTCTATAGTTGCACAAGTGGCAGCTGCTATCTTTTTGCTTTTAGTTCCACTAGTCAAAAATGTGGCCAATGTCAAACAAGCCAAAGAATAATCTTAAGTAATTAATCTTAAATTCCCAAGGGATTGAGAGTTTTAAATACAAGACCACTTGATGACTAGAATATATGGACATGTCAAGGAAGCTGTTTTCGAGCTGAAGAAAGACACATCTTTGGTCCTTGATAATGAAATGCAGTTGTTTGATATAAATATTTTAAAGTAAGGATAGGCTAGACCTTGGTTCCAAATCATGCTCATATTTATCTTTTCTAAAGCTGATGCTGAAGTTGTATTCCCTGGGCATTGTGGACAGAATGATACAAGTCCCGTTTCAAGTGTTTTTATGAAGATCCAGGATTGTTGTGTGTAATATATACCAGCAGCAGAGAAGGCACACTTTTTTGGCTAGCGTTTGATTGTTGAGGTGGACCTCCAGTTACATTTGACATTAAGGGGTCGAAATGGAGCGATAAAACAGTTTTCTAAATAAGTTGCATTATGCTATGTTCAACCAGTTTTCTAGTATTAAAGGGCAGGCTTATGAGCCATGTTTGCTCTTATTTCCTCCAAAAGAGAAAATCATATGGCATAATGGGCCTGATATAATCTGTCTAATTGTTTTAAGTGCATGCAGCAAAGAATGGATTTTGGAATCTGTATTTGTACCTTGAGGTAGCCTCTTGAGTGGATACGAGTTTACCTCTTGGAGCTGTCTTCCATTTAGTCTCCATTTGAAAATTTGTTGTGATGTCATTATCAACAATATGATGTTTGTCTTCGAGAGATGAATTTCAAAGCTGTTGTTTGAGCAGTTGTTTTGTAGAGCATTCAGTGTATATTATAGAGTTATCTGTATTGGTCCATTTGAGGGTTAATATATCATGCGGAAGGGCTTGCATTAGTAGTTTTAATAGTCTCCCATACCTGACACATATAGATTAAAAAGCAAAAGTGCCACAATATTTCCTTGTTGTAAACCTGTGTATACTGGAAGCATCTCTGTGAGTGCAGATTTCTTGTGGCACGTTTCATTTTATTCCAGTTATTGGTGTACAAATATCAAACAACCATTAATAGCTGGATTGAAATACCCATTTGCTCAAGTTTAAGCCATGATAAGTAGCATTTTGTGAAGTTGAAGGCCTTTCTGATTTCAATGAAACCCAAACAGGTTTGAGCTTTGTTTGATGCTCCATTGGATTAAGACCAAAAATAAAGCAATGTTATCCATAATGAGGCACCTCAGAGAGAAACATGTTTAGAATCAGTGATTTAGATTTTGTTTAGATGCCTACGCTGATATTTCTTTAGGAGTAGAATAGTATTTTGTCTTCTTATCAAGGAGAGCAATTATTACAGTTGGCAGGTTTTCTTCTGAACCATTTTTTTATTTAATGAAGAATTGATCCCTTCCATGACGTTGGGCTGGCCCTCTGGTTTAAAATGTAATGTGTAGGATAACTAATGCCTCGGCCAAAAATGTAAGAGTATCTTAGAAAATTGCTGTGGGTAGCCCATTGGGGCCCGATTTCTGTTTAAATAGATGTTGACATCTGTGAAAATTGATGATAGTAATCTGGGAATGTTTGATAATTTGTTCAATACACTTCCAGAAGAGGTGATCTCAGTTGGGGGGGCTGGGGGGTAATTTTATGTCCACCTAGCTGAAGGTGATTTTGGATGAATGTGGTGTTACCTACGAGTATAAAACCCTTCTATCATTCCCAGACCAATGGTGGAAAGATTCCATAAGACTCTGAAGGGCATGATCATGGGTTTATCTGACAAGCTATGGAGGAGATGGGATTTTCTCATCCCATGGCTACTGTTGGCTTACAGAGGGGTGCCACAGAAGGGGATTGGCTTTAGCCCCTTTGAGTTACTGTTTGGCCATCTTGTAAGACGGTCATTGAGTTTGTTTAGAGAAGCTTGGGAGAAGCCTCTCAAAGAGCCCAAATAAAAGGTTCTGGATTATGGGCTAGGCCTGCAGTCCCGTATGGCAGAGTACATGAAGAGAGTAAGCAGCAACCTGGAGGCCAGGCAAGAACCTATTATACACTTATATGACCAGAAGGCTACTATGACTGAGTTCCACCCAGAACAGTTGGTGTGGGTGTTGGATCCTGTGGCTCCGATGGCACTCCAGGACAAGTCGACTGGGCCCTACCCCATTCTGGAGAAAAAGGGTAGAGTCACCTACTTGGTGGGGCTTAGCACCCCCAGGAGTCCACAGGGCTACTCCGTGTCAACAGAATGAAACACCACCAAAAAAGGGCAGTTATGGCCATGGTCATCATCATTAGTCTTTATTCAGTTTCTTACACAAAAACCATAAAAGCACACATTGAGTACAAATGAGAGCTTTCTCAAATAAAATGTGCAAATGAAAAGTAACCTAGGCTGAATATGGAAGTTAAGGTACAGAGAACACCATACTCACAGAGACAAAACCAAGTGAGATAAGAATGCCCAGATAACAACAGCTCTTCACATCACATAAAACAGTTGATAAACAGTAAAAATGTGCAGGACGTTACATAGTGCATCGTGCCATGAGTAGAATATTAAGAACACACTAACTAATTACAGCTAGATCTAAGCCTGGCTACAGATTTTAAAAAACTAAGCACATACTAAACTGTACTGCCTGTGAGCAATATTAAAAAACTGTAAGCAGGACGCACTTGCCTAAAATTTGCCTGTTTCGAAATCAGAATGATAAAAGACTTCTGGGTAGATCATAAAAGCTGTAGAACATCAAAAAGTGGAGCATGTCCGGTGGAGACATACCGTCGCTGCCACAGGGCAACAGACTCTGGGGCATATTTTCTAAGAAGTGAGGGAGTGCGACATTAGCCTTCCTGGTTTAACGCCACATACATTTCACTTCTGAAAGCAGGGCTGCACCATATTTACAACAATATGGTACAGCCCTGCGTTTTCCCCTGCAGTGGCGCTAAATTTAGCAGCCTAGCACCAACGCAGACACCCATGTACCATAGTGCAAGGGTGTCTCAGTTGAGGGCAAGATTGTTTTTGTTCAGAAAGGTTTCCCTTCCTGCACATAAACAATCTTTAAATGGCATTTTAATGCAGCACACATTGATATAGCAAAGCGTCATTTAAAAAAATGATTGTTTATACGCAGGAAGGGACAGCTTACTGCACATAAACAATCAAAGGTGTTTTGCTGGTTCTATGTGTGCTGCACAACACAGCACATAATAACCTAGCAAAAACGAGGAGAGATAAAGCATTTCGCCTCATTATGCTTGTTTTCCCTGGTCTTAATTTTGGCACTGTCTCCTCTTTACACCACCCTTGTAAATAGGCAGCATCAAAATCAAGGGGTGTTGTGGTAGAATGCCCACCACAACACTCATTGCCCTCCCCTTTCAAGATAAGTGTAGCATGAAAGGGGGCCTTATTTACAATGCAGCGTTTAGCCATGTTAAGTGCTTAACACTGTCTTGTAAATAAGTCAAATCCCCTATCACCACCATAACATCTGAAAATGTGATGTTGTGGTGGTGATAGGGGCTTGTAAATATGCCCCTCTGTCCCTTAAACTGCCCACTTGGGTGGGCGAGAAGAAGATGGAAAAGGTCGTACAGGAGCCTGGTCAATACAAAGCAATCGTACAAATTCACAAACCCTAACAAGTAAGCTTTGATCGATTGCGTGGTTCTAAACATGATAAAGTGGCGTAGACTAGGCTTCAATAGCTCCTTACCCTCCATGGTTGCTAGCTGCTTTCTAAAAAAAGGCTACCTCGATTACGACCAGGTCCTTCGGGGAACATCCTTTACAACGCAACCGCTACAACGCGGTTGCGTTACGACTCAGCTTTAACAACGCTGGAGGGCGCTCCAGGATAGCGGATAGTTTAATTTACTATCCAACACCTTCCCTACTATCCACGGGGACTGGTGTTGGAATAGTAAATTAAACTATTCACTATCAACGCCCCCCCAACGCAAGTCGTTGTAACGACTTGCATTGTTAAAACTGCGTCGTAAAGGGACGCGTTGTAACGGTATGCGTCGTACCGTCATACATCCGGTCCTTCTAATTTCTCGATTCTGGGGTGCTGATAGTCATAGATGAAGGAGGGGAGGAGGAAAGTGATACACTTCCAGACCTCCTCTCCACCAATGTGTAGTGTAGCTCCTATTTTCCCAATAGGCTCTGCGCATTGGAATAGTGCCTACAGCAGTAAAGGCCTAGGCCAGACGTTAACTAGGTCTACTACTGTCGATACTAGACTTAATTTTTGGGTTTGCCAGCTAAGCTCAGAGTTCGCTAGAAACTTTCTCGAATGTTCAAGGAAGGATTAACTCCCCTGATTAGACAAGAAGGGATTTAGTTTCTGACAACCATAGAACATGACAACTTTGCTCTCCCCTAATCAAGAGTCAATCTCGAGAGTCGTGTGAGCACAAGGCAATTATTTTACTCAGTCAGTACGTGCATTCTTAGTCTCATCAGAATGTAGAGAAAAGGAAGAGACGGGCGTGTTCAATAAAAGATGTTATTTATTGATCAGTCTCTTTTCTCGTACAAGAGAAATGGATCGATATTATTGCAATACTTATAGTTAAGTAAAGTGCATACATTAGAAGCAATAGTATAAAATAATACTGTAAAAACATTGATATGGTTTCTGAGCCATATGATGTTTAAAATGATTAAAATATATTTACATACACATATACATTTGACTAAACGTACTCAACTGGTGTTTCTAAATACGCCTACCCCGTGTACCTGACCTAAGTCTAATGCGTGGGCGGGAATAGAAAGTTACAGTTTAGTTTAAGTTTGTTTTTGCCAAGTGAATAACTAAAGAATTCTCTAGGAGGGGTTATTCAGTTCTGTACCTGGAATTTAGGATGAATGAGGAATGGTATCTCTTTCTCTGCTCTCGATATTCCAGGCTGCCTGCGAGGGCTGCCCAGAAGCGCCGGTGCTGGGTCTCTCGGCTTGAGATAGCAGCGCGTCTCTCAGCGCGTCAGGAAGGCGGGGCTGCTGCCTGCGGGGTCTGCTTCTGCTCTCGGCTTCGGCAAGTATGGCTGCTCCGTCTTGTCACCACGCGTGTGTTTGCATAGGGCAAGGTCGGCAATATTTATACCTTAAAGGTGCCGAGATTGACGTAAGGATGGACATAGGTACGTCAATAAAGATGTCATACGACTTGCTCGTTAGCACATTCTTTACTAAAGTTCTCTGTGAAATCAAAACAATGGCCGCACGGATTATCCAGGTTGTCATAGGTTTGATTTGTTATGAGAACGTCGTATGCCTTATCAGGGGCTGGAGGAATGTCGCTTGTCTAATTAGATCTCAAGCGTTATGACCTAATCAGATAACACGTTCCTGTGCCGTAGTGTGACTGCGTCAGATAACGGTATCTGCATCATGGGGGATTTCTTGCCTCATGGGCTGACTGTTAGTTAACTAGCTAGTAAGTTTAACCAGAATAGGGTCAGGAATAGGGGGATCGAATCAGAACCTATAGAAATACACGACACCCACTCCACGCTAACTATGGTCATATCTACTAATCTATGCATAGTATAACATAGTACAACATACTATAGAGTATAGTGTATACCTTACCACCCCAAAATACATAAATGCATTTCGAAATTTTCAAATATACTGAAAAATTGCAGTCATATATATTGTATGCACTTAAGCTATGAATTAGATGCAAAAGTGAACACGCATTGTTATGCATTATTGATTGTTGGTATATGAGAAATACACATGAAATGGCTCTTAATATGGCTATACAGAAAAAAAGTCGAAACCATTTCATCACATAAAATCTATTGCGAACATACCAGCGGGCAGCTAAAGTCTATAAAGTCTATAAAGTATCTAAAATAGAAATCTTAGTTCTCTAGGAATAGTCTCTTACTTTAAGCAGAAAATCAGTGTCCCGGGAAAAAATATATAGAAAAATATTTTAGGGGCTTGCTGAAAAAAGTTGCTGTCCGTGAACTGGATTGTAATTGTTCATGTGACTTTATTTTTAAAGTTGAAGGCCGAATTCAGGGAACGCCGTGTGCGAGTTTACTCAAAAGTCTCTATTTCTGTTCCGGAGAGAACATCATATCATTCAGGCTTTCGAAAAAACTGTCAACAGCTTCATGGGAAAGTTCCTCTAAGTCGGAAATAGGGGTAACCATGCATTCATGCGCATGATTATCTCCATTGACATTCTGATTTGCATTGCTGACAGAAGGTCGTACCTGTTCGATGCTGCTTTCATCTTGAACTTCACTACTCTTCAATCGCAGTGGTGAAGATTCCAGGAATGCCGTCATCAGAATTGGCAGCCTTTGAGGGCAGCACAGTGCGTGAACCTTGGTAGGAACCAACAGTGTATCTGCATCCACCGGCGCATCCGATTGTAGCGTCAGACAGGTGTCTAACACGCATTCTTCTCCGCATAGCAGACACCTTAGTACAGGTAAAACACACCTTTGCCACATTGGTCGAAATGATAGAAACCAAGTCATGTTTAGGTCTCTAAGCCGGGATAGTCCCAGGATTTTTGATATCCGGTCCCGGTATCCAATGGCTAGGATCGTATCTTCCATTGTCGCGAGAGTTTGATCTGTGACATGGGTTGCCATAACGAAAAATAAGGACTAGGAATAGGATTCCTGCAATTAGTCCTAGGATCAGGGGAAGTCCGCCAAAAATCGAATGGACGAAGTCTGGAAAAATACCCAGTATGGCTTTGAATGGTGTTAATGCCATCGAAAATACTGTCTTAAATACCTTTGAGACCCCTGTGGTATCAGAAATATTTAAGATTTCGCTCAGGATTTCCGCGAAATGTACGGGGGAATTAGTTGATAATAATGTATGTATCTCTGCAGTCGTCCTTGCGACTTGTAGATCATACGTTTCTTTAGATGACGTGAGCCTTGTAGGCGTCTGAAGAAGCACTGTTTTCATTCTGCTTAAAGTGTCTATTCGAATAGAAGTAATTTTCAAACTGGGCCATGCCCTTGCCTCCCTGTCTGGAAAGGAGCTGGGAAACAAAGAACGTCCACAGCACTTGACCTTCGCCGTCGTAGTGACGAGATAAGGAGTCCCGGGCATAAGACTACAGCATCTGCGGTCTACAATAAGAATGTAACTCCCATTATAGAGTCTTTGAAAGAATGGTTCTATTTCAGTTGCAGGTGCGCCTTGCTGGTGACATGAAAGGTTGTATGAATTCCCTTCACAGGCTCCGTGCAAACTAATACCGTTACACAGAAGCGTGCCGCTTAGTGACATAGCACAATTGTTGCCACTAAGAAACACTTTCTGTCCTTTGTTACTGACACATGCATGTGAATAGGGCAGGTTCCATGTTGTTTTAAGGTACCCCTTTCCCAATTTCTCGTACATGCCAGCCTGTATATATTTTTGGCAGTATTGAAACCTGAAGGTTGAGATTGGAATATTTATGATTCCGTGGATTATCCATTCACTGACAGGTCGTTCTGACATTGTCAACGGTAATCTTTCTAGTTTTTCAATGCTCAAGATTGTATAATCAGCACCCTTCTGAGCCATACCGATTTGTCTATCAGTAAGGTTAAAGATTTGGAATAGTGACGTTGTGTTGATTAAACGCCAAGGCACATAGCCTGAACGCAGATTTTGTAACGTCCAGCCAAGCTGTACAATAGAACGCAATTGTGACTGACCATGTTGTAATAACAGTAAGTCTTGCGATAATATATCGATTGCTGAAGACACAATGCTGTCCAATGAAAAAATTCTGGAGGACAGAGTCATTAACCCATTGTCCACTACAGAAAGTGATTTTTCCAAATTAATACGGTCAATTTCCCGTATTCTTTCTGCTGTTTCAATTTGAGTAACCTTCCAGGCCTCATTGTATGCTGCATATACAGAGGCTGCTATGAAACGCTTTTGACGCTGTTTGCGTGGTCCCATTATGAAATCACGCAAGTCAGCACCATCAGTAAGTAAAGTTAGGTGTTGCTTAATTTCAGGCAGTGTGGAAGTTTGTAGCCATTGAAGGCATAATTTGCCCACACTGTAGGTTGTTATTATCCCTGGGTGATGTCTTTGGGGATATCTAGGGTCTGGCCTGGTCATTTTGAAACCCTGTGTTTTATTCAGGAATCTATCTTGACAGTTATTTGTATCTGTGGGCCAGATCAACCATTGTTTCCAATCAGGATGTGTTCTGTTTTGGTTAAGTATATGGTTTATGTCTATTTCTTCATCTGTTTCAGAGTTATTGCTAAACATTGTTGGCTTTGGAATAGACAGGTTATTTAAATCTTTGATTTTGGCTAAGCCAAGACAGGTGGTTTGTTGAACGGTGTCATTTAAAATATCATTTGTTCTGGGATCATGCAGGCTCTAAACAAAGCTTCTATACCCTGTACTTGCCATTCTTTTGTGCCCCAAACACTTTTCAAATCAACATGTTTGTCCCAATAATCAAATCCAAAAGTATTCATTTTTTCAAAGAAAGAATCTGAATATATCAATTTTGTGTTGGTTATCATGGTTTTCATCCCTGTCTTGTTTGACAATTTGTAATAAAATGTTTCAGCATTAGTTATGTTAAAACCTGAAAAATATGAATATTTGCCATACACGGTTCTAGAGCTCCCTTTTGGAGGTGTAGCACAATGTTCCCATTGATTAAAATTTAAAACATTTCTAGGTTGTGCAGATTTATGCAAGAAATGGTTACCATAATGGTTATAGCAGTACATGCTGTCATAATTTGTAGAACCCTGCAAATAATCATGTTTTGTAAATTTAGCAGACATTACTAAGTCAGACATCATATTGTTTATACTTTCAAAGTCCCAATCATCAGCAAATGAGTTTGGTTTTGCAAAGTCACTCAAGGAGATCTTGATTTGGTGTGGATATTTCAGGATCTCGACCGGACCATAAATTTCATAGTCAGTGTTGTCCCAGGCTACCCCACCAGATATTGGAATTGCTGTGAAGTTGGCTGAAGAAAGTTCCGAAGAAAGTTCTCTTTTCTCGACGTGTGAAGATGTGTGTGGTTTGAGGACCAAGTTGATGTTCTGACTTGCTGTGTCCATTTTAGCATATTTTCCCTCAATGAAGCGTCCCAAGGTAAATACCATGATGAGCCAAAGTATGAGGATAAATGCACCAAAACCCACCCAAAATTCAATCCATGGAGAAACTAGATATGTTTCTTTCAGTTGTTTCAAAAGTTCCTTAGCTTTGTCTTTAAAGGATTTTGATGATGGCTGTGTCTTTTGTTCGCTGAAGCCGTCAGAGGAATCATCGAAGTTGATGAAGTAACCGGATGCAGTTCTGTCAATTGTTCCAATTGGTTCAGGATTTTTGTTTCTCGCATTTTCACTTGGTACTTCTGTATAGATTGGTGTGTCTCTGCTAAATGTCTTTATTTGGGTTTTCAGAGGTCTAAGTTCTATTGCATTGTTGCATAGTCCTTGTTGTTCTTCCGTAGGCGTTTCGAATGTGATGAGCCTCTTTGATAGGACCTCTGTACTGGTAGCAAACCTTGGTGTTCTGCTACTTATTGGGAGTCCACTTGGCCTACTGTTTGTTATCGGCCACATGTTGTGGTTTTACCAGGTCGATGGATACAACTCGGTTCTCCTTTTTTCCAGCAAGTGGCGGTAGTACAACTGATCTTGTCCCGTTGACAGACAATACAGGAACTGCTTTTCTGTAAGAAGGCCCAAATTCCTTCTTTACCGCGATCTTCTCCCTGACTAGATCCCCGACTTTTGGAATCCAGACAGGTCTTGCTGGGACAGGTGGTGATTCTTCAGTGGTCGTTGGCTGTTCTTTCAACTGTATGTTGCTCAGGTCTTTTCTTGTTTTGTTTAAGTCCTGCAAAATAGCCAAACGGTCTTTGACATCAAAGCTTTTTTCTGTTACCACTGAAGTCTGACTATCAAGGTCAGAGATCAACATCCTAGTTCCGAATAATAATTCGTACGGACTGAATCCCTTCAGAGAATTTCTTGGCAAGTTATTAAGACTACGTTGGACACTTATTAGATGTTTGACCCACCCAGCTCCCGAACCTAATATCCTTTCTATTATAGATTGCTTTCTGTCTTGGTTTTTTCTTTACACCATCCCATACCCTCAGGAAGGAAGTGAGAAGATTCCCGCTGGGCTGTGCTCATTTGGCCATTCTTTCCCCCCCCAGGCTGGATTGCCTGAGAAAAGGAAAAAAAATTGGTCGAACGTAGCATGCTCTTAGCGTATATGCCATTTAGACTCGCAAATCTTGTATAACAGTCCGGACGTCAGCCGAGTGTTGTGGATCTACATTATAAGTGGGAACTAGCCTGTATATGTTAATCGCAAGCCATTCTTTTTAGTGGTGATGTTATCTGCCTTGATACGACGAGGTATTAAACTGCTTCTCTCCCCACTGCGATCTCTGTTGCAGTTTGGGCAGTTTTTTACAAACATGGTGTAGTGCAGGCTCATGCCTGGCCACCAGTACCGTGATTGTAATTCTTCCAGAGAATCTTTTAATTTAAGGTGTCTGAGACCCTCGCCCATGTGTGCGTCTGCGATTAACAAGTTTCTCCTGTCCATGTTTGGAATCACTCTATCCCCCACTCCAGGGATTCGAGCAAAAGGAATGGAGTTTGCATCTATGATGTATGTGTAATTGAGTGGATAGTTGATCGGTAACGCCGAGCAGTCGCCTTTTGATGACGTTTTTACTGCCAGCAATGTTTCGCCGTCAATGTATTTTAATGTACGCTTTTTTCGATCTATGGGAGCCGGTTTACTGGCTGCCGCTGCGGCTGTTTCAGCCAATGAATTCCCTACAACGTGAACGCCATCACGCTGGTGACTCAGTGAGTGTGTCACGTGAGTCTTTGGTAGTTCTTTTTTCAAAAGAGCTACCTGTTCCCAGAGCAGTCTCTGCTTTATTGGTGCATCCGTGTCATCTTTGTAATCGTTCTGAATCCAGGTCTGCAAATCCTTGTTATATGCTTTGACGCAGAAATATGAATCTGACACTATAAGTGTCGGGAATTCGCGATCCGCATTATCTAGCGCCATTTTCAAAGCTAATATTTCAGTTTGTAGTTCTGAATTAGTTTCTACTGAGTGTGATTTTGTTAATAGAGGTCTTAGTTTACCTCCGTGCCACACTTCTTTTGTAATCTCACATGTGGGATTGTATGCATGTTCTCCCCAAACGGAGGGTTGAGCATGTCCGTCTGTATAGATTACACAGGCGTAATGTCGTAGAGGCAGAATGTCGATTGGCAGGGGATACGTTTTTTCATATTTTAGATTTTTTAATTCTTCTAGTTCTGGATCAAAGAAGTAATATACTTTGTCCGTTGTGATTGAATTTACCCATTGTAACCATTCTGGATCCAATGTTGTTGTTGGTAAATTACACGGTGTTGTTAATGCCTCAAAAGCTGATTCTGCTGTTCTGACTGTGATATGTCTACCGTCAGCTATGTCTTTTTCTCTAGCTATTGCGGTTTGAACTGCTTGAACAATTTTTCCTTTGTTGTTGAATCTCTGTTCAGCTTTTGTGTACAAATGTGATTTGAATGCAATTGGTACCTTATCTCCCTCATTAGAGGTTAGGTATGTGAATCCGTATCTCCCTGGGATGACTCGGATCACAAGGTTGCGTGTATTATCACGGGTTTCTAATTTTGTTTTAATTAGCATGTCTGTTTGTAAGGATCTCAAAATTTCTGTGTGTGCTTGAGTCCAACTGGATCTTTTAAAGTCTGGTTTAATTAGATCGTAAAGGGGTTTGACCCTTTCTGCGTAATTTGCAATGTAAGTTCTTCCGAAATTTAGGAAGCCTAGAATTGACTGTAGGTTTTTTAGTGTTTTAGGAGCTTGGATTATGGCACATTTCTCTAGGAAATTGTCTGCCAGGCTTTTGCCTTCACTTGATAACTCATATCCTAAGAATAGGACCGTCAGATGGGCAATTCTGGACTTTTTGAAGTTGAATTTGTAACCCTCTGCAGCGAAACCAAGTATTATGGTGTTCACTCTTTTCAAGTGAGTTTCCAAGTCATCATCTGTTAAGTAAATGTCATCGACATAAGATAATGCTTCATCATCATATAGTTGTAGTAATTCTGTTACTCTCGCTGAGAATACCCCCGGGCTGTTCTTGTACCCCTGGGCTAACCGACAGAATTGTTTTTGAGTGCCATTTACTGAGAATGCAGTTAAATATCTGCTCTCTGGTGCTATGTTTTGACAAAAGAATCCGTTGGAGATGTCCAAGGTTGTTTTGTATTTTTTGCGCACTATGTTATTCATTAGTGCAGCACTGTGTGAGTTTTGCACTGCAAAAGTTTTGCAACATGTGTTAAGGTGTCGGTAATCCAAAACTAGACGGTACGAATTGTCTGGTTTGGAGACCGGAAATAAAGGATTGTTCATTTGTGAGGTGCAAGTTTCAATCACCCCTTGGTATTCTAGCTGATCTAGTATTTCATTTACTTGTCTTTTAGCTTCTTGCTTAATTGGGTACTGCCTTTGTGCAGTAGGTTGTGATTTTAACTGGACTTTGTGAGGAGGAGAATCCTCATCCCATCCTACATGATTTTTATATAAAGCAGGTGCTAAGGCCACTGCCCACTTTCTAGCAAGTGTATATTTTTTATGAATCGGTATTTGATTCGAGAAGGCAGGCATAATTACTTCTTCGCCATGAGGGCACTCCCTGACAAACTCTGGTGGCCAGTCTTTTTCAGCTAGAAGGATGTCATAGCCCTTGGATAGGTTATCCCAAAATAGTCCCCTTATTTTCCTAGTCTTATCTCCCTCTATACGTAATGTTATCTCGTATATTTTGTGGGGCTTGCTAACTCTGGTATCTGCAGTTTCCACTTGAAGGTATTCATTCGTGTCCACTGTCTCCAGATGATTCATAAGGACTTTGCGAGCTATGCTCACCTCTGCTGCGCTGTCTAGCATTGTCTGAGCCCATTCTCCGTTTTTCAGTTGTGTCCTCAGTATTCTCGGCATTGTTAACTACCTTGATACTGGCTACCTTCTTTTTTGGAAATTGTGATTTCTTTTTCAGTTGAGCAGGTTCCTTGTCTTTGGACTTGGCGTGCTCTTCTGATCGTCCTCTTCTTTCCGATTTCTGCGAGGAATTCTGAAAAGATTGAGAGGGACGTGTATCAATGTCTTGATATCTATCAGGTTTTTTAATATTATCCCTATTTCTAAGGTTATATCTATTCCCAGAGGGTTCACTCTGAGGTGACCTTTGTCTCGGGTTCGGAGATTTCTCTCTTCGCCTAGGAGACCTTCCTCTGGACTGGAATTTCTTTTCTTTAGGATTGGATTGTTTATTTCCATCCCAGTTCTTTTTTGGTGAATTATTATTAAAAAATATTTTTTCTGGACTTGTAGTCAGTTGCGGTTTTACTGGTATTCCACCTAGACTATCTCTGCCTAGTTCTTCATAGGATTTTTCTATGATTCTGGCAATTTCAGCTGGTTGGTCTGCTATATCTGTCTCTTTTAACCTCTGGCGGATCGCCACGTTTGCTGCTTCACCCTTTATGTTGGCTAGTAATATAGCCGAGACCTGCTTGAAGTCTTTCAGTAATTTCATACCAAGAGTTAAAGCAGGTTCTGGACCGTATTCATCTTGAATTTGTTTTAGCACATCTGGTATCACCGAAATGGATGGAACACCGTGCGTTTTTGTATAGATGGAAGCAAAGACTGTACCCCAAGTGTCACAGTCCTCAATGTGTGGTGCGATTCCCATTGGGAGACATATAGTCAGAATCCTGTGTTTTTCTAATGGGGTGGTGTCAGGAAACACCGCCTCTATTTGGGTAATTTTCTGTGCCAACCAGAATGGTATTTGTTCCCGTTTAGCTGGAACTTTACCTAGGCAGGATTGGATGTTCTGTGGTGTGATTTTATTTGTGTTCCCCTGGTGAGGGGTCAGCTGTGGAATTTTAATCGCTGGCTGAATTGTTGAAGTCCGCATTACATACTGAACTAATTGTCTATGAATTTTTAGTAGTTGTTTTAGCTGTATTAATAGCTCTGCTGCAGGCATTCTTTCGATGTCTGGATGTGGTGTGTATCCGGCTAGGACCGGCCACGTTGCTCCTGGTCTTCCTAAAGGACCGAGCCTTGTAATGTGATTGTTATGTATTAGGGCGCCATCAAATAAGAGCAAATGCTCTTGGAATTTGAGTGGTACTTCCACCTCCTCGAAAGGAGTGTACGTTTCAGGAGGTTCCTCTACTTTGTAATAGTGGAAGTACTTTGTTACAGCATTTGCTGCTGGAAAATGTATCCATGTATAGTATACCTCTGTCTGCCGATATTCGTGTGCCTCAATTACGAATATGACTGTGCCACCTCTAGGTGTCAGTCCATTTTCTATAAGTTTTAAGGTTATAGATCTCCTTTTAATGACCGGAATAAGTATTATATCCGCGTCTGCTGCTTGCATGGTAGCATCAGCATCTGCTATTTCAGTAGCTAATCTAATTGCCTCTCTTTCTCCATCGCTGTCTCCCATTTTACTGACAGGATGGTATTATTTTTGTTTGCAGATCAGGTTTCTTTATGGAAACAGAGATTAGATGCACAATATTTTGGAACTGTTTTATCCTTCAACGTTGACTAGACCAAGAACCATACATAGGAGTTCCCTCCTGCGAGGTTTTGGAGGATATAATAACCTTTCACCCACTCCAGACGTCTTTGGAGTATTTGGGAAAAGGGGTCTGAGTGAGAAAGCACGACTGAGTTACTCTAAATGTCTTACGTTAGTTTTATCGCCCTTTCCAAACGCGTTGGGCGCCATGTAGTGTAGCTCCTATTTTCCCAATAGGCTCTGCGCATTGGAATAGTGCCTACAGCAGTAAAGGCCTAGGCCAGACGTTAACTAGGTCTACTACTGTCGATACTAGACTTAATTTTTGGGTTTGCCAGCTAAGCTCAGAGTTCGCTAGAAACTTTCTCGAATGTTCAAGGAAGGATTAACTCCCCTGATTAGACAAGAAGGGATTTAGTTTCTGACAACCATAGAACATGACAACTTTGCTCTCCCCTAATCAAGAGTCAATCTCGAGAGTCGTGTGAGCACAAGGCAATTATTTTACTCAGTCAGTACGTGCATTCTTAGTCTCATCAGAATGTAGAGAAAAGGAAGAGACGGGCGTGTTCAATAAAAGATGTTATTTATTGATCAGTCTCTTTTCTCGTACAAGAGAAATGGATCGATATTATTGCAATACTTATAGTTAAGTAAAGTGCATACATTAGAAGCAATAGTATAAAATAATACTGTAAAAACATTGATATGGTTTCTGAGCCATATGATGTTTAAAATGATTAAAATATATTTACATACACATATACATTTGACTAAACGTACTCAACTGGTGTTTCTAAATACGCCTACCCCGTGTACCTGACCTAAGTCTAATGCGTGGGCGGGAATAGAAAGTTACAGTTTAGTTTAAGTTTGTTTTTGCCAAGTGAATAACTAAAGAATTCTCTAGGAGGGGTTATTCAGTTCTGTACCTGGAATTTAGGATGAATGAGGAATGGTATCTCTTTCTCTGCTCTCGATATTCCAGGCTGCCTGCGAGGGCTGCCCAGAAGCGCCGGTGCTGGGTCTCTCGGCTTGAGATAGCAGCGCGTCTCTCAGCGCGTCAGGAAGGCGGGGCTGCTGCCTGCGGGGTCTGCTTCTGCTCTCGGCTTCGGCAAGTATGGCTGCTCCGTCTTGTCACCACGCGTGTGTTTGCATAGGGCAAGGTCGGCAATATTTATACCTTAAAGGTGCCGAGATTGACGTAAGGATGGACATAGGTACGTCAATAAAGATGTCATACGACTTGCTCGTTAGCACATTCTTTACTAAAGTTCTCTGTGAAATCAAAACAATGGCCGCACGGATTATCCAGGTTGTCATAGGTTTGATTTGTTATGAGAACGTCGTATGCCTTATCAGGGGCTGGAGGAATGTCGCTTGTCTAATTAGATCTCAAGCGTTATGACCTAATCAGATAACACGTTCCTGTGCCGTAGTGTGACTGCGTCAGATAACGGTATCTGCATCATGGGGGATTTCTTGCCTCATGGGCTGACTGTTAGTTAACTAGCTAGTAAGTTTAACCAGAATAGGGTCAGGAATAGGGGGATCGAATCAGAACCTATAGAAATACACGACAAATGCACAGGATGGCTTAGTGCAGGGAGCGATTCAGAAAAGGGGGTGGTGATGAACAGAGTGTCTGAATTAAGCAGACCACTCTTACCCAGTCCAAAGATCAGGGCTTGATCCATCACCGTTATTTATCTCACTGCCCCATCCCAGCTCAGAACCTGGCTATATGCAAATTAGTCTGTCCCTGGCCCAGTGCATCATGGGAACAGGGCAGACCAAACTACCAAGCCAATTCTTTACCAGAAAGGAGACAAGCTACCGGGGACCGGTTTCTGGCATTTCAGCCTCTTCGGCCCGGCTTGCTTGAATCCTGATGGAGCAGTGAGAAAGGGACTCATGTCTGAGTATACCCTGCCACACCTATAGTGGCCAAAAACGATTCAGAAAAGGGGGTGGTGATGAACAGAGTGTCTGAATTAAGCAGACCACTCTTACCCAGTCCAAAGATCAGGGCTTGATCCATCACCGTTATTTATCTCACTGCCCCATCCCAGCTCAGAACCTGGCTATATGCAAATTAGTCTGTCCCTGGCCCAGTGCATCATGGGAACAGGGCAGACCAAACTACCAAGCCAATTCTTTACCAGAAAGGAGACAAGCTACCGGGGACCGGTTTCTGGCATTTCAGCCTCTTCGGCCCGGCTTGCTTGAATCCTGATGGAGCAGTGAGAAAGGGACTCATGTCTGAGTATACCCTGCCACACCTATAGTGGCCAAAAACGATTCAGAAAAGGGGGTGGTGATGAACAGAGTGTCTGAATTAAGCAGACCACTCTTACCCAGTCCAAAGATCAGGGCTTGATCCATCACCGTTATTTATCTCACTGCCCCATCCCAGCTCAGAACCTGGCTATATGCAAATTAGTCTGTCCCTGGCCCAGTGCATCATGGGAACAGGGCAGACCAAACTACCAAGCCAATTCTTTACCAGAAAGGAGACAAGCTACCGGGGACCGGTTTCTGGCATTTCAGCCTCTTCGGCCCGGCTTGCTTGAATCCTGATGGAGCAGTGAGAAAGGGACTCATGTCTGAGTATACCCTGCCACACCTATAGTGGCCAAAAACGATTCAGAAAAGGGGGTGGTGATGAACAGAGTGTCTGAATTAAGCAGACCACTCTTACCCAGTCCAAAGATCAGGGCTTGATCCATCACCGTTATTTATCTCACTGCCCCATCCCAGCTCAGAACCTGGCTATATGCAAATTAGTCTGTCCCTGGCCCAGTGCATCATGGGAACAGGGCAGACCAAACTACCAAGCCAATTCTTTACCAGAAAGGAGACAAGCTACCGGGGACCGGTTTCTGGCATTTCAGCCTCTTCGGCCCGGCTTGCTTGAATCCTGATGGAGCAGTGAGAAAGGGACTCATGTCTGAGTATACCCTGCCACACCTATAGTGGCCAAAAACGATTCAGAAAAGGGGGTGGTGATGAACAGAGTGTCTGAATTAAGCAGACCACTCTTACCCAGTCCAAAGATCAGGGCTTGATCCATCACCGTTATTTATCTCACTGCCCCATCCCAGCTCAGAACCTGGCTATATGCAAATTAGTCTGTCCCTGGCCCAGTGCATCATGGGAACAGGGCAGACCAAACTACCAAGCCAATTCTTTACCAGAAAGGAGACAAGCTACCGGGGACCGGTTTCTGGCATTTCAGCCTCTTCGGCCCGGCTTGCTTGAATCCTGATGGAGCAGTGAGAAAGGGACTCATGTCTGAGTATACCCTGCCCCAAGCGTGGAAGGGTATACTCAGATGTGAGTCCCTTGCTCATTGCACCATCAGGATTCAAGCAAGCCGGGCCGAAGACGCCTGAAATGGCAGAAACCGGTCCCCGGAAGCTTGTTTCCTTCCCAGTGTAAGAATTGGCTTTTGTAGTCTGGTCTGCCCTGTTCCCATGATGCACTGGGCCAGGGACAGACTAATTTGCATACAGCCAGGTTCTGAAACTGGGATGGTGCAATGAGCTAAAAAACGGTGTTGGATCTAGCCCTGATCTCTTGACTGGGTGAGAGTACTCTGCTTAATTCAGAGACTCTGTCCATCACCACCCCTTGTTGTAAATAATTTTGTCCACCCATAGCGTGGAAGGGTATACTCAGATGTGAGTCCCTTGCTCATTGCACCATCAGGATTCAAGCAAGCCGGGCCGAAGACGCCTGATATGGCAGAAACCGGTCCCCGGAAGCTTGTTTCCTTCCCAGTGTAAGAATTGGCTTTTGTAGTCTGGTCTGCCCTGTTCCCATGATGCACTGGGCCAGGGACAGACTAATTTGCATACAGCCAGGTTCTGAAACTGGGATGGTGCAATGAGCTAAAAAACGGTGTTGGATCTAGCCCTGATCTCTTGACTGGGTGAGAGTACTCTGCTTAATTCAGAGACTCTGTCCATCACCACCCCTTGTTGTAAATAATTTTGTCCACCCTAAGCGTGGAAGGGTACACTCAGATGTGAGTCCCTTGCTCATTGCACCATCAGGATTCAAGCAAGCCGGGCCGAAGACGCCTGAAATGGCAGAAACCGGTCCCCGGAAGCTTGTTTCCTTCCCAGTGTAAGAATTGGCTTTTGTAGTCTGGTCTGCCCTGTTCCCATGATGCACTGGGCCAGGGACAGACTAATTTGCATACAGCCAGGTTCTGAAACTGGGATGGTGCAATGAGCTAAAAAACGGTGTTGGATCTAGCCCTGATCTCTTGACTGGGTGAGAGTACTCTGCTTAATTCAGAGACTCTGTCCATCACCACCCCTTGTTGTAAATAATTTTGTCCACCCTAAGCGTGGAAGGGTATACTCAGATGTGAGTCCCTTGCTCATTGCACCATCAGGATTCAAGCAAGCCGGGCCGAAGACGCCTGACATGGCAGAAACCGGTCCCCGGAAGCTTGTTTCCTTCCCAGTGTAAGAATTGGCTTTTGTAGTCTGGTCTGCCCTGTTCCCATGATGCACTGGGCCAGGGACAGACTAATTTGCATACAGCCAGGTTCTGAAACTGGGATGGTGCAATGAGCTAAAAAACGGTGTTGGATCTAGCCCTGATCTCTTGACTGGGTGAGAGTACTCTGCTTAATTCAGAGACTCTGTCCATCACCACCCCTTGTTGTAAATAATTAGTGCAGGGAGCAGCACTCTCCCCCAAATTGACAGACCAGCAGAAAAAGGACTACAAATAAGTGTTGGAGCAGTCTGCTGGCCTATTCTCCCTGACGCATGGACTCACCACTTGGTGTGTCCATGATATTAACCCTGGTGACACCCTACCTGTCACAAGCAAATTATACAGGCTGCTTGCCCTGGTCAAAACCAGCATTAAGGCTGAGGTAGCCAAAATAATGGCGCTGGGGGTAATTGAGCCCTCTGACAGTCCATGAGGCAGTCCAGTGGTACTGGTGCCCAAGCTCCATACCCAGGGGAAAAGAAAGAATTGAGGTATTGTGTGGCCTACAGAGGTTTGAATGCAGTCACCAAGACTGATGCTCATGCCATACCTAGAACTGATGAGCTCATTGACAGGTTGAGCGCTACAAAGTGCTTGAGTACATTTGATCTGACCTCAGTTTACTGGCAGACTGCTCTACGTCTAGGAGCACAGGAGAGGTCCGCATTTTCCAACCCAGAGGGCCACTTTCAGTTCAAGGCGATGCCTTCCACTTGAAGAATGCTCCTGTCTCCATCCAAAAGTTTGTGATCAGAGTCCTGTCTGGGTTGGAAACTTTCAGTGCAGCTTATCTGGTTGATATAGCTGTAATCAGTACCACCTAGGAAGAGCTCCTGGTCCACTTGAAGGAAATGCTTCAGGCCCTGCTTAAAGATCTCAATTTTTATCAGCCCCCAAAGATGATTCTAAATAAATATATATGTTGTATATATTCCTGCAGTATGTAGGAAATGTATCCTTTTTGCACTGATCAATTTACTTTTTTGACTGATACTGGTGGTTACTGACTCTGAATGTCCCCCGCACTCTGCTAACCAGGCCCAGGGCCAGTGCTCTGTTAAATGGTATTTAGAAATTGGTGTAAATATGATTGGTTCAGACAACCTACCTGTAAGTCCCTACTATATGTTAGGGCATGTAGGTCAGAGATCCCAGTGGACTTAATGCACTTAGGTGTGCACTGCTGTGGTGTCTGGTGTCATTTTAAAGCCAACCCTGCCTTGCAGGATTTTTTAAAATAAAACTATGTCCAAATTCGACTTTAGAATTAAAATTACTTCCAAACACATATATGTCACCACTAAGGGATGCTCCAGGGGCTCCTATGGTAGGGCGCCTTGTTATTAGAAGCAGGGACATTATAAAAGATGTTTTATATGCCCTGGTGAGGGAAAAACAGCCAAAATCATGTTCCTATTGCACTGGTGCTAGCTCCATAGCCTCACATAGGAAGGCTTTATTAAACTTTAATAAAGTCTAACGTTTGACAGGCGTGAGCTAGCAACTCATTTCAAAGTACCAAAATAATAGCTACAATAAATCGAACAACTTGCCAAGGTTGGATTTATTATATCTATTGCAGGAAAGTCTCTTCTGATTGGCCAGCCTTTGACAGCCTGAGCCAAGCTGCTCCCTAATTAATTGTGAAGATGCCTAGCGCTGAAACAATACAGCCATTTGGTGGGAGGAGATGTGGTTCCTGGATAAGCCAGGGACAGAAAGGGGGCAGGAGAGATAAACCGGTATTCAAAGGGAGAAGCCCAGATGTCACAGGACTCTGGCCAGCCCCCACTTCCTTGATCCCCAGCCAGATCAGAGCCCTTCTAATTAGATTAGGAGAAGGCCTGGAAGAGACGTGCACGGAAAGTGAAGCACAGCTGTGGTTTGGGTTAGCTAGACCTGAAATCCAAGGAGAGATTCTCTTCATTTTGATTATTGCTTAGATGTGCATTCTGAGTCAAATATATGCCACACTTCCCACGAAGTTGTCATGGCAGAGGGTGCCAACTTGAACCCCTCAGGGTTAGATGCCCCCCTCCTGCATGCCCAGAATGGGATTACATGTGGGAGAGCAGCAAGAGCACCTCAGATCCCTGCCTAAAAACACCTGGAGAAGAAGACTGCCCTGCTGGTCCGTTGGATTGCCCAAGAGAGTACTGCACTCAGAAGGACTCCCACCTGCTGCACTCTAAAGGCTCAATAACAGAAGGACTTTGACAGTCTTGAAAGATATGGAATGGACTCCTTGAGCAGCAACAGGTTGAAAAGTGCTATAAGAAGCCACCTGCAACATCCACTTTAAGGACAATGCTATCTCACTAGTTCCAACTGAATTTTACTTGGATTGATCAGATGCATTGTGGGAGTTGGAGTTCCAGACGAAAGAGGAAAACAAGAGCTTATGAACACATGGCTTGTTTTGTGGACCTTTACTGAACCTCAAGGAACCTTTCAGAAGAAGATCTGAAAGTTTGGGTACTTCTTGCCAAGTTTTGCGAAACAGCGCCAAGAGAAGTCAGTATCGATGACAAGACTCAAGTAGGCGATGTTGAGCCCTGACTCAGCCTGACCGTGCAGGTTTGCTCCGCTGAAAGCTACGTCCATGACGAAGACAAAGTCCTCCAGGACTCACTAAGGTATTTAGGTGCACAGTGCAATTTGTAATAAAATATGTGCCAGGGCCCTCGTCAAGAGCCTACTGCAGCTTTAACCACTCATTGCCCGTGCCAGCGTTGCCAGCAACAATACCTACGCAACTAATAACCATAACACTTCAACAAGTGTGAGCATTCAGACTATTCCAGGCCTGCAAAGCTATAACAATGTCTTGAGTAGCAGGAATTCATTGTTTTTAATGTAGATTGAATTAATAAACATTGGTTGTTCTGCTCATCTCTAAATTACACAGACAGCGCACCATGTGCCAGACTGTCATAAGTGCCGATGTACACAATTAAGTGTGAGCAGTGCCCCAGAAACCACAGGCTCAAATTAAGCACTGCTACAGCAGGCCAGTGTCATCACATTGAAATCAGGATCTGAAGACCTGAACACTTGACCTCGAGAGAAAAAGCTAAAAAAAAAGTGAGTATGTCAGAAGGTAAATACTCCTAACCACTCATCGTATCCGACTCACGCTCCATTGCGGTCGGCCTAAGACTTTGACTTTGACCCGTTCCAGCGCAACCAGATATCCTCAGTTTGCGCTTTACACTTTTAAGGTGCAGTAAGCAATTTCTTTAATTTAAACTTTAAAATGTCATATTTCCGGTTCCCTTCATTGGATTTTAGTTGGTTTGATGTCATTAATTTAAAGATAAAAGTATTCTCTATGTTTATATATTGGTGTTGGATTTTTATTCTGTTGTGTCATTTACTTATTTACCAGTTTGGTGATAATAAATGCTGTAAACACCTGTCTCCTAAGTTAAGCCTGACTGCTCATCAGCCAAGCTACCAAGGGCTGAGCAAGGATATTTTATTGAGACTTGTATGGACCATGTTTGTGATTGTGGTGTTATTACCAGCTGTAGGTTTCTACTTGCGCGTACTAATGAACCATTTTGCAAAATTTGGTGCGCAGTGTTGGGATCTGGTCATTGTGTTTAATAACACCATACAGCATTTAAGTGAGGTAATTAAAAATTCTCTAAATTGTCTCAGTGCAAAATTGTTTTACAATTTTAAGTTAGAATAATATTAATTATTTAATTTTTAGTTTTTCCTAAATTGCTCTATCTCAGTTTTTGCCACAGATTTTTGGTGTGTGACACAAAACTTAGGGACCTTGATGTGGCTAGCCTTCCCACTCTAACAATAGTGGACTGTAAGGGGTTAAGTAGGGCTAAGGAAATACCAGCACTTTGCAATACCAAAAGTCAGAGCTGATACATTCCCTTACAGCCTGGGCAGAGTCCCAGCTAGCAGATCCAACCTCTGACACAGAAGAGGCTCCAGAGGTAGAAGGGGAAAGGAAGGAAGCAGAACGCCTGACCAGTAATGCGGTAACCAGTGCCCTGCCCTGAGCTAGTGGGGGAGAAGATCCACCACAGGAGAAATAGGACTGTCTCTCAGGGAGAGAGAACTAAGGCCCTGCTAGCCTATATAGCTCTAGACATTGAGAAGGTGGATACATGAAAAAAGAAGAGATGGTTGAAGTGAAGAAGAGAGAGAGGTGTCAAGGGATGGTGGATTTGACCCAAGATTGCCCAGGCAATTGTCCCTAAGTATCAGGAGGGAGATGACATTGATAGTGGCTGACAGCTTTTGAGAGGGCCTTTAAGATGAGGACGGAGAGCTCTGAATACAGGGGTTCAATTATATGGAAGTTTATTCCAGTAGCTGGGAGAGATAGGTCTTGACCCTAGAGCAGGAGGAAGCTGAGTCCTACTCATACATGAAACAAAGTCAAGTTACTAGATTTGGTCTCTCCCCTGAGCAGTATAGAGTGAATTTTAGGGACACCCAGAAAGTCAGCCTTTGTTGAAATCTCTGTGAATGCACTAGAGGACTGGATATAGTGTAACAAGGTAAGTACCTCTTAAGAGCTCTACAATTTGTTCATGAAGGATCATGTATTAACTAACTGTGAATTGACACCAGTAGCTAGTTGACTCTAAACTGTCTGGTCTCGGGGACCTGGGGGAAACAACAGATGATTGGGTTTGTACCATGGTGACCTAGAAGAACCAAAGATGTGATCAGAAGAAATGAAAACAGGTGCTATCCCAGAAGAAAGCCCTGGGCAACCCAGATAAAAATCACAAAGAGTCATCTAATGGTCCCCAAACATCAGCACAAGGGGAAGGGGTTTCCAGGGAAGTTATTTGACCCTACAGAGGCAGGAATGTGTTATGACTGTGTGCAGCCAGGACACAAGAAGGAAGTTGTTGTCTGCTCCAAGAAGCACCCCTCTGGTGGGCAGTGCACCACTCTGGTGGGCATTTCCAGCAGATTGCTAGTGTAGTTGTGGAGGAAGAAGTTAGCCCAGAGAAGGGGAAGGGGAAAACTGAGGTGACTATGGATTCTGTGGGTGGGTGGAAGGTGCTGCCCTGGCATTCTTACCTCCAAGCATGGAGAAGTACAGACAGAGGCCTAAAATCATCGAGATTGAGGCTGAGGGTCTGAGGGAAACAAGAGCCAGTGTTCCCATGGTAGTGGACAAACGTGTTTCTCTAGAGAAGATCTTACCTGGTGTATTCCACCAGTTTACTATGCAGACAGCAGTGCCAAGCTCCATCACATGCTGAGAAGGTAATTGTGTCTCCTGCCCTCCCAGTAGTGTGTCTACTGCAAAATGACATTGAAGCTTCTGAATGGCAAGGAGTGGAAAGGAAGATCCATGCACAGATGCTGGACCTTCCAGAGTGGGTATGTGTTAGGACTAGGTCACAGACTGTACATCGGGGGAGTGCTGGACACTTGAACCCTGGAACAATAGGCTAAACCACCAGAACCCAGAGAGAGGGCAACAGATCTGATGAGCCAGCCCAAACAACTCAAGAGTAGCAGAAGCAATCCAACCCTGAGGGGGGATCTATCCTCTGCGGTAGATACTCCACCCCTGCAGGATCTTTTCGACTTTGCAAAATTTCAAGGAGCTGATGGACACACCAGAGAGGAGCTGTGCCAAGGTCAAAGACATTGTCCAACTCTTGACGGCTTGAGGCAGACTACCTCTAGGCAGGAACAGGGTGATTCTTGTGGATTCTACTCGATTTCACAGGGTCTACTGGAAAGATGGAGTTCTCTATGCTGAGGCCCAGGACCCAAAACCATCGGCAGCCAGGAGAGCTATAATCCCCCAGAAGTACAGATAATTTCTCCTCACCATGGGCCATGAGATCACCTTGGCAGGACATCTGGGTAAGACCAAGACCTGGAACAGGGTAGTCAACCATTTCTATTGGTCTAACATGCCTGCCAAAGTGAAACAGTTCTGTAGCACCTGTGCCTTTTGTCAAGCCAATGGCAAGAGAGGAGGCAAGCCAAAGGTTCCCTTGATACTACTTCCTGTGGTTGGGACTCCTTTTGTGCGGGTGGGGATTGACATTGTTAGTCCCCTAGACCCACCAACAGCATCAGGAAATAGTGGACCATGCCACCACATAGTGAGGGGAAAATCCCTCTAAGTGGTCTCTGCTCCCACAGTGGCCAGAGCCCTACTTGGTGTCTACAGTAGAGTGGTGTCTACAGTAGAGTGTTACCTACAAGTTCACAACCCCATATCTCCCCCAGAATAACAGTTTGGTGGAGAGACTTAATTAAACCTTATCTGGCAATCTCAGGAGAAGGTGAGATGTTCTCTGCCCATGCTTAAGTTTGCTTATGGAGAGGTGCCACAGAAAGGGGTTGGTTTTATCCTCTCAAGGAACCCAAACAGAATGTGGTGGACTATGTGCTTGCCCTGCCGTCCCACATGGCAGAGTCCATGAGTAGAGGAAGCAGCAACCTTGAGGCGAGCCAAGAACTCATTAAGATGTGGCTGCCAATACGATTACTGTGCCTGAGTACCTCCAGGACAGTTGGTATGGATGTTTGAGCCTGTGACTCCTGGGGTCCTCCAGGACAAGTGGACTGGGTCCTATCCAATTCTGGAGAAAAAGGGTGACATCACCTACCTGGTGGACCTTGGCATCCTCAGGAATACACATAGGGTACTACAAGTCAATAAGACCATACCGATGGTCACAGATGAAGGTGGGGAGGAGAAGAGTGAGCCACCAGTACGCAAGATGGGTCAGTGGAGGGAGTTATACGCTCTCCCAAGCTGACCGACCAGCAGCACAGAGACTGCACACATGTGTTAGAGCAGTTTGCTGGGCTTTTTTATCCTTGACCCATGGGATCACCACTTGATGTGTCCATGTGTCCATGTTGTTGACACTGGTGACAGCCTAGCTGTTAAAAATAAGCTATACAGGTTGCCAGACCCTGTTAGAGGCAGCATTAAAACTGAAGTTGCCAAGATACTGGAGTTAGGGGTAATTGAGCTCTTTGACAGGCCATGGGCTAGTCCAGTAAAACTAGTCCCTTAACCAAATTCCCAAGGAGGGGAGAAAGAATTAAGGTTTTGTGTGGACTCCCGAAGTTTGAATGCAGTTACCAAGACTGATGCTCACTTCATACCTAGAACGGATGAGCTCATGGATGGGTTGGGGTCTGTAAAGTACCTGAGTACATTTGATCTGACCACAGGTTACTGGCAGATTGCCCTAAGTCCAGAAGCAAAGGAGAGGTCTGCATTTTCCACTCTAGAGGGTGACTTTAAGTTAAAAGTTATGCGCTTTGGCTTGAGGAATACCTCTGACACCTTCCAAAGGTCATGTCTGGGTTAGAACCTTTAAAAGCAGCTTATTTTGATGATATAGCTGTATTCTGTTCCAAATGGGAGAACCACTTGGTACACCTGAAGGAGTGCTTTAGGCCCTGCAGCAGGCAGGCCTGACTGTCAAGGCAAGCAAATGCCAGATAGGGCAGAGTTTAATGTTGTACTTAGGCAACCATGTACATCCTCTCCAGCCTATGTTCCAGACCATCCTGGATTTGGAGGCTATTAAAACCCAGAAATGGGTCAGGGACTTTCTTGGCCTGATTGGGTACTACAGGAGGTCTGTACAGAACTATGAGACCATTGTTGCTTCCCTGACGGAACTCAGCTCTAAAAAGCAGCTCAAAAAGGTCATTGGGACGCAAGAGTTACAGAAGGCATTTGACACTTTGAACGAGACTATGTGTTAAGCACTAGTCCCACTGGCACCTGATTAAAATAAGGAGTTTGTGGTACAGCCAGATGCTCCAGAGCAAGGGATTGGGCCAGTATTGGCACAAATAAATGAAGAGGGACCAGACCCTAGCAAAGGCTTCCCTCCCAATGGCACTCAATCTTTGCTCTCTGGGGAATAGTCACCTGAGAATGAAGGCTACTGGTTGATCATGATTACATTGGCAATAGTAAATTTTTACTCTTCCAAAGCCCAACTCTTTCCCCTCTGTGGCTAATGTTGGAGTGGGAAGAGAAAATCTGTTCCCTCAAAAGTCCAGCACTTTGTCTTTTGTTGCTCAGGTTGGGATGCAAATAGTAAATCTGCACCCCCTAAAGTTTCATACATTCCCTACTGATGCTTCGTTTGGAGTCGGGATAGGGAATTTAAGCCCTCAAAATTCTATTTGTTTTATTTGTTTTATTTTTTAACATGCATTCTGTGATTTAGTTTTAAAAGTTATTGTAGCTGAAACTTTTTATTGTATTTTTGGACAAAGACATTTTGTCAAATTATATAGCATTTTAAGGACTTCTTTTAAATTATAATTCACATTTTTGTTATTATGCATGCTCATTTAAATATTTAAATTATTTTCATAACGTGTATTTTTCAGATTTATTTTAAGGCATATACATTTTATTACTTTTTTTATGTATACCATTTATTAAGGTACTTTCTATAATTGTTTTTTTAATGCAATATCATTTTTAATCGTAATATTTTTTAAGTAGATATAATGTAAAATATTTATAATTCTATATACTTACCTATTTAATTACAGTATTTTGGACTGCTATATTTTTTAAGTAATTATTTTCCTACATTACATGCAAAGAATGTAAGGTTGATGGGCCTGGTTTTTAATGTTAACCTACGCTTTTGTGTAAGTTTCAGTTTATTTGGTATTAACAAACAACAAATTAAAAGTACGTTTATGACTGTGGAGATTCTGCAGAGAGCTCCACACATAAAAAGATAGGCCTGTCCTATAATTTTATGTGTGAGGTTCTCCATCCCATCAACAGAGTCTCTGCAGTTGTAAACTTAATATTAACTTGTATTTTGTGAATACCACAAAAAAGTTCACCTACACAAAGCATACGTTTACTCCCGTGAATCAGGCCCATAATGTTTGGCCTCAATATTTTTTGGGAGAGATTAGTGCAATATTTATGTGATAGAAGTTCCTTGAGTTATCCAGATGGGGCCTTTGGGTTGCTTCAAATATATTTTTTAACTTTCTGAGTTTCAAGTTCTGACACATCTGTGGACAGCTCCAAAGAAAATCCTCTGAGAACCTATTAGTGATATCAAACATACCTGTAGGCATGTGAGTAATTTATGGAAGAATAACGTTTAATCTCCTCACACATGCATACAAGGCCCTCCACAACATCGGACAAGCATACCTAAACAACTGCCTCTCCTTCGACGCACCCAAGAGACACCGTTGATCAGCCGACCTCTCTCTAGCCACTGTTCCATGCATCTACAAGACCAGAACAGATGGAAAGTCCTTCTCCTACCTCACAGCCAACACCTGGAACGACCTTGCCCTCCACCTCCGGCAAAAGCCCCACTCTACTCCAGTTCAGGAAGGACCTCAAGACCTGGCTCTTCAGAAAACCCAGCAGACCTGGCTCTTCAGATGACCCAGCACCCTATGGAGCTGCCCCCCCTCCCCCCCCTACACCTTGAGATCCTCATGGGTATGTAGTTGTACTTTACAAGCCCCTGAATGATTTGATTGAGAGGTAACCAGGGGTCACAGTTGCAGGCCTTAACTTGTCCCTTGCTGCCCCTGGCACTGCCTTTGCGACCACTGGCCTCAGAGGTGGCAAAATCAGCGGCAAGGACAAAAGGGTGTCTCAAATTTTCAGAGTCAGGCTCTAAACATGTTATTCACTACTAATGTAATAAAAAGGGGAGCGGCAAGATCTGCACCTTCACTGGCATCTGAGATAAGAAAATAAATGGCTTTAAATGTATATTGTGTGCATGCATGTGAGTGAGAGTGAGTTTGTGTGAGAAAGCGTGTACATGTGTGAGCATGTATGTTTGCATGCGAGATCATGGGTGTGCATGTGTCAAAGTGAGTGAGTAATTATAAGCCAGTCATAATGACTGTGAATGAGTGATTGAGGGTGAGAGTGAGTGCAAGACACTAGCTGAAAACGAGTGAGTAAGTGAATGTAAAAGAACCTGTGTTTTTTATTCTTGCAAATCTGCTGTTGGACCTGGCATGCTTCTTGGCATATAGCAGCACCCAAGGCAAAATGTTGGCACTGGCATACTGGGGACAATACATGCATATGGGATAGCCTCAGCTAAATGCTAGTGTTGGCACACTGTAGGTAAATTTAGGAACATGACACGATGAAAGAATGCCAGTGCTGGCCTATTAGTGGACATTTTTGATATAGTTAGCACCTGAGGCAAATTGCTGGTGATGGCACATTCAAGGAAATTCTTGACATATGGGAACATACCTGAGGCAAAGTCATGGGCCCATCCATGACAATATGTGGTCCATGACATATTAGACATAAGATGTGACATAAGGAACATTCATAGTGCAAGAGTAGCAGTATTAGAATAATTCGGGCGCTGGCATATTATATGTAACGTGTGGGCAAAAAGGTCCACCATAGCAACATGCTGGTCCTAAGAATGAAGGACATTTTTGACATGAGGGAGCACCCATAGGACATTTAAAAAAAATAATTGGGTGAACTCATGGGGACTGTCAGCTTTCATTAGCTAGGCACACCATGACATAACTTAAATATTTATTGAGTGTTTTTTCAGAGGCTATTGCTGTTTTCCCCTAGAAGACTATAGAATATGAATTGTGCAATTATTATGCAACTTTAGCAATGTTAATTATTGTAATGTCATGAGGATTAGGGTTGTGTGACATTACTTCTTGGGACGATTCAGGGTTGAAGGTCTTAGATTGTCACTTCCCCTGACATCATTATGTTCAAAGGGTATATGATGTCAATTTCGCTACCCCTTGGATTTTGGTGAATCGACATCCATGCCTATAGGGAATTGTTAATAAGGAAGCAGGGGGTTAACTCAGCCTCCGTGAAGTTACCAATGTGAGGTTTAACAGTTAAGACTGTCCCAGCTTTCGAATGCTATTTATATGATGTGGAACTAGTGTTAGTAAGGGACCTATATATTTAAGTTTCAAAGAGACTTTATTAAGAAGAGATTGCATGAAATAAGGATACAAATATGACAATATAATTAATAAGCAATCAGTACAAAATAGAAGCAAAAATATCTTACGAGAAAGAAAAAAGGGAAAAAAGGGGGGAAAAAAGGAAGGAAAAGAGAGGAGAAGGAAAAGAAAGGAAAGAGAAGAAAAAAGAAGTAAGAAAGGAAAAAAGGAGAAGGATATAGAAAAAGGCATTAATGAGGTGTATCAGGAATAGAGAAAAGCAGAAAACAGGAAATAAGTAAAATTGTCATAAAAAAGTAATGCCAATACAGAAACAGCAAATTATGCATATACAGGAAAAAGGTAACATAGTCAAATTAGGGGGGTTTAGGAACTTCTTCATGGGTAGGTGTATGCAAAGGACGGGATTGAGCAGATATATCTAAAAAAGTAGTAACTGGTAACCACAATAAATCACGCTTGATAGCAAGTTGAATAGGGTATATATACGCTCTGTCAAGTCTATGGTTGTAACAAGCACCATACCACCATGCTTGAAATGAAACATTCGTGGCATTTTTCCAAGATTTAGTAATCTGTTGGAAAGCAACGGCTAGGAGAAGGTCGATGATGGAAATATTGGGAAAAGAGGTTTGGGAAGACCATATGTCCGAAATACTACCTAGAAAAATATGCGTGAGTGAGAATGAAAAGTGTGTAGAAAAAATGGAATTGATTTGTTTCCATACTTTGGTCCAAAAAGTGTGAATGAGAGGACATGTGAAAAGCATATGTTTAAGGTCTGCGCAAGCAGCAGAACAGGACCAACAAGTAGAGGGAATAGACGGGTTGATAGTGTGTAATTTAGAAGGAGTAACTAAAAGGTGATTATAAATAAAAAATAAAGTCTGAGTGGTGTTAGCGGCCCTAGATGATTTCCGTATTTTATTCCAAATGTTTTGCCATACTTGAAAAGAGAAGGAAGTATCAAGATCATATTCCCAATCATGTTCTACTTTTGATTTATCACGAGTAAGAAGGGGG
The DNA here is from genome assembly GCF_964261635.1 of Lissotriton helveticus. Lineage (NCBI taxonomy): Eukaryota > Metazoa > Chordata > Amphibia > Caudata > Salamandridae > Lissotriton > Lissotriton helveticus. The sequence continues at coordinate 1,229,126,431 of NC_136057.1, read as the reverse complement.
TCTTGGAGACCTTTGTAAATCTGAGAAGCAGCAGGAGAGGATGAGAGAAAAGAAATAGTAAGTGAAGAAGAGGTAGGAGAAGCAGAAGAAGAAGCAAAAGAGACATATGAAGATTGAACAATAGTACATAATGAAATATATTTGGAGAGGAAAGAAGTAGGGAGAGAAAAGTCAGATTGGATAGATGAGAAAGGAAGACAAAGTCCGTCTTGAAAGATTTGATGAACCCAAAAGAGACCAAGGGAATACCAGTCTTTCCAAAAGAGAGTTTTATTTTTAAGCTTTATAAGTGGATTGTACCAAATGGAAGAGTGCATAAAACGTGATCGATCATCCAGACTGTCAAAGAAAAGAGGAAGAAAATTTTTCCTGGAGAATTTAAGAATAGGAAGAGACAATCTAGGGGGGACATGTTTTAGAGAGACAAATTCTTTAAAGGAAAAAGGACGAAAGAAAGAAGATTCAAGATCGCACCACAATGGAGAGGAAGAAGTGTCTTCATGTGATTCTAAAAGCAAAGAAGAAGAATGAGAAAGAAAAAAGGATGCATGATAAGAAGAAAAATCCGGAAAATTAACACCACCTAAGGCTTTAGGACGTTTAAGTTTTGCAAAAGACATCCTTGCTTTTTTGTGTTGCCAAAGGAATTTGGATAGAATAGAATAAATGGATTTAAAACAAGATTTTGGAACATTGACGGGGAGGTTAGAGAGATAGAATAAAATTATGGGGACCAACATCATTTTGATAGAGTCAAGCCTTCCCCACCAAGACAAAAACAAAGGGTGCCACCTAGAGGTGGAATCTTTTAGGGACGTAAGAAGATTCTTAATATTTAATGCAACCGTGTCTTTAATCGAAGGAGTGAACCAAAGACCCAAATATTTTATTTTAGTCGGACTCCAATGAAAGGAAGAAGACAAGAAATCTACGTGAAAACAAAATTTATTAAGGGGAAGGATTTCGCATTTGTCTACATTAAGCTTATAACCAGAAACATTAGCATAAGAAGAGACTTCAGACAAGAAAGCTGGAATAGAAGTAAGAGGGTGAGAAAGAAATAAAAGAATATCATCTGCGTAAGCAGAAAGCTTTAATTGAGTATCCCCATATGGAAAACCTGATATAGCCAAATTCATTCTAATTCGAGATAAAAACGGTTCCAAAGCTAAAATAAACAGAAGAGGAGAAAGAGGACAACCTTGACGTACACCTCTAAAAAGGGGGAAAGAAGAAGAAACCAAACCATTAGCAAAAATGAAAGATCTCGGAAAGGAATATAATAAAGAAATATAAGAAATGAATTTAGAGCCAAAACCAAACCAAGATAAAGTAGATAACATAAAAGACCAATTGACCCTGTCAAAAGCTTTCCCAGCGTCTAAAGCAATAGCAGCGAGAGGATGGGGAAAATGAGATGACTTGCTGAGAACATTAAAGAAAAGGCGAGTATTATCGGAAAGATGACGACCTTTGATGAAACCAGATTGCTCTTTGCCGATAAGTTGGGGGAGAATTTTATCTAATCGTAATGCAAGAATCTTAGCAAAAATGTTATAATCTACGTTAATTAAAGAGATTGGTCTATAATTTTTACAGAGAGTATGGTCCTTGTTATCTTTGGGAAGAAGACAAATAAGGGCTTCCTGAAATGAGCCTTCCGATTTTTTAGATGTAATAAAGAAAGAAAATAATTGATGGAGTTTAGGAAGAAGAAAGGAGGAAAAATGGGAATAGAATTCAATTGAAAAACCATCTGGACCTGGGGCCTTACCTGTCTTGAGGACATGAATAGCTTTTAAAATGTCTGCAGGAAGAATATCTTTATCAAGAGAAGAAAAATCCACATGTTCCACATGAGGGGGAGGAATGGAGGAAAGGTAGTTGTCAATATTCGAGGGGGAAGGAGGACATTCCGGGGTATATAGGGATTGATAAAAGTGAGTGAATTCGTCCAAAATCTCTTCGTCTTTATGAAGAGTAACATTAGTAGAAGAGATGATTGACTCAATTTTTGTCCGTTTTTTTTTTAATTTAAGGTAGTTAGCAAGAACATTACCGGCTTTATTTTGAGAAGAATAAAATTTAGCACTGGATTTATGAAGAATTAAATTAGCAGAGTCAGTGGATAGTGTATTAAAAGAGAGTTTAGCTTTAATAAGTTGATTAAGGACAGAAGGAGATTTAGTAGAGAAAAAGGAATGTTCCAGTTGTTTAATTCGGGAAGTTAAAGAGGACAAGGATTGTCGTGTAAGACGACGTTTTTTAGCAACATATGAAATAATGAAATCTCTAGAGGCCGCTTTGAAGGTGTCCCAAAGTAATTGGGGGGATGTTTGAGGAGACTCATTTTCTGCAAAAAAGCGGGGAGCAAAATCTAGAAAAGCAGATGTGAAATGTGGATCAAGGAGAAGGGAATTATTGAATCTCCATCTACGGGTTCCTGTAATAGGGGGGAGTAAATCAAGACCTAAAGAAACAGGGGCATGATCGGAAATCAAAATGGAGCCAATATCTGAGTGAGTAATGTGTTGTGTCAAAGATTTGGAAATAAAGAGATAATCGATTCGGGATTGGGAAGAGTGTACAGGAGAGAAAAAGGTATATTCTTGTGAGGTAGGGTGGCAAAGTCTCCAAGAGTCTACAAGGGAGCGTTGAGAAATGGTGTCTTTAAACTGAGAATGGGCTTGGGAAGGGGAGAAGCGAGAAGTAGATTTTCTGTCTAAAAAGGGGTCCATAATCATATTACAATCTCCACCTAGGATAAGATAATCATCGGAAAGCTGCATAGCAGAAGACAGAATTTGGGGCCAAAATAACTTATCGTGTACAGTGGGAGCATAAACATTGAAAATCGTCAAGGGGATCTTATTAACCAATAGTGATACAATTATCCAACGACCTTCAGAGTCTGAAGTTTGATTAATGAGTTGAATAGAGAGACGTTTATGACACAAAACAGCAACCCCATTGCGCTTACCAGAACCCGGGGAGGCAAACACCTGGCCCACCCAATTTCGACGTAGCTTAGAAATTTCAACATCCTTAATATGAATTTCTTGAAGTAAAACAATATCTGCTTTTAAATGGGCTAAATGTGAAAGAACACGCTGTCTCTTAATAGGAGACCCTAAACCTCTAACATTCCATGAAACTACGTTTATTGACATTCACATTTGTTGTTTGTGAAAAATAACAAAAGGCATAATAACAATGCATTAAGAACATTAAGAATACAAACGAAAATATAAAACGCCATAAAAATGGTTTGTAATAGGAGAATAAGAAAGGATAAGAAGAGAAAAGGTGATAGAGAAAGAAAAAAGGAGGAAGAGAGTAATGGATTGAATAAAAACGGAGCAAGCAAGAAAAAAGGCGGGAAAATGAAGAGAAAAGAAAGGAGATGAAAAGAATGAGAAAAAGAGGAAGGAAAAGAAGAGAACAAGAGGAGAGTACTCAACAAAAGATATAATACCAAAAAACATACCACAGAAAAACGAAAAGAACAGGGGTGGTGAAGCCACATGAGGAAATGGAACGCTGAACAGGAAACTCCAGTACAGGACCATGAGGAGAAGAACAACCCTCAGGACGGAACAAATAAGATAAGACGATGGGAGGACCACAACACCGCTACCTACAGGGGGAATGAGGAAAAAGGGGATTAGAAACTGCAACAGAGTAAACAGAATATAACAACCAGAAACCGCAAATACGAAAAACAGTACAACATAAAGAACAAAATCAGAAAATATGAATTTATCCTGAATAAAACATCAAAGAGAGAGCATCAGTTCATCACGGCAGAGGTACTTCCATGGAGCTGCTACCACAATTGTCCAGGAAACGTTGAAGTAACGCAGGATCTTCATACGTGGTGGTTTTATTATTATAAGTCACACGAAAAAGGCAAGGGTGAAAAAGACCGTAACGGGCATTAAGACTGCGTAGTGCAGGTCGCATGTCCAAGAATTTCTTTCTACGGTCCGCCGTTGCCTTAGCATAGTCTTGGGCGAAGAACAGGTTAGCGCCATTCCAAGATATTTTACCACGTTGTTTCGCTGCATGAAGCACTTTAAGCAATTCGGTATATTCCAAAAAATAAAGAATAACCCCTCTCGGCTTTGAAGAGGTAGAAACAGAATGAGGAGGAGGACCAAGGCGATGAGCTCATTGAATATACAGAGCAGGGGTGTCAGGAAGCCCCAAAAGAGTTGGCAGGAATGTTTGAAAAAGGAGATAGGATTAGGGCCTTCCAAATTTTCCGCCAGACCATAAATACGCAAATTATTGCGCCTGTTACGGTTCTCCAATTGCTCAACTTGCTGTTTGAGGAAAGAGATTTCCTTAGACATGAGGGGAACTTGATCTGTGATACCCTGAACCAAGTCCACACGAGACTCCAACACTCCAAGCTTTTGTTCAGTGAGCAACCATGAAGACTCCAAATTTTGTAGACGAGAATTTGTTTCTTCCATATGAGGCTTAAGAGCCCGAATCTCTTCCAGAAGGAGCTCCATGGAAATTGTGGAAGACGAATTAGTCGGAGAAGGCGGATTTGTTTTCACTCGTTTACCAAAAGGAGCCGATGATGGCAAGGGCACCTTAGGGGATGGTTTGGAGCTGGTGCGAGAGGTAGAGGATAATGGAGTCGACTTAGAAGTAATGGAATCAGCGACGTCTCCGTCAATAGATTCTTGTAAAACGCTGAAGGGATTGTAATCATCCAAAGCAGCTGGTTTCGAAGGAATAGCACGGTTGTGACGAGATGACGCCATGAGGCGAAAATGAGGAGTCTCGAAAAAATAGCAATTGGCAGAACAGCAAGAGTAGAAATGTCACAGGTCACGAGCAATGGAGAAAAAGAAAATGTGAAGAAAAAAGGAAGAATTCTTGAGAAAAATAACCATGTCGCAGGAAAACCACGGAGGTTAGCGAGAACATTGGAAACAAAATGGCGGCCACAGAGTTACGCTGATGAGCAGCAACAAAATGAAGAAAAATCAGTCCAAAGGCTCACCATGAGTGCCGTTTTTTCGTCGCATTAGATGCAGACGAGGTTCCGACGTGCAAAACGGAACAAGTTGAAGTCCGGACAGAAGAAATAAGTCCTGGGGCCGAATTAATTCCTCACGTCGCGGCGGAGCTCCCAAGAACCGCGGCCATCTCCGAAGGCTCCGAAGCCACGCCCCCAAGGGACCTATATATAAGTTAGAATTTTGGGATCCTGACACCTTCATCTTTTACACATGAATTTGAGTCTTCCTCTGGTCGATTCAGAACGTGCCTTAATTGTATAGAGAGGGTGGGAGTTACATTTTCTGTTTTTCAAACAACTAAATAGAAGCTGAAGAACAAACCTAGTATATGGAAGATGAAGAACAAAAAGTGTAAGGCAACACTTGATTAGCAAAGGCACGTGGAGTTACAGGAATTTATTAACTGTATGTATATTAGACACTCCTAGGACTGTTGTTTGTGTTTAATCTGGTTTCTATTGTCAGTTTGGTGTATTCACCATCACACACTCGAATATGCATTTTAATAGGCACACATTTACAATTTTTTTAAATTAAAAAATGCTTTATTTTTAATACTATGATTTTATTTCGTAATATCTTGTTTTTTTGGGCTGATGCCAGGAATGAAATATTTTTTCCCTTGCCTTTTCCATATGCAAACTTCAGAGCCAGAAAATAAATTCACCCATGCAGCTCCTTCTTTCCAATATAGTTCAAATGAACACACTGGTTTTACCACCCTCATTACATCCATTTTCAACCTTATTAATTTGCTCTAGTAATGTCCATACTATGGAAAGCATAAGACAGAATGTGTAACATTTAACCCTATAAACATGTAGTCTATGGTTTTGCTGCAAAGGCCTGAAGAAAATCCACATATGGACCTTCAGTGCCTGTTTTTCCTGATGCAGCACCGTGTGCAGTTAAAAAACCAATGCATCACTGGGGTGTGACCAAAGAATTGATGCAGCACCTGCCATGCGGCTGAAAGCACACCCCCACCCATGCGGCTGAAAGCTCACCCCCACCCCGAGTCCTGAAGACTGTCTCACCAATGTCAATGACACCCGCTGTGACTCCGACACAGGCCCTGCTGTGTGGTTGAAAAAATCAATGCATCACCTGCTTTGCAGCTGGAAAATCAATTGTTTTGCCACCACTGCATTGACCCAGCACATCCAGATGTTTGAAGCATCACACCTGTGCACCAAGGGGCACATTACCAAGCGATAATTATCGCTATTGCTTGGTTAGAGACAAAAATGTATCGCTGACCTGCGGCGATTTTTATCGCAGATAAACCTTGGTATTACCAAGGTTTATCGCAAATGCGATAAAAATCGCCCGCAATGCATGAATATCGCTAAAAAGTCAGCGATATTCATGCATTACCGAGCTAATGCTCTTAGCCATGTTATCCAACTCCCATTGGATAACATGGCTAAGAACTGCTCAGGGCAGGTGTTAGCTTTTGGAGATATTCGCGCTTAGCGCGAATATCTCCAAAAGTTGGTAATAGGAGATAGCGATGTTAGCGACTGTTTCCAGTCGCTAACACCTTGGCACGCCCACTTTGCATGTCATTAGTGATACATTTCTCTGACATGCAAAGTGGGGCCCAAGATGGTCGCTATCTCCTACTAGCTGTCGCTAACTGGTGTTAGCGACAGCTAGGTAATAGGGAGATAATTTTATCTCCGCTGTCTTGGCTTTTAAAGCCAAAAAAGCGGAGATAAACCCCCTTGATAATATGCCCCCAAGTTCTTTATTGACGTTGCCCAGCAGTAAGGGACTGAGGCTGCCTATCAGGAAACCAACACATTACCTCCCCTCACAGTAAAGCCCAACACATAACCGCCTCTGCTTTGCAGTAAGGAACGTTTGCATCATCTTCCCTGTCAGTTAGGAACCAAGACTTCACCTCCCCTCACAGTAAGGAACCAATGCACACCTCTCCACTGTGCGGCAGTAAGGAACCAACGCATCACCTCCCCTGTCAGTAAGGAACCAAGGCTTCACCTCCCCTTCCTTGTGCCTGTTTTTGTCTTTGATTTTAACACATCCCAGGTAATTTGTGAAAAAATGACGCATCCATAGTTTCCTATGGACTAAACTGTTTTGAACCTTTCAAAAGTGATATCTTGATTTTTGCATGTAGGATGTTTGTTGTTTAGGTCTTATTTTGTTCAGATAAATATTGGTTATTTTTCTAGACAGGTGTGCTGTCCTTTTGAGGTGTGTTAACTGTGTTAATCAGTGTGTAGGTATAAATGCTTTACACATTGTCTCTGATATAAGCCTAAGACTGTTCATTGCAAGCTACCAAGGGGTGAGCAGGGGTTATCTTGGCTGTGTAATCCCCTTGTCCTGACTGGAATGAGGGTCCCTACGTGGACAGGGTGCAAACCTCTGCCAAATAAAGATCCCAATTTCTAAAACCTACCATGACAAGGATTGTGGTTGCTGCTTGAGAAGGGGTTTGCTCCCCTCAACCAGTAACCCAAATTCGTAAAATACTGATCATAGTCCTCATTATAATTATGAAAACCCTATCCTGTAAACTGTTGCACTCCTACTGGCCAACATCGCTTTTTTATTTGCCAATTAGCATTAACAGCCCTCCAACTAAATAGAGGTAAATAAAACTCCTTTCAATATCTTACCCCATTATTAACCAACAGTGTGTGGGCTCCATTTTTCTTCTGAGATACCTCATTTTTGAACTTAGTCATGTCAAGTTTTGCTTTCCATAACAACTTATTCATTTACTTCAGACAGCTCTTACATCATTGATTTCACTGCCACTGGCACTGTTGTTCAGTGCATACTTAATTATCACCGCTCAGAATGTCACTGCACTGAAGGAGCTGGAAGAGAGGATGCCTACTCATCATACAGGGCTATATTATTGATGCATTGAGATTTACTAAATGGGTGAATGATAACATGTGCTCTGTGCAGACGTAATTATGGATGGATCAGTCCATCATCACCCTTCTCACCAATCTCAGGTGTCAGCCACAACCTCACAAATGCTGGAGTCATCACCTATCTCAAACAAGCAACTAACCAAAATAAAGGAAGAAGATTTCAGAAATCTTAATTGATCAGCAGAACCAAAGCTTCACAGTGGCGCTGATCCGAAATCTGTGCTAATGCTTATATGGCATGATCTCATGCACTCAAGATAAGTGGACCCCATTTGTACTTGGTGGTGAAAAGGTGAAAATCAATGACAATAACATATTGTATGATTTTGAACAGGCTGACTCAAAAGAATATACCCGAAGCTGGACCCCCTATGACACACCACCCTTCCTGAATTTCACAAATTTGTATACAAAACCAAAAGAAAGGCAAATAAAACGGCTATCCCAGCAATAATGTGAACACTTTAAAGGAATACTTAGTGACATGTCAAACCCTGAAGTATTGTAAACTCACCAAGCAATTCCCAGAAACAATCAGAAGACTTTTTCAAGGCCAAGGTCTTTTACATCTGTAGATCCATATCAAGTAATACTAGTCAATCATCTTGTCAACCACCGTCCATCCCTCCGGCAATCATACTCTTCCTCCTTAAAACTGATGTTGAAAAAGAAAATAATTCAGGTGGAGTAGATAAAAAAAGTCCACTAACCTCCCAATGGAACCCTGCCCTGATCCCTTCATGACGAAAGTTCTCCCTACCCTCACAGGTTATGTTACTGGTATAAATTGGTATAAGAGAGCTCGGGAGATGAGCTCCGAAGGCTTGGGATCTGAATGCGGATTTTATCCCAGTTAAGTCTAAATACGCCAAATTGGTTAACCGAGAAACTGGTTATACATGAGAGTAACTGGATTTCGAGTCAAGCGTACTCACGTTCGTCGAGGGAAGGCAGAGAAGACTTCAAGGGCAGGATCGGGCTCAGCTCATCAAACTAATCAGTTATCGGCTTGTGCCCTGCCTCTTCACCGCCGGGAGTTGGAAGCGGAGGAGGACGGTACGAGGCAGGGGCATTGGCGGTGTGAAGCGGAGGCGATAATCGTCCAGCAAGACTCCCGTAACTGTATCACGCAGCACCAGAGTAAAAGCGGGACAGTTAGAGGCGGAGGGCAATCCCAAGAGCCCTGGCCATTCTAATGCCTGCGGAGGAACAGCGGTGCGAGGAGGAGCCCCCAGCATTTCCGAAAACCGGGAGAGATTGTCTGGCGAAGGTGAAGTGCCTGGGGGGGAGCGGCCGCTGCCGCCACCGGGAAGAGAGGTGTGCTAGGAATCAGCCCGGCAAGCTGTTCCTACACGGCTTGCGCAAAGGGAGCTAGTCCCGCCCCTCCTTTCAAAGCGTCCCTCGACAGGGCAACGCTGTAATAGTGGATTGAGCGAGTATGAGGCAACAAGAAAGAAAACAATAAAACGAGGAGTCTGATTGCACACGGGACAATCGGTGAGCCGAGCTGCAAAGCTTTCCTGGGAGTGGTGAGACACTTTTGGTTTCTATTACTCAAACATTGACCTGGAACAGGATGTGAACTAAGGGGCTCAAAGGAACCTTAACACCATCTCTTTCATATTAGGCTCTTTATCATAATTATGTAGGTAGAAATTAACAGAGGACTTCTTCTAGAGGAACTCAGTAGAAACTAACAAAGGACTGTGGTTTTTTTGTTTTTGTTTTTAAGTATAGTGGAAATTAACAAAGGACCACCACCGAGGCTGATCCACTAACATAGACATAGGACTTCACTCAACTCCAGCCGGACTCTATCTTGGCAGCCATTTTGGTTGGGGCAATGCTCTGTTTTTAACTAAATATTGACTTCTTCTCTCTCACTGGCTCGGTTTACCATTGATGAATCTAGGGAGAGTATATTTCTAACTCCAGAAGAGTATTTAGTCAATTAAGACACAATCTCTCTAGTCTACAACATGGCAGGTCACCACCTAAAGCCAGAAGGATCGAACTCGTACTCAATAATTTACCCTACCAGTATGTCTAAAAATGCGTCCAAATGCTTTAAACAAAACATTATTAGAACTAACCCCGAAACTTTAATTCTGGACACATCTGCCAATTCTAAAAAAGGCGTGTTCATTAATGACTTTATTTTCTTTACAAACAGAATGGCCAAATGGAAAAATACAATAAGCAACTCACTAAAAATTCAGGAATCAAAGAATATTCCCTATGGAACTAAGTTACTGATCACGCCATCTAGAAAACTGCGAGCAACATTAAATATTACATGTTATAAAAATGGCACAGTGCTCATTCAAGCCGGCAACAGTGATCTGGAACGCTTTGAAAGATTCTTCTCTATATTAAAAAATCAGGTCATCAGCAGTTCCACGTCCAGAAAACCTAATCCACATACGAACCCTCAAGCAATGGTCCCTCTTGGGAACCCACCTGATACGATGGAAATAGGCAGGGAAAGTGCATTACAACAGTCTAGTCAAGTTAGTTCGTCTGGTAGTACTAACACCAATGAAGAACCTCAACCTTTATACCAGGTAACTATTAATTCGCAGCCTAATACAATTGGTAGCGAAGGTAGACTAGCTATCTTAAACCCTAGGATCGAGCCCCAAATATCTTCCCAGGAAGATGATGTCTCTAATGATAGTGAAACTAGATCCACCATGACTCTAGAAACTCAACAGTCAGTTACTACCTTAGCATTAAATGACACGTTACCTAACGAGGAGCCCCAACAATCGTATCCCCTTGAGTCTTGCTCTCATCCTAGCCTGAACAATGATCTTGACCTTCAAATGGGAATGGTCAGACGGGTGGATAGATCGCTAGTAGATCTTGGTAGAGGAAGTGACACGCAGGATGACTTTACAGGGAGTGGCGGACCCGTTTCCAGGCTTAAAAATACACAGACACTTACTGCAGAGACAATCAAAACTTGCCATCCGATAAGAACACCCACACAACAACTTTCTAGTATACCCCACAGTTCGATAAGAACACCCACACAACAACTTTCTAGTATACCCCACAGTTCGGACGTCGGAATAACAAGACCACATCTCATAAATGGGGATGTTATAGATTTCAGCACGCAAACCTGCAAGACTTACAAAGCTATGCTATCTGCTATTAAAGATATGAAAAATCTGCTGTGCCTATCAGAAAAATGGATTGCCAGAATGGAGGTCCTTCAAGTTACCTCGAGGGAAACACAAGTTAAACACAGATCCACCCCCATGGCGGTATCAAACAGAATTCACCGTCCACGATCCCAACTCAACTATTTGTCAAATAGTGAACTTGTATCCATTTTATCGTCCTATGAACCTTCTCCCACTGTTCATAATGGGACAGGAGAAAACCATATCCAATCAATCAAAACAATCACAACGAATGGGGACAGAACCTATCAGTCCAAAGTAAGAGGGCTTAATGCCAACAACCTTAAAAATGTGCCGTTAGTACCGGAAGTGTCTGTCTCGGCTAGGACCAATGATCAGAAACACATGCGGTGTATACTACTAAATTGTCGCTCAGCAAATAAACATGCGGCTGACATAGCCGACATCATTCTTAGCCATGAAGCAGACGTTACCATCTTGACTGAAACTTGGTTATCAGACACATCTTCGCCCTGTTTAGACATGTTAGTCCCACCGAACTACCAAATCATGAGACAGGACAGAAAGGAAGGTAGGGGTGGAGGTATCGCGTGTATTTACAGATCAGACATCTCCATCATAAAAATTCATGCTGACCCATTAGAATCTTGTGAATATATGGGCATGTCCCTTAGAACAGCTGATAACCAAAACTATAAACTCCATGCACTCTACCACCCTCCAGGTACAAAGACCAAATTCTTAGACCAGCTAATAGAAATCATGACCACCAACTCTAATCTGCAGTCTAACGATATCTTCTTAGGAGACTTTAATATGCATTGGGAAGATCAGACAGATAGTCATATCTCAATCCTTAAAACCTTCCTGGTAGAGCAATCGTTAGTCCAAGGATGCCTTCTTCCCACCCATTCTAAAGGATCCATTTTAGACTGGATTATAGCTAAAGAGAAAGCGATAGAGAACATTGTAATCACACCATGTGATTGGTCAGATCACCATATAATCACTTTCGAAATTCCCTTCAAAAAAATCAAATCATCTGCACAAATGGTTAAACCAAAAAAATGGATCAGGGACACTCGAGGAATTAATATGGAAAATATAACCGCACGCTGTACATTAGATTTGCAAGCTCCCAAATGCATGGTTGACGTCAATGATCTCACTCTGCACTATAACAAATCTATGTCAACTATTCTTGAGGACATAGCCCCATTAAAACTGAAAAGGATCACTGACAAGGTCAAAAACCCGTGGTTCAATGATGCCCTTAATGAAGAAAGAAGATCAATGAGACTATCAGAACGCAAATGGAGACAGCACCCGTCCTCGCCCCACTTATCCCTTCTGAGACAATCAAGAAAAGCTTACAATAAAAGCATTATCAAATCAAAAAAAGAATTTTTCAGGAAAGAACTGGATAATGCTGTAAACAGACCCAGGAAACTTTTTGATCTACTCAAAGAACAATCTAACAAATCAGCTAAAGTAGCACCATCTATTACTACAAAAAGTCTAAATAGTGAAGATTTCTCAGTCTTCTTTACAAATAAAGCTAACGATTTGGAGAGGGAACTAAAAAAAGCAGCCGAAGACATGGAAAGTAGGAAGGATATGGATGACGAAGAACTGGTTCAACAAGAATTAACGAAACCTAAAAACAATGCAAGATGGTCAGGTTTTAAAGCGATCAGTGAATTAGACATTGCAAAGATCATGTCGACCACTAAACCTAACAACCATTACAACGATCCCCTACCAGCAAAATGTTGGTCCACCTTTAACCACCTGTTAATCCCAGTTTGGACGAAGATCATAAATGCCTCACTATCACAAGGACAAATCCCGGCCTGCCTTAAAACAGGACAAGTCACTCCTCTGTTAAAAAAACCAACAGAGAACCCCTCTGTGCCAAACAATTTCAGACCTGTAACTAACATTCCCATGTTAGCCAAAGTATTGGAAAAATGTGTCCAACAACAATTGAGTCTACACATTTCCGAATTCAACCTGCTAAATGTTTGCCAATCGGGCTTCCGTCCAAACCACAGCACAGAAACCGCAATTTTGCACATAGTAGATGACGCATTGCTGGCTCTTGACCACAATGAAACCTGCCTCTTAATCTTACTGGACCTGTCGTCGGCGTTCGACACGGTGAACCATGCCAAAATCCTAGATAGATTGGAAAACCGAATGGGCCTAGAGGGTACAGTACTCAACTGGTTCAGCTCCTTTCTTGAGAACAGATCCCAAAAATTCATTGTCAACCAAACCCTTTCTGGCCCGACCAATAATACAATCGGAGTTCCACAGGGATCAACACTTTCGCCAGCGCTCTTTAATCTATACGTTGAACCACTCACGGAAATATTACAAAAAGCAAATATTGCTTTCCACATGTATGCAGATGATACTCAGTTGTACATCAAGGTTGTATCAACAGAAGAGATAAAGACAATGAACCATGCACTATCAAGAACCCTCCAATGGTTAACCAAGAATCATCTGAAACTAAACCCTCAGAAAACTGAATTCCTACTTATTTCACCGCAGAAAAGCAAATTAAAAACAACAGAATGGATCAACCTTATCACTGCCCTAAATTGTACTCCAAAGATTGTCGACTCTACCAAATCACTGGGAATTACTCTAGATAAAAACCTGAACATGTCAACACATATCAATACAATGGCAAAAAACGCCAGATTCCATTTAAGTTACTTGCGAAAACTTAAACCCTTCCTGAACAAAACAGACCTTAAAACTGCAGTTCAAGCACTGGTCATTTCAAGGATTGAATATGGATGCACTACCCTGGCAGGGCTCCCCAAAATCACAACGGCCCCATTGAAAGCCTGTCTTAATGCAGCCACAAGGCTGATTGTGGGTTCCAAAAAATTCGACCATATCTCCCCTCACTTGAAAATGCTAAACTGGTTGCCTTTCGAAGCAAGAATTCATTTCAAGTTGGCATGCATCACCCATAATGCAATCCATCACAATACTCCAGGTTACCTGGCTCAAAAACTTACTCTTTCCGGAGTTAACCGACCCTCTAGGAGCAAAACAGACTTACTTCTGAAACCGGCTCGTTTCCGCAAGAAAAAGACTTATGACCGAGCATTCTCAGGAGCAGCACCAAGAATTTGGAATGCACTCCCACCAAACATTAGAAGAATCACATCCATCGCAACCTTCAAAAAGGAAGCAAAATCATTCTATATGAGCAAATTTCTCCCATAGGACTGATTGGACGACAGCTTGTCTATAATTTGATCACTTATATATAAATTGCTCACTTGCATTCAGTGCTCCGCTATCCAATGTTGGTACAAAGATGATCCTGTTATTTAGATATGCCTTGGTCACTCAAATATTGACTGTATATATGTTGATATGCTATACTGAAGTGTGATTCTGTAATGACTGGTTTTGTCCTCGTATGTTCTGGTTTTTCCACTAATGTACTCTTTTGATGATACGCTACTGTAAAGCGCTCTGATACCCTACACTGGGTCATGTTCGCGCTATAGAAAACATTAAATAAATAAATAAATAAATAAATATAATGAACGTTTCCCTTCTAGGGGATACATTTTTTGACTGTAATATGCAATCATATCCCCCGTCCTCAAGATGCCTACAAAATATAACAGGATCTTTCCATCTACTACCCAATGTCATGCATTTCATACAAAAGCGCAAATCTGGAAAGAGAAGTCGTGAAGCAACTGCAAAAGTATGTGAAGACTAACCTCCATTTAAAAGATGAACAATTTGGATTTTTATTGTCTCAAGATCAAGTGTCAGTGCTGACAAACATCGGAGAAGATCTCATCTCACTTGATGAAGGCCACCAACTTGCTTTAGTCCTTCATAACTTCTGTAATACTATGATATGTTCAACTGCACCATACTACTGACTAGGTTTATGAACTAGGAGAGAGTTTCAGGTTGACCTTTATTGATTTCACTTATACATTTGCAACCTGAGAAACAGGGGCATGTAGGTATGTCCACATTATACTAAAGCAAATTACAAGGCAAGGCAGAGTTCTGCAGGGTTAGCCTCCTTACCCACTTTTCTACAATATGAATATACTTCCATTTGTGCAGATTTTTGTCCCCCATCGGATAAAAATCCAGCTATATGAGTACAATACTCAGATATACATTCTTTAGAGAATACCGTGGCGAAACATACAATCAATGCAAAATGCCTCATTTACAATATTTTGGTGTATAGCAGCGCTGCAATGCTTCTTGTTGCACTGCCTTGCATCAAAAGAAAAGGGCAGGAATATGCCATATCTATTAGATATGGTGCACTTCTGACCTCTTTCACAGTGCTGGTTCACAAATGTCAGGCATGTGCCAAAAGAGGGACCCTTGCCTGCATTGAAATCGGGGTTGTATTTGTGCAAGAATGAACACAACCAATTCGCCTGTCCTTGACAGGCACTAGGTTTTGACACATTCCACGATTTACTCTATGTTGTAAATCTGTGAGTGTGTAAAAACCCAAGGACGTTGATGGGAAACACTCACCACAACGCCCAAGACATGCCTCCCCCTCACTGTGGGAGTCAACGCAACAACCTGTGCTGTGTTGCCTTACACCATAACTACAAGACCATGAAAAGCCACACAGGGGTGGCTTTCCCTGGACTTGTAGATATCAGTGAGCCCAGTATGCTACTGCAAAGTCAAAACAAGTGACGTTACAGTGGTGCACTGGGCTTATAAATAAGTCTAAGAGGTCTGCTTCTGGATGAAAGAAAGTTATTTTCATTTGAATGTGTCAAATATAGAATTAGATCAGAGTTGTTGTGTTTAAACTGCCTTTAAATCCTTGGATTGTTCCCCTATAGCCAAGCTAGCAGGTCAGACACGAGGGAATTATTTTTGAGTAAGAGCTCAGCTTGAATCCACAAATCACTGCATAATTAACTTGCAGCCCTCCCTTTTCAAGAGAGGCTTTTGACTATTCCACTTGTTTAACCACACTATTTTCTTTAAATATAGAAGCCAGGTTGTTTATATTTGTTTTGTCCTATGAGGATTAGTGCTATACGTAAATCTTTTTTTGTTGTAGTTACCCCTGATGAAGGGTTTTTGGACCCAAAATGGGAGGTTAAAACCACTAGATTGTATTATTGAACTCATTGGTCATCTCTAGGATGTTATAGATGGCATTTCAAGGCTAATGAGATTGATGAAACTTGGTTTAGCATGATTTGTAACCAACATTAAAAGTATAATCAACAGCAGTAAGCTTGCTCATATTTTTTTTAATACATTGGTATAAACTTTGGTGAACCTACTGGTCACATACATAGAGCATCTTGGGACTGGGCAACAAGCTCACTTCATCAAGCTGACACGCAGTAGTCATGGCTCTACCAGGCTCCTGTAACAACAACGTATACACCCCCCTTTGGAAAAAAAGCAATTGCCAGACTCCAAAGAGCACTAAACCAGACAGCCAGAATTGGCATACATTTTCATTTTCAGACACTGAACCATCCTCTGTCAGCCCATGACACTTTTCGTTCACTGTGGTTGAGGTTAGGAACACATTTAAAACACACTATCACAAGGACGTATTTCATCCCCCTACATGGTGGTAAAGATATAAAGTCTAGCTGTAACCTTATGAAAGGTCCTTCTGCTTTTTCAATTCTTACCCAACTGACCACTGTTTTTCTGCCTGGATTTACTAGCTTACAAATTAAACATCTCTGGCAAATGCTCTCTGCGACTACCCTAAACCTTGGATTGTACCAATTTTGTCTGAATAATTGTATAATTGCGTCCCTGCCTACATGTGTGTCTCCATGGTACATTCTCGCCATTTGTGAGAGCAAACAATCTGGCATGACTGGTCTGCCATCATGGTACACCCACACTTCATCTTCTGCCCTCTTTTCACAAACCTGCTTCATCCAGTTCTCCTTTAAACTCTATTCCACTTCATCCTGCAACTGTCTCACCTCCTCCCATGTTTCAATAGCTGAGAATGACATAAGTTGGCAGCTGATTCCACTTGTTTCCATTTTTCTGTTTATTGACATGCTGTTTTTAGCACAATATTGAGCAACCTGGTCAGCATATTTATTACCAGCTGTCACATAGTCATTTCCTGACTGGTGAGCAGTACCCTTAACCACTGCTAGTTCTTTTGGCAATTGTATTGCTTCCAATAGTTCTTTTACAAATTTCCCATTCCGTATAGGGGATCCCAATGAAGTCATAAATCCCCTCTGCATCCAAAGTTGGCCAAAGTCATGCCCAACCCCTAACCATACTGGCTATCAATGAATATGGTCACTTTCCAATTTTTCTCAATTTAGCTACTTGTGCAGACTTGACTCCAGGTAAACAGGATGCTTCAACAACTACAGTTAATATACATACAGCATAAGCTGCACTCGGTCCACCTTCCTCAAGCCTTAAACAAGAGCTATCAACAAATAGTTCATGGTCGGGCTCCTTCAGAGGCTCTTCCTGATTGTCAGGGCGGGGCTTAGTGCACATCTCGGTCACATCTAAGCAATCATGTTCTACCTAATCCCTTACTTCTTCACATCTTGAGTCTGGCAATAGTGTAGCCGGGTTTACCATGGTACACCGAATTACATTCACATTTTCTGCTCCCAGAATTATTCTTTCATACTTAGTCATCCGACTAGGGGTAAGAGGCTGTGTTTGAGTTCTTGTTAATAGAATCTCAACTGAATCTGGAACAAACACCTTGACTGGATGTCCCATCACAACTGACTCACTTTGTTCTATGCTCACACAAGTAGAAGTTACTGCTTTTAAGCAGCCAGGTAATGCTGAAGCCACAGGATCCAAAGTAGCAGAAAAATATGCTACTGGGCACCTGCTTAATCTGTGTCTTTGAGTTAAGACTGAGAGTGCACAACCTTTTCTCTCACAGCAGAATAGTAAAAATTATTTTGTATAGTAAGGCATACCTAATGCTGGGGCCTCACATAAACAGTTCCGTAATTTTACAAATGCTTCTACACTTTCATCGTCCCAAATTATTGGCTCCTTTACTCTTTTTCGTGTCATCTGAATTAATGGCTTCACCAGTAAGGAAAAACCCACAATCCGCTGTCTGAAGTATCCCACAACTCCAAGAAACATTCTGATCTCTCTCTGTGTTTGGGGTAATTGCATTTGCTTGAATATTCTGATTCTCTCAGTGGTCACCTTCCTCACACCTCTTTTGATTTAGTGACCTAAATATTTTACTCCTGTTTGGCAAATTTGCAATTTTTCTGGGGATACTTTGTATTACCCATCGGCCAAATGATCTAGTAATGCGATTGAATCAGTAACTCAGTCATCACTGGATTTTGATGCTACAAGTACGTCATCAATATATATTGCACCAGAACTGAATTTCAGATCATAATTAGCTTCTCTAGACACTTTTTCAAAATCTGCTTGAAAATTGAAGGACTTTCTGTATACCCTTGTGGAACTCGATTCCATACATAAATAGGATCCTCAGATTTAAAAGAAAAAAGATACTGGCTGTCAGGGTATAAAGGAATTGAGAAAAACGCCTGACATAAATCAATTACAGTAAACCATCCAGTGTTCCAGGGTATCTGATATAGAATTACTGCTGGATTTGGTACTACAGGACAACATGGTACAACAATCTTATTAATGTTTTTTAAGTCCTGGACCATCTTGGATTTTCTGCTAGGCTTTTTAAGTCCTAATATTGGCGAATTACAAGGACAGCTCATTATTTCCTTTAAAATGCCTTGTTTAACCATTCAGTCAATTTCAGTAGCTACTTCTGCTTTAATTTTGGACTCATTCTGTATTGCCGGGTGTTAGGCTAAACTGCACCTTCTTTTACAGTTACTTTCACTGAGTATACATCTGCCATTAGACCTATTTCTTTTCTTGTAAAGTCCCACACTTCTGGATTCACAGTTGTTGTCAATTCTTCTGGTAAGCCATACTTTGTCATTAGAGAATACATCCTATCAATTTCTATGCCTTGTTTAGCTAACATTATTTTGTATATCATATCTTCATCTGGGGTCTGAATAGCAACACCATCTAGTGTGCAATAAATTGTGCAATTCATCTTGCATAGAAGATCTCTGCCTAATAAATTCACTGGACTAGAATCACAAACTACAAATTTATGCATATCTTTAAAAGTTCCAATTTGCACCTCCATAGGTTTTGTGAGTGGTATTCTAATCTGCTGGTTTGAGACTCCTACTACTTGGATTGCTTCTCCCGAGTGGGGTAGGTTTGGGATGTCTGCTGTTCTCACAGTAGAACGGATAGCACCAGTATCCAATAGAAAAGTGATATCTTTGCCTTCCACTTTCCCATCAATAAATGGACCTGACTGATCTACCGGCAAGGATGCGCCAAGGACGCATTCCTCTTCCTCCCCCCTCAGGCACCGTCATTGCATATGACTACTTTCTTCGTTATTGTTCTGTAAAAAATATTGTGAAACCACAGATTTTTTCTTACCACTTCCTTGAAATCCGGCGTCCTCACTCTACTTTTGTTGATTCACAACATTTGGCATAGGGGCAGGTGGCAGGTGGCAACTGACACTGCTGATTAACTACCTGCTGCGGTTGATTGACAAACACCTCATTCTGCGTATGTGGATTTAAATTTTGATTTGGGCCATTATTATTCTGAATATTCTTACACTCGTTTTTCCAATGTCCAAGCTTTCCACATCCATGACAAGGAAACCTTTTCTTTGCATTCTCTCTATTCATTTGTCCTTTTTATTTACCACCACTAGCCAAACTTTCACTCTGATTCTGTTCCTCTACCTGACCTTCCATTTGACCATTTAATTTGATTTCCTGCTGTTCTGCCAATTTCACTTGTGCCCACATCATTTTCTTGTTTAACTTTTTATGCCTAGCCTCAATGTCATTGCCGCAATATTTGGGGTATTTGAAAATATCATCAATGCTTTTGCTTTGCCAGCAAAGCATATGTTGCTGAATCATTTGACTAATCTCAGGTTTCAAACTATAAACAAATCGATACACAAAATGACCCATATCCTTGGCTCCAATGTTTTCAAACCCACTGTACTGCTAAACACCTGTAACAATTGTTCATAATAAACATGAACAGATTCATTTGTTCTATCTATGTTTACACAATCTGTGTCTTTTGGAGGAATATTTCCTTTAAAAAAAGTGATTACTTGGTAATATTTCTTCATTACATCATCTGATTCTGTCCATAAATCTATGTCAAACAGACCATCTAAATCTTTCAACGGAACCTTTGAAAATTTTACAAATCTTTAAACTTGTTTGTACTATTCAACTGGCTTTTCTCTCAAATTCAGAAAATCATTTGTAAATGACCAAATATCTTGTCGACTTCATGGGACATGAATGTATCCTCCACCAGGTACCTCTCTAATGGGACACAATCTTTCTACTTTCCCTGTCTCTTTCAATAGATTTGCAGTAGACGCTTCCTTTGCCTGTGCTTCTTCCTTTTTCTTCAACAACCTTGCTCTCCATTTGTCAATATCTGCCCATTTCTGTAAAATATTCAGCAACTCCTTTACTTGTAACTTCTTTCCAGACACATTTATATTTTCTAAATGTTTGTCAGAAAAATCCACTTGATAGGGCTTCTGTAATACTTTCGATCTCCCTATGTCTATTCCCATCTCAGATGAAAGTTCGGTTTACTTCTCATGAAACCATCTTGCATTTCTAGTTATACTCCTGCATATAAACAACAACTCTTCCTCATTGTAGGTGTTTAATCTTTCTATTCCCACGTTTCCAGCTATAATTTCTTCCAATTCCACTTTCAGTTTGTAAATATCTAAGATTTTAGGAGCTGAATGGTTTTTCTATCCCTTGTGCCTATCTTTCTAAGTCTTCTGGAGTTACTGCTGTGGCACTTCTGACTCCCAAGGATGTCACTGACCTTCCTTCTTTTGAACTACTAGGCATACCTCTCTTTGGGGTTTCACTCACTGAGCCTCTTATTGGTAGATCCATTAATGAAATTACGGAATCGCACTCACTGGCTTGTTCATCAGTAATTATAATTTATTTTCTGGGATTGGTCAAAGGAATCGCTGCAACTTTTGGTTTTGGAAAAATTACCTTGTCTCCATACAAAGGGACAACAGGATCTATAGTTACGTGTATTGTCAATGCTTCAGGATTTACATTTAGTTGAGTTATTTTCTGTATTAGTTCTTCGTTGTTTTTATTCAATGCTTCTTTTTCTTTATCATATTATACTCTATTAACTGTCTGATCATGTAATACCTGTGGAATGAAAGGTGGTCCTAGTTCTGGTGCACTAGGGGTAATTTTATTTGGTCCTTCTTGATACGGTGGAGGGTTTTTAGTTAAAATATCCTCCAATAATTCATCTTCTGACTCTCCATACCCTGTTGTATTTAAGTGTTTCACCTTTTCTTCACACTTACTCCCTGTTTGTTCATCAGCCATTAGTGCTGGATATAAACCTTCTGATACTACTGCTCTCCTCCACTGTTTCATCAGTTCTTCATGCATCCCATTCATACGTCTGGTATAGAATCCTGTAAACCTTCCTATTCTACATTTTTCTCTCTCCCATTCTTCAAATGCCTCATATTGAGTTAAACTAGGTCTTGGTTCTAATTCATACATCTGCATCCTAAAATTCTGTAAAATTCTTGCATTAAAGGTACCATGCGCTGGATAAATCTAAAACACCATCCTCCTTTGTATACTCCATCCCATTCTCCATCCATAAAAATGTATCATAACTTCTTTCCATCATCATAAATGTAACAGGCGTTTTTGGTGGTGGAATAGGAATTCCCTCTCTAGTCAAAACAAGTTTATCTTTCCTAAAGAAACTCTTTTAATTTTCTTAATAAATGACATTGTTCTCCTACATTTGGGCACACAATATATAGTTCAATAATCTGCAAATCTTCAAACGTCCTGTTCAGGCAACTCGTACAAAAGGACAAATGAGAATCAATTACACACATTTCCTTAATCCAATCCAAATTCAGCTTTTACCCAAACGTTCAATCAAGTTTCAGGTCACGGCTGTGGTCCAACCAATGCTAGCGCAGCCTTTCAGATGTTGTCAGTCCTGCTCCTCACTACTTAACCCTCCTTTACAAATCCGTGTCAGACACA
The DNA here is from genome assembly GCF_964261635.1 of Lissotriton helveticus. Taxonomy (NCBI): domain Eukaryota; kingdom Metazoa; phylum Chordata; class Amphibia; order Caudata; family Salamandridae; genus Lissotriton; species Lissotriton helveticus. The sequence goes on along the minus strand of NC_136057.1, from coordinate 1,229,104,124 downwards.
CACCCGCTGTTTCCACCTATCACAGCGCGGCTCACTGTGACGTCAGTGCTACTCCGGCAACTGACTTTCCCTTTACAAGGTAATACGAGAAACTTATTTCTTTACTTTTCTTTCAAATACAATCCTTTTGTAATAACATAAAAACATTTGCTACTCTGTCTGTTCCACTAAATGAAAGGATAGATTAATTCTTTCAACTGCAAATAAAACGTTCTGCTCACTCTTCTTTGAGTAATTCTTTCCGTTTAATTTTAATACACTGCAAGTAAAACTTTCCATTTACCCTTCAATCAAGCTCTAAGAACCTGCTACTCCTTTGGTGTTACCCTTACTAGGTGATATAAGACCAAAGTTTCACCAGCAAACTTTCTGCTATCAATCACTCTCAATTTCATTACGAAATAGTCCCTAATTTAACACTGCCAGCCCAGCATAGCTTCTCAGTGCTATTCCAACAGTCGAGTAACCTCACTGCAGGGGGCTTTCTATTGCCACCCGCTATTCAATTTCACGTGAATTCTGGACAAAATAAACCAAAACACAAGCTCTTTTTGTTAAACATACATCAATATTCAACATCAATAATCAATACTAATCACCAAACTAGTCAATAATAACCACAGCTCTGCTGCTAGAACACTGATCCAGCGGCTTACCAGCAACAGGTAATCCAACACTATATATTCACCTGGGCCCATACATGCATTCACAACAACCTGATAATAACCGCTGGGGTCATGTTTTATGAATTTCCTACCATATCAAGATTAGTTACTTCTGGTTCCTAACTAATCTTTAACTGATCAAAAGGTTCTTTCTTCTGGTCAATGGACCATTAGTGGAACTAGTTGATGGTGAAATGACATAAATCAACTACTACTTACAAATATTAAATGACCACAGAGTCAGGAAGTATTTTAAATCTTTATCTAAGAATAATTTCATGTGAACCACTTACAAAGTACAGAACAGTATCCGTCTTTTCATTAGGTAGGAAGATTCAATAAATCAATGATCAAATGTATTCATTTATACTACGCAATGACTATGCATGGAAAGGACAGGATAGAGAGAAAAGGACATAGGCACATAAACAGACATATAATTATAGTTAAACAAAAGGGGATGATGGACGGAGCGTTTGATCAAATCAAACACTCACCCCCAGTCAACTGATCTTGGTTTAATCCATCACCATTCTTTAGCTCACTCAGTCACCCCAGTTCAGACATGGCCATATGCAAATCAGGCTGACCCTGTGCCTCATGGCAAAAGTCCAGCCCGAACTGCCAAGCCATGTCTTCCCAGGACCGGAAACAAGCATCCTGGGACCAGTTTCGGATTCATAAACCTCATCAGCCAGGCTATCTTGAATCCAGTGGCCAAGTGAGCAAGGGACTCACGTCTGAGCATACCCTGCCAACTTATGGCGAACAAAGCGAAACAAAAGGGGATGATGGACGGAGCGTTTGAGCAAATCAAACACTCACCACCAGTCAACTGATCTGGGTTTAATCCATCACCATTCTTTAGCTCACTCAGCCACCCCAGTTCAGACATGGCCATATGCAAATCAGTCTGACCCTGTGCCTCAGGGGAACAGTCCAGCCCGAACTGCCAAGCCATGTCTTCCCTGGACCGGAAACAAGCATCCTGGGACCGGTTTCGGATTCATAATCCTCATCAGCCAGGCTATCTTGAATCTAGTGGCCAAGTGAGCAAGGGACTCACGTCTGAGCATACCCTGCCAACTTAGGGCGAACAAAGCAAAACAAAAGGGGATGATGGACGGAGCGTTTGAGCAAATCAAACACTCACCCCCAGTCAACTGATCTGGGTTTAATCCATCACCATTCTTTAGCTCACTCAGCCACCCCAGTTCAGACATGGCCATATGCAAATCAGTCTGACCCTGTGCCTCATGGGAACAGTCCTGCCTGAACTGCCAAGCCATGTCTTCCCTGGACCGGAAACAAGCATCCTGGGACCGGTTTCGGATTCATAATCCTCATCAGCCAGGCTTTCTTGAATCCAGTGACCAAGTGAGCAAGGGACTCACGTATAGGCATACCCTGTCAACTTAGGGCAATCAAAGCGAAACAAAAGGGGATGATGGACGGAGCGTTTGAGCAAATCAAACACTCACCCCCAGTCAACTGATCTGGGTTTAATCCATCACCATTCTTTAGCTCACTCAGCCACCCCAGTTCAGACATGGCAATATGCAAATCAGTCTGACCCTGTGCCTCATGGGAACAGTCCAGCCTGAACTGCCAAGCCATGTCTGAGCATACCCTGCCAACTTAGGGCGAACAATGAAAAACAAAAGGGGATGATGGACGGAGCGTTTGATCAAATCAAACACTCACCCCCAGTCAACTGATCTTGGTTTAATCCATCACCATTCTTTAGCTCACTCAGCCACCCCAGTTCAGACATGGCCATATGCAAATCAGGCTGACCCTGTGCCTCAAGGGACCAGTCCAGCCCGAACTGCCAAGCCATCACTTCCCTGGACCGGAAACAAGCATCCTGGGACCGGTTTCGGATTCATAATCCTCATCAGCCAGGCTATCTTGAATCCAGTGGCCAAGTGAGCAAGGGACTCACGTATAGGCATACCCTGCCAACTTAGGGCGAACAAAGCGAAACAAAAGGGGATGATGGACGGAGCGTTTGAGCAAATCAAACACTCACCCCCAGTCAACTGATCTGGGTTTAATCCATCACCATTCTTTAGCTCACTCAGCCACCCTAGTTCAGACATGGCAATATGCAAATCAGTCTGACCCTGTGCCTCATGGGAACTGTCCAGCCTGAACTGCCAAGCCATGTCTTCCCTGGACCGGAAACAAGCATCCTGGGACCGGTTTCGGATTCATAATCCTCATCAGCCAGGCTATCTTGAATCCAGTGGCCAAGTGAGCAAGGGACTCACGTCTGAGCATACCCTGCCAACTTAGGGCGAACAAAACGAAACAAAAGGGGATGATGGACGGAGCGTTTGAGTAAATCAAACACTCACCCTCAGTCAACTGATCTGGGTTTAATCCATCACTATTCTTTAGCTCACTCAGCCACCCCAGTTCAGACATGCCCATATGCAAATCAGTCTGACCCTGAGCCTCATGGGAACAGTCCAGCCCGAACTGCCAAGCCATGTCTTCCCTGGACCGGAAACAAGCATCCTGGGACCGGTTTCGGATTCATAATCCTCATTAGCCAGGCTATCTTGAATCCAGTGGCCAAGTGAGCAATTATAGTTACCAAGTATGGTGTGAAAACCACCCCCTGGCCAAGGTGTTGGATAGGGTCCCCTAGGAAAGATCGGGCGACCAAAGGCTTCAGCACAGGAATCAGGAGAGGACAGAGGACCTCTCTATCACCTACGCTTGCGTAGCACTCCTTCCTGACACTCTCTTCCTCTTAGAGCTTCTTCCACGATCTTCTTCTAAATGAAATAGCTCAAAATATATTGTACTGCAATTTGATTCTTCTTCAGCATCTCTTGTCACTCCGAAAGCATCCGATCTCAGGCTCTGTGCTTCTCAATGCATAACTAACTAATTAAGACCTACCTCAATTATACTCTTCTGTGTTCCTGTACCACCCAGTAATGTTTCAAACTTACAAAAATACTAACTCTGATTAGACAGGTAAGGGGAGGTGATCATCACACCATGCTTATTTCTCAATACATTTGTTTGGTTCTTTTTTTAAATCCCATCCCTTCATTCTTATTCACAAGTCTTTATTCCCAACCGCATTCACATCTTAATTGTCACACATTGTAAATGTTCATGGGTTCCCATCCGTGCCAGTAGACTGTTGTTCCGTTTCCCAGGATATGTATCCCTTTATGTCCTTGGATGGTGTTCAAGCGTCACATCATTTCTCCCGGCTCAAGTGTACTACACATGTGCAGCAATGAGGAGGGAACAGACTTTGGTTCATGTAAAAGGCCCATTATACGTACTATTGAAAAAATCAAAAAGACAAATGTTAAAATCAAAAATAAATGGTTTCACTGTATACCACCTGTCTCTTGTCTCTATTCTAACCCCATTTACTTTTTAATACTTTCCCTGCATTAACATTAGTAAAATAACTTGATTTGGTTTTCAGCAAAGCAGATGCCAAGCATGTGAGTTTCAAAGCAGCCATCTTGTCAGCAACTGTGCAAGCACAAGAAATTCCCTCCAAGCGACAGTACGTCCTACTACGTAGATGCAGTAGATACACGCGCACTAAAGTTTTTCAGTTAGCGGCCATTTTAGAATCTTACTTGAGTATATATTAGTAAAACACATAGGCACGCTTCTTCTTCTTTAGTGTAGTCTGTTGTGCATAATAATTTACACAATACAAGGTTAATAAGAGGTTAAACGTTACGTGAGAGGAGTGCGTCCGACCAATTCTCCTTTCTATGAGTTCTTGCCCCAGCATGTGGCAGTGTTACTGTAAATTGGAGTGTCTCAATCACTCCTGGTCTCACCTTCACACAATTTCGCTCCCCAGGTTCTCTGTGAGCCACTTTAATTCTTTTTCTTCTCACATGTTTTCTGAAATCCTCCGTCTTCATTATCTCATACATCTGTTGGATTTATTCTTAACCCCCCAGTGGTGCCCCCAGGTCCTGGAACCTTGACAGGTTTTATAGTGTAACTTAGAAATGTTTTGCCAGCGTTTTGTCTTGAGAACTCACAGAGACAAAAGCATTGTTGAAGTTGCAGCCATTGGAGTCTAATCACAGGTCAGCCTTAGCTTGTTGGTTTGATTCACTTAGTGAGATCTGACTTCCAGAACAGTTAGAAACTAGAGTGATTAATTCAGACTGATGAAGAGCAGCACCCAATTGATGTTGAAGCCTTCGCCAGCTTAGAGCTTTCCTAACTTTGTGGATAACCACATTGGGACCCCGCTTTTCTGCAGCATGCTGTCATTGACCCATGCTTTAGATTTACCTTACAGCTTGCAGACCAAACCACTTAGTTTACCTTTGTGAATCAGGCCATTGTTCCTATATCCGGCTGAAGATCCATTGCAGTTGACCTTAACTCTTAACTTTGACCCAGTCAGGTGCAACAAGGTTATCGAGGTAGGTTGGTGCTTTGTGTTTAACAGGTGCTATTTTTAATTCAGACTCTAAAAATGAATGGCTCCAGTTACCATTCAATGGATTTTTGGGAGTTTGATTTAATTTTATTTCTTAAAATTTTCTAATTTTCTAAATTTGGTTTGGGATTTTTCTTATGTTGTGTTTTCATTTTTATTACTGTTTGAGTCCTGCATATATACTTTATACATTGCCTCTAAGTTGACACCTGACTGCTGTATGCCAAGCTGCCAAATGGTTAATAACAGGTTTATTTAGTGTCTTTATTGGGTCACCCTGACATGGATTGTGAATATATTTTGAGGTGGGTTCTCACCATTCCCAAATAATTCTTCAATTTCGTACAGTAGACTTACAGTAGGATTCTACAAAACCCCAAACCAAAATATTTTACTGTGATGGTGAAGATGATGTGATTGGTGCATATTAGCATTTTAAGTAAAAATGATGATCATATTAGTCTTATTAGTAAGATCATACTAATATTAAACACAATGGTACAACAGCATGAATTATGATAAAACAAACTAAATATATAACACCAGTTTCATCAACAAAAAAACAATATAGAGCTTAGAAAAAAGGTGTTTATGTAGGTTTTGCCTGCTTTACACTTCTTTTAATAGGAAATCCCACAATTTTTTTTAGCTCGAGGCAATTTAAATCATGATTTAAACTATTTGCCATGATGCAGGGAAATGGAAAGGAACGCAGCAGAGAGGTTAAGAAAACATTTTTGGGGAGAGAAGGGAGAAGCAGAAACTAAATGAAGAACAAGACTTGCAAAGCGGCTTTCAGAAACAAGGTCAGGGCCCAGCTTTTTGTTCATTCTTTAACAAGTGCTTGCATTTTATCCTCTCGGTGTGCTGGGTAATGTTCTCTTCAGCTGCAAAGCATTTTGACGTGTGTCTCCTGCATAAGGTAAAATAATACAATGACACTGGATCAAGAGGCAGAAACCCTTCCCTGAAACATCAGTTGCTTGTGGAAACAGACGGTCATTACTCAGAGGTATCATTCACCGTCTGGTTACAACCCTTTTGTCATACATAATGGGTTGTGACTCACACTTCCCACTAACAGTAGCCCTTGCCATATGATAAAAATATATGTCCATACATCACCAGGCAATTGAACTAGACACTACCTGCAATCGAAAAATATCAAATCATTTAATTATTTTTGCTGCAAATTAAATATGAGAAATGTGATGCCGCAAAATTTCACACATTTATGTGAAGAGAGAGAAAATATAATGAATGCCAGCAAAACTATTGGACATGTCAATCTCACTAAAATATTCAATATGGAACTGGGAGACGGTCAGATATGAATCTGAATTCTTTTAGCAATGGGCATCTTAGTGGGCATTTCCATGAGATGATTGACAGAACCCAATTTGTGGATCCCGAGCAGGCGTCGATGTAGCCAATGAGGGTGAAAGGCAATTATTTCAGTGGCAAGTGCTGTGGCTATCAAATGATGAGAAGCCTGGCAGTAGGGAGAAGAAGATGTAATCATCATTATTCAAATCCAAGCACATTGTCAAGTCGTGGGGGAACCCACTGCTATAGAATCCTGGAATGTTATAGAACACACAAAAGAATGTTCCAAAGAGGTAAGGCAGGGAAGAGGGAAAAAGGGAGGAAGGACTGCATCAAGGGGAAACGGAAAGGGAACAGATTTCAAATTAATGTAATTCTTCACAGAGAATAACCAAGTTAGGGAATATTTTCTATATATGCCTATATATGTAGTGGAAACACGGCTAATACATTTCCTCTCTTAAGAAGAGCACTTGATAAACATGTTTAACCTTACTTTGTGACTTGCTAGCTTGCGGATCTGTGGGGCATATTTCCAAGCCCTATCGCCACCACAAGGTCACTTTTTGTGACATTGTGGTGGCGATAGGGTCAGCGCCCTATTACCAAGGCAGCGTTAAACCACATAACGTGGCTAAAATGCTGCCTTGGTAATAGGCCCCCTTTCTCGCTAAAATTAGTATGAAAGGGACATGCAGTGGGTGTTGCAGTGGGCGTTTCACTGCAACACCCATTCACTTCGACACTGACACCTATCATCAAGAGAGGCGATAATAGGTGGCAGCGCCGAACTTAAAACTAGAAAAATCCTGGTCTTCAGGTGGCAAAACAAGGAGAAATGATTAATTTCTCTTTGTTTTTGCTTTTTCCATGTGTGGTGCCGTGTGCAGCACACATGACACCCTAGATATCATCGGGAGCACGGATGGGCCCAGATGATGAGCCCTGGAGCCTGGGGCTCATTCCCATGCCCTCCTCAAGTACTTTTGAGCATATCTATTTTTAATTGAGTGCCTCTTTGGTGACGCGCCTGCCTACAAAATGGCGCCTGTAGTGGACCATCGGCAGGGTTCAAGTTTACACCTAGATGAGACCCCGCTGTTTCCATTAACAGCATATAGGCTATGAAATCGATCAGAGTCTGCAATCTACTTCTCAGACCTTTTTGGGATGTCCCTGTTCAGCACTATTAAATGAGAAAGACACCTGAGGCGCTCCGCCTGACCTGCTAATGGCGGCCGTCTTTCACACTGGCGGACATTACTCAACATCTTGCTCTCCCTCAGTTCAAAGGCCGCCCTTCGCTCTGTTCCTCGTGCCGATCCTCGGCTTGCTCGCACTACATTTCCTATGTGTTATTGAGAACAATGGGGACCGACTTAATTAGAACCTCAATGACTCATCCCCCTTGCCTGGCTTCAAGATGACCTCCCTGTGGAACCCTCCTCATTACTCTATCTCTACTGGTTCAAAATAACTAGTCATCGCCCTGATCGTGTTCAGACCTCTCATAACCTTGTTCCTGATCTCTCAGCAGGACTTTTATTCTGTGTCCTCCGCATTGACAGTTGAGACCTAGCCACTTTGACAGATGCCCGGTGGAGCTACTACGATAGCTATTGGGGAGATGGGTTGTGGTTTCCCTCCTTGCCCATCACCTACCCAGCCGGTCCTTGGACCTTATCTTCCTCTCCCCCTTCACCCTACCCCCATACCCCTATCTGCTCTAATCATCTCTTCTTTCCTACTCTCGACCTTTGCCCTCTCCTGTCCTTGCTTATAGTTCCCATCCTGTCACACATCTGACGTTCTTCTGGGAACTTTCCCTCGTCTACTGAGACCTAGCTATCTGACCAATGCCCGATGGAGCTACTTGATAGCTATAGGGGAGACGGGCTGTGGATTCCCTATTCGGCTATCACCTACCCAGTCGGTCATGGGGCAGACTTCCCTTCGTCTCTCCTACTGTCTTTTCCCTCTTATTCTCCCTTCTCACTCCCCTCTTCCCCCTCTCAACATTATTTGGTGCACCTTCCTTTCTCTTGAAATGTTATGCTTAAACTTGATGAAACGTGTAATTGTTATCATTCTTGAAACATTGTGTAACCTAATGTAAAGCGCTCTGATACCTACGGGTCTAGCCAGCGCTATATAAAACTCATTAAATAAATAAAATAAAAATAAATAAATAAAATGGAAAAAGCCAAATGCCAAAGTTTGTTTATGCAAAGAACAAACGTGAAGAAAGGGTCTCCAGGGGAACGTAGTTTAAAGACCTATGTGCACCCAAACCCCTACTCAACTAGCAAAAAACACAAAGGGAATGCTATAGGTCTAAAGAGGCTGGACAGTGTCTGTTTTCTAGTAAAAGAGTGTGTGTGTATAGACTGCTAAGGGAGACAGAGGAGAGAAAGAAAGCAAAGAAAACCCATCAGCTCACCCATTGGCGGAGCATCATCATCTGGGATTTTTTTAATACAGACCGGTATCCACTAGGTACCTCACCATGGATATTTGTGAGGAAACTCTAGTATCGGATCCACCAGTGATGGAAAGCCAAACAGCAGTATGTTGTGAGCTGTGGGTGATGATAAGTTGCAGTGCTCAAAAAATGTGACTAATAAAGAGTGAAAAAGGCAGTGGAATTTTAAAATTGACTAACATGGTGCCTAAACTGGTTTTATTGGGGCGGTCACCATTGTGACAAGGTTAAAAAGCAGAGTGTGGATAGTTTGCAACAAATATTACTATCCGTTGGTGAATTAACTTGTCGACATGTTTCAGCCAAAAAATGGCTTTCTTCAGGACCTATTATTGTAACACTACTGCAACTGTGAAAAAAGAAGAATGTACCATGCAAAAACAGTTAACCTACCATCTGTAGAGATACTTAATGGTAGGACGTGAAGTCATGGTTGTGACAATATCCTCTCCTGAAACACAAACAGTATATACAGACACACATGAAAAACATGAAAACAACATATATGTAATAAAGCATATATCAGCCAAGGAGACATTGCTCAATTTTTTTATATAATGTAGATGTGTACTCACTCACCTAAATTTGCTTGGGAGTAACCTCACCTCGCCTGGCACTCGCTCAGGTCGTGAGGCCCCGCTCTGAAGAAATGGGAAGAAAAATACCATCACATCATTTTTATGGTATGTATCCATTTCATAGATCGCCTAGTGTTAAAAGTGGGCAAAGAAAAGGGGGACAGCAGTCCTAGCTAGCCTAGTCATCTGATGATGACTGATGTAAAGCATTAAGTAATTCAAGTTTAAAAACCAAAAACACATGGAAATTCTTACATGAAGAGGTGCCGTCTGGCATAATCACTTCACAAAACAGCAGGTGTCTGTGATGGTTTGAAAAAGGCAACTGCTAAGTAAAACCAGACAAAGCTCAACATAAAAAGGAAGAACTTCAAGTATAGTAGCATGACTTTATCGCCAGTAGTTGGTAAGAAAGTTCTCAAATTAAATTGTGTAACCAATGCAATATATAATAAATGAATCAACAGAGAAGGAGGGAAGTAAGAACGATTAAAATAAAATAAACCTCCTGTGTATTCGCCCATATCGCACTCACCTGTCCGGTCCTCTTAAGAACATCGTCAGCGGACCTCAGAGGGAGCATTTAGTAATTAGCAACATTTTATGTTAATGAGCCCAAGGGTGGAGCTGTTCTCCCGCCGTGGGAACAGAAAGGTTACGCCACCCTTGAAAGGCTCGTAGTCCTCGATGAAAGGATGGGAATGTAATACGAGTGCTGGAGCTTGCTATTGGTCGAGCCAGTAACCAATGGGACACCTGTATTTGCCATGCGGCCCAATGAGAAAGCAGCAGGACGTCCGAGGTTTTCTTAAACCCAGATAGAGTAAAGTGGCCGACGGAAATTGTTACCCTGAATGACGGCTCCGTCTCACAGTAACATAGTATACAAAAACCATGCTTCATCCTCAGCGGACCCAAAAGGGGGGGCAATAAATAGCAACAACTTCCGGAATGTACCTAAAGGTCAAGCTAAGGATGGGAATGTAATACGAGTGCTGGCGCATGCTATTGGTCGAGACAGTAACCAATGGGACGCCTGTTTTTGCCATGCGGCCCAATGAGAAAGCAGCAGGATGTCCGAGGTTTTCTTATACCCAGATAGAGTAAAGCGGCCGACGGAAATCGGCACCCTGCATAACGGCACCGTCTCGAAGTAACATAGTATACAAAAACCATGTTACATCCTCAGCGGACCCAAAAGGGGGGGCAACAAATAGCAACAGCTTCCGGAATGTACCTAAAGGTCAACCTATGCAGGCTTAGTGAGAGACAGGCGGACCAAAAAGGGAGACATTACACCGCCCGTGAAAGACTCGTAGTCCTGGGCACCTACATATAATTGGTCTAGATAGTACGAGTACAGGTGTTCGCTATTGGTCACGCCAGTGGCCAATGGGACGCCTGTATAAATCGTGCGGTCCAATGAAGCATCCGCACGGTGTCCAAGGTTTGCTATACCCACAGAGCATGAAAAGTGATTCCGACGCTACCGGAAATGTCAGCTCCCTGTTAGTGAATAAGGCCCTGTATAAGACGGCGCGGTCTCGCTGCAATACAATGCACACACATCTCAAAATATCACCATGTGTTTGAGGATGATTATAGTGTAATGTGGTGAAATGATTATCAGGTCGACTGGATGCACAACCTTATCAACACTTAAAAGTCCGGCCCATTGCATGGGTCTTATTGTAAGGATTAATCTAGCAAATCAGCAATCTAAGGATAACAAGAGCCGTGGTGGCTGGAGATGTTATATAATGGAATAAGCCCTTTAACTGGATAAGCTGTAAATAGACTGTTTGCCCAATGCATAGGTCTAATTATGAGGATTCGACTATCCATGGTGACCGCCCCAATAAAACCAGTTTAGGCACCATGTTAGTCAATTTTAAAATTACACTGCCTTTTTCACTCTTTAATAGTCACATTTTTTGAGCACTGCAACTTATCATCACCCACAGCTCACAACATGCTGCTGTTTGGCTTTCCATCACTGGTGGATCCGAAACTAGAGTTTCCTCACAAATATCCATGGTGAGGTACCTAGTGGATACCGGTCTGTATTAAAAAAATCCCAGATGATGATTCTCCGCCAATGGGTGGGCTGATGGGTTTTCTTTGCTTTCTTTCTCTCCTCTGTCTCCCTTAGGAGTCTATACACACACACTCTTTTACTAGAAAACAGACACTGTCCAGCCTCTTTAGACCTATAGCATTCTCTTAAAGTTTGTTTATGTACAGGAAGGTGTCCCTTGCTGTACAAAAAACAAACCTTTTTTTTAAAATGCCATTTTGTAACTTACATGTGTGCTGCATGAAGCAGCACACTTGTAATTACAACATGGCATTTTAGGTTTGCTTATGTACATGAAGTAACACATTCCTGTACATAAACAAACCACCCTGCTTGCTGACACCCTTGCACTCTGGTGCAAGGGTGCCTGCGTTGCTGTTAAGTCGTGAGACTTAGCACCATCGCAGGGGAAACGCCAGTCTGCACCATATCCTTGGTAATATGGTGCAGCCTGGTGCTTCTGAAGTGGCAATGAGAGGCATTAAGCCGAGGAGGCTAACGCCTCTCACCGCTACTTTCTAGATAATAGGGGGCATATTATTAAGCACGGCGTCAACATTATCGCCACTTTAGCGGCAGAAAACTGCCCTTAAGGCGGTGATAATGGGCTTGATAATACGCCGTAGAGAATTCCCATAGAAGCCCATGTTCACACCAGAACATGGACTTCTATGGGAATTCACAAGGGAGTATTATCAAGCCCATTATCACCGCTTCAGCTGCAGTTTTTCGCTGCTAAAGCGGGGATAATGTTAACGCCATTTCTTGATAATATGCCCCATGGCCCTTTGTTTCTTACGAATTTTTGCCTTGTGCCACAATCAGACAGCAGCAGCTGGGACTGCACATCGGCGTCTTCAGGACACTAAAGCTTGAGAATCCATGTGACAGTCCATGTTCCAAGATTCCCTGTTTTTTATTAGAATTACATTCCGTCGAACTTAGCAATTGTTAGGGGATCTGAAAAATAAGGCACAGTCCGGAAACCATGAACCTCTCTACCTTGTCATACCTACTTTTTACCTGTACTCATGGAGGTGACTATATTCTTCATAATACCTTGCTTTACTTTAGTAGCTTTACCCCATGTCAGTCAAATGGGAGGTATCGTGGTGCACAGTTGTCTAGCTTTTGAGGGACACAAAAGGTGAGACTTCTATCAGATATTTGGGAGTGATAACATGCCATGAATCGTTCTGTCCACAGATTCATCGACACAAAGTGAACTGTCCTTAATCACATGATTTAAACACTCAACTAGACCATTTGCCAAGGGGTATGCAAAACTCTTCTAAAATGACCAATTGCGCACTTGTGAAGAAACTTGTGCATCTAAACATCACCAACAATCAAATACAAGCCACCCATGCCCCTGAAATGGGCAACCTTTTCTTCCCTTTCTTCCTGCTCAGTGTCCTACCCACACACTAAGGTTAGCACAAAACAGAAGACCACCCTTAGGACCCTTGAAAGAAATCTACATAGACAACAAAATGCTTAAACTTATCTCACAAACGTTTAGCTACATGTCTGATGCCTACACCCTTCCAACCAGCTTCAACACTATTTGGGAAAACTATGTGAACATCCACATCCCAATTAAAACAAGTAATTGCAAGCACAGACTTAATTTCTCTGATATTCTAAAGAGCTTGCTCACAATAAAAGATCTGTCCGTATACTGGAAAGATAATGAAAAAAAACATAACTTCTGATGGCCTTGTGATACTGAAGTTCCTTAGTGCAACACGGAGACAACTGTGCTGTACCAACATCACCAGTGAAGCCACCAACAAAAGCAAAACTTTTTTTCACAATCAAGCTCTACATCAATACCCTACAGAACATTCAGAGGATCAAACAGTACATTAACAAAACCAAGCATGCTTCGTCTCATAGAATCAGTGTCATCAATGATGTTGTTTGAGATCACGCTAGCAACATCCACAATGATGCAGATAAACATGCCAAGACTGATGTAATATGTGAGTGCATGGCGGGGCGCAAGTTACAGATAGTTCAGTACACTATAATTGGTACATTTCAGTGCTTTTTTGTTTTTAACAGTAGTTATTATAATGTTACACGGAATAACTACAACGTCACTGTAACCTTTGTTTTTTCTCTGTGTATTTCAAGGCTTTTTTAATGTAAGCTAAAGTCTTAGTACCGTACCTAAGTAAAACATCACTTTAACTTTTGTTTTTTTCTGTGATTTTTTTTAACCTAAAGTGAGGTCTTATTACTTTACCTAGTTATGACGTTGCTCTAACCTCTGGCTTTTTCATGGAATTTCTTTGTTTTTTTTACAAGTAAAGGAATATTTTATTTGCATACTTAACTATAAGGTCACTCACACCTTTGTTTTTTCCCAGTGAATTTCTGGAGATTTTACTCAAATCCCTCACTGAGGCTTTGGACCAATCACAGTAGATGGCTGAGCCACCCACAGGCCTTTGGCTTTGTGTGGTGTGGGGTTTGCCCCCTTATACTTTATCTTTTGTTTTAGCCTCATAACACAGGGACCAAGTCCCTGTGTTCTGGAATGGTGGCAACATTTCTGTTTGTGTGGCGGCCAGCCAATTAGATTTTTCTGTACCGCAGGTTTTCTAAAAGAGCATGAATTTAAGCTTCGCTGTGTAAAAGTCTCCTGCCTGCAAAGCTGAATGGAAAAACTTTTTTTTTGCCACAGTTTTGGCACTTTTTAAAGAGGTAGCCCATTTTTCCTGTTATTTATGGTTTCAACCTACATCCAGTCTGTGGTGGAAACTGGTGTAAAACCTATTCGTGATCCAGGACAAGCTATACATTTATGAAAAGTAGACACCATTCTGAATTCATCAAGAGGTCATATGTGTAGATCCCTCAAAGTTTTTTCAAAGAAACTAACTGTCAAAATAAAGAAATATTGAAAACGATTAGGAAAAACCAGCCATATGTGACAAAGTTTTCATCTGTAACCAACAGTGGCATGTGCAGGTAAGAGCAGTGGGGCAGTGGGGTTGGATGGGTAGGATTTCGACAGATGATGACGAGGAAACATTAATTATTTATTTAATTTTCCTTTGTGGTCATCTGTCGCATACACCCCAACCTGGTCCACCGCTCTTACCTACACGGGCTGCTCCTGTCTGTAAACTTGTTCACAATGGATAATTTACAAAAGTAATATACCATTAGTATCCATTTCCCCCTTTTAGTTGCAGGTATATATAGCATTTATATGTTATCCTTGAATCTTAGGTATTGTGATCCTGCAATTTAGCTGCAATGTACAATGGTTTTTGCATTGCGTACAGAGTATAGACAGATTCATATGGTGAAATATGGATACTGAAACACAGAAATTAAGGAAACCTATGTATTTCTGAACTGGGCACAAGATATGTTGTTTAAAAGCAAGTGATGATTTGTACATCTCTGAATTTGTAGTTTCTCACATTACTCATATTACCTTGTGATTCAGAGGGCATTTATCAAATTGTCTTCTTTCTCACACACTGGTTTACATTTGGAAGGCATAAATGCAATGCAATAGATAATAACAAATGTTCTACTATCCACTATTCCCAAATATCTTCTGATACAAATGGTACCTTACTTGTATGGGTAGACCTAGTGCCCATAACAGGGAACAGGCCAAAACGCAACTTGGAAACAAAGCTTTATTCCACGGAAAACAGACCCTTTTATTTGCAATGTCAGTAGCTGTGTATTTTGCACTCTGGCTCAGGCAGCTGCTAATGGAAAACAAGCAAAAAGATAAATGTTTTGGAATGGGGTGAACTTGTGTTGATCTCACCAGCTTTTCCATTCCAGATCCCTGGAAAACCTCAAACCTTGACTAAAAAAACATATTTTCCTTACGTTTTCTGTGATCAAAAGTTCTGAGATCTGTGGGGAACCATAAACGTCCTACGACGTAGCATGCCTCCAAGGCTCCCAATAAAAATAGCTTCTCACTTGTGTGGGCAAGCTTCGTGCCTGTGACAGGAAAAGGGCCAAAATGCAACATGGCCACATCACATTTTTCCTCTGAAAACGGATCCTTTTTTTGTACTGTCAGTAGAAGTGGATTTTGGGTACTAGCTCCGCTGTCTTCTAGGGAAACAAAGCAAACCTTTATATTTTTTACAACTAGACACATAGAAAAAATCCAGGGTGGGCTGATGTGCGTGGCTTTCAATAGCTTTTCTAACTCACAATCCCCTGCAAATCTCAAACTTTGAATAAAGAAACACATTTTCCTCACATTTCTGTGATGGAAAGTTTTGGCATATGCAAGGAGCTACAAACTGTCTACCACTTATCATTCCCTCCAAGTTGCCTGATAGAAATGGTACGTTATTTGTGTGGGTGGGCCTAGTGCCCATGGCAGGAAATGGCCCAATATGCAACATAGATACATCATATTTTCCACTGAAAACTGGCCCTTTTTTGCAATGTTAATATCTGTAGATTTTGGGCCCTAGCTCACCTAGGAAAACTAGCAGACATGTACATTTCTGAACACTAGACACAGAGGCATCCAGGTTGGGATTATTTGCATGGCTGACAATTTCCTCACATCTTGGTGACGGAATGTTCTGTAATCTGTGGAAAGCCACAATCTTCCTATCACCTATCAATCCCTCAAGTCTCCCAATAAAAATGGGACCTCACTTGTGTAGGTGAGCCTAGTGCCCGAAACAAGAAAACACCACTTAGACACATCACGGTTTTCCACTGACAACTGACCTTTTTTTGTGCTTTTGCTGGCTGTGTATTGTGGGCACCAGAGCAGCCAGCATCTAGGGAAACCTAGCAAACCAGTAAATCTTTAAAAACTAGTCACTTAGGAAAATAAGGGTAGGGTGACTTGCATGGCTTTCACCAGCTTTCCTTACTCAGAATCAAATCAAATTTCTGTGATGTAAAGTTCTGATATTTGGGGGGAGCAACATAATCCCTACCACCTAGCATGTGCCAATGTCTTCCAATGGTATGGTATCTCACTTGTGTGGTTAGGCTGAAGGCCCGTGAAAGGAAATGAGCTAAAACAACATGGACACATGGACCCTATTTTTGCAATGTGGGTAGCTGTGGATTTCAGGCACGTGCTCCTCAGCCAACACACAGGAAGACCTAGCAAACCTGTATATTTTGTAAACCGAGACACATAGAGTAAACCAAGGTGGCCTGACTTGTGTGGCTCTCACAAGCTTTTCTTAACCAGAATCCCTTGTGAAACTCAAACATTTACTAAAGAAACACATTTCCTAACATCTCAGTGATGGAAGGCCAACATGCATATCGTTAAGAAATCCCCCAAAATTCACTGAGAAAAACAAAGTTCAATGTATATTTGTTGTTTGCTTTGATACAAAACATGAATATAGGTTAAGAAAAACTTTAGAAATCGAGTGAAAAACAGAGTTAAAAAGGTTAGTTGTTGTTACAAAATAAATCTTAAAAACCATTCAAATTCACCAATGCTACCCTTCCTCACCACTGGGTATTTATTGTTAGGTCTGTGTGTCCAGAAAAAAAACATTATTGGTTCGCTAATACCTTTGGCATTGTTTTTCGAATCTTCACAGAGATTTCCCAAAAAAATGTTGCAAAGTTTTGGGGTTATCTGTCAAGTAGGATATTGGAAATGGTCACCCCCAAACATTCTGCCTTTCTCCTCCTACTTTTGTTGAATTTGATTTTGTTGGCCTTTGGACTCTGAGCATTTTATCACTGTTAGCCAATGAGGAAGTGCATGGGCTTTCTCGTCTAAACATGATAACATTGGCTTATCCCCGACTGGATTTTTAATTTACGTACAAGTAAAGTGGTTCTACATGTGGCCAGAGGCTGTAATTTAAATGCTACTAGTGGGTCTGCAGTGCACCACTGATGTTGCCAGCCAATTAAGTTTTTCATTCCATTGTTGAAAAACATTTATATAGCCTTTCAGTGTCTGAGGTTGTCTTTGCTGTTTTTACCTCCTACTAGTCTACTGAAAGGAGTCAAATCATGGATAAAGAGCTTCTTTTTGGAACATTGTGGTGAGGAAAGATTGCAGAAGGAGTTGGTAAAGAGCACTGTTTTCGCTCACTATTGGATCCTTGCAAGGCCAGGGCCCGTATTTTATCTTTCTCTTGAACTAACACAATGTAAAAGGGCTCTCCTTTTTCTATTTAGATCAGGCTCAGGATGGCAGCTCATGAGTTTTAGAATGCAGATTAATGATCTTTTTTTGTAACTATTTAGCTATTGTTGAACACTCTTTCTGAAAATGCTTTCAAAATCCTTGGGGCATCGAAGCTATGAACAGGCTTTGCACAACCCACAAACACTAAATACCCCAATGATTTGTGCCGCGGGGGACTTCTTTTCTTGAAGTTGCTATTACAGCCAGGAAATCAATGGATGAACAATAACACCTGCCTCAAAGGCTAATTATTCTGGTTTCAGATATTTATTGTTTTTGATTAGGTTACATTTCATAGTTGCACTATGCACTTTATATGCAAATAGTTTTAATGGATTTATGTGATGTGGTTTTTACCTCGCGGAGCTATTATGTTTTATGGTCACTGGGTTGTCTGTTTTTAATGTCAAGTAATTTTGTTGTGGATGAGGGAGCTATTTTAAATTTGTTTTATGATCATTCAACTGTTCTCTATTGTTCTTGTCTTTCATGGTTCAGATGTACAAATAAAGATTAAAGATTGAGATTGAAGTAGCTCTGTGAGAGCAGTTTAAACTGCCATTTTGACCTGGCAAAAGAACCCTTATGTCTGTCCTCACACTACGCATCAATATGATATTTAGACTTACCATCACATTGGGCCACTCTAGTGATATAGTAAAAGGCTTTTCTCGAACAGCTCTCCATACTACTGGCCTTTTTACCTCTATCTGTCTCTATGATGTAATATCCTCAGCATGCAGAACTTTACATGTACAGCAGGCTAATATGTATACAGTGATTCAAAGCTGCTGCTTGTTGTTTTGTTCTAACTTTCCCCCTTTTGTCCCCTCCAGGTTGGTCTATACACTGATCGTCTTAAGGTATACTACATAGTATGTGTTATTGGAATAAAGTACAGCTTTAGAAAGCACATATACCTTTGACAGACCTACCCTTGAGTAGTCTAGTATTCACTTTTTCCAGTCCTGAAGAATTTGTACAATATTTTTTTGGGCATAAGAATGGCAAGAAACATGTCAACCACCACTTGATTTTAGAACCAACGCGGACCATTATATCCATTCTCGGCCATCAATTGTTTTTATTGTAACAGAGTGATCCAAACATTAAATTCATTTTTTGAATGTCTACTCACTTCAGCACATTTATATTGCACCTCACTCTTCCCATCGGCGACAGCAAAATAACTCTGGCAAAGAGACCCCCTGCAGGGTCAAATAGGCATTGCAGCATCAGCCCAAAAAGGAGCTGCCGGATGATGAAACATGACACTCATCAAGGGTGCGTGAGAGCTCTTGCTCCTGATGGATGAGTTCCCTGACGTGATACCTCCGGTGCTACCGACCTTTCCTTTCCCTTTCCAAGGAACTGCATACCTTTGACTCAACCAGTACTATTAGGTCCATGCAAGCTGGATCCTCATTCACCTGATGTCATTTTTTGTAGACTTAAAAGAGCACTTTTGCAGGCCCAAACCTTCCTTCTAAATAAGTAAGCCCAGAGTGCAGGGTGCAATCTGTTTAAAAAGAAGGGCATGTATTTTAAAATTTTACATGTCCTGGGAGTGAAAAACTCAAATTAATTTTTCACTACTGCAAGGCCTCTATCTCCCATAGGATAACCTTGGGATAACCTGTTTTGTTTACAATTTATAAGTGTAATTTCCAATTGGGAAGATATAATTGATTCAAGTTTGGTGTCTCTGGAATCCTAATTTGAAATTCTAACTTATGGTGAAGTTGGATTTTAAATTACAAGTCTGAAAATGGCACTTTTAGAAAGTTGGCGTTTTTTTGCCTAAGCCGTTTGGTGTATGCCGACTGTCTCTGGTCACCGTACTAAGTGTAGATGACAATTATGCTTTGTGATTTATTCTCCAAGACAGCCACACACAATGGAAGCTTAGGAGTGCCTCAATGGGCCATCACTGGCAGGATGAGAGGGTGGAGCTTGACCCACCCTCACCTACACCAGAATAGGCTGTGGCCTGTCCCCACACTAAGGACTAGATACTCCCTGTAGTTAGTCTGGAGCTTGGGCAAGACATATATGCACTTCAAAGGCATGTCTTTTGAAGTTTCCCTCATTTCAAAAGCATCACTGGGTATAGACACTGGACCTCAGACACCACAACTCAGTACACCGCAGGACCTGATGAAACTCTGCTAGGAAGAAGGACTGCTGTGCTGCTGAAGGACTGCTACTCCGCTGCTCTGTTGTGCTGATCTGCTGCCTGCTGCCCTATTGCATGGGTGAGAAGGACTGGATCTGCATCTTTTGACCCCAGAAACCAGAGTGACTCCAAGAGCTAGTTGGCTGGCCTCCTGATCTGAATTCTCAGAGACATAACAGGCTTTCAGCTCCTGCACTTGGACTCTGACACCTATGAGCCAACCATGCCAAGTGGTGCCACCCCAGTCACGGACCTTTGGAAGTCGGCCAAAGTTGCTTGCCAGTGGAACCAAAAAATCTTTTCGACTGAGCGTGACATCCCTGATCAGAACCGACACATCTCCTTGGCCGAGCAGCGCATCCCCGAACAGAACTGATGCATCATCGCGGCTGCGTGAATTAGACCTATTGCAAAAGACTCACATTACCGGCGCAACCTGCATCTTACACCTGAGGCATCACTTTCAGAACACGCACTATCTGACTCTTTCCCCAGCTCAGGCCCTCCCATCTCTCGTTGACGGCAGCATCAATGCCAAAACTCTGCATTTCAGCTTCACCGCTCATCATTATCG
Organism: Lissotriton helveticus; assembly: GCF_964261635.1. NCBI lineage: Eukaryota > Metazoa > Chordata > Amphibia > Caudata > Salamandridae > Lissotriton > Lissotriton helveticus. The sequence continues at coordinate 1,229,083,615 of NC_136057.1, read as the reverse complement.
ACATATCACCTCAGCTGTTCATCGCATCTCCGACACTGGAATTCGCATTGTAAGCCCTGTCAACCGGATCCTCAATGTCGACACAACAGGACCGAGCACCGCAGCCTCGCCTCATCTCGGAACTGATGCATCACCTCTGATCCATTCAACACTCTGCAACCAGGATTTAATCTACACTGTTCAGCAGGTAAAACTGGGCCCCTCCAGCCAGCCCACGCTCCATCACACTTAACCTGAAATTGTGACTTCGTCCCAGTCCAGCGCAACCAGATACCCATAACAGTTCTTTGCTCTTGTTGGCACTATTTCTTACTATAAACTTTAAACTTCAATAAATCCAGAAGTCAGATCTTTTTTCTAACCTAGTGTGGGATCCTTTTTGAGTGGTGTCGTCCCTGTTTTACTGTTTGAAGAATTGCACAAATATTTTACACATTGCCTGTCAGTTAAGCATGACTGCGCTGTGCCAAGTGCCAGAGGTTGAACACATGTTACATTTGGTGTTTGCCTGCCCCTTACCCTGACTGGGATTGTGATTGCTGCTTGACCAGGGCTCCTAGGCTTCTACCCCAGTCAATCAGTAACCCAATTTCTAACACAGGGACTGAGAAAAAAGGGGGACCGCAAAACTAAATTTTCCCATGCATTTTAAAAGGGCTATAATTAAAACTGCTGAACATAATTACATCAAATTTGGCAGTAAACTAGATCTTTGCTTAGAAAGCATACATTTTGATTTGGCATCAATCTGTTCAGTCTGTTTTTAAGAAATTAGGGTTCCAAAATATTTGTGTAACTAGACGGAGGGTTTGAGGGACTCTTGCAAGCTCAACTTAAAAACAAAAACTGCCTAATTCTGATGTGGTTTTGACCACAACAGTTGGCTTTTCGGTTTTGATCCGTTCCGTATCTACTTCTGAAGTTTAACTGACGCATTACGATGCATGCGGTCGGAGTCAGCAATCGGAGGGACCGACTGACGCTTTTGGTCGAAAACTCACCATAATCCCTTAGGACGGTTGAAACACTGTCTCGATTATGGTGTTGGTTTTCGACAGCCTCTCCATGTCAGCCTTTCCGACATGGAAAGGCTATCGGAAAGTGCCATTGGAGGTCCCTAGCAGGGCCCCGTCCCCCATGGCCCTCCGCATTTGGGCCTGGGAAGCACCTATACTGGTCCCCTGAATATACCTGCACCATGTGGTAGGCACCGTAAGGTTAGGTGCTTGCCACATGGTGCAGCGATGTTCATAAACTCCCATTTCTCAATGGGAGCATGTGCAGCGGTTGGTTTTTAGCAGTGTATGGCAATGGTTTGAGTTATCGGTTTAAATAAAGGAGGCAATAGCTTAATGACACGAGCCTTCAAGTCACAGCCATCTTGTTGTCAATGGAAATGAACATGGCCAGCAACCTTCTGTCTTTGTTTCCTAGGGACATGCACTGGTTAGAGGCAGAAAGGTTCAAATGCTAGACAGGGTCCATCAAGAATTGACAGAGGGGCAGGCCATGACGTGCAGGGAATGTTTGAAGATAAGAATCACTCTAAACGGTCCTAATATTCTGTTACGAATCATACTCAATCATTAACTTCTTTCAGCTTACATAGTTGTGGTGTTCCACGTGGGGGTCTCACAGAAATCCTTGCTTTTAAATATTGTTTTTTTAATGTTTATAGGATATGGTAATGTTTGCCTTTTCAGTACTGACAATTGATGTGAAAACAATGAATTGCCCTTTCTTTTTTACCTGTATACGGATTTATTATGTTACCACACGTTTCAGCCTTACTGGGACAGGATGTATGCCATTGGAAAAGCCCAGGGCTGTTGGGTACTACGAGGATAGGAATGTCAAAATATTGCGTCTGTCTTGCCCACTGTAGCAAATGGCGATAGGCCCAAGTTTGCTTTGTTGTAGGAGGGGGTGGGAAGTTTGAGTTGAGGGGTTCCATATGAAGCTCTGATATAAATGCCTGGGTCCTTTAGGAAAAATACTCTTAAATTGCCTACTAATGTGCTCCTTGGAGTGAGGAAACCTTTCTGTAAACCAGTAAGGGGCATGGTGTACTTTGTCTTCTACCGTCTTCACCAAAAATGTACAATAATGCTAACCCTGTAAAGGATTCCCAGATCTAATGGCTCAACAGTTGAAGAGTTGTTATTGAAGCCCTGTCTGTCATGTGATATGGCTCACACTGATACCCATTGTGAGTCATAGTGAGTCCTAAGTTCCATTGTATGGAATGGGGAAGGGAATTTGAAGGGAGTGATGTCAGTTGATGATAGCTGTAGCTGGGACAGTAATAATCCCATGTGCTGTCAACTATTTCAACATGTATGTTCCTCTTGACTTTGTTACACCCTACAATGCACAATACACAAATATATTGAGAACACTGAAATTTTTATCAGTAGCATAGAGCTAAAAATGCTTACAATAGGAACACGTGCTTTAAATGGAAAACTAAATATTGGTGCTAGACTTATTCCATCTCTCGAGTATATTTACTACTGTTTTGGGTCCTTAATTGCTGTAGTAACTTTAGAAGTATCATTTGTGAACAGCAATGGGCTTATCAAATCTTGGTGGGTGCACGTCACTCATGAACCTCTCTCTAAACCTCATTAAATCTCTCCTTACTCTAAACCCCATCACATTTACTAAGTTTGCCTCTTTCTCAAGCCACTAAGCCTCCCCGTCCTCACATTACGAAATAAACTTACATTTATGAGGATCACCCTGAAAAGATAGAAGAGGTACAGATGGAGAACTACACCTGTAGATGTGTGAACTGCATTTTGTGGAAAGTAAATAGCAATGGTGTCTCCTCTGTTAAAGTGGAGGATTGTAGCCCCTCTGCTCCAGCTGCAAGCTGAATACAAAAAGTAAAGTGATAATAACATTTGTTAATATAATTTTGTTTTTTGCATTCAGCTTGAGGCTGAAGCCAGGCAGGTGGGGAAGGGTTCCCCATGCCTCACAGGGGGCGGAGTGGTGGTAGCACCTAAAGTGTGCATGATGCATCTCGGACCGGCCAAAGAGCCATGTGCACTTCACATGGTCTCCACCATGCACAGCCTACCAGCCCCTGTCTAATCGCCAAACCACAGCGCTCAGACCAATGACATTGCTGCTAAGGCAGAGTTGTGATTAGCCAGGTGATTCTTGGGATTCTGGGCGGTTGTGTGCTTCTGGCTGTTGCAGAGAAGATGGAGGAAGAAGAGGTGTAAGTTGGCGGTACAAAGGTAACTCCTTTTTTTAATATTTCCCCCCTCCCTCTGTCCAATCCAATTTGTCACACTACATCCTTAATCAAATGTTATTTCTAGGGTGACCCATTTCATACACATCCCTAAAGGGTATTTGCAAGACCTCCTGTCTCACCGATTCACCTAAGTCATGAGTCTTATGTATCAGGTCCGTTTCCTGGCTTGCCAAACAGATAGGTATAATATATGAAAGTACACCAAGGTGTATAGAAAAAAAATCTAGGGGGAAAAATATAAAGGATCTGTATACATTTCAACAATACCTTATCCTACTCCCTCCTCTGTATGTGGGCTAAACAGCTACATACCTCTCCAATACAATCAGGCCTGGATCGGCATCATCATGAATCTCAATCTTTTTATTCAACCCATTCTGTAGTCATTCACAGGTTTCACCACATGTTGCAGTTTCAGGGAAACATTAATAGTCACCCAGACCTGGAAAAGTGAAATGTATATATTATGATATTTCTTCATCTATGCCTCCTATGGTTCATATATTGCTAATGGTGTGTATGTTTGAATCTACAAAAGGACAGAAAACAGACATATAGCTTCTACTTCTCTTCACGGTCCACGCTAAACATGAGTGTGTGTTACCAATCATATTTCGGAAATCTAAAATGAGGGTCCCCCAAAAAATGTTGACCCATAGGGAGTTTGTTACAATTAAACTGGCTGTCCCATCAAGAAGAACTTGTTAATCATGGGACCTCCTCTATAATATTTTCCTTTCTTTTGGGGCAGTCAACTATAATTTAGTGTTGTGCATTGCACACATCCACATGTTGGTGGGAGTCTATCCATCTACCTACATCCTGATCCCGTATTTTATCTACTTGCCTGGTGCATGGACGTCACTTCTGTCATTCACGTACTACGGCATCCTAAACTCGCCACTGCCATTTTGGAGCTTGCAATAGTAATTCCCTTCAGATGAAAATTCACAGGTCGAATTATAAAATCATACCTAGGGATCCCTATAATTGAATACAAACCATGGCACTCATCATGTGTATTAATGTACCCATGTGACTGGGTTCGCTCATACGACCGTGTATTAATCCCTAGGCAGGGGCCACATAAGGTACTAGCGATTCAAGATGAACTATGCATAATGATGTGGACAAGATTTATAACTTAATTGTTCTCCTTCATGTTTCAACTTACCCATTGTTTATAATGGGCAAAGGAACTCCAAAATCCCTTCACTAATAGTCGAACCTATAGGACACTGGGTATTTTGTTATATGCCCCCATTATGCAAAATACCATTCGAGTCTTATAATTAGCAAAATAAAAATGTGTATATAAATAACAAAAATCACCTTCCCCTAAATAGAAACCTGTTGAAAGCACTATTTCCAATACAGGGGGGGTATACTGAAACAGAAACATATATATATTTATACAATAACTTTAAGTTTTGTCTTCTTTCAATTTGTCAAAGTTAGTTGACTCTGCTGTGACCTTCTTTCTACATTTTACGTTTTTTAATTGTAATGTGCTTTGAGGATTTTACATTATGAGACAAATGAGACAACAGATTGAGTAGGGAATCAAATTGTTATGTTTTTTTACAGATATGTGACTTTTAGTATATGTGATATTTACATGCAAGATAACTTTTTTTAATCATCTGGCACTGATTTTTAGTTAATATTGGGGGACAACTGAATGTGAAATATTGAGAACAATGTTGGATAATTGTTTGATTCTATTGGAATTGATGGAAATTCTATTGAGTCTCAAAGGGATAATTCCTGTTACTTTATAAGTCTTATTTGGTGCCCTGTCCCTTTGGAGTGTGGGGGGGCCCTCTCTAATGACTGCAGTTTTGGAAGTAAATAGTAGCAGTTTGTGATTTTGGCCCATACAGAGGTGGCTACTTCACTAAGGTGGAGGAGCGTCGCCCCACTGCTCTGCAGCAGTAAAAGAAAGGAAAAAATAAACTTATAATAACAAAATGTTACTATTATTTCAATTTGTCTTCCTGCTGCAGCACCTTTGCGTGAGGGGCAGGACTGCAGAGCAGGGGAGGAGTGGTCTGCCCACTCCTAAATGCGCAATATCTGTTTGGTCAACCCTCTCGGGCCGCCTAACACAGTCATGCACACTTTCTCTGTACTCTATGCAGGCTGCATTACAGCCTACATGGAGAGCATGACCTCCCTTCCAGCCCCTGGCAGAGCGCCGTGTCATGACGCTCAGACCAATCACAATGCTGAATTGCAGCGTTGTGATTGGTTAGAGGAGCCTGGCCTGTTCCTCCTGTTCCTGGAGTCAGATGCAGGAGAGCAGAAGCAGAGACGTGGGACCAGCAGCAGGGTAAGTTTGTAGTTTTATTTTTTATTACTTTGCGAGCCGCTCCCTGTCATTCCCCACCTGCCCCCACGCCCACCACACCACCCGTGAGCCGTGTCTGCCACCACTGGGCCCATGTAAGTCTACACTTTCGGGTAACTTGACACTTGTAAATGGTGAATGTAAGAAATGTGGCTACTGGTAAAGGGGGTGAAACCCTACTCCAACAGAAAACACCATTCACTAGTAACCCCAAATTAACATATGATTAACCAAGGCTTAACTTAGAGACAGTGTGTAAAGTATTTATGCAGCACAAACAATAATAAAGCGAAAACACAACACAGGAAGAATACCACAAACATTTAGAAAAGTTGAATACTATTTAATGCATTATTAGAGATCAAAACAAAAATAACTCTAATCAGTAGCGCCAGAGATATGCAATTTCCAGGAATGAATGGATTTAAGGGAAGTATAGTGCTTAAAAGTACAAAGTGCCACTCGTGGTTATCTTGTTGTGCGAGGGCAGGTAAAAATCACAAGTTCAGGCCAACCACAATGGAGCGTGGGCAGTGTACAGGGACCAGGTTAGTCTCACTGAAAGAGTTACTTCCCGGCGCAAAGATTTCCCTTCACGGTGGAGGGGACATCAAGGAGCAGGGAGAGAATAATCAATGGCATTTGTTGTGCACAAAGAGCAGGTAGGATGACTTTGATGGTAATTGCTGTACTTTAAAAATCGGGTCCACCAGAGGTTCAATTGACGGTCAGTGCAGATCTGGGCACAAACAGGCATGTTCGTGGTCACGAAGAACACAAAACTTCACAATTTCTCCTTTTCTTGTAGGGAGAGCTCAACTGATGCCACACCAAGAGACCTGGTTGACACATCTTGGGGTTAAAGTATTTAATCCATCAGAGGCCAGCACGGCTTAAGCAGGTCAAGTTGCAGGTTGAGCTGCAGGTCCAGGCAGCAGGTCAGCTGGCCAGATGCAGGGAGACCTCTGGAATGTGTTATGTCCCTGTAGTTCAGAACAGAGGATCAGTCAGCTGACCCTTGGTGTACCTTCAGCCTTGGGCGAAGGGAGCAGGTCCCGTCTTTCTTCTCAGTATGCAAAGCATCAGAGAAGTAGTCCTTCTGTCAGCAGAGCAGCTCAGCAATCTTTCTTCTACAGTATCCACAGGTCCAGAGGTGTACTGAGGAGTTGTTTCTGATTGTCTACCATTTACACTTGTGGCCAGTTTGACGTAGAAGACGTTTCTAGAGGGTTCCAATCCCAGAGAATCCTTTGTCATAGTTGAAATCTCTGTGCCTCTATCAAGTTAGAGATGGCCCATCCTACGAACACCTTTACCCCCTTTGTCTCCCTGTCTAAGAGCAATACACAAAGACCAACTGCCAGCTACAGCTAGGCATGCAGCACAGGATACAAGCTGCCGGTCCCAAATAAGGAAATGCCAACATTCTAAAAGTAGCATTTTCAGAATTATGACTTAAAATTCAACTTTACCATTAAAAACAGTTTTTAGTTACAATTCTTTAGGAACCAAACTTGACATTTCTACTTGTTCCCCTTTGAAAATCAATCAATCAATCAATCAATCAAGAAATTTGTAAAGCGCGCTACATACCCGCTAGGGTCTCAAGGCGCTGGGGGGGGAGTGGGGGCTGCAGCTAATGGTCGAAGAGCCAGGTCTTGAGCAGTTTTCTGAATGCCGGGAGGTTTGTGGTCTATCGTAGGTGGATGGGGAAGGTGATCCAGCTCTTTGCGGAGTGGTGGGAGAAGGATCTACCTCCGGAAGTGGTTCTGTGAATGCGTGGGACGGCGGCCAGGGATTGGTCGGCGGAGCGGAGTTTCCTGTTGTGTACGTAGAAGGAGAGTCTGCTGTTGAGGTAGGCAGGGCCGGTCTTGTGGAGTGTTTTGTGTGCGTGGATCATGAGTTTGAAAGTGATTCTTTTGTCGACGGGGAGCCAGTGCAGTTCTCTGAGGTGCGAGGTGATGTGATCTCTGCGTGGGACGTCTAGGAACAGTCGTGCGGAAGCGTTTTGGATTCTTTGGAGTCTGCTGATGAGTTTGGCCGGGGCTCCGGCGTAGAGGGTGTTTCCATGGTCGAGACTGCTGCTGATGAGGGCGTGGGTGACGGTTTTCCGAGTGTTCATCGGGATCCATCTGTAGATCTTGCGGAGCATGCGCAGGGTGTGGAAGCAGGCGGAGGAGACTGCGTTGACTTGGCTGGTCATGCTGAGCTTGGAGTCGAGGATGACCCCCAGGTTGCGTGCGTGGTTGGTGGGTGCCGGGGGGGGGGGGTCCAAGAGATGGGGGCCACCAGGAGTTGTCCCATGCTGAGGGGTTGGGCCCAAGGATGAGGATCTCCGTCTTGTCCGTGTTCAACTTGAGCCAGCTTGCTTCCATCCAGTCTGCGACGGCCTTCATTCCCAGGTGCTGGTTGGATTTGGCGGTGAGGGGGTCTTTGGTGAGGGAGAGGATGAGTTGGGTGTCATTGGCGTAGGAGATTATGTTGAGGTCGTGTAGTCGGCGATGCGAGCGAGGGGAGCCATGTAGACATTGAACAGCGTCGGACTGAGGGAGGATCCCTGAGGGACGACGCAGATGTTTTTGGTGGTTCTGGATTGGAACGGGGGAGGAGGACTCTCTGGGTTCTGTCGGTGAGGAAGGAGGTGGTCCAGTCCAGGGCCTTGTCTCTGATCCCTGCGTCGTAGAGGCGTGTTCGAAGTGTGTGGTGGCAGACGGTGTCGAAGGCGGCCGAGAGGTCAAGGAGGATGAGGGCTGCTGTCTCGCCGTTGTCGAGTAGGATTCTGATGTCGTCTGTGGCGGCGATGAGGGCGGTCTCGGTGCTGTGGTTGCTGTGGAAACCAGATTGGGAGGGGTCCAGGATGTTGTTGTGTTCTAGGTAGCGGGTGAGTTGGGTGTTGACGTTTTTTTTATGACTTTAGCTGGGAACGGAAGCAGGGAGATGGGCTGGAAGTTCTTGAGGTCACTCGGGTCCGCCTTGGGCTTCTTAAGTAGGGCGTTGATCTCGGCGTGCTTCCAGGTCTCGGGAAAGGTGGCGGTTTCGAAGGAGAGGTTGACGACGTTGCGTAGGTGGGGTGTGATGAGGCTGTTGACTTAGTTGGCGATGTGGTGGGGGAGAGGGTCCAACAGGGAGCCTGAGTGGATGGTGCTCATGGTGTTGATTATGTCCTCGGTGCTTACGTTGGTCCATGTGGTCAGAGGTGGTCGTTGGGGTTGGGTGTGTTCGTAGTGGTAGGGAATGTCGGGTTCATTCGGGGGTTGAAGCTGTTGTGGATGTTGGTGATTTTGTGGTGAAAGAAGGTGGCGAGGGCGTCGCACAAGGCTTGTGACGGCAGGATGCCGTTGGTGCAGGAGCTGGGGCTTGAGAGTTCTTTCACGATGCTAAAGAGCTCTTTGCTGTTGTGTGCGTTGTTGTCCAGGCGGTCTTTGAATGAGGCTCTTTTGGTGGTCCTGATGAGGTGGTGGTGGTTGCGGATGGCGTCTTTGTGGGCTGCGTGGTTGGCGGGTGTTTTGTCGCTGCACCAGGAGTTTTCGAGTTTTCGGCAGGTGTGTTTGGAGGCCAGGAGCTCTGGGGTGAACCAGCTGGCTCTCAGGCTGGTGTCTCTGTCAGTGGGTTGTCGTACTGGGGCTATGGTGCATCCAGAGTCTGAGTGAGCGGGCCCCGTCCTCTGGGTCGGTGGGGCTGGTTGGGAGGTCGAGAGCGAGGTGGGTTTCCAGCTGTTCTTTGGTAACTTTGCCCCAGCGTCGGCGGGGGATCTGTGGGGTGCGGTGGTGGGTGACGGGATTTTGGAAGGTGAAGTGGACGCAGTGGTGGTCGGTCCAGGTGAGCTCGGAGGCGTGGCTGTAGGCGACGTGTGGGCTGGAGGAAAAGATGGTATCAAGCGTGTGGCCGGCGATGTGAGTAGGGGCAGTGACTATCTGTTTCAGTCCGAGGGTGGCGAGGTTGTCGACCAGGGTGGAGGAGTTGCTGTCGTTGTTGTTTTCCAGATGGAAGTTTAGGTCGCCGAGCAGGATGTAATTGGCAGAGGTGAGTGCGTGCGTGCTGATGAGGTCGGCGATGGAGTTGCTGAATTAGGGGCGTGGGCCGGGTGGTCTGAAGATGAGGGTGCCTCTGAGGGTGGTTTTGGGGTCCGTGTGGATCTTGAAGTGCATGTGTTCAGCGGCGGTGAGGGTGTCATCGGTGTTCGTGGAGACCCTGATGGTGTTCTTGTGGTTGATGCTGATTCCTCCTCCGGCTCCGTTGGCGCGGTATCTGTGGGAGATCTTGTATCTGTTGGGAATGGCCACTGCGATGTCTGGGGAGGAGGTTTTGTTCAGCCAGGTCTCGGTCAGGAAGGTTCTCTGGGGATGCGGTGGTGAGTAGGTGAGCTCAGCGGCGTGCTTGCGTGCGGAGCGGGTGTTCAGCAGAATGCAGCGCAGTCGGTTGGGTCCCGTTTCTGTAGGTGCTTTGTCGTCATTGGTGCAGGTGAAGGTGCAGTTTCGGCAGGTGAAGGGGCCGTGGGTGCGCTTGGGGGTAGCTTTGTGGCAGGTAGGCGTCCGTCTGTTGTTGAGCGCAATGAGGGTGTTGGCGTCGTAGTGGAGTCTTGCTCTGTTGGTGGCAGGAGGGCCAGGGGTCCTGGCGGTGGGCGCGGTCCAGGCGCGGACGGGCGCAGACGGGCTTGCCTTAGGCGCACCTTTGGCACGCCAGTGGCGCGACCACGCAGCGGCCGCCATTTAAGGGGAGGAGGGGTCCGCTGGCAGGCTGGAAGGCGGGAGGGCAGGTCAACGAATGGGCACGGGGGCGGGGCCGCAGGGGTACAGAAGGAAGAAGAGGGCAATACAGGCACATGGGGGCACAAAAAAGAAGAAGGGGCACAGGCAGACACTGGCACACACGGAAGGTCTCCCAGGGGGGCCACGAGCGGAGAGAGGCGAGAAGGAGATTCGGCACAGGCAGGAGGAGTCAGACAGCAGAGCAGAGCAGATGGTAGGCAGGCAGGAGGAGGAGGGTCCTGGCACAGGTGGCGCTGCAGTGGTGGGGAAGCGACCTACCCGGAGGGTCAAGGAAAATTATCACATATTAAATGCAAGAACCGGTAACCCAGCGGTGCCAGGGGATCAACACCCAGAGACCTCGGGTTCTCCTGAGTCAGACCTACAGAAACTTCAGAGTCTTCCAGGTGAAGTCAAAGATTCGTTTATTGGCTGCAACCAAGGTGACAGGGTCCTAGAAGTACAATACCAGTATATTCAGGAGACTGCACACTTTCACAAAGTCAGGCTTCTCTTATTATACCTAATATTCAGCCTTGAGCAATACATTCCTTGGATTCGTGGTATTTCATTTATGGTTACTGATTACAGAAGAAAAGCAGAGTCATGATGACATGTACATATTTCACGTCGTGCTGCTCATAACGAACCCTATGTTATTCTATGGGAGAGGTATGCCTTGCAACTATGAAAAATGATTTTAAGAATTTTTCAATACGAGGACACGAAAAGGTAAAAGTACATATCCATCGATTTAAATAAACTGCATCCTGCCTATGGGCTATTTGGGGCCTACCATAAAGGCGACATATATGTAATGAAAAACTGAAGGGTTAGGGCTGCCTAAAAGTTTAATTTGGCCAGGTTGAAATGGCAGTTTAAAGTGCACGCCCAGGCTGAAATGTCACTCCTGAGACATGTTTAAAAAAGGCTACTTAAGTGGGTGGCCCACTAGTAGAATTTAATTTATAGGCCCTGGGTACAAGTAGTATCACATTGCTGGGGACGTACAAGAAAATCAAATGTGCCAATTGGATGTAAGACAATATTTTAGGGAGAGAGCACAAGTACTTTTGCACTGGTTAGCACTGATGAAGTGTACAGAGTCCTAATGCCAGCACAAATGAAGTCAGCAAAAATAGAAGATTTAAGGCAACATATTGGGGAAACTACTTCAAGGATGTCATGTCCAACTGTGAATAACAAAAAAGTCACTCAAAAGTGTAAAAGTGTAAGCATACATGTGTTACTTACTCACAAGCCTCAGTTACCTATGTGAATAGCATCACAAAGCTATTCCCCTTTTATGAATAGCTTTGTAAATAGTATCAATAAAATGTGTGTAAATGAGTATAAATAAGGATACTTGTATCTAGCTGATGTCAAACTGCATTACTCAGTAGTATTTGAAAGCTTGAAATATTATTTCCGAAAAAGAGGGTAGAGAGAATTATCACAATTATCACTGGCTGAACCAGGATAGGCCCAGGCATCAACAAGATAGTTTTCACAATCCAAACTCTTAATCAATTCAATCTTAAGATCATTTCCCATTTTGCGACTAGATCATGGCATGACCTGAAGGGTTCTTGAACATGTCACACATTAAATGAGTACTTTCATTTTAGGGATTATCAAGATGCAGCAGGAAATTGAAAGATGCTCTTAGTGAAGCTCTTAACAGGGAAGTGACAATGAGACTGTGACACTTAATGGAAAACTGAGAATGATCTCTTGTTATACTTTAAAGTCTAGACAAATCCAGAAATTGGCAGTTTTGCATACATACAGCTTACATGCTGGATTCATAAAGAACTAATATAGCCATTGTCAGTAAGAGCATAAACATAAACATCAGATTGATGTTACCAAGGAAGAATGCTATCAGAATGGATGTGTTTGTGAAGCTGAACTCACAAAACAGAAGGGAAATAGTAGTTTAATTGTAATGTAATGTGTTAGACATGACATCCTTTGGCGTGGTTTCACCTGACTTTCTGCCTTCTGACCTCCCTTTTTTGACTATGTGTTGATTTTCATTTTCTTGGGGCTTTAGGACTCTACATTTTCTTGAGTACTGACCATTGCTAAAGAGCACGTGCTCTGTGTCTATAATGTAATGTCATTTGTTTTTTCCATGATTGCCATATTTGATTTACTGATAATTCCCTAGTACAGTACACTACATGTGCCTAGGGTCTGTAACTCAAATGCTACTATTGGGCCTGCAGCACTGATTGTGCCACCCACATGAGTAGCCCTTCAAACATGTCTCAGACTTGCCACTGTATATTCTATGTGTGCAGTTTTAAACCTACTTGTCAGGCCTAAACCTCCCTTTTAATTTCACATAGATCACCCCTAGAGTAGGCACTGGACGGCCCTTGGACAGGACACAGTGTACTTAAAAGGTAGAAAAGTATTTGTTGAGTAAAATAACATTAAAATAATTTTTCACTACTGCAAGGCTTACCTCTCCTACAGCTTAACATTGGTGCTGCCTTGTAACATTTTATAAATGTAACTTTCAATTGAGAAATGATAAGAAAAGTAAGTTTGGTGTCTCTGGACTCAATTTAAAACACATCTTTTAGAGAAGTTGTTTTTTAAATTGCAGGTCTGAAAATGACACTTTTAGAAAGTTGCATTTTCTGACTAACCATTCTGTGTCATCTGCCTGTCTCTGGAACACACATCTGGGTTGGGTGACAGCTGGGCTTTTTGCATTCCCTCTAGATAGTCACACACAAAGGGAGCTGATGTGTGGCACTCACATCCTGATAGGCCATCACCAGGCTGATGGGTCTACCTCAGCTAAAGTGGGAGGGAGGAGCTAACACTTGCACCTAAATAGGGCTGAGACTGTTCCTGCACAAAGGGTTGCATATCCCCTGTCATGAGTTTGGGGCCATGGCAGGAAATTGAAGGGGCTTTGTGCACTACAACTACCTTTCTTTGAAGCCTCCCTACTTCAAAAGCTAAAATGGGCATAAGTACTTGACCTCTGACACCATATACTCGTACAGATCTGCAATAACCCTTTTTGTAAAATCCGCTCTGCTCGCGGTATTTGCAGATTTTTTGCAACTCTACTTTCTGCATAGAACGCTGAGTTACCAAAACTCTGCGCTCCGCAACGGCAATTTTGTGCGTGTTTGCGTGCTCAAAATGCATTTTCGCGCAAGCTGAGCGACTTACCGGGATGCCTGCATGCGCCAATGAGATTTTCCATCCCTTTGCAAGCTCCACGAGATTTCTTAGCTGCCCGCACGGTGCAGCAAGAGTATGCGATCGTAAAGAGGTAATTTGGGCGAGCCATCGGACTTCCGGCTGAAGTTTTGTGAAGATCGCGAACACGCAGAATTTGCAATCTGGAGAAGAATACCTCTCAAGCAGCCTCAAAACCTTCTCAAAATGCTGATTTGGATTGAAAAAACTCCTCAGATTGACATTTGGGTGTACTTTTTTGTGCAAGGAGTCCTTTTTTTAAAAAAATGTTTCGGAGAGGAGGAGCCAAGCTCGCGAGCGTAATGGTCGCCTTTTAGCTTGGCTCCCGCAGCCCTCCGGCCTGATCGTCTATCCTGTATCATATCCTGTCCGGAGGCGACACATTATCGTAGAATTAGAGACGGGACACCTCACTTGCACTTACCGTTTGGCCCGGAGGTTTTGACGTGCAGCGGTTCCGAAGTTGTGCCCTCCGCCAGACCGGGGCCTCCGTGGAACCTAGACCGGGACCTAGCCTGTGGGATCCGACGACTGTCGGCCCCGGTCGAGAGAGTGAACCAATGGTGAGAGCCGTTGTGCGACCATCCCGGCGATCCTGATCCGGGCCTGCCCTGGTGGCCGCGAGGCTGAAGTGGGTGAGATGCACCGGGGACTGATTCTGTGAGGGGGTCCCCCCCGCCGCTGCTGTGTCCGGCGGCTCTGGACCTCTACGCCCGGACTCTGCTTGTTTGGGGCGCCGGTGCTGGCGTAGGCGGAGACCCGCATTGGGCGGACATCCTTTCTGCACCAAGGCTGCCATTGCTGGGAGCCCCCCGGAGCTCTGTAAAGTCCTACATTTTGGAATTGTTTTTGAGAGTCGTGGAGGGTGGCGACCGGGCTGACTTCGCGAAATGGCGGCCAACCATCTGGAACTTGTATCGCCTCGTGGCGGCGGGCTTGGGTTGCCTGATTGCGCGGGGGTCTGGTCTGGTGAGCGTGAGCCTACCCTCAGAGATATCCTGGAAGCTCTGCGATCCCTGCGCGCATTCCTGGCCCCCGATGTCCCCGTGAGCCCGCCACGATATGCCGCCATTTTGAGCAGCCGTTTCTTCTTGCCTTCCTCTTGTTTCAGAGACTCCATTGCCTCGCCCCCCTCGACTGCTGCAAGTGTTGCCGCCGCTGATCGACGATCATTTGGTGTGCCGTTGACTGTGGGGCTCCCTGCTTTTCGAGGTTCTGACCCCAGGGACTTGGTCATTGTGCCACGGCTCTGTTCGGCTGGGATGCCCGGGAATATTGGTGGACTGCCGCCTGCACCGATGGCTTCGCATTTGTCTATTGCAGAGAACCCCTCGCTTTCCCAAACGGCGAAACTAATCTCCTGCTCTTCATCACCCGTGCTGCGCTTGCTGATGCTCATAAACTGTCTACTCAGACTTTAGTTCACATGCGGACCGATTGACCCCCCCTGTCTACATGGCAGTGAACATTTTTTTCAATTGTGTGCTGGTCTTGTATTGAGTAGCTCACTTTACATTGTCATGTGGTGGGTGGAATTTGTGGTTCGGAAGGGATGGGGGTGATATGCGCGACTCGTGGGGACTCTTGCTGTACGACTTCGTGGCGCGACTGTTTGTACCCATAGCGCGGTGGGAGGTCCTCTCCTCTGTAAGTTTTATGGCGCTTGAAAGGGTGTCGTCCTGGTCTGTTTTTGCTGCGATTGTTGGGTTGGGCGGAGGGCTGCGGCCGACCGTATTGATTTCTGTTCTCATGCTCCTCCCTCCTGTTTTCTACATTTATGTTTATGTTTCTTTTTGTCTCGTTCTCTCTTTCTTTCTTGCTATATTTCGGGTTCTGGTTTAGGGCGACAGGCACGCTGTCTGAAGGGTAGGCCATAGCCTTCTACAGGGTTGCAGGGTGGGATGGGTGGGTCGGGATCTATTTGTTGTTTGTTTTATGGTTCTATGGCCCTTTTGTATCTCTTTATAGTAATGCCGCGTCTGTCCTTGCATCCCGTGGTATGTTCGGGGTGGGGTATGTGGCGTCGTCGATCCTCCTCTTCTGGGTTGGTTGCTTTTCGTCTCGATTGCTGTACCCTCCTTGTTACGGATGCTCCTGTTTTCTCCTGTACTCTCGCCACGGGACGCCTGTTTCGGCGTGGTCTTCTTTCTTTCGTTTTTGTGTTGCATTTCCTTTTTTTTCCCCTTTGTCCTCCTCTCCTCCCCCTCTTTCCCCCTCTCTCCCCTTTTCCTGCCCCCCCCCCTTTTTCCTAGAGGTCACTATGACGGGTTAGTTTTGCTGTAATGTTTGTCCGATCCCTCTGTCCTGGCTTGGCTGTGGTTTGGGTGGTGGGCATGTAAAGATGATAATGAACACGTGTCGATTATGTCTAAAATGTCCCTGTCTCCCGGTGTGTACTGTGTTGCCTCTCCTGTATTGCGGCCCCGTGCCCCCTTAGTGTCGCTGAGGATGGTTTTGGGACTTCGGACGCCTCTATATTGAAAGTGAGCCTATCGTATTCCTTATCCCCATATTATAAAATTAACCTTTTTTTGCTCCTGTTTTTTGGCCGTCTGGTTCCTAGGTGTTTTCCTCCCCTTTTTTACGATTGTTTTGCCTCTGCTTTTTGCTGATTGACTATGTACTGTTTGCCTTGGAACCCGTGACCGCTTTACATATTGATGCCGGCCGATTTGGTTGTAGGCCTAGAATTGTATATCCTTTTGATGCTAATAAAGGTTTTAAAAAAAAAAAATAATAAAAAAAAGAGGAAGAAGGGATATCCGTCATGTTGTGACAGAGCAATCCATCCACCAAACCAAATAAAGCCTTATGTTAGTAAACCTCTTGAAAAAAAAAAAAAAATGTTTCGGAAGAGGGAGTAAGTCCCCCAGAGACTCCAACTGCCTGTTCCTGTCCAGCAGGATCCTCCAAGTGCTTTGTCCATCTTCTGTTCACTTTTCATTTGGATTTGGAGCTGGAAGGATCACTCTTTGTGTCTTCTGTATCATATATCATTGGATTTGAGGACTTTTGGATTTGAGATTTCACAAGTAAGTTGGAAAATTGGTGTTGTTTGTTGGATTGGGGCATTGCACCTACACTTTTTTGTAATGTTCATCATTTTAAAAAAATGTATTGTTGTGGGTGGCCTGTAGTTTCAGTAGGAGCTTAGTTCTTTCTTTGTAAGTCATTTTTCTACTAGTTTTTCTTTATAAAGGAAACAAGTTGCAAAGTTTAATACATTTTCTCCAACTTTTGAAATGTTAATCAATTTGCAAATTGTATTTAATTCATTAGCTCAGTAGTCTGCCAGCAGGCCTTTCAGCCAGTATGCTACTTGTGGGTTCATGAAACAACTGTTTCTGTGGTGTTTGTTGAATTTAAACATCATATGGGGCATGGATGCTATTGGATTGAAATGCAAAAGGTATTTTTTTTGGTATTTCACTTTTTCTATGTGTGTTAAATAAATGCCTTTGTTGGATGTGTGTGGTTGTAACCTGCAAACCTGTTCTTGCCCTTTTGATTTTTGTTTTTGGCATTGTTGCATTAAAACTGTGTTGTTTAGCATGCCCCCTTCCTTCGTCTGGCCAGTGTGTGAGTGTGTTTGTAATAGTGGGACAGCATTTGCCTTGGCTGAGCCTCCCCGTGTGGCCAGGGGCCGTTTTGTAAAGTCTGTGTCCATATAGGCATGCTTGAAGTCATTGTTTTCCTGGCCTCCTGCTTGTTGTTGTTGTGAGTGAGCATGTGGCTGGTGGCCATTTTGTGGTGGTGGTAGTGCTTTTGCCATAGACCTGTATGTCTTCTTTATGTATTTTCAAGAAATGCCCTATCTGCTTTTAGGCTATCAGAGGTTAACATCAAGCTGTTACTTTCTTGGACTCCTACCCAGCTGAAACTTTTCTTAAAGCACTTTACTACAAGACTAAGTTTTGACCTTGACTCTCAGCATTGTCTTAAACTGTCTTTATATAAAAATATTACTGAAATTATAGAGTATAAGAAACCTCAACAATATATTAATTTTAACCTGCATCATGGGGTCAGGAGATCGATTGTTCTGCTCCAATTCGGAATACTTCCTGTAAAAACCATTACATTTAGGTGGTATTTAGAAGAAAATCCTATTTGTAATCTTTGTAATGGTGAAGAGCAGGACTTGGAGCATCTATTGTCTACTTGCACAAATGCGACAGTGGTAAAGGCAAGGAAAAGATTTTTACAACCAGTTTATTCAAAATGCAGAATTAACTCAGCACAGGAATTGATTATTTTATGTAAAGTTCCGCCAAACGAATTTGTATGTTACAATTTTTACAAATTTTTAAAATCATTTTAAATTTTGTATTAGAATGAAAATTTTTAACAAAATTGTTTAAATTTGAATATTGTGAATTTAATATTTGTGGTTCTCAGTGGAGAATCAAATCAAATACAATGTCTTCTTTTCCTTGTTCCTCTTGTCTTATTGCTTCTTGTGGCCTGCTGGCCATTTGTCTGGCAGCCATTTTGTGAAGGCATCAAGTGTGCTTTTGCCATAGGCCTGCATTACCTGTTTTCTCTTTCTTGTGTTGTGGCCTGCCAGGCCATGTGGCTGGCGGCCATTTTGTGAATACAACCAGTGTGCTTTTGCCATAGGACTGCATTGTTTGTCTTCACTTTGTTGTTGTTGTGGCCTGTCCATGTGGCTGCCGGACATTTTGTGAAGGGGAAGCCAGGGTGCTTCTGTATTAGACCTGCAAGCCTTCTTTGTGGTGGCCATGCCTTCTTGCTGGCTGTTGTTTTGCATGCAATTTTTTCTTCTTTTATCCAGCAAAAAATGTAGCACAGTTCACTAACCCTGGGCGAAGGACTTCGCTACGCCCACAGAGTGGGCGTAGTGTTGCCTACTTCGCCCTTTGCAAAGTAGGCGTAGCAGGCAACACTACGCCTACTCCGTGGGCGTAGCGAAGTTGCCCGCCACCCGCCTCCCTCCTGCCCTCCCCTACATACCTAATTTTTGTAAATGCTGAAATAAAAGTAAATAAAAGGCACTTACCTTGTCCGCTGCATCCCGGGGCTCCCTCCGCTCGTTCGCGCCGCCGTTGCCGCCGTCTTGGATACCAATGCACATTTATTAATATTAATAAAACTAAGAAGTGTAACCACACACTAAGTTATATATTATATTTGTTTGTTTCCACTAGTAGTAATTGAACCACAACAATGAATGCCATGTGTCACTGATGTTCTTCTTGCTTGTTTGCTTTTAGGTGCACAAAAGAGGAGGAGATAACATCACCCTTTGTAGTGCCAGATAGAAGTCCTACTGCGCATGACATCACATGATGTGGAACCACAGACATCCCTTCAACTTGTGAAACTGTGTACTGCTGACATCTTCAAGATGCCTGTGAGCGGGCACTTCCACTTACTAAGACTGGCATGTCACCCAAGATCTTCTTTGGGAAACCAAAAATTGCACCTGCAGCAGTGGTGTCCAGGGAGCAAGCTAGGAGCAGCACTCTAGCATCAGTGGACCCACCCCACCAACCTAGGTCCAAGCCCATGTCTGTCGCAGACGCAGACAGTCTAATCATGAGTCCAATGTCGACGAGCAGTGATGTTGAAATTGACTCATCGTTATCGCAAAGTAGTACCCAATCAATGCAGGAAACTCAAATAAGTGGACAGCAACAGCTGCAACCACCCCCAATAGTAGTTGCTCCTCCTGAAGTAGGGGCAGTTCAGGAGATCGAGTTTCCTGCAGAGGAAGAAGAAGAGCAAGCCACTCTTTCACAAGATCCATTGTCTTCCATATCCCCAGCAAGGAAAAGGAGGGTTAGTCCATCAACTTCTTCTGCAAGCCCCACTTCTGATGATCTAGACGACACTTGGATCCCACCACCTCAGTCTGAGAGTGAGAAATGCCATTAGACAATGCTAGGGAAAAGGAACGTTCCAGAGAGCCTTAGAGTTATGGAGGTAGATGTACAAGAGGAGGATGATGATGAGCCAGTCATGGACATTAGTCCCGCCACAGTGAAGACCGGCATTACCCCATCCCAAATTGCTGTGAGGGATGTGGCACGGATACCCCCAACACAAATCATACCACCAACAGCACTTCCAGCTTCCATATTTTGCTGGCAACCACTTACATCTACCACAAGTACCACTACTGTAGAAGTAGGTACTTCAGAGAGTCAAACTTCATGCCCACCTACCAGTTCATCTGACATTGCAAATGGCACCAGCAGCAGCACCAGGAAGTTGACCTCCCCAGTTTGGGACTTCTCTTTGGTTAGCAAGAAAGAGGTGAATATTGCTATCTGTTCTATTTGTGGATAAAGTGTTAGTCAGGGTAAGCTTGGTAAAAAATATGGTACCGGAGGCCAAACTCATCTGAAAAACATCACTTGATCCAGTGGGAGGTGAACCGTAGCGGCCAAAAACTGCACCCATTGCTCTTGGTGGGGATGAAGAAGTAGAAGATATGATCGCGGAGGGAGACATTTTCTTTGGTACACAAAGAAGCCCTGTCCCCAGCAATGAAGAGGTACCGCCCACATCCTAATCAGCAATATCTTAGTGGCACAAGAGTAAGAGTCAGGCTGAGACGGGAAACATCACTTACAACGCAACTTTTACCACGCAATGCTTTTAACATCGCAGCTTTTACAACGCAAACCATTAAAACGCATTGCGCTGGGGGGCGCTCTAGGATAGGGAATATATTTAATTTACTATCCAACACCTTCCCTACTATCCACGGGGACTGGAGTTGGAATAGTAAATTAAATAATTCACTATCCAGCGCCCCAAAGCACTATGCGTTGTAATGGTATGCATTGTAAAACTCGCGTTGTAAAAGCATGCGATGTAAAAGCATGCGTTGTAATGTCGTACATCCGGCTGAGACACCAAGGGGTTCTAGGCAAGAGAGTACCACAGTGAAAAATCATGCAGATTTGAGCCTAACAACATATGGAGCCAAGAAGTCACCTGCATCAGTGGCACCAGAAAAGAAAAAAATCCAGCCTACCATTCCCAGCATGTTTAGGTCGGAGGGGCAGTACAAATGAAACTGCCCAATGGCACATTTATAGAATGAGAAGCTGGCTAAAATGTTAGCGCTGAACCTCTTCCTATTTTCTACTGTGAAAGGGGTGAGTATTCTTGAATTTGTGACAGCCCAAAATGGAAGGTTCCCAGCTGGTCCTATTTAACCAGAGTTGCTAATCCAGCACTACATCATGATGTGCTGGAATTGCTTGGACAAGCTTTGCAGCAGAGTGCTGGTGACACTATCCACCTGACTACAGACATGTGGACCAGTTGGCCAGCCACTGATTATATGTGCATCACTGCACACTGCATCTCCTTTTTGGGGGTTAGAGAAAAGATATCTGCAGCAGGTGTCATTGACACTGCTGAGATTTTTAATGCCACTCGGAAACATGCAACTGTAGCCATGTTCACCATGGAGAAATCTCATACTACTGCAAACATTTTGGAAGACTTTGACAGCAAGGTCTTTAAAGGGCTGAACCCAAGAGGGCTTAACATTGCTTTTGTTGCCACAGCCAATGGCAGTAATATAGTTAAAGCCATGCACGTTTGTGGCTATTTCAGGGTCCTGTGTTTGGCGCATTGCATTAACATCATTGTTCAAGATGTTCTGAAAAAAGAAGACTGAGTCAGCAACTTACTGACCACCTGCAGAAAAATCTGCACACATTTCAGCCATTCTTTTAAAGCTCGGAAGCAGCTGAGGATCATTCAACGTGAGCATAGAATGCCAGTTAAAGCACTCATCCAGGACGTGCCAACACGTTGGACCTCAACTTATTACATGCTTGAACATCTGTTTGAGCAGTACAGACTAATCAATGACTATGTCATGCAAAGAGGGGATGCTACTGTGAAAAGTATGATCATTGAGATGGACCAATGGGGCCTAGTTAAATGCCTGACAGAGATGCTACTTCCTTTCGAGCTCTTCACATGTGAAGTCAGCAAGGAGGACTGTACTATAGGCCAAGTTATCCCATTGTTGAACATGCTTCAGGAACAGCTGAAGGGGGTGTCTGCATTGTAAGCAGATGTGGAGGAAATAAAAGCAGCAAATGAGTTGGTGGAGACCTTAACCCTTCGCTTATCTGAAAATACAAGGGTGCAAACAGGCATTGTGTCATCCAACTATGAAATTTCTGCCCCAATTCTGGATCCATGGTACAAACACGTACTGAACACAGTGATTCATTTTTAGCAGGGGATGTTGCCAAGTACAGAATGTGGATAGCTGTGGAAGGCAGTCGCTTAGAACAAGAATGGCTGGGAATTAGAGGCACGCTACTCCAGGCCACAACAAGTACTATGGTGCAGACGGTGTCAAGTTCAACTTGAGGGCAGTGAGGTTGGCTCAAAGCAGTCAAAACCACCAACATCAACAACAAGAAGAACACCACGCTGATGTTTATGACCAATTAGAGACACCTCTCCAGACATCCTCTTCCTTACCGAAACATGAATCTCTGATGCCACGACGGCCGAGCCCGGCCTTGCCCTTCCTGTAGGCTACTGTATTACCACTTGCAACAGGGCTTCTAGAGGCGGGGGCATTGCGGTTATTTTTAAATGCTGCTACTCCTGTACTTTTGTAAAACAGGCGGTAACCGGATGCGAATGCGCACACTTTAAAATTACTCTGAGCCCAAATTACACGCTGTCAGGGCTCCTACTATACTGGCCCCCTGGGTCATCCACTGACTTTAGGGAAGCCCTCGCAGAAACGGTCAGCATGTTGGCGGTTAACACCGCCAACTTTACCATCACGGGGGATTTAAACCTTCACCTGGACAATAACGATGACACTGACATGGCTAATTTTGCAGTTGACCTTGCAGCATGTCAGGTAGGTGCAACTGGTTTCGGGTCCCACGCATATTACCAGGCACCTGCTAGATCCATTCTTCACAAACTCACCCTCGCTTACAGTGCACTCACCCATCCCCATGGGATGGACGGATCACTTTCTGGTCCCTATGTCACTTCAAGGCTTAATCCCGGCTCAGGGTGAGGACCAGACTACCTCCCTCAAACGCCCATGGCACAAGTTGAACTGGGAGCAATTTGGCGCCTGTCTCTCGGCAGCCTGCCGGAGTTTGCCGGACGACCTCAATAAGGCTCACAGGGTGTTCTCCGACTGGATTAGCCAGCCGTTAGACAACCTTATTCCTGAAAAATGGTCTATTAACTGCAAATCAAAAACTAGACCATGGAATAAAGGCCAACTGGCCGATCTAGGCAAGCGCTGTAAGAGGCTGGAGCATATGTTAAATGTTAAATGTTAAATGTTGTATACTTGTAAAGCGCACAGCTGCCCCAGCAAAGGGGCGTCCCGGCGCTGTATACCGCTGGGGAACCCGTCCTGGCTTTCCCTGTGGGATGGTCCCTACTGGGAATCCCCAAGGTGGAGCCAGGCATCCCCGGCGTTGATGGGGCCGTTGTGGAGATTAGGGAAGCTAATGCCCAGAGTTGCCGAGTGGGACCCCAGGTTAGAGTAGGCACCGAGGCGAGAATTGTCGAGTCCGCTGACCCTGGTCCACGACCCTGCCGCGTCGGGAATTGAACCCTGGTCCCGGGCTGACTTCTGCTCTCGGGTCTGCTGCCTCTAACCAGTGAGCCACACCACTCCACTCCACATATAGAGAGAAGGGACTTCAATCCTGCTGCAAAGCACATCTACCGGGCGGTGATTAAGAGATATCATAAGGCCATTCAATTGGCACAAGCGTCTTTTATGCCATTCAAATTCGAGAGAGTGACAATACATCGAAGTGCATTTTCTCAATACTCTCCAGCCTTCAATCCTGGCATACTGACGTTGGGCCAATTATCAAGCCCGTGAGCAGTGTGAGGACCTTGCCACCATTTTTGTCAAGAAGGTGGATAACATCTACAGGTCATTTCCGACTACACACAGTAACGTGCATTTGGCATGGTGCTGGCAAAAGGCTAATACTTTAGATGCCTTTCCGCCAATCCCTGCTGACCAGCTGCTGGCACTTTGCAGAAAAATCAAGTCAGGATCTCCTGCAGAGCCACTCAAACCAGACCAATTTAGGAAAGTACTTTCCGCAATACTACCCTCCTTGAGCCAGGTGATAAACGGGTCCCTTGCCATGGCAGTTGTGCCCAGGGCAATGGAAACAGGCCAAGGTGATACCCCAGCTCAAAAAACCCTGTCTTGATTAACCAGAGAACTACCGCCCTATTTCTTTGCTCCCTTGGGCAGCAAAGATTACAGAGGCACATATCAACTCCCTCCTGTCGGACATTCTGACCAGGAACAACATGCGGGACCCCTCCCAGAATTACTTCCGACCAGGTCACAGCACAGAGTCTCCTCTGCTGGCTGTGACGGAATGTCTCTGGTCAACACTGGATGCTGGTTGAAAGTCTGCACTAATTCTATTGGATCTAAGTATTGCGTTTGACACAGTGTCCAATGCCATACTGTTGCAACGCCTGGAGGAGGTGGGGATTTTTGACCCAGCCCTGGAGTGGCTTGCCTCTTTCCTCCACGAGAAGTTGTTCATGGTAACAGCACCCCGTATGCCTCAGGTAAACATCCCATTGAACAAGGGGTGATACAGGGTTCCTCTCTCAGCCCCCTGTTATTTAATATTTATGTCCAACCCCTGGCTGCAGTAGCCAAGAGCAGAGGACTGACCATGGTCTCCTACGCCAATGATACACAGTTGGTGGTGTCGCTTTTGGACAATGCTGAGCAGGATGCCCTTAAGTTTCGGGGCGACCTAGCTGCTGTTGCCGAGTGGATGACCACCAACTGTCGCCAGCTGAACGCCAGCAAGTTGGAGGTAATGCTGGTGGGAAGGAACCATGGTCAGTGGAGTGAACTCTGGTGGCCCGCTAGTGTTGGTAGTGCACCCCAAGCAGGTAGTGAAAAATCTCGTGGTATGGCTGGACTCGTCTCTCAACTTCGAGTTCAAACCAAAAAGGTGGCATGGACATGCTTTGGACTACTAAGGGGGCTTAGACCCCATTTGGGTTTCTTTAATGCAACCACATGACAGGTCATCATTCAGGCGTCTGTAATGTCAAGACTAGACTATGGCTGCTCTCTATATCTGGGGTTCAACAAGGCTGAAATTTGGAGGCTACAAAGGGCACAGAACGCAGCAGCAAGAACCCAGCTGGATCTGCGCAGGTCGTGCCAGGTGTCTGACACCATCCGTCATCTTCACTGGCTACCCATGGCCAGACAAATTGAATTCAAGACTCTATGTATCTCTTTCAAAGCCTTGAAATTATCCACCCTTACTTTCCTGGCCAACATTCTCTCACCATATGTCCCTTCACAACACCTCCGCTTACTGGGGCAACACCTGGTGGTGGTCCCCCGGACGCGGAGAGTCCATGCAGGAGGCCGCTCCTTCCGTAGCAGAGCGTCCCTCCTCTGGAGCGCACTTCCTGCATACATCCATGACCTTAACAATTATCTAGAATTCAGAAAGGCCATTAAGACTCACCTTTTCCCTACGCCATAATCCTTCTATCTGTCCCATCTGCATGTGTCAGTTGCTCTGCTGTCAGCACCGGCATGCCCCTTTGCTGGGGCAGCTGTTGTGCTTTACAAGTTGTGGTAACATAACATAACATAACAGGAGCATCAGCCCCACCAAAATAGGCACAGGAATGGTTTCTACAGCAAGGGCTTGTTAGGTCCAGTGCCGACTTAAACGCAAAAGAGGCAGAGCAAAGCGGAGCACTCCTGATCATTGAGTGGATGATCCAGGCCTATCTGAATGACCCAACAGAGGTCTACATTGATCAAAGCCCATTGGTGTATTGGTAATGGAAAAGACGCCAATAGCCAGTGCTCAGCAGGCTGGCGATAAACTATCTTGCTTGCCCTGTAGCAAGTGTCTCTTCTGATCATGTTTTCGGTGCTGCTGGTACCATTCTGAGAGTTAGAAGGACCAGTCCCTCGCCCCAAAATGTGGAGAGGTTATCCATGATCAAAATGAATCAGCACTTTATACCACCGGATTACACCATACCTAAAGTAGCACAGCAGGAAGAGGATGACGGCTTCTTAGGTCATGGAAGTAGTGTGTTAGATAAGCTACCTCTGGGTGAACCACCAGAGTTTGAGGACAAGCTCTGCTTCCCTGACAACTAGGGTTTTGACTTGATACTTTCTTTCTTGCTTATTTACTTTTAATACTTGTAGTTACAACTTTGTGCAATGAGTGAAAAGTAAATCCACTCCCACGAGTCCTGCTCCAGTCCACTCATGACTCGCCCTAAATCTATTTCCCTCAAGCCACACATTGGATGGAGATTAGCACAAGAAATGTGTGCCTGCCTCGTCGAGTTCCTCCAAAGAACCTGACTATAGCTATCCTCCTTTCCGAGCCAAGTGGGACTGTCTCTTAAGAACAGGTAAATGATGGCATGCATTGGACGCTGATTCTGAGTGATTGGTGTTTGTGTTGTTGTTGTGCATGAAGTCTACTAGAATGATCTACCTTCAAAAATGTGACTCAAGTCAATGTTTCCCTTCTTGTTGTTTAATAACAAAATTGTACTTCTGCAGGCTGATCCAAAGCACTTTTTTTTTTTTTCAAATACATTTTTATTGTTGCTCTGGGCGTATCATCTGAAAATATATAAGGACACGGGCTGGCTTCAACATTCAGCCAGTATCCGTCAGTTCCGCAACTTTTCATTTGCTCATTAGGCTTAATCACATATCAAGAATAACAGTACAGTTTAACCAAGGCTGGTTACAAATGCAAAAAACCGAGAAAAACAACCCCTAAAAACAGCTCCTACCCATGCCCGCCCACCTCCCCCACCCCGAAATCCGTCTACCCTTTGTAGATAAAGTTACATCCACCGGACGAGAACCGGGTTCTACAGTAAGACATTTAACCGGACCATTCTCCGTCTCCACCTTTAGGTGTGTACCAAACCTCATGTATGACAAAAGTCCCCTTCAGAGCCCCTGTGAATTCACTCTAGTCCGTGATATTGCCTCCACTTAGTCCATACTCTCCGGAACTTTTTTGGGCAACCCCTGGCTTTATATGTCACTCTCTCAGCCGCCATATAGAGGTCAAGCCCTCTCCTCCATTCCTCCAAGTCTGGCGGTTCGGCCGCTCCCCATCGCCTGGCAATGTCTCTCTTGGCCACCACCAATGCCGCACCAGGAATATGATCAAGGGGCGGGCCAAGTCGACTTCAGTCGTCAACCCCAACAGAGCTAGTTTTGGGTCACGTGGTAGAGGAGTTCCCAGGACCTCATCCAATTCCCCAAATATGTTCTCCCAGTATTCCTGTATGATTTCACAGCCCCAAAGTATGTGGTAGAAATTCCCCTCTGGTTGATGGCACCTAAGGCATGCCGTATCCATGACCTTCCCCATTTTGTACAGTCGCACCCTGTCGTAGTAGGCTCTGTGTAACACCTTCAGCTGTATGAGACGGAGTCTGGACTTAATCGCTACCTCACGAGGGTGCATAAGAACCATCTCCGAGTCCAGGTCTTCCATCTCCCCCGTGTCTGCTTCCCATTTGTTTCTCAGATCCTGTAGGGTACCCAATGTATTGTTGGTCAGTGTTCTGTACGTGAGGGACACCACACCCCTCCCTACTTGCTCCTGCAGTAACCTACCCTCCAACGGGGCGTACTCAGGGATGCCTGCCAGAATGATGTTCTGCGCCCTCCAGGCGTGCCTTAGCCGTGTGTATCTGTAATACTGAGTGTTATGTAGGCCAAATTCCCCCTGTAATGCGTGGAATGTTTTCAGTTCTCCCCTAGCAATTACGTCCCCTATGGTCGAAATGCCGATGTCATCCACTGCCTAAAGCCTGTCAGTTTGTTAAGTTCATCCAGCCACTTACAGTGCCATAGTGGCGTCTGTCGGGTGGGCCGTTTGTCCCAGCCCATGCGTTTGGTCGCCCTATTCCATGCAGTCAACGTGATCCTAGTAGCCGGCAGAAGGTGGTTCCCCCTTGGAGCTCCGTATAGGTAGTGCAAGATGTTTGTGTGAGACCATTTTGTTCTTTCTAGCGCATAAGTAGGGTGATCTATTGCCGCATGCAACCATTCATTTATCGGGGTAAAGTGTTCCGCCCAATAGTATGCCTCCAGGTTGGGAAGGGAGATCCCACCACTGTACTGGTGGCGTTGTAGTGTGGCTAAGGCTATTCTCGGGTGTTTCCCCAGCCATAAGAAAGCTCGCAGGTCCGCGTGGATTTTAGGCAAGGTTGTAGGAGGGAGCAGGTAATATTAATTTTGGAGTGCATAGAGGAATTTTGGCAGCAAAACCATTTTATATAGCGCTGCGCGCCCCAATAGGGTGAGCGGGAGCTGCCTCCACCGGTCCATTTCTAATTTCGCACTAGCCATGATGCGGGTCACATTTTTAGTAAGGGAAAGTGTCTCGTCTAGTGTTATGAATACCCCAGGTACTGGAATCCCTCTGTGGTGTGAATGAGGAGATCCGGTAGGCAATCCCTCCGCTCTCGGCCCTGCGGGTCATATAGAATCGATTTATGCCAATTAATAGTATGGCCAGCTCTCGCTCCGAAGTCATCCAACTCTTTGAACTGGACCGGGATCGTGGCATCCGGTTCCGTCACAAACAGCAGGACATCGTCTGCATATAGTGAAATTTTTTCCTGGGTAGCCTCCGAGTCTCCCCAAGTGAATCCCCTAATACCCTGATTCTGTCGGATCCGGATTGCTAGTATTTCTATCGTCAGTGTGAACAGAAGGGGGGACAGTGGGCACCCCTGGCGCGTTCCTCTGTGAATGTGGAATTCGCGTGACAGTCTTCCATTCACCCTCACTCGTGCCTTTGGGGCAGAGTACAGGAGTCTTATCCATTGTAAGAACTTAGGGCCAAAGCCGAGCCTCCGTAGCGTCTCAAACAGGAAGGGCCAGTGAACTGCATCGAAGGCCTTTTCTGCATCTAATGAGAGGAACCAATGGGGCTCGCTCCTCTCTCGGACTTCCTGCAGCCAGTTATGTGTGCGGCGGAGGTTTAATTTGGTTGCCCTGTCCGGAAGGAACCCGGACTGATCCGCATGCACTAAATCAGAAATTACCCTCTGTAGGCGCCTAGCAAGGACAGTAGCCAGAATCTTCGTCTCCATATTGAGGAGAGAGATCGGGCGGTAGGAGGCACATATGTCTCTGGGTTTACCCTCCTTGTCTATAGGGACAATAGTGGCCGTGGCCAGATCCGGTGGCAGGCTCGCCGTTTGGAGTGCCTCAACGAAGAGCTTTTTAATATGGCGTTGCAACAGGTCCGCCGTACGTTTGAAGAATTCCGCTGGGAAACCGTTGGGTCCCGGCGTCTTCCCCGGCTTCAGGGACGCTATTGCTTCTGTTATTTCCTCCAGTGTAATCTCTGCTTCCAGGTCCGTGGCGTCCTCCAGGGACAGCGTCGGGACCTCCATGTCGCCCAGATAGTGGCTGGCATCAACCTCGTCCCCCAAGTCTCTAGCTCTGTAAAAGTCCTCATAATACGTAGCAAAGGCCTCTGCTATAGTCTCATCGTACAGGCTGACCCGTTCCCCGGCACTTCAACCCTATCTACCCATCGTGCCGCCCTTTCCCTCTTGCTCAGCCACGCCAGGAGTTTACCAGATTTATCACCCACGTCGTATAGGCGGTGGAGTGTCGCCAGTGCCTGTGTGCGTGCTTCCCCAGTGACAAGTTCTCTATAGTGTCTTTGTGTGTCTAGCAATTTCCTAAGTATTGTTTCTTCCTTTCCATGGTGATATTCTGCTTCGAGGGCTAAGATCGAGACCTCCTCAGTCGTAACCGTCTGTTGTAACTCCCTCCTGGCCGCCCCCCGTCTGCTGTTTATACGATCCCTAAGGACTGGCTTAAGTGCTTCCCAGAGTGTGATCCCTGATTCTACTGATCCCTCATTCTCAGCCACATACACCTTTATGTCTGCTCTAATTCCCTTCAATAGATCTGGTGTTTGCAGGTCCCATGCCGCAAGGTGCCATTCCACAGCCTTCTCCCTCCTCCCTCGTCCCAAGTGTACAGACAGGGGGGAGTGGTCCGAGATTCCCCGTGCTTTATATTCCGCTAAGTCATTGACCGTAATTTCCTGCCTGGAGGTAAAGATATAATCCAGCCTGGAAAAGACCCTGTGTGCCCCGGAGTAGAAGGAGTAGGCCTCCTGTGTGGGGTGGAGCCATCTCCAGACATCTGTTAGGCCCAAAGTGTGCATCTGTCGAGCCAGTGCCGTGTTGTGCCCCGCTGTACGTGTGGTCCCCGATCTGTCCCTGGTGGCGCACATTACATCATTGAAGTCCCCCCCCACTATCTGGATCGTATCTGCCGTGTCTAGAAGGATAGCAGTAACTGCCGTGAGGGTGCGTGCCTGGAGTTTTGGGGGGGCATAAACTGAGACGATTGTGTACCTGCGCCTCTTCCATGTTCCCTGCACCCCTGCATACGTCCCCTGAGGGTCCAACCATGTACGAGCGACGGTGAACGGTGTAGATTTTTTAACTAGGATTGCAGCCCCCCTGGAGTCCGCCGTGTAGCCGGAGTGCACAAGCACCACGTGCCTGCCTCTTGCTATAAAGGCGCACTGAGTGCCTCTTAGGTGGGTTTCCTGGAGTAATTTAATGTCCGGCGCTAGCCTTTTTAGATATGCATTGACTAGGCCCCGTTTGATCTTTGACCCAAGGCCATTCACATTCCAAGATAATATTGTGACGCCTGAGTCACCCGCGGGAGTGTGATCTAGTGGATCCGCCATTGTGTGTTCCCTTCATATTTCCAGGCAGGGCTCCCGAGGTGATGTGGTATAAGGTGCGTAGTGGCATGTAGTCGCTGTTTCTCAACTTGATTCCCCCCCCCAACTCCCCTCTCCCCCCTACAACTCCCCGGAACCCCAACATGAGGTAATACCAGAACCAACTCCCCCCGCACCCCCTCCCCACCTCCCTCCCCTTCCAGCTGCGTCCCAACCTGGGACCAAACTATCGACGGGAGCAGGTCTGTCGTCCTCCCACACATCCCTCCCCACACTAAACAATAACTAGTACGAAGAAACTCAAAAAGAAAAACTCAATTAACAGTAGGGGGTGTGTCAACTTGTGTGCTCCGTGTTGCCGAGCTGCACTCTCCCCGAGCCCTGTCCACCAATGTTCAGGAGTGCGAGTCCTGTGTTTCCATGGTCGGCTCCTGCTCCGAGGAGCCCTGTTCCAGCTGCTGGATCTCCCTGACCAGTGGGTGAATCGACTCGCCCATTTCGACCTCCTCCTCTCCTCCGGACGTGCGGCCCTCTGAGTCCTCCACTTCTTCACCCTCCGAGCGGATTCCATTGCGCAGGCAGCTGAACCTAGAGCCTGCCACTGAATCGGTGCCAGGGGAGGCTGATCTGCCTCCTCTCCTGTCCTCTGTGCCTCGGGTTCGGTATGGTGTCGTCGGGGTTTTCTGTGTCACTCTCCGAGTTTTCCGCCGCAGTGGTTTCGGCCACTCCCAGCGCGGCCTGTCCCTTATTGTTCTGTCTAGTGCTGCTCGACCCGCCGCCTCTCTACTATTTAAGATGGGGTGTTCCTCAAGCCACAGCCAAGCATCCTCGGGGTGTGTGAAGAAGAAGGATTTGTCCTTGTATATCACCTTGAGTTTAGCGGGAAAAAGGAGCATGTACGTTATGTTCAAGGACCTCAGTTTTGCCTTCACGGAGTCGAACGAGCGGCGCTGCTTCGATACTTCCTGGCTGTAGTCCGGGAAAATCATAATGGTGGAATTCTCCAGGCAGATCTCCCCCATTTTCCTGGCTTCTCGCAATATCAAGTCTCTGTCTGCGAAGTTTAAGAAGCGTGCTATAACCGGTCTCGGTCTTGCGCCCTCCGGTGGTTTGGCCAGAAGGGCCCTGTGAGCCCTCTCGATGATGAAGCACGAGGAGAACTGCGCCGCTGGGAAGGCAGTTTTCAACCAGGTGAGGAGGAAGGCGGACATGTTCTTTCCCTCAATTCCTTCCCTAAAACCCACAAAGCGAAGGTTGTTGCGCCTTGATCTATTTTCCGCGTCGTCTACCTTCCAGAGCAGCTGCCGGTGGGACGCCTGCAGTTCCGCCATGTCTTTCTTCAGCGACGAGATCGATTCCTCATTGTCTGTTATTCTAGTCTCCGTCGCCGTCACTCTTTCTGCTAGGTTCCGAAAATCCTGCCGCAGCAACGTTACCTCAGAGCCCACCTCTCCAATTTTCATCTCTAGGGCTGTTCGCGATGCCTGTATGTCCGTCCTGGACGCCTGGATGGCCTCCATTAGCATAGCCATATCCGTCCTTGATCCTGGCGGCACGGACTGCTGCTCCGCCACCTGTCGCGGTGCCGCGAAGTTGTCCATAGGACCCTGCTTTGCAGATCTGGGCACCGGGTCCCTTTTTCCCATGTCTGCTTGTCTCTCGTACTGGAGGTTCACCGTTCTCCGCGGCAGTGGGGCAGGCAAGCGTGTTCTGTGGTCCGGTGCAGAGGTAGGGTGGCCAGGCATCCCCCTTTTGCCAGGACGGTCCTTGTTTTAATCAGCTGTCTCAGCAAATTTCAAGAAATATTGCTCTTGTACCGGTTGTAGAGAGGGTCGACTGAAAAACGGTGGGGGGTGTTGTTTATGATGTACAAAGCAGGGAGAGCCAGCAGTTGTCCCAAGAACGCAGTTGAACTAACAGGGAAGCTACAGGGTTTAAAAGTTACAATGTATGTATGTTCTCACTGCCTGTTCTGTAATTCTCTGCGAAGGAGCGCTGTCATCGCTTGAGGTAAAATTGTAGTCCTTCCTCTCTTTTGTGCAATGTCCCAGTTTTGGGGTTTGAAATTCTGGTCACCCTATGCAGAGGCTCTGGGTAGAATTTTCCCTTGCGCTCCTCCGAGGGGCTCCTCGTCACCCTCCTGTTTCTGGCTCTCGCCTCCTCAGTCAACTCCTTGTTTAGAGGGGGGCCGGCGCCCTACACAGCAGGTGATGCGATGCCCTACCAAAGTGTGGTGTGAGCGGTCCAGTAATTACCACTGCAAGTGTCCACATCACCGCGGGGCCGTTCCTCCGCTATCCAGACCCCAGCGTTGCACATTCCAGGCCGGGTCTGATGTCGTCAGTTTTACTGGGCGTCCCCGGCCTCCCGCCGCCACAATGGTGAAGCGCGGTGCGGTACTGCAGACGTCCCGGCTGCCCGCGTTACTCGGGCTCCGCTTTTCACTGCCTCCACACAGCGCCGCACCCCCTCCTGCCGATACCTGGTCCCACAGTAATGCGGGGAAGACCGTAGAGGCGGCCTCTCGTCACTGTTCTCGACCGGCTCCGCCGGCCGCCATCTTAGTAAAGGCGGGCGGACACCGGCTATGTCCCGATCTCTCCACCAGTGCCCCAGCCGCTGCCACACAGTACCTCCTGACCGGGGGGTGGGTCCCGACGTCTCCGCTGGCTGGAACCGCTTCTGTGGGCCGTGAGCGGGCCCCTAGGGTCTCCGCAGCCCGTCCGGTTTCGCGATCGCCATCTTGGTTTCCCAGGGAATCGCCGGGTCGGTTTGCACACTTGTGTTCCCTGGTGATTTCGAGCGCCACCGCCACTGCAGCTCTCCCTTCCGCTGCCAGCGTGTTCCGTCTGTCCTCCGGTTTCGTTTCTGGCTCCAGGGGCAAGTTAAAAGTCGGATTTTGATGCAGCTCGGCCGGAGCTGCAGTAAGGCACGTCTATCCGGCCATGCAGCTGGCCACGCCCCCCCGATCCAATGCACTTTTGATTCTGGAATCTGGACTCACTCGGCACACTACAGAGCTGGACACCATAATGACCATAATATACTCCCAGTCAGTCAGTAGGATAGGGGAGTATTGATGGAATAACTCAGGCATTTCATGAAAAGGCCTAAAAGGTAAACAAGTCAACAACAACCATACCAGACCTTCATGTCTGTGTAGTGGTGGAGGCGAGTGTAGTGGTATGACTGACAGTGGTGCATTGATTTAGTTACTTAATATGGAAAATGCTTTGTTGCTGTATATGTGTGCTCAGTGCTGTCTGGCTCAAGATCTAAGCTACGTGGAGGTTGGGTGGGCACTGTGGGCCTGCTCTATCCTCTTGTTGTTGTCGGTTAATGCTTGAAACAGAGTAGGCATGATTTAGCAATGCAGCCTCTGAAAGTGTTCTTGTTGCACTCATCCTTAATGTATGCATTTTAACTTTACTTTGCTCCTATATTTTTCAATATCCATTTTGTTTTTCCATCTATATTTACAGAACAGCCTTTACCCTGTGCTATACTGTGAAAAACAACTCACACTTACCTTACTAATCGGCATCCACCAGGCAAGCAGTGGCACCCAAGTTGCAGAATGCATAGACTAGGAGGAGACACTGACAGTAGTAGGACAAGTGAGAGTACTGCATTTATCTGTTGGTGTGTTACACTAATGGCAGATTTGAAAAACTGGCTGCAGCCCTGTAGCAAAAGGAGGAAACAAACAAGGTGACGTAAAAGAGTAACCCCAGAAACGATGTATTGTAAAACTAGAAATAATGTATTACCCTAACAAATATAAACTAGAAAAAGAAAAACCCACACACCTGATCCACCTCTCTCCCTAACTCCAACCAATGCCCAGTAAATTAAATAAATGTCCATCCATGATTGTCAATGTCCTTGTCAAAAATCAAGAAAAGTAAACCCCAGGTTTCCCCAACTCCCAACATCCCACCCACCCAAAAAAGATTTAAAAAGGGGCAAGGGTTGAAGACTGAGGTCAAGCGGCTGGGGCGCTCCAGGACCTTCTCCAGCTTGGCCTCTAGGCGTGCCATCCGGAGGAGCATGCAACGCCAAACGTTCCTGCAGGAACCACAGGGGTGGGCAGCAGTGGATGATGTTGATGAACCTGATGATAGGCAGCGGGCATCTGCCAGAACACGGCGCTGCCAGAACCAGAGGCACTGGGGCCTGGCTGGGGCCAACGGCATTGGAGGAAGAAGCTGCAGCTGCCACTTCTTCCTCCACCAGGACAACCAGCCGGCGATATTCATCCCAGATTGCCTACAGTTTCCATTGCCGGGCCCTGGCAGCTAACTCCTGGCTATTGGTTTGGGAAGGAATAGCTATATCATGAAAGAAAAAAGCAATTGTAGCCAATACTCTTAGCAAAACAGTTACACAAAAGTACACACATACAAATTATGTTATATAGGTATTTGTAGCGCGCCTGACTACTCTTGAGTATCCTGGCGCGGAGCAATACCACATAGACATCGAGAGACATGACATTTTAGTAAGCCTGATTGAATAAGTGGGTTTTAAGGAGCTTTTTAAAGCAGCTAAGGTCTCTGGTGTGTCTGAGTGTGAGTGGGTGGGAGTTCCAAAGGGTGGCTGCTTTCACCGAAAACGATTGACTGCCCAGCCTGGTTCGCCGGAAGCGGGGGATTGCCACCAGACGTTGGGAGGCCGACCTAAGGCTTCGGCTGGGGATGTGGAAAGCCACTCTTTTCTTGAGATAGGCGGGGCCAGTATCATGCATGGCTCTATGAGTGAGAACCAGAGCCTTGAATTGAACTCTTTGAGCCACCGGCAGCCAGTGGAGTGCGGCCATTTGCGATCTTATGCTGATACATCTGGGAATGCCCAGCAGAAGTCTCGCGGCCGCATTCTGGATGAGTTGCAGCTTGTTCAACAGAAAGGACGGAGAGCCCAAATAAAGAGGTTAGCATAGTCTAGGTGGGACAAAATGAGGGCTCTAACGACCGTCTCTTTGGCCGGCTGGGGCAGTAAAGGAAAGAATCTGCCCAGGGATTTAAGGGTCCCAAAGCAGACAACCGTCAGTCTTTTTATGTGCTCTGAGAACCTTCAATCATCGTTAAACCAAATGCCCAGATTCTTGGCTGGGCTGCCTTCAGAGAGGGGACGGGGGAAATCAGGAGGCCATAATAATTCTGTAAACTGGGTAGGAAATTGGCCATATAGTATTATCTCAGATTTTCCCTCATTACATTTAAGTTTGGCTTGGGCCAGCCAGGTAAATACGGCCGCAAGGCATTTTTGTGCCGCATCCGTTTCTACTTTCGAGTTACCCCAGGTGAACAGGAGCTGGGTGTCATCAGCGTAGGCCATAATTTTTGCACCCAGCTCCTCAGCCAGGTAGGTCAGCGGGGTCATATAGATGTTGAAAAGAAGTGGGCTCAATGTTGAGCCCTGTGGGACCCCTGTCTGAACTGACCTGGCTGAGGAGGAGTACGGGGGCATCCAGACTTGCTGGGAGCGGGAATCTAAAAAAGACTCCAGCCATGACCACACAGCCCAGTAAGGCCGATAGAGGTGAGGCGAGCCAGGAGGAGTTGGTGGGGGACCGTATCAAAGGCGGCAGAGAGGTCCAATAAAATTAGCGCCGCTCTGCCACCCCTGTCCATACACTCCCTGATGGCTTCCACCACCTCTACCAAGGCCGTCTCCGTGCTAAAGGACTGAGCCGGGTGAAGTGCCCCGGAATCTTCCACAAAGGCGTTCAGCTGCCTGAAAACGACCTTTTCGCAGACTTTGGCCAGTGCAGGCAGCAAGGAGATGGGACGGTAGTTGGCTACAGTGAGGGGATCCGCCGATGGCTTCTTCAGGAGAGGCAGGAGTTTAGCTTGCTTCCACTGCCTAGGCACCACTGCAGATTGCAGTGACCAATTGACCATAGCTGTAACTTCAGACCCGACACAATCTCCTACTCCCGCTAAAACTCTTGCAGGGCAAGGGTCCGAGGGGGAGCCTGATTTGAGAGATCTCAAAAGAGCAAGAATGTCCGACTGATCAACTTTATTAAATTGGGCAAGGCAACTGCTAGAAAGAGGGCCGGGCCTCTCAACCAGAGGGCGTGAGGCGGCATCGCTCAAAGCTAGTCCCTCCTCAATGAGCTTGATATTATTAATGAAAAAGGAGGAGAGCTCCTCACACCAGCCAGAGGATACCAGGATAGTTTTTTGCTCCGCCAGAGGCGACAGAAAACTTTGGTCTATGGCGAAGATCTCTTTGTCATTATTATCCGCATTCATAATTCTAGTCGCGAAATAGGCACTTTTCGCAGTCTTAACTGCGGTATAGTATTCTCTATGGGATGAGCGGAGGTCATCTTTGGCTTACGGGGAATAGGCAGCCCTCCAAAGCCGCTCAAGCTTCTTACATGTCCTCTTTAGCTCTTTAAGCACTGGCGTGTACCAAGGTTGGGAGGGCAGCACACGCCAGGGGATTTTTGATGCGGGTTTGGAAATCGCCTCAACCCCCAGCCTGACCAAGGCATTAAAGAGGTCAACTTGCCCCTCTAGATTACTAGCGAGAGCCATCTGGGAGTGCGTAAGGGCTTCAACCAACCCAGGAATGTTAAATTTTCGTGCTAAGGGACCTGCCAGAGGAGGGGGGTGGCGAGATGGCAGTGCTGTGGCCCAGGAGAAGTTGATCACAGCGTGGTCTGACCAGGTGACCGGCTGGGGGTCTTTAATGACCAGTGCAAAATTGGAGCATACCAGATCTAACACATGCCCGCGGGAGTGCGTGGGTTTGGAGATCCACTGTGTCAACTGAGTTATCCCCAGGAGGTCTTGAAGGCCCAGTGTTTCCGGGGAACTGGGGGAATCTAAATGTATATTAAAATCTCCAAGAAGGAGAAATTTCGGAAAGCGGAACACCCGTTCCGCCAGTGCATCTCCTAGGGAGCTAAGAAAAGAACCAATCTGCCCGGCGGTCTATAGATCAGGGTTCCCCCTAAGGTAGAATGAGGGGTGATGATAAAGGAGAAGTCGAAGGCTTCTCCCTCCAGCACACTAATAGATTTGTCACAGGAAAATGCCCACGCTTCCCTGAACACTACTGTGGTGCCACCCCCTCTACCGGAGGTGCGGTCGGCCCTAGCCAGGCGGTAACCACGTGGGACCGCCAGTTCTACCACTGGAGCGCAAGATTCCCTGAGCCACGTTTCCGTGACAAACAGGATATCCAGGTTGTTATCCCCAATGAACTCAAAGATGTTATCGGCGTGTTTCACCATCGAGCGGGCATTGATGAGAGCAGCCTTAATCCGTAACTCGTTCTGGACTTTGGACGGTGGACATGTTAATAAGGGAGGGATATGGAAGTTGCAGTCCTGGCATTCCCACACCATATCAGAGCTCGGAATGCACCTTTTCAGACCCGTATGTGAACCTGGGTTAAGGGAAAGCAGGGCTTCCCGACTGTAGACAAGGGAGCTCAAGATACTTGGGTCAGAAGAGGCAGCCTGACCGGCCCTGGGCTCGGTCCAGGCACGGACGGGCGCAGACGGGCTTACCTTAGGCACACCTTCGGCGCGCCATCGTCACGCCCGCTGCGCCTGATCGCTGAGCCTGGGCCAACACATTGTGATAAATATGCGGGTAGCGGGAGGCGCGGGCTCCTGTCTCCGCCCTCCAGCTTGCTGGGATGCCCCTGATTGGTCCGCCTACCTCCCCATGAGCTCTCCACTCAATCGGCACTCAGCCGTGGTGGACCGGAGCTCGGGATTTGGCGACCAAAGAGCTAGTGGAACAGAGGAGCAGCCTGACTCGCTGACGTCCTCGCCAATGTGGCAAATGAACAGAGCGTGTGACAAGGTTCACGATATCTAGCAATTATGCAGTAAAATCACAGCTAAGGGTGAGGGGCAGCCTGGATTTTAAAACTTCTAAAATATGAGGAGCAGCCTAACTCGCTGTCGTCCTCTGTGCAAAAATTCACAATGTGCAAAGTAAGCAAAAGCTGGTTCTAAAATCAATTTCACAATTAATACAATTAATCAGAATTCTAAAATGCAAAGAGCTCGCACAGCGGCAGCAGCGGCTTCTGTGTGGTACAGTAGCACTAGCAGTTGTGGTATCCTCCTCACTGCCTCTACTCCTAAGATTTACTTTCAGGCACTAGGCACTATGGAGTAGAGTAGACATATTCTTCTTCTCTCTCTTGTTTAGCACAATTAATCTTGTAGGCATGCCAGTTGAGTCAGCTTGTGTTGTGCCCTAGACAGACATACTTGTGTCGCAGACTCATGTAACTGTACTATTGTCTGCAAATGGGGCAGCCATACTACACAATTATATATTTTTCCATTACAGCCATACTCAAATCAATGGAAAATGCTCAGACAATTTCACTTTCACCCTGACTACTGCAATAAGGCAAATGATGATGATGATATACTCATGAACGATGGTATACAGTGGCACAACATCATGTCACTCATGTGATGATGATGATGACATACTGAATTGTAAGTACTAGTTACCATGCAGCCGATAGGCCACCCATGGCTGACACAGTCAAAAATGACATGGGCAGGGACTGGAGCAGAAGTCGACCTCGGAGTCGGAGGGAGGTGAATTATGATGGGTGGGTAGGGTACATAATACTAGTCATGCACAATATATGTTGTGCATGCAAACTACTGTGAATCAAGGGAGTATTCCATTCTGAAATACAACCTTAAACCTTTGAATCAAAAACAGTCCTTCTTCCCAGGGATTTTTTCATTCATCATTGCATTGCTCTTCTAGCATTCATATTTTATTCGTCTCCCTTGGCTTTGGTGCTCCGGCACGGTTTAATTTTCTTTAACATTCTCTTCATCTAGTCTGACTCTGTATTCACCTACTATCTATGATATCATCCAGCCATCCATCCATCTAAACAAGGCTATCATACACCTTTCACCGGCAACATACATTTGTCATAGATATATATAACCAACCACCACCCATGCGTCCTTGCTTGCCCTTGAGTTTGATCCCTCAAATCCCCCCAGAGGATTCCTTTCACCAATACAGTTTCACCCACCCAGGCAGGCATCCTTTCTGCTTTCTTTTACCTTTCACCCATCCTTTGACTACCCATGCATCCTATCATCTTCATTGGCCACCTATATGCATCCTGGGGCCCCTTCCTTCCCCCACGCATCCCTCTCTGCCAGTCATATATTACATGCTGTCTGACTCTTTGTCTAGATCATAAAACGTTCTCTGTTGATTTGAAGATTGAATAGAATAGGCCATTAGTTACTCAACCCCTGCCGCTAATGCTAATGTTAAGTAAAGGGTGTCTTCTTCAACTGTTCAGTGTTCACAACAACTTAGTCCCAGCAGAAGTACAGTGTGCTACTGAATATACACCCTTGCAGCAAGTGTATTCATCATTTTCAATACATAAGGAATATGACTTACCACCGCCCACCACTGCTGCTGGCTCACCCCTTGCAGCTGCCACATCTGCTACCTCCGGAGAGGCATGGCCCTCACCGCTGTCCCAGGCACTGGTGGTCGGCACGCCTGGAAAAACATTTCACATTTCACATTTTTCTAGATGCCATATGCACCTCCCCTAATAATTTTTTTCATTAGCAAGATTGAAAATACATAATTAATAATACATACAACACACACATCACTATCTACAATTTGGATACTAGAGTAGAGTAGACATTAATGTCCTATCAATAATAACAAAATAATATCCAGTTGGGCATTTTGTTTGTGTCAATTTTTGAAAAGCCTCTTAAGAAGAGGACAACCCAAAGAACTGGACTGGTTAGAGCTATTGGTGCATCTCACTTTTTGAAAAAAAGAAATCGGACAGGAGGTCTCTCTTAGTTGGAAAATAATGGTGCCGTCCTCCTACTCCTCATGTTTCCTTCCAGCCATAGTGCACAGTAATCAGTTCAGTGTTCACCATCAACTGCAGCTACTACAAAAAGTACTAGGCCTGGATTAGAAAAAGGAAAATACACCACTTTGGGGTGTCCAAAGTGAGTGGCCACCATTAACTGGTTGAGCATGAAGAGACAGTAGAAAAAACGAAAGCCTTCTCATCTCACAAACCTGCGTAAAATACCTTACTTGGGCATGCAATCTGCACAGCAGATTAGTACTACTAGTACTAGTAGTGGTAAGGAGTCCTCACTACTACTAGTACTAGTAGTAGCCTAGGACCCAGGGGTTCTCTGAGTCTTACAGAACCACTAACAGGCAATCTACATATAAGGAGAGAGGGAAAGCTGAGTGGAAAGAAACACAGAAGAAAGCAAGCTACAGAAAGACTAATACAGGGTCAGAGTAGAGGTTAGTCGGATGCAGTTTGATTTGATGTACAAAAAAAACCAGACACTAGAAACCAAGTTTGTATTACTTTGTAGTAGGTAATGAAGCAAAAACCAGAATTTAGAAACAGATAGTTTGAAGAAGATAATGGACAAATTAAATTTAGGACATTGAAATAATAGAGCTGTAAATGTTAGGGAAATATTAATATATAACAACACCAGGAGGACTTACTGAGGCCAGCAGCAGAGCCATCTGCGCCTGAGGCTGCTTCCTGCTGTTCCTGGGAGGCCCCTCCAGTTCCTGCACCATCCTCAACACTGCCAGCAGACCCAGTCTTCTTTTTGCTCCTGGATGCTGATCATGTAAGACATAATTAAAGAGACAAAAAATGATCTGTGTTAAATAAATAACTATAATTGCTCTAAAAATATTTTTAGACAGGAAAAGGCAATTGCAATAAAATTTACCTATTCTAAATCAGATCTACTTATTTGACTTGTAGTAGTTGACTAGTATGTATAGCACTATTCGAACTACAAAACGTGCTACTATGACTGAAGTCATGTGAGAGGACGCATCACGCAGGCCACTATATTACCAAATAATACTAACTAACTAACTACTACCCCTATCTTAGTGACAGGAGACAGCACAGCCTGACTGGACAAAGGAAAGGACTGGAGTCTTTCCTATCTGCATTACCTAACTTAAATTCTCTAACCTCTCTTACATAACCAGCCAAGAGAGCGCAAAGTTGATAACAAGTAAGATTTGTTATTAGAGTAGAGCGCGAGCACCTGTCTGGAAGTAACAATCACATAATATAAGATTTTTAAACATAAGTTACCTGCATGTAAGCAGCAGCAGCATGTTAGCTATTTTCCCCAAAAATAATATACGCAATAACACAGAACAGAAGAACACAATAGTAATATAATTAGCTACTCACCAAACCCCAGGACCTCAACACCTAGCAGGTTCTGCTCCTGGTCCAGGATGACGGACCACCGGTGCGTAAATTGGTTATGGGTGCGCCGGACCTCAGATCAGCGAAACACTGCTCGATGCACCCTCACCCACTGCCGGTGATGCTCCTGGAGCCTGTAACCGGACCGAGGCCTGCCGCCTGCTGCCAGGGTTAAGGGGAGGTGGCGCTGGATAAAAAAACAGTGTGGCTACCTCCACCTCACTGAA
The DNA here is from genome assembly GCF_964261635.1 of Lissotriton helveticus. Lineage (NCBI taxonomy): Eukaryota > Metazoa > Chordata > Amphibia > Caudata > Salamandridae > Lissotriton > Lissotriton helveticus. The sequence goes on along the minus strand of NC_136057.1, from coordinate 1,229,041,739 downwards.
TAAGGCCCGTGGCTGCACCCCTTGTGGGCGCCTCCATACGCAAGGTAGACAGTCGCGTCTCTCACTCCTCAGCCTGTTCCTCTGGCCCTTAGTTTTTTTAAGGCACTTCATCATGGTTCTGGGTACGAGGGGGCAGAAAAGAAAAATGTAGAAAGTAGGTAAAATAAAATAAAAAGCAAGCAATAAAAAAAGTTGAAAAATGCACTAAAACACACAAAAAGTAGAAAAAACACAAGACATACAATCAGGCATAGAGAGGATAGATAATAAATAAAATAGATCAGAAAAAAGTTTCTAGAAACAAAGGATTAAAAAGGTATAGGGAGGAAAGACAGGCCAAAAACCATAGCAAAAAGGGAAAAACAAGATGGCCGCACCCAGTGTTTGCAAGATATTTCCCCTGAGCACGCAAAAAGCATCCCTGAACACACAATCCGCGTTGTTGAACGACAAAACGCATCGCGAGCAGATGGAAGAAGCAACTCTGTGCGCTCGTGGATTTTCATATAGCTCACTTAGTTTTTTTGCAGCTGTGCGGAATTCCATGAATCGTGGCTTTGCAAACTCCGCCCAGGCTTAATCTGGAACTGAGGACATTCTACCAGGATGAAGAGATGTTGTGTTGCCAGGAGGGACTGCCACTTTGGTGCTAGCTTTACTGTGTAGGCCTGTTGCCTACTGCTACTTGCCTGTGAGTGAGAAGACTGGACTTGACTTTCTACATATTGCATCTCAAAAGGTTCTCCAAGGGCTTGTTGGGCTTGCCTCCTGTTTCTGAAGTCTCAGGGATATTAACTCCTTCACTTGCATCTTGCTAATAGCACCTGGGCACCTCTGCTGCGAGTCCTTCTCTGGCAAGTGATGCTTAATGCAGTCCTGGGCCCTTGGAAGTGAGTGGTTGGAGCTGCAACCCAAGAAACCAATGCATCAATACCAATGCATTGATCGGAACCATCTAATTTCTCTGCAATATTAACGCATTGTCGCTGCCTGCACTTAAGATGTAGACATCGTTCACCGACTGCGCAACGCAATGATCATGACTTACAATGCATCCTCAACATTGCATTGCTTTTTTTATGAACACATTTTCATTAACATTTATAATAGGACATGCATAACAATATTAAACAACTTACCTCCACTACCTCCCCCCTCCCTTAAGTCCAGTCCCCATTACAGTATGTATACAGCAACTATTTCTTTTCCAAATGACATTTTTACCCATTTTCTTCCCCAGTATCATCTCTCTTTTCTAACTCTTTAAGGGAATCTAGTAAATGATCCCATGCACAAATGTTGTAAATTGCTAATTTTCCTTTCCTCATTTCACTATACAGTACGGCACTCTCATAAATCGCCTTCCAGTTCAAAGTTATTTCTCGTCTTGAAAGCACCAAAGCGAAATCAATAAATCCTGTAGTATTTTTACACTTTGTAAGGCTTGGAAATCCACTCAGCAGACAGACCATAGGCGCACACTCAATTGATCTCTTTGTTGCCTTGTTTATACAGAATATTACTTCCCTCCAGTATTCCACTAATATTGTGCATGACCACACCATGTCCAACATTTCCGCACTTTGTTCACCACATCTCAATCATGCCACATTTGTCTGATAAATTTGAGCTAATTTTCCTGGTTAGATGTGCTCTGTGCAAGAAAAAAACATTGATCATTTTAAATCTCACAATGCTAGATACAGTGTATGAATTTCCAAGATCTTTACAGCATTCCAACTCTGGTATTGGATGTGTCAAATCCTCCTTCCACTTTTCTCTTAGACCAACAAGAGGCGTTATCACATGACTTCTTATTGCCTTATAAAGGCATGTCACCATCTTTATATGACCCGTTGTGGTACGCAATATTTAACAAGCACTATATACTTGTGACTCTACTAATCCCATACTCCAATGGTTGCCCATCTAGCATTTACCACTCGATGCAACAAAAAGTGGCCTCTTAGGATCTTAAAAGCGGCTGAAAATTCCTCAAGTGATAATATCACCCTTTCACTATACACATCGCCTAACGTATGCACCTCATGGTTTACGCACTCTGCTAAGCCCTACAAGCTGCACCCAGAATGGTTTGTTCCCATCTTCTCAATGGAATGCCTGGGGCATGGGACCTCTGAGTATGAGTTTATTGAATTACACAACGCCAACAGTGCTACGCAACCTTCCACGTAGAGGGCTTTACTTGCACTGGTCCTCTGATGGGGGCCAGGTGCATTCTATACACCACATACAAAACTTGTTTTCTCTCCATATTCTCCTCCCCTGAAAATCCTTGTGAAATAATCCATTGTGTAACCCATTGCAACTGTGCTGCTAGGAAATCGGTTTCCATATCTGGGGCAGATAGTCCTCCCTGACTAGTCCACTGTTATAACTTTGCCAATTCCACTCTTCACCTACCTGTTCCCCAGATAAGAGAAACCAACAAAAAGTACACTCCCCTAAATACTCTACATGGTATCACCATGGGCAATGTTGTGAAGATGTCAATCAATCAATCAATCAATCAAAGGCATTTATAAAGCGCACTACTCACCCGGAGGGTCTTAAGGCGCTTGGAGAGGGGGGGTCCGCTACTGCTCGAACAGCCAGGTCTTGAGCTTCTTCCTGAAGGAGAGGTGGTCTTGCGTCAGGCGCAGGATGGTCGGGAGGGAGTTCCAGGTCTTGGCGGCCAGGTAGGAGAAGGACCTTCCTCCTGTTGTCGCTCTTCGGATGCGGGGGACGGCGGCGAGGGCGTGACTGGTAGATCGGAGATGGCGTTTGGGAGCGTAGAAGTTGAGGCGGTTGTTGAGGTAACTCGGGCCTTGGTCGTGTAGGGCTTTGTGCGCGTGGGTGAGGAGACGGAAGGTGATTCTCTTGTTGACGGGGAGCCAGTGAAGGTCTCTCAGGTGTCCGGAGATGTGGCTGCGTCGGGGGATGTCGAGGACGAGTCTGGCTGAGGCGTTCTGGACCTGCTGAAGTCTCTTCTGGAGCTTGGCGGTGGTTCCGGCGTAGAGGGCGTTGCCGTAGTCCAGTCGGCTGGTGACGAGGGCCTGGATGACTGTCTTCCTGGTCTCGATGGGGATCCACCGGAAGATCTTCCGTAGCATGCGTAGGATGGTGAAGCACGACGAGGAGACGGCGTTGACTTGTCTGGTCATGGAGAGGGAGGAGTCCAGGATGAAGCCCAGGTTGCGTGCGTGGTCTGTAGGTTTGGGTGCGGTGCCCAAGGCGGGGGGCCATCAGGAGTCGTCCCAGGCGGAGGGCGAGGAGCCCAGGATGAGGACTTCCGTCTTGTCCGAGTTCAGTTTCAGGCGGCTGGTCGTCATCCACTCGGCTACGTCTTTCATCCCTTCGTGTAGGTTGGTTCGGGCGGCGTCGGGGTCGTTGGTCAGGGAGAGGATCAGCTGGGTGTCGTCGGCGTAGGAGATGATGTTGAGGTTGTGTTGGCGTGCGATGGCCGCAAGGGGGCTCATGTAGACGTTGAAGAGGGTGGGGCTGAGCGAGGACCCTTGAGGGACGCCGCAGATGACTTTGGTGGCCTCTGACTTGTACGGTGGTAGGCGGACTCTCTGTGTCCTTCCATCGAGGAAGGAGATGATCCATTCCAGTGCCTTCTCCTGGATTCCGACGTTGCTGAGGCGCTGCACTAGGGTGCGGTGACAGACAGTGTCGAATGCTGCGGAGAGGTCTAGGAGGATGAGGGCCGCTGTTTCTCCGTTGTCCAGCAGGGCTCGGATGTCATCGGTGGCAGCGATGAGGGCGGTCTCGGTGCTGTGGTTGGCTCGGAAGCCAGACTGAGAGGGGTCGAGGGATCCATTCGTCTCGAGGAAGGCGGCCAGCTGCTTGTTGACGGTCTTCTCGATGACTTTGGCTGGAAACGGGAGGAGCGAGATGGGGCGGTAGTTCTTGAGTTCGGTGGGGTCCGCTGTTGGTTTCTTTAGTAGAGCGCTGAGTTCGGCGTGCTTCCAGCTCTCAGGGATGGTGGCGGTGTCGAAGGAGGTGTTGATGATGTCCCGCAGGTGGGGTGCGATGACGGCGTCGGCCTTGTTGAAGACGTTGTGAGGGCAGGGGTCGGTCGGAGATCCGGAGTGGATAGAGTTCATCGTGCGGATGGTGTCTTCTGTGTTGATCGGGGTCCAGGCGCTGAGGGTGGTGGTGGGGGGCGTTGGTGCGGTCGTGGGGAGAGTTGGTTGTGTGCTGAAGCTGCTGTGTATGTCGGCGATCTTGTTGTGGAAGTAGGAGGCGAGGGAGTTGCAGAGGTCTTGCGATGGGGTGATGTCGTTGGATCCAGCGTTGGAGAGCTCTTTCACGATGTTGAAGAGTTCCTTGCAGTTGTGTGCGTTGTTGTCCAGCCGGTCTTTGAATGCTGTTTTCTTGGTGGCGTGGATCAGTTGATGGTGCTTTCGGGTGGCGATCTTGAGGGTGGTCATGTTGTCCGGTGTTGGCTCCCTTCTCCATGCTTTCTCGAGGGCTCGGCAGTTCTTCTTGGAGCTCTTGAGTTCGTCTGTGAACCATGGGGCCTTCTTGCTGCCGGGTCTGCTGGGCGGGGTCTTCAGTGGGGCGAGTTCGTTCGCGCAGTTGCTGATCCACTTTGTGAGGTTGTCGGCGGCCTGGCTTGGGTTCGCTGAGCTGGCGGGAGGGTGCTGGCTCAGGGAAGCGGCGAGCTGGTCGGCTGTGATCTTGTTCCAGCTTCTTCGTGCAACCTGTTGCTGGAGGTGGTAGATCGTGGTTCTTCTGAAGGTGAAGTGGATGCAGCTGTGGTCCGTCCAGTGGAGTCCGGTGGCATGGCTGAAGGCGAAGTCTTTGCTGGATGAGAAGACGGCGTCGAGTGTGTGTCCGGCGAGGTGGGTGGGGGTGGTCACCAGCTGCTTGAGTCCGAGGGTGGCGAGGTTGTCAAGCAGGGTGGTGGTGTTGCGGTCGCTGTCGTTCTCCAGGTGGAAGTTGATGTCCCCCAAGAGGATATAGTCGGCGGAGGGGAGGGCGTGCGGGCTGATAAAGTCGGCGATGTCTTCGCTGAATGGTGTGCGTGGTCCCGGGGGTCGGTAGATCAGGGTGCCTCTGAGGGTGGTCTTGGGGTCGGTGTGGATCTGGAAGTGCAGGTGTTCGGCGATTGTCAGGGTGTCGTCGGTGTTGGTCGTGATGCGGATGGTGTCCCTGTGGATGATGGCGATGCCTCCTCCAGTCTGGTTGTCGCGGTCTTTCCGGGTGATCTTGTAGCCCTCTGGGATGGCGATGTCGGGCGCTGAGGAGTCGTTCATCCAGGTTTCCGTGAGGAAGGCAACGTCAGGAGCTGTGGTGTCGAGGAGGTTCCAGAGTTCGATGGCGTGTCTGTGGACGGAGTGGGTGTTGAGCAGGATGCACTTGAGGTGGTTGCTGCTGGTGTTCGGCTTGGTCGGTGCTGGTGTAGTGCAGGTCCGGATGCAGGCGAACTTGCAGGCGTGGCAGCTGAAGGGTCCGTGGGTGCGTCTCGGGGTGGCTCAGTAGCATCCCGGGATTCGGCCGGTGTTGAGTGCGTTGAGGGTGGCGGCGTCGTACGTCCGGTGGGTGGGGTGGCCTCTGCGGGGGCCAGGGGTCTTGGCACTGGGCGCGGTCCAGGCGCGGACGGGCGCAGACGGGCTTACCTTTGGCGCACCTTCAGCGCATAATCGGCGCGCCCGCTGCGCGTGCACGCTGCGCGTTCGCCACTCTGCCATATGAGGAGAGTGGGGGGCGGAGCGAGGGAGGGGCAGCTGGGAGGGGGAGCGGGGTGGCGAATGGGGAGGGCGAGCGAGGGAAGGGGGCGGGGCCGCAGGGGGGCAGCGGCGGGGAGGTGGCGGGAAACGCGGCCGGGGCTGGGCGAGAAGAGGGGGGGAGCCCAGGGGGCTAGGGCAACCGGCGGGAAAAGGACGAAAAAGGCGGCGAAGCAAGCTGGTGGCAGGGGGCACAGGAGATCCGTGGACCAAGCGGATCCGGCGGTCGGGGCTCAGCAGAGGGCACAGCTGGTGGCAGGAGGCGCAGGAGACCCGCGGACCAAGCGGATCCGGCGGTCGGGGCACAGCAGAGGGCACAGCTCGTGGCAGGAGGCGCAGGAGACCCGTGGACCAAGCGGATCCGGCGGTCGGGGCTCAGCAGAGAAGCACAGGGCACAGCTCCGGGCAGAGGCGGCACCAGGGGACAGGCTCACTCACGAGGAGTGTGCTCGGGGGGTGACCTGCCCGGAGGGTCATGTCAAGTAATTGGGGCGACACCACCATTTTTGCTACTGCTATTCGTCCTAAAACTGAAAGCAGAAGCGTTCTCCAAAAATCTACACTTCTCTGTAAACTTCTAATTGCCACACCAATGTTACCCTCCAATAAATCAATGGGAGCTCAGTATAATCTTACCCCCAGATATTTTAGATAGTTCCATCACAATTAAGCTTCCTGTGGCACATCCTTCTGTAATGGGAACAAATTAGATTTATTCCAGTTGATGCATAACCCTGAGGCTTGCTCAAACTGATCTAAAAGGTTTATGCCAAGCAGCAAATCAACATTAGCATCTTTGAGAAATAACAACATATCATCTGCATATAATGCGGAATACTGTTGCACAGCCCACACTTTTAGACACGTGTAAACTCCTCCCGCTCATCACCCAACTAGGAAGTGCCTCCATGGCAATTGCATATAATAATGGTGAGAGCAGGCATCCTTGTCGAGCCCCTTTTCCGCTCTGCATATTTGTCTGAAATGTGCCTACCCATTTTGACACTAGCTGTAGGGTCTGTACACAGAAGGCTAACACATGCAATACATTGGTTTCCCAAACCTATCTTATTGAGCACTTCATAAAGGAAATCCCAATGTAAACTATCAGAAGTCTTTTCAATGTCAATTGGTGCAATCCCCCTTTTTTCCTACTCTGCAAAATCAGATTCCATGATTGCCAATAGCCTGCTAATATTATGAGCCATTTTCATCACGGAATTAACCCATACTGCTCTGTAAGTATAAACATAGACATTAATGGTTAGGTGCACTGCCAATACTCTACTCCATATGTGGTAATACAGATTTAGCATTGCAAGTGGCAAATATGCCTGTATATCCTCAGAGGCCCTTCCTGGCTTTAACTGTGGAATCACTCTTGCTTTTGCAGTTGTGTGGGGCAATCACTCTGCCTTACGGGCTGCCATGTAAAGACGAACTAGTCATGGTGGCAATTATTCCATATATGTTAAATACAATTTGACAGAGAGCCAATCCTTTCCAGGGACTTTCCCTCTTGCCATACATTTTATGGCAGCCTTCACTTCTTGAATTGTTACTTCCCCTTTTAGGTCTATTTCTTCTGCCCCTGTAATCTTGGTCAATTCTACTGGTTCTAAACACTTGTTATAAAATGTGGTGGAAGCTCCAATGTCATAGCATATAAACCTGTAGAGAATTTACAATTTTTTCTATTGATGGCTTTTCATGTATAGACACGTGTACCCTCCTTTAGAATCTATTTCCAATATCTGTGCGCCCCTACTCTTAGGGTGTGTGAGCCAGGCCAACAAAATACCCCCCTTGCCATGTTTTAAATGCATCCTTTTCATATACTCTCTATAATCAAAACTAGGCAATTTCTCTATATCTACAACCTACTGCTCCCTGGCATCCAAAAGCTGTTGTTTCAACTCTGGTTCATCTGGTCTTGCCAACTCTAGCTCTTGCAGCTCTTTCTCATGTTATTAATCACTTTCACACGGGTAAGTCTAACCCCTGCTATCTCCACTATACAGCACCCACATATAACAACCTTAAATGCATCCCACTCTGCCAGAGGGAACATAGTAGTAGCCTTATTTTCCTTAAAATAAGTCACCACTGCCTTTCCAATACCATCGTGGAACACTAGATCTTCCAATGCCTCTACCCGCAAACGTCAGTCTGGTAATCATGTCCTTTCTCTATTCCACTACACTGATAGTAAAACAGGATTATGGTCAGAGATTATCTGCATAAATACTCCACATTTCCTTTTTTTCTTTTCTTTTTTTTCCCTCTCTATCATGCCACCAGAAAATACTTGCTCTAGATGGGATCTCTCTGTGCCTTTCACACACACAAAACTTGGTTTCCGCCCCGGTATATGTGTGCAGCATACAGGGTTCACCCACAGCTAGGCTGTCTCCTTGTCCTACTCCCGTTTACCTTGATGGACAGTCATAGATACCAGGGAGGACCGGACCACAAACCTCTGGCATAATCATTGGACCCCAGTTATTTCCTTGACCAGACCTCTAGTGCAGACCAGATTTTATTAGCACTCACGCCGCCACAAGCCATATCTGCATGGCTGATCATCATGATATTGAGACAATCAACGAATCTAGGTGGGGCCTCCGCCTTCCAAGCTCTACATATTTCTCTCCTGGCGATGACAAGCACATAGAACAAAAATTGGGAGGCCATGTCATTCATCAGATATCCCAGTGGCAAGCTGAAGAAGACCAATCTGGGACAACATGTGATTGGCGTTAATAAAACCTCCTCTAAAAACCCGTAAACTGCATCCCAATATCTAGCGATCTCTGGGCAGTCTAAAAACATGTGTTGATCATCCGCTGCCGGGAATTTGCATCTTGGACAATAATAGTTCTCAGCTGTTATCCTGGATAATTTGGCCGGTGTCCAATATACCCTATGGGCTGTGAACAGGTGATTTCTTCTGAGGTTTGCTGGTTTGATTATCTTCTGAGACATAGCGAATGCATCAGCCCAGGTTCTCTGTACCTCTTCTGCACTCCACATTTCCGACTTCACTGTGCACTGCAGGATGACATAATAATGTATCCAATTGCATATGCATCATGCAGCCCTGAAAAGTCTGAATTATCTCTTTTTTCTGGGTGCATCCGCCTCCAGGAGTCCACTAAACCCCATATGTATTACTATTTTCTATATTGCCTAGTCACCCAATGCACTGATGAATCCATCAGGGCTGGGTGTGATCTATCTCGGTCTGGGTCAGCAACACAATTAAACTCTCCTTCGATGAGGATATTCTGTGTCATGTACGGTGCCAATATTCTTGACACTACATTAAGAAACCATCCTTTTCCGCGTTAGGAGCATAGACCCCCCCACTATAGCCAACTCTTGTCCAGCAGAGCACCCCAACAGTACCACACAGATTCCTTTTGGATCAATTGATTCACCTGTTTTCCGAAAACCCATGTCAAATACCAAAACCATATCAAAACACCCTTGTGAAAGCAGAGTATGCTGCAGCACAACTGGCCCACCATTTCTTATGTAATACTTCCCTTTCTGAGGCTGAGAGATGGGTCTCCTGCAGTAATGCAACATGCTCGCCCTGTCTTTTCAAATATGCATGGACTCTATAGCTCTTAGTCATGTTGTTCAGTCCCGCACATTCCAACTAATAAAATTGTGGGGACGCTGTTTGCCAAACCTGACCGGCGCTGCTATTGACAAAGGGCTCCTTGAACCCACGCCTCGCGGAACCCGCTCCGCGGGTCCCGCTTCGGATTTTTGCCTGTCTAACTGCTCCTGGCTTACCTGCTTGGCTGTTCCTGTGGGGGCGTGTGAGGCGTCTGAGGCTGCAGGGCTGCGAGCGCGAACCGGGACTCACCTTCCCAGGAGTCCCGGTCCCAGAGGCAGAGTCACCTGGCCCCGCTCTCCCTGAACGCCCCGCCCCCACCTTCCAACAACTGAAAAAGCGCCTGGATCCTTCCTTTGTGGGACGCTGTTTGCCAAACCTGACCGGCGCTGCTATTGACAAAGGGCTCCTTGAACCCACGCCTCGCGGAACCCGCTCCGCGGGTCCCGCTTCGGATTTTTGCCTGTCTAACTGCTCCTGGCTTACCTGCTTGGCTGTTCTTGTGGGGGCGTGTGAGGCGTCTGAGGCTGCAGGGCTGCGAGCACGAACCGGGACTCACCTTCCCAGGAGTCCCGGTCCCAGAGGCTGAGTCACCTGGCCCCGCTCTCCCTGAACGCCCCGCCCCCACCTTCCAACAACTGAAAAGGCGCCTGGATCCTTCCTTTGTGGGACGCTGTTTGCCAAACCTGACCGGCGCTGCTATTGACAAAGGGCTCCTTGAACCCACGCCTCGCGGAACCCGCTCCGCGGGTCCCGCTTCGGATTTTTGCCTGTCTAACTGCTCCTGGCTTACCTGCTTGGCTGTTCCTGTGGGGGCGTGTGAGGCGTCTGAGGCTGCAGGGCTGCGAGCGCGAACCGGGACTCACCTTCCCAGGAGTCCCGGTCCCAGAGGCTGAGTCACCTGGCCCCGCTCTCCCTGAACGCCCCGCCCCCACCTTCAAACAACACGGCCCATTGGACCCTGGCCCATAAATATTGGAGAGCGACGCTGCGCGGGAGCGCGCGGGAGCGCCCGGGGCGAAGACCGGGCAAAGAGCGGGCCGTTTGACGCCGTTCGAGGACATAGAGGACTGGACTGGCCCACCCCCTTTTGCTCGATATCTTCGGAAACCATCTCAACAACCGAGAGGTAAATACTTATCTTCGTCTCCATCCACTTAGCGCTATGAATACAAGGGTAACCCGTAGTAAGACCTCTAAAGGTGGGTCACAAATTAGTGGTCCCATGGATGACTTTATTACCCGCACTAATATAGCCATAGACGAAGAGATATCTAAACTCCAAACCCGGGTCTCATTAGAACTAGAAGCTGCCAGAAGAGTGTCCCAAGTCATTGCACTTTCTAAAAAATCCTCTCTAGGCCACATAGCCACTTCAGTCACCCCCGAGCGACCAGCCCGCCCTCATTGTATAGTCACTCAGGTCGATGTTCATCATTCCCCGACCCCTGCTATTTTCCAACTGGCCCTAGGAAGCAAAGATGAGGTAATTCCACCGACACCACCTAGTGTGTATAACCCTGTCCCCATTGTACCCCCTCTGATAACTCTGTCTAATACTAATTCTAGTGGCAAGCAACCAAAAAGGAAACGCAATTCTCGCTCTGCCTATTTCCGCAAAAAAGCGAAAATTGTTGTTCCCAAAGATCTGCCAATGACTAATGTCACAGCAATTAATGCTGGTGCAGAGCGTTCTCTTAACAAAAAAAATTGTAGAACTTGTCAGATTACTTATCTTTTTTGTCTCTTTTGCATAATGGACCATTGGACTTCCTAACCTACCCACCCTGATCCAACTCCTCAACTCTCCAGCCCCAGGACAAGAAGGAACTCACGCCCCATCCAAACTAAAAAACTCTCATTTTCCATACTGCGTATAAGGGGTTACACCCATACACCCGCCACCCCGCCGCCCTTCACACCATCTACCTCACATTCAAAATATAGTTGTCCACCTCATCTCCTACAATTATGATATTTATATTTTCCAATAATCTCAAAATTGTTCTACAGCACTTGTTGGAATTATATTGTGGCTATTTTTTTTATTTCATCAGAAGTGCCTGGTGTGACATATGGCTCAGAACTAGATGTGTTCTGCTCATCCATTTCCTTTGTCTTGTGGGCAATATGCATTGCTACAGCACAATAGTTCACCTCCGACACATCAGCCCAATGCATTTCACTTCTTGATAACGATGCTTATATGAAGTTGCCTGACTTTCTAAATGAAGACTCGCCTTCAACAGCGATGCATTCCCCACTTTGTTCTATGCATCGTCTGTGAGCAACAATACAACCAAGGTACTGTCAGCGAGTATGCATGATTCCAGATCCCGGACCACACTCAATTGAAGTTGGGCTGAACTTTAGGATTTGCACCCGTCAGGAGCGACCAGATAGCCCCAGATAGAGATCTGCATTTTGGTTTAATCTTACAAAATTCATAACTTGACTTGTGAATGTTGAATTGTTATTGTTTTGGTCTTAGTTTACTTAGATAAATATTTGCTATTTTTCTAAGCTGGGGTGGAGTACTTTTGTGGTGTTTTCACGGTGTTATAGCATGTCCAAATACTTGCCTCTAAAGTTTAGCCTAATTGCTCTGTTCCAAGCTTCCAGAAGGTGAGCACAGGTAAACCTTAAGTGTGTACTACACTTACCCTGACTAGGATTGTGGCTCCTGCTTGGACAGAGTGTATACCTCTGTCAACCAGAAACCCAATTTCTAACACAATGTTTCAAACCTCTTGAACTATAATGACTGTTGGACTTGACCCTTTTGGCAGGTTCACCCCTGAACATTTTGCCTTAAGCTCTGATTTAGTGATAGTGATTTTTGGCCTCTGTGCACTTTAGCACTGTGGCCCAGTGTAAGGTGTGTGCGCTCTCAGAGTGCGTGGAGTGAGATTGGCCTGCCCTCCCATAGGAATGCATGGTGATATGTCTGTCCATGGTAATTCCTTATATGAGAGGAGTGCAGGTGCGAGTTTAGTATGTGTGAACTCATGAGAATAAATGCTGCGCAATGGTGTGCGCAGATTTATGGTGACTGGTAGAGAAATGTCACTTTCAGAAGTTGGCATTTCTGTGTGCTGTGTGTCTGCCTGCCTGATGTGAATTGTATGTCTGGCTTGTGATTGACAGGTGCTGGATTATCTGGGTGGCTCTACGAGCCAGGATGAGTCTGACCAGTGGTGAATAGGGAGATCTACATGTAGATGGGAGGGAGGAGTTGCACCTGGGACCTGAATAGGACTGTGCGTTTCCTCCGCAATGACGGCTCTGCCCCCTGTGGTGCGTCTAATCCCTGAGCCCCCACCTGACGAAGGAGAGAGAAGCTGAGCAAAACAAAGTGCTCCAAAGCTCCCCTGAACCAGTTGCATCTGGTTCCCCCATGCCCTGCACCTTTACACAAAGGGATTTCCTAATATAAATACAGGGGCTGTGACCCCAGAAAAATGTTCAGTTCCTGTTCTGCTCCTGACGAAGCGGGACTTGCTGCTGGTGGGGTCCAGGAAGGACCGCCATGGGGGCTGCCTCTCTGCTGGAGGGCCCTGTGTGCTGGCCCCTGGGCCCTGCATTGCCCCTGGATGCCTAAAGGACTATTGGGACCTTGTGCCTATTTTCTTTATCCCTAAGGACTTTGTGTTTTACCTCAAGTGCCTGTGAGCGCTTTACTTTGGTTTCCTAGGAGCGCTTTTCATAGCGCCGTGCTCCCTGAAGCTGAGGAGAAGCACTTCTGTCCCTTGTAGGGGGAATCCCCGGCATAGGGATTTCCCCTCATTGTTGGGTTTTTGCGGGTGCCCACCCCGCAGTTGCAGCCGCATCGACGCTGTTTAGCGAAGCCGGAGACCACCCGGAATCAACGCATTTTTCTAATCCTGGCAGGAGCCGACCTGCATTTTTGTCCTATCGAGCGGGTGCCCACCCTGCTGTGATGCCAAGTTTGCCTTTAATAAACGCGGGTGCCCACCCTGCTTATTTTGTGATAAGTAATTGAGCGAGTGCCCACCCGCATTGCGCCCGAAGAAGATCACCGCTGCCGGCCCGATCGAAACCGGAAGTCAGGCAATATGTTGCCTGATGTGGGGCGGGACTTCCGCTTTGAAGGGAGAAGTCCCGCATCCCCGGAATCGCTGAGTCCCGGGTCCCAGGAGGGGGCCCGGGTGAAGAGAGGCAGCTGGTGCAGGCTGCGCCTGTCCCTTGTCCCCGCTGGGGCTCCCGTGGTGAAGAGGAAGCACCGGCGGCAGAGAGGAAGTGCGATTTTCAAGTCCCGGTTCCCAGGAGGGGGCCCGGGTGAAGAGCAGCAGATAGCAGTGCGTGACTCCCATGACCGAGGAGAGATCCCCGCGTCGTGCCTGCAGACAAGGAGAGCAGGCGAGTGGAGATGGCTGGGGGAGCAAAGTCGATGCACCACACCGGTGTCTCTTTCCCGAGCAACCCTGCTTCACAGAGGGCTGCTCCAACACGGGGCACAGATGTTTATTTGACGAAGAGGGCATGTTTGTTTAAAGAGCGAGGGTGCTCCAAGGAGGGGGGATATTTGTTTTTTCCCCGTGTTGGCCACTTTCTGACAGTTGCCCCGCTTGACAGGGGACAACTGCAACGATAGGGGGGCAAGTGTATTTAAAAGCCCTAGTGAGGCCCCGAGGGCAAGCCTAGCCGGGCCCTTGATATGAGTTTCAGCTGCCCTGCTAGAGTGCAGGCAGCTGCAACGTGTTGCATTGATTCCGCTGGCATATTAAAAGCCCAGGCCCTCATTTGATATTTACAGCTGACCAGCAAGTAGTGGGCAGCTGCACCGTTTAGGCTAATCTTTATTTTAGAGCATTTGTTGGAAGTTAGGAGTGAGATGCACTCCTCGCCCCCATCCATTCACAGCTGCGCAGCACTTAGTGCCAGCTGCAACGTTTAGGCCTGTGCAGATTGCGCACCCTTGACTTCCGCTGCCTGGGGCATTTGAGCCTTTTTGAGATGGCCAGGGGTACAATTAGGTTTGTAGGGAGCCAGGCCCTAATGCAATTTATAGGGTACTAGGAAATGTAATGTATGTAGTATGATTTACGCACCCTGTTTGATACCTCTAAATGTGTTTCTATGATTATGAGGTTGTTTTGCATATCATGGTTTATGTTAGTGAGATTATGTTTCCCTGCGTCATTTATGCCCCTAATGTGACTTATGCTTAGGAGGTTAGGGTCTAATGTGTTTAGACTTGTGAGAGGATTGCATAATGTGTTTATGCTGGTGAGGTTGGCACAGAATGTAATTTGCGCCTGATGTGATACTGTGCATAATATAGTTTATGTTACAGGCTGATGCTAAGCACAGTAATTACCAGTGCTTACTGGTTCTACGTTTATGATCTGTTTTACTTTTACTAAGTTCGCTTTGTGATGGTTCTGAAAGTGGTCCAGTGGGCCCTGTCAGGTGTAAATAATCCCTTGTAGATATGACCCAGTGCCAGGTGGCACCATGTATATTATGTCTTTACTATTCTAATGTTTTGTGAGAATACAAAGGCTATTTTTGATATAACCTTGTGTGAAGTTTATTTTGTAGTGTGCCTGGGATGTTGGTGCTGTGTGGTGTACAAATTGCTTACACAGGGCCTCCGGGATAAGCCTGACTGCTTGTGCCAAGCTACCAAGGGGGTGAGCAGGGGTTATATTTGGTGTGTAACTCTCTTGCCCTGACTAGAGTGGTGGTATCTGCCTGGCTTTGGTGCAAGCTTCAGCCAACCAGAGATCCCATTTCTAACAATTACCTTTTTAAAAGTTTACAGGTTGGTGTATTATACTGCAAAGCA
Organism: Lissotriton helveticus; assembly: GCF_964261635.1. Lineage (NCBI taxonomy): Eukaryota > Metazoa > Chordata > Amphibia > Caudata > Salamandridae > Lissotriton > Lissotriton helveticus. Next base: position 1,229,026,567 of record NC_136057.1, on the reverse strand, counting down.
CTGTTTGGGTGAAATTAAGGGCCTCATTATGATGTTGGTCGGTAAGCCTCTGACTGCTCATCAGAGGCTTACCTGACCGACATTGTAAGCTTACAGTCTGACGGCCGTATTTCAACGTCAGCGGTCAGAGTGTACACCGGCTGGTCAATCTGACTGTGTTCTGATGAGCTGAAGGAGCCTGTAGGCCAGTCAGATATCTATCAAAATCCCTTAAGGACAGCGTTTTCGCCATCAGGGCTATGATGTTGGTTTCCAACAGCCTTTCCATGTCGAGCTTTCTGACATGGAAAGGCTGTCATAAACTGACTTTGGTGGCCCCTAGCAGAGCCGCCATCCCTCCGTGGCCTACGGTTGTGGGCCGGAAAATCCCTGCACCGTGTTACCAAATGAGAGTTTTGCATTGAAATCAGGTGTTTGCAACCCCGTTGGTTCCCAAATTGAGATGGGGTCGGTCGGAGGCAACTAATAGGGCCCTAAATGTTTGAAATGCAGATTGGAATAAACAGACAAGGAAAACATATTTGCATATTTCATGGATGTTGATTAGGGGAATGGAAAGTTGCAAACTTTTCTCTTATAAATGTACATTTTCACTAACGACAAAACATGATTTTGGCATAAAACAAGCTGAGTTAGTCCTTTCCAAAAAAGTTGAAGGTCAGAATTTTTATAGCGGAAATGTTGCCTAATGTAATTATTGTGTGTGTGTAATTATTGTGTCCTCAATGTTGTTTGCAAAAAAGATGACTTCACTGTGCATAGGTTTTCTAATATTAACTCTGATGGGTAAATATTTTTATAAAAGATATTTAGGATAGAATATTTTTGACGGACGATATTAAGGCAATTTCATTCTAGTGCCATACCGCCCAAAGAGGACTTTAACTACCAGGGTATTATACTAGGTACATACAAGTGCTGGCACCATAAGCTGTACTTGATTGCAGCCGTGTAAAATACAGAGGATTCCATGTATTCTAAACCTCCTGGGTGACTTAAATGACCTAATGGATGCTAGCTGAACCTTGTGTAGACTGCAAGCATCAACGGAACCCTTACATTAAAAAACCTAATTTATTTGTGGATTTGTAAGTGAGGGGTCCATTGGATGTGCCCTACAGCAATAGCCTAATAAACCCAATTGATAGGATATGCCTATGGAAAGACTCCCTGATTGCTGGATGAACTACAATACACTTGAAAACTCTTATGAATTAGGCCATAACTTTAAGCAACTATCAGAAAACTAGCAGATGTACCAAAAAGGGTTAGTTGCAAAAGAAAAGGTCAACACAAGGAGAAGGGCATGTGTAATTTGGTGTATATTAGGGGAGAAGGAGAAACACCACCACTAAATATCTGATGTACTGCAGGCTCACTGAAGTGAAGAGAAAGGTGGAAATGCACCATGGGAACCTGTGAGCTTCAGGACACCGAAGACCTCTACTAGTAAATTGGGGATTGGGGATTTGGAGTCCTGGAGAAGGGGCACAGCAAGACCTATCATACAGCGTATTCTTTCCCCAGTAAAACTGTGCATTTGTTGGGCAACATAACCATCAGAAATGTGCGAGACTGACTCCATGATCACCATCCGGATATGTTGGCCTAAGCCCCTCTGGCTTACAGAGCACCATCTGTATCCCTAACCTCATATGGTAACAAATGGATGTGCAACCTCTGAACATTACAACTCTGACTCCCCAAGGAAATCATCATAACAGATATAGAACTCTTTTTCCTTGTTATTTATGCATACCCAAAGAGATACACAAGAAATACACAGTAAAGCGTTTCAACATTTATTGAAGTATTGTGATTATTCAGTAAAATACTTGTGCTGTAATGATCAGTAGAATGAAACTGAAAAATGTGATTAGCATTACTCGAATGGTGAAAAAATACACAGTTCAACCATTTCGCTGATTACAGAGAATATATGGTTGCAAACAAGTACTGCAATATTTTGTACGCCTACCTTATGCACCCTAACCTATCATGTCTAGGTTAAGTGAATCTGCCAAATCAATGTGCGTTGAGCTAACTCTCAATGCCTGTGGGTTAGTGTGATCAGGCTTCCCACCTTTGTAGAGAGCTGGGCCGCGTTCCCTCACATTAGGTAAACAGGAATCAGATGGGTTGGAAGTCTGGCATGTAGGTGACCTCTCAGTGCCAGTGAAATACTCCTGTGTCTAACCAAAGGATCATTGTTGTATATATAATACCATCATCTACGTTACCATGCCGAAGTCACAGTCAGGCTACTATTGTTTATTCTATTGTGATAGCTCTGTTGCCGAGCAGCCAAAAGAAATACCAACATCTTGTGTGATGAACGTATGTCTTGTACAGAATTTTCAAGGTATTTTGATAGGGTACCTACAAGGTTGCAGAGTAAGCTAACTAAGGGCCTGATTATGATGGCGGTGGGACCGCCACTGTCAGGCTGTTATTGGCAGGCCCACCGCCACAGGCCCCTGTAGGTCTGCACACAACATTACGATGCAGCAGGTGGAGGCATTTGGCGAAGGGACCAAGGGTTCCGTGAATAAAACTTTGACCAAGTTTAGTTTGGACTCTATCCCCTCAACCAGCTCAGTTGCACCCTCTGGGAGACATGCAGTGGGTATTAAACCTAATTATATTGAGTTAGTCCAAAGGCCTGCGCCCAACTATGAGCCACCGTCTCAGGGTAGGAATCATGGTCACCGAGAGGCTAACAAGGTAACAAATAACTGTAGACTCAAATTGCCACCAGAAGCAACACCCTTAGTTGCTATTCTTACAGGGGTCCTCCCGCTTAGAGAGCACTGTCTGGAATCTACCACTGAGTTGTTAACTTTGATAGTGTAGACATAACGGGGCAGCTATTTCATGAAGGCCCTAAGGAGGTGAGGGGGGTATTAGAGTCCAACGCCTGAGTTTTTTTTATCCACCACCCGAAGGGGGAAAAGCTATGGGGCAGATTTCACCAGGGTATCTGGCCTACAGTAGATAGATGTGGGAGTTTTTCTCCTCGTCCTAGTAACCAGTCGCCTGATACGCTTGTCTGCAGGTCATTGACCTCACCTAAATTGCTTACTATGTCCATGATATGGTTGAAGGTGAAAACAACACAGTTTTCCAAAATAGATTTCTGCCATGAATAACTCTCCTAGATGAAAATGATTGACTGGAGCAGCCTCCTAGTTATCGAAGCCCCATTAGTGATACCGTTATTGGACAGGGGACTGGCGAGATTAATTACTCTAACTGTAAGATTATTAGTTGGAATATAGCAGGACTGAGAAGCAAAAAAGATGACTCCAGTTGGCTGGATTGTATAAAAGAATATGACATAATGAGCTTACAGGAGACCTGGGATCAGGAGAGCAATTTCTGGGTGGATGGGTTTAAATCCTATGATGTGCCCGCATTGCCTTACTCGTCAGGCAAAACAAAAGGGGGTCTCCTAATGTTAATCTCACTTAAATTTTCATGAACCCATAGAAGGGTGGATGTTGCTTCTCATAATTGTTTGGCAATTGAATTAATAATTAACAATACATCCAAAATGTTGGTGGTCAATGTTTATAATTCCAGTGAGAATAGCTTTTTAAAAGGAACATTTGTGTATTCTGGAATGTTTTTTAGAGGAGTACAGACTGAAGCAAACCACTTATCATTCTATCATAATTATGGGCAATTTTAATATTCATTTATGTGACATGAACTGTCAGGTTGAAGACTTTTTAGGGCCGACAAATTCTTCCATTCCTCATTTTGAGCATACACAGTATGGGGAATGTCTGGAGGATGTTTTGGCTGTAGTACACCTTATCAAACCTAGCTCTGATAGAGGCAAGGATCCACACTTTCAAAGCGCGAGGGCAGGATGCTATAATAGATTATATAGTCACAGCCCCCATTTTGCAATATTTTCTTTTTTTTAAACATCATATTATTAACAAAAAACTAAAGACTTTCCGTTCAATGAGAAAATATACTTAGCAGTGGATCAGTCAAAACAGTTATATAGCATTATTCATACTGTACAGTTACTTTAGTTTTCTAATAGCCCGTAGCACTCCCGGTTTACCCCAGAGCCCTTCCGCACCATAGTGGGCAATACCCCTCAATCGGTCAGTAAATCCCCCCGGTATGTCATCCATGCCTCCCAGATCTTTTCCCTCTTACCTGGGCACCCTCTACTCTGATACACAGCGTGTTATGCCCTTTGATACCAGTCGAGATCCTTTTTCAAACCCACTATCAATTGAACCTCACCAGCCCCCAAAGTCTGGCTATATTTTGTTTCGCCACCACGCCCGCTAACGCAAGCCAGGTTGTAGCCCATTGTCACTCCCAGGATAAGCCACCCGGCGTCTACCGGGACCGTGGAGCCCACCACCTCATACATGACCTACGCTATGGCTTCCCATCACTTTTGCATCAGAGGACACACAGGATGTGAAAGAATGTCCCAGTCTCATTACAATCCCCTCAAGCACTTGTCAGGCCCACAGTAGCCAATGCAATACTGCACAGTCCTAGGAGCATAGGAACAATGAAGAATTTGGAGCTCAACTAGGAGGAACTGTGCCCTTACCACAATTTCTCTGGGGCTCTGTTTGGCCTCCACTCAGTCGTCATCTTTGAGGAGGCCTATGTCTGATTCCCAGGCCTCTCGTAATGGTCTCAGGGGGTCTGGCGTGTTGTTTATTAGTTTCCCTTTTGCAATTTTATGTAATCCTCTATAATGCTAGGTGGTCCCATTTTTGTAATCATAACCCAGTCCTTCTGGTGCTCGGCAGGGACTGCGGCTTAAAGGGTAAGCAGGCAATGCAACGTATCGATATCTGTTTAAAACCATCAGACCAGGGATGGAGGTTAAAATGAGACAAAGTAATCCCAGATATTTTCTTTCAGGATCTCTGCGAGAAGGTTGACGAACAGTTAGCAACCTGCCTTGATATATCTAAACAGAGAATTGAGGTACTTGCGGCCTTTGAAGACATTTGCACTCATGTAACGTTAAGCCTCTTCTTGCCCACTAGGACTCGAAAATATCTGGGTGAGGGCTGGTTCGAGGGTTGTTGTGCTGAAGCACACTGTAAGCTCGTAGTTGCACTGAAACAGATTCCACGAGACAAGGTTTATGTAGCCTCGCTAAGAAAGCTGTATAAATCTGCCCTAAATACCCGAAAAAATGAAATCAAAGAGGATGAATTATTAGCAGTGGAAGTCCTAAAGGATAGCTCTAGATTCTGGGCTATCGTTAATAAACCATTTTTTTCTGGAATAGAGAATGCCCCGTTAGAATGTAACATCACAGAAGCACAATTTCTCTCTCATTTTGAGTCCATACACCAGGCCCCTGCTATCTTGGACTCACCTGATAATTTAGATCATATAAGGAACCCTTCCAAATTGGTTTTTGGTGAAGACGTAGTAGAACTGGCTACAAAGCAAATGACCAGCAACAAGGCCCCTGGCCCGGACTGTGTTCCGGCCAGTTTATATAAACAAAATACAATTTTCTGGGCCAAACTTTTGACAAATAATAATAATGTGTCAAGTCAACAGGATTTCCCCACATCGTGGGCATCTTCCTTTATTATCCTAGTTTTAAAAAAAGGCCAGAGAGGAGACCCATGTTGTTATAGGCCGATATCTTTAATTGACTTTGCTGTTAAAGTTTTGGGGAGAGCAATCTTAACTAAGCTAATGGACTGACTGGATGAGAATGGTGTTTTAGCAATCCTCCAATAAGGTTTTAGCCAAGCAAGATGTACATTGGATCAGTGCTTACATTTACACTTATTAGCAGGGAAATACACATTGGCCAAAGCAGGGACACTACAGCTGGCCTTTATGGACCTTTCCTCTGCTTTTGATCTGGAAAATAGATCAAAGCTATGGTCCATTTTGAAAGAGATGGGAATAGATCAATGATTAGTTCACTTCTTGCTTGACTTACACAGGGATCTCTCCACAAGGGTGGGAGTCAACCAAGAAGGTAATTGCACAAAGCACTTTAGGTCCGGAAGAGGTGTCCGTCAGAGCTGCATTTTAGCACCACTGCTTTTTACCCTATATATAAATAACTTAGAAATGTTTTTAGACTCTGCCAGTTTAGATATTCCGCAAGTAGGAAACAGGGTTATCCCTGTGCTACTATACGCTGATAATAGAAAAACAGTGAGCAACCCAATAAACCCTTGAGGGCTTGGGTAATTAAATAGAAGGGTAAATATGCCGTCAAGGGAATTTGTTTGAGTAGTATTTAGTAAGTTGAAAACTGACTTGATAGGATTAACCAATATATCCAATGTGAATTTAATTCCTCAACATTAATTAAACCAACAAAAAAATATATATAACACGTGAAACATGAAAGACGAACACAAAGGTGTAATGAAAAAGAAATTTATCAAGTTCAATGGTCAGAGCTATAATATACAGGTGAAATTCATTCAGTGAGACCATCTTCAGGACAGAAGTCATATGTGTACTGTATAAAAGACCAGCGTAATCTGAAAATATAAATATTTACAATTACATATCCATATTTAATATGTAAATACTGTCCTGAAGATGGTCTCACCAAGTATCATCTAAGAGACCGAAACGTCGACTTTCACCTCATCTATTTCTTGTTTTATTTCATATTGATTTTAGATATGTGTATTTAGGTTTTGTTGAGTCTTTTTTTCAATTAATTTGTTTCTGTGCCCACAAAACCTAGGTATTTCTGAATGAATTTCACCTGTATATTATAGCTCTGACCATTGAACTTGATAAATTTCTTTTTCATTACACCTTTGTGTTCGTCTTTCATGTTTCACGTGTTATATATATTTTTTTGTTGGTTTAATTAATGTTGATGAATTAAATTCACATTGGATATATTGGTTAATCCTATCAAGTCAGTTTTCAACTTACTAAATACTACTCAAACAAATTCCCTTGACGGCATATTTACCCTTCTACTATACGCTGATGACGCTGTATTACTGGCCCGTACAGCTGTAGGGCTTTTGGACTCCTTTGGGGCCTTTATGAAAACACAGGACCTAGTAGTTAACATAACCAAATCACATATGACTATGGGTCAAAGGCCAAGAAAGCCAAAAACATTCTATTGTGAAGGTTCAGAATTGTCTAGGGTGGCCTCTTTCACCTATTTGGGAGCTTTATTCAACAAAAAAGGTTTGTGGGTGCCTCAACAAAAAGCGGAAAAAAATGTGATGGCAAGGTCTACGGCTGCTGTTCATGGTTTTGCGCAGTGATTGGGGACCAGGCCAATCGCAGCTATGCTTAACATTTATAGGTCCAAATGCATAGTCATTGCAACGTATGGAGCTGCCATCTGGGGCTATAAGACAGTGGAGGGGTTACAGACAGTTGAAAATAAGTTTTTACATACTCTTTTGTCGGTCCCCCAATCTACCTCTACTTTCATAACACACCAAGAGCTAGGTGTTAGTTATCTTTCTGATTGGTTAAGGTTGGCCCCAGTGGTTTTTAGGCTTACGACGTGGATCATCCCAGAACTAACTTTGAACCATTAGATCATTAGGGATTGTATCCCCATGGACCGAGCTAGTTGTATTTCTTGGCTACACTATGTTAAGCAAACATTATATAAACCAGGGCACCCAGAACTATTTGACTCCCCGTATAAAAAAAGGAAAAGAGTATCTGTTATGGGCTAAAAAACATTAACTTAATTAAATGTCGGTAGAGAGAGAGGCGAATGAGCTAAAAAAAAAACCTCAGTAAAAGCCTATTTCTTGCTAAAGATTTAACCCTACATGACTTGTCACTAAACCCTTTCATCGCCTGGTTTTAACTAGGTTTTGTTTAACTTGATTCATTTTCTTTTAGGCGATACACAAGGTTGGAACAGGGCATGTGACTAAGGCCCCTGCACATGTGACAATTTTTCATCTCAGGACACTATGCACTTTATAATGTTTTGTGATCATTATAGTGATATCCATAGGAGGTTTTTACTCCCAATTATGAGAGGGAAAGCTTTTACTCAGGTTAGGCCTGCCTTACTCTATCTTCAGATGCTAAATGACCTATGGGTGATATTTAATATTGCGAGTTACCTAGTGGCTGCCATTAGACTTAGAAGAAAACGGTATTCTATGACAAGCATTTTAGGAGTACCCGCTATGATTAAATCATTACCGTTTTTATGCTGGCATATTTAACTCTGAACTATTTTTAACTGAGCTATTTATTAAGTATGTATGTATTAATGGTATTTCGGATTTTTATGTGTATCAATGAACTCTGACTTTGTAATGTTTTTTAAGTCACCCGTATTCAATGATGATTTGTATTTTAGATGTTTTTATGAATGAATGAATGATTGGGGCCTTAAATAGTGCAATTTTGCCCAAAGGCGTCAAGGTGCTGAGGATGGAAAGAAAAGGCTGAATGAGAAAAGAGGAGGACTATCGGCTAAAGGTAGGCTTCACTGAAGAGTCAGGTCTTCAAAGCCTTCCGGAACTGGGAATGAGAGGGTTGATCCCTAAGTTCAGCAGGAAGGGCGTTCCACATCCTAGGGACAAGGGAGAAGAAAGCCCTCCCCCCCCATCTTGCCTTCAAAATTCTGGGAACAGCAAGAAGGTTTTTGTTCGCGGAGCGGAGGGTCCTACCAGGGACATAAAGGGACACAAGAGAACTGATGACTTCCGCCCCGAGCCCACAAAAAAGCACGATGAGTGAGGCATAAGGCCTTGAAGTCAATCCTAGCCTGCATGGGGAGCCTAATGGCTGAGCCTGAAGAACGCTTAGGGGCGTCAACAACGAACCTCGCGGCTGCGTTCTGCACAATTTGGAGGTGCTGGACAAGTTGTTTGGTAATTCCTAGATAAAGAGCGTTACAATAGTCCAGGTGGGAGACTATGAGGGCTACCGTAACTTGTTTACGGGCTTTGATAGAGAGGTAATGTGCAATTTTCTTCAAAATTCGCAGAACCCCACAGCAGGTTGAGGCCGTCCTGCTTACCTGCTTGTCGAAAGAGAGTGTGGAGTCAAAGATGACGCCCAGATTCCGAACGGACTGGGTGGGTGTGGGGCAGACACCGAGAGCAGGGGGCCACCAGTCCGCCGACCAAATCTCCTGCTTTCCTCCAAAGATGATCACCTCTGTTTTCTACCCGTTAAGTTTGAGGTAGTTTCTTACCATTCACTCCGCCACTGCCGGCATACAAGCTTTAAAATTAAGGGCAGTAATGTCAGCGGTATGTGAGATGGAGACCATGATCTGGGTATCGTCAGCGTAGGATACTACTTCCAGACCAAAGGATCTGACAAGCCTGGCCAAAGGAGTTACATAAATATTAAAGAGTGTGGGGCTCAGGGACGAGCCCAGAGGAACCCCGCACTGCACAGGCTTGACAGGGGAGAGATGATCGCCCAACTTGACCCTTTGTTCGCGCTGAGTCAGGAACAATGTTAAAAGGCTAAGCGCTGGTCCGTCCACTCCTATTTCCCGCAGGCGCCCAGCCAGAATGCCACGGGACAGAGTGTCGAATGCGGCAGTGAGGTCGAGCAGGACCAGCAGGGTAGTCTGGCCACTGTCGACCTTCGCACGTATGTTATTGGCGACAATTGTCAGGGCGGACTCGGTGCTATGGGCTTTACGAAAGCCGTGTTGGGACGGGTCAAGTAGGCAGACATCTAAAAAGGCGCTCAGATGAGTGTTTAAGTGAGTGTCTAAGATGTTCGCTGGGGCAGGGAGCAGGGAAATGGGGTGAACATTTTTGAGAATACCAGGATCTAAGGTGGGTTTCTTAAGGAGGGGCTTGACGATGGCCAATTTCCAGGGTTTCGGGTAAACTCCCTCACGAATAGCTTGATTGATCACCTCTAGAAAGGGAGGAGGTAAGACATCCCTGCATTCTTTGAAAATTTTAAGAGGGCAGGGGTCAAGAGGAGATCCAGACCTCAGGTTGTCCAGAAGCAAATTGATTTGTTCTAAGGTAAGCAGAGGGAAGTTAGTGAGATAACCCCCCGGAGGTAAGATGGAGGTGACAACAGGTGAAGGAATCTCCGAGTCAGAGGGGGGCCCTAAATCATGATTAAGAGCTTCTAGACCCGAGTAGATGTTCGTGATTTTCTCATGGAAATAGGTAGAGATTTTATCGCAAAGGCCCTGTGAGGCCTCAATGGGGTCAGGGGATTGAAGGGCACAGAGAGAGTCCACAATTTTGAAAAGCTCCCGAGGGGAGCTAAGAGAGGTGGTGATCTTAGTAAAGTGGGATTTCTTTTCTCCCAGCACAGCGGCTTTGTATTCCTTGAGCAACCTCTTGTGGATGTGTTTTTCATGAGGGGCAAGGTGGAGTATCCAGAGCCTGTTCTGCTTTCTGCAGCCCTGCCTAAGTATTCTGAGAGTGTCTGAGAACCAGGGTGCTGTGGGGCGTTTCCTTGCAGTATAATGCTGCTTTAGCGGGGCCAAAGTGTCAACGGCTTTAGAAATAGCATTGTGGAGGGCGAGGGCCGAGGTGTCAGTTCCCCCAGCGAGAAGGGGCACAGAACTGGGCAACAAAGGGGCCAGAGTTTCATTGTTTATCCCCTGAAAATTTCTCTTTAATTCCCATCTGCGAGAGGCTCCCTGCGCAGTATTGGAGTGAGGGAAGGAGAAGGCAAAGGGGACAGCAGACTGATCTGACCAAGATAACGGGAGGGGGGTCCCTATCATTAATCTAGGGTCATTGGAAAAGACCCCGTCCAACGTGTGTCCAGCAGAGTGAGTGGGCCCAATCACAATTTGTGTTAGTCCACAGGAAGTCATGGAGTCCAACAAATGGGTAGTATCTCTTGAGGTGTCATCCTCCAGATGGAAATTAAAATCCCCTAGGATGGTTAGATTTGGCCTATCCATATAGGGTTCCAGAACTTGCGATAGGTCATGACCGAAGCTGGACCTGGGGCTCGGTGGCCTGTAGATCAGGATGCCCACAAAGGAGATAGTAGGAGTGGGGCTGAGGACAAAATACATAGCCTGAAAAGAAACTGCGGGGAGATGTTCGATATGACATTTTATTGATGTTCTGTGAAGTATTCCTAATCCCCCTCCTCTCCGGACCTGCCTGTCCATTCTAGCAAGGGAATATCCTTCTGGAATGGCATTTACAAGTTCAGGCCCAGAGCACTCAGAGGCCCAGGTCTCAGTAACAAATGCCCATGCGGGGTTTCTTTCTGAGATGAAGTCCCTAAAAGCAAAGTTGTTTTTGACTAGGGACCTAGCGTTAATGAGGAACCCAGTCTCAATGATTGGCAGGGAGGGCTCAGTATTCTCAGCCCTAAGACATTTATGGGGCGGCGTGAGGCGGGGTAGGATGGAGTTTCTCACAAAGCAGTGGCACGAAGGATTTTTAGGAAGCAACTCGGGGGTGAGTGTGTGGTGACAGCTCTTAATGGGGGGTTTAAGTGCAGTTAGCATATGAGAATCGTAGTAGAAGCTGGCGTGGGCGTGGCTGACAGGTCAGACAGCCGTCCCGGCCCCCGGCGCTTCCTTAGCGCTGACGGGCGCAGACGGGCAGGACTCTGGCATGACTCCGACACAGATCCGGCACGTCCGCTGGTCGCGTCCGCTGCACGGAGACATGACCGTCCCTTTTTATGAGCAGCTAGAGCGTCAGAGCGCTGGCACACACCCAATATGGCCGCTAAAATTCTTCGTCAACCCGGGACCGGACTGCTCAGCGTCAACACTCGGCTGAGAGTGGCCCAGGAAGCGAGGAGAAGGGGGGAGGTGGTAGCAGGTAAAAAGCTTTGTCAGTCAAGCCGAAATAATAATATTTAAAGCACACAAGATAATCGCGGCACAGCAACCTCCCGGCTTACGCCTCAGGAGGGAAATGAACACACAGCGTAATCAAGCGCAGGGATCAAGAATGCCCCTTTTATGAGCAGCTAGAGCGCGTCAGAGCGCTGGCACACACACCGCCTCAGGAGGGAAATCAACCCACAGCCTTATGGTGTTGTGTAATACGTTGTACATTCTGTACTTTTATGGTTTTGAGTAACCGAATAAAGTGGTTTGACTGACTGGCCATTCCTTTTAATAGTTAATAAAGTTGCAGCCAATTTTACTTTGGTATGAAATCTGGACTTCAGAACACACAGGCCTAAATCGAGCTATAATCAGGGATTGTCTCAAATAGTGTATATCGTGGTTGGCCTATGTCCAACACTTTTTCTGTGATACGGGCCAGCCCAAATATTTTGAGAAGAAACATTAGATATTATTAGTAGAAGTATCTTGAAAAAAAGAAAGGAACAACACACCTGGAAACCTTTAGCTTGGTAACTGATGTTCATAAACCTAGTGTTTTAAAAAGATCAATTGATTTTAACCACTTTTGACATGCAACCTTACCTTAAAATTGTACTAAACGCAAGGCAATGGTTTGTCTTGACCCGCCTAACACTGGATATATTTTATCAACTAACTAGCTTCCCAAAAATGAACGACTGATCTATTAATTCGGCCAATTGGTCCTGCGATGACTCTATGCCCCAGAACACTATGAATGTTGTTCTTTTCTGTAAATTCTATAGTCAACTTAGGAAACGTTACATCCTGCCGATAATTAGACCACTCTGCTTTACATAATGTCCCCCTGCATATTTATATTTACAATCACTGAATACCTTTGAGATTAGTTGTGGAATGTCATCTTTTTTATGGGCTATTTTTTATGCCAGGAAGAATATTCAATTAGCCCTTGATTAGAATAGGGAATTGGGTGCAAACTCTCTGTGGATCCAGGTAGTGAGTTCTATGTGACTAAAAGAAATTGGTATTGAATGTGTAATACATTGCATCTTTGTGCTCTTTTAATTGAACCTGATCTATGCACCTTAGGACCAGATAAGATGGAGGGCATGGTGGACCCGAAATGAGGTTTTTGTCCTCCTCTTGTGCACTGGTTCTGCTTAAGCATAGGCCAACAGTGCCATGGGAATTTGTGCTGCTTTGTCTTCCTATGTTGAATTCAAGTGAAATTGATGAATCAGTTTACCTAAACATGAATGTATCTTGTATTATTTTTTATTTTGTCCTTAATAGTTGTACATTAATTCCTACATTACTGATACTTGGTGAAATCTGTAATAGATTTCATATGTTTCTAACACTGACTGATGGAGTCTGGTATTAATACCTTTTTCTTAGCAACAAATTAATTAGGAACGCGTTTTATATAGTGAGCCCTTTGAAATATCTGGGTAGGACATGCATTCAAGTGTCGGCCCTCTGAAATTTGACAGCAATATGATCTAATAATTTTACCAGTTTACCAGTTTTTATACTCTATTTTCTTTTATGCCTGCTCTTTTGTCCTACGGTATGAATTGCATATTGATGTTTGTTCCCATTGTGCATTGCTTTTATGGATGTTTTATGCTTCTGAATACATTTATTAAAGAAAGAAAAGTAGTCTAGGCATAACTTCCTAACACTAAGTTTTTACCACCTCGAGTGTTGTGTCTGCACGTAACGTGAGTCTGGTCTAATAATCCGCAATCCTTTGGTGTTGTCAAAAAATAGGCCTGACATCTATTAGTATCTAGCAGCTACACTAACTATCCCTCTTGATTGGTTGATAAAGAAATTTATGTTCCAGTGCGAAGCATGCTGTCTAATGTTTCCTCTGTGTACCTTTTGAACTGTTGCCAGGTTGTTAACAGTGCAAATGTGGAAATGTTTGGTGCATTTAAATCTTTTATCTTGGCAGGTCCACGGCAGGATGTTTGCTGCACAGTCTTGTCCAGGAAAATCACTTGTAGTTGTATAAGGTATAAAACCTTGTTCCACTGAACCTGCAAATCCTTAGTTCCTCAAATGGATTTCTTTATCAACATTGTCTTTCCAAAAGTCAAACCCTTATACAGACTGCTGGAAATGAAAGAAGCAGAATAATCAGCTTAGTGCCAGTAAGCATAGTTTTCTTAGCCTGTGAGGGCATCAATTTATAATAATGAGGCTCTTGGCCAGCCGGATTTTGACTCGAACAATGTACACAGTTCTGTGCAAATGCTTTTGAGCTACCACTTAGTGTTGTAGGACAGTGTCCTCATTGTGTGTAATTAAATATTGCTCACAGAGTACTTGCTTTGTGCAGGAAATGGTGACCATGATGGTGAAAACAGAACATTTAATCATAACTAGCCATACTATCATACATTTCATTTCCATTAAAAACTGTTGAATGCTGTAGATCATCAACTATTTTACATACTGTATTGATGTCCCAATCATCAGAGATAGTACCAGGAGTGATAAAGTCAAGCAAAGAAATGTTGATACATATGAAATCTAAATTGCTTCTGTAGGTCCAAAGATATTATAGGATACTTTATCCCAAACTATTCCATCAGGAACCAGAACAGCAGAAATGTTCACCATGGAAAGGTCTCTTCATACTTTGTGTGATGAGGAATGGGATGTTAAAACCAAGTTAACCAGTTCAACTGTCATAAAAGCAATCCAAATAAACACGATAAGTGATGCAATTGTAATCCAAATGTATGTTCATGGAGGGAATAAGTATGTCTTTTTCGGCGAAATGTAAAATGAACGTAGCCTACCTCAGGCAGTAGTGGAAGTGGGTTAGATGTATATACAAAGAATAAGTTAAACGATGATTTAGAGACTTTTGTGGGATAGTTGCTTTCATATTGCTGACTAGCCATTGTTCATACATCGAGTTCATTGTTCATCGTTTAACTTAGGTAAGAGGGTTCTAATAAGAATCTTCCCTCATGTAACAAATGTGGTAACAATTGTATCGATCATGGCGGCGAGAGTATAGACAGTTAGAATCGGAAGAAGAAACATCGTATGACTGATGACACCACCTCGTAAACTATTCTCATTGGAGAGCGACAGAGCTCTAATTCGCATATGGTGAAAAACACTAGGATTCTCCACAGCAAAAGTTGTAAGTGGATGCATGTTGAGATTGAACCATCTTGGTGAGTTCTGGGGCTCCCACAATGTGATCTGAATTAGGTATCACTTGATCCCCCATTCCAAGAATCTGAGAAAATATAATGTGTTTTGCACTTAACTAGTAGGAGTATTGTGCTGGAGATCTTTCAGCACGTGTGTGATGCCTCGATCTATCCTCATACTTGAATCAGACTGCAGCAGTTTGCACTGTTGCCTTTGCAGCTTCCTCACATATGGAATTGCCTACAATGTGCATTTCTTCAAGCTGATGTCTTGGTGTGTGTATGACACAAGTCTGAGACAAACACTGTTTGAGTTTTGCCACCTGTTCCCAAAGCAGCTTGTGCTTTATGGTGTACCCTTTGGAATCTCTGAATCCATTCTGTAAGTAGCCATTGTAAGACTGCACACAATAATAAAAATCATCCACTATAAGGGGCCGATTAGGATGGCGGACGGACTTGCGTCCGTCCGCCACCCCTGAGTTGGAGGGACCGTCCGCATGGGCAGCGGCGGTCCCTCCATAGCAATTAGGATGTGACCGCCACCCTGGCGGTCACATCCTGTATGTTTTACATTGCGGCGGATGCTGCTTGAAGCAGCATCCGCCGCAATGCAAAAAACGAAAGGTGTGCATTTGCATGCACAAAGCGGCAGGCACCGCGCGGTGCCTGCCGCTTCGTGCACGCAAGGGCAGGGTGGTACCATAGGTACCCCCCATGTGCACCCCCCACGCAACCTTCACCCAGGGGGCCCGCAACGGGCCCCCAAAGTGACTGTCCGTATGCTTTTCCACGGCGGTAAAGCCGCCGCGGAAAAGCATGACTCACCCTGCATCCTAATATGGCTGGCGGTGTCTGATAGACACCGCCAGCCATGTTATTGCTTTTCCGCCGTGGTCGCCTTCCGACCGCGGCGGAAAAGCGGCGGACGGATTGGGAGACCCACCAGCCATCCTGATTTGGCGGTGGGTCTTTCAGGCCTCCTCGGCGGATTTCCCGCATACTCCGGGCCGGCGGTGGCTTCCGCCGGCCCGGAGTATGCGGGAAATCCGCCATCCTAATGACCCCCTTAGTGTGGGGATTTGGTGATCCATTTTCTCAAGTGTCAGATTTAGAGCTTTAAGTTAAGCCAGTTACACTATGCAATCCCCTAGTGAATGTGTGTAGTTAGTTTGAGGGCAGAATGCACCATCCTCCTTTTTACCCTTAATAGCTCAGATGTTGTAGAGTAGTAGTGCTTTGCCCCTATGGCAGGTGGTGCTGAACCATCAGTATAGATGATGTAATCATACTGGTTTAGAGGCATGACTTCATTTGACAGAGGATATTCATTATCATATTGTATGTATGCTTGTGTTTGTAGTGTAGTCTAAAATGTGTGAGTTGGCTCACTATATCCATTGTGGATGTAGAGCTTTCGCACTTGGAATAGTGACTTTTGTGACAGCCCCTAAGGCTGGAAGTGGAGTCATGACAATAATGCCTTTACGCTGAGCCAAGGGTCTTTGTCTCACTACAGCAGTCTAGACTGTGTTCAGAAACTTTTTTGTCATTGAATGTGACATATGTATATCCTGATGCCTTTACAATTATACAGATGCAAGAAGAACAATTATTGGACAATATGCAGAACAATGTCATACATTCACCCCAGTAGAGAGCTCTGGGAATAAATCCATTGTTTTTTTGCTCACCATGCCATTCCAGTTTGGACCCAGCTATATGCAAATCAGTCTTGACCCTGCGCCCAATGGGAGCAGTCCAGCCGGAACTTCCAGGCCAGGTCCTCCCAGGACTGGAAACAAGCATCCTAGGACCAGTTTCGGGCTTTCAGCCCTCATCAGTCCGGATAACTTGACTCCAGTGGCATGGAGAGCACGGGACCCACGTCTGGGCATACCCGTCCTACTCGGGGTGACAAATGCAAAAAGAACAAGTGATGGACAGAATGCAGAATAATGTCATACATTCACCCGAGCACAGAGATCTGGGCCTAAATCCATTGTTTTTTTGCTCACCATGCCATTCCAGTTTAGACCCATCCATATGCAAATCAGTCTTGTCCCTGCGCCAGGTCGGTAGTGTTTACACATGTGTATAAGTGTTTTGAACCTTTTGGCGTTTCAGCACGTGCAATGAAATTAATTTTATTTATTTATATCTTTACATTACTCCGGTCGGCCGTGAGCCAGAGTTTACTACCCCCCTCCCTGCCCCCTCCATGCCCCTCCCCCGCTGCGCTCCCTCCACCAGCTGCTACTGGTATTTGGTGGTTGTAGAAGCACACACTTCTCAGGGAAATGTATTGCTAGGTTTCTGCCTACACATGACAACTCGTATCCTAGAAATAGGACATTGAGGTGGACTATTATTTTTATTGAACTGGAAGCCCAAGTAATCAAATCCCAAAGCTATGATATTTATTCTATCCAAGTAAGTTGAAAGGTCATCATTCATTAGGTATATGTGATCGAAATAGGACCAAGCTTTGTCATCATTGTCTTTTAAAAATTCTGTAACCAGGACTGAAAATAGCCCTGGGCTGTTCTTATACCCCAGGGGCAAACAGCAGACTGCTTTTGAGAATCACTTGTTCTGAATGCTTTATCAGATTCAAAATGAGTAAGGAGCAACCCCTGCCCTGGATTTAGAGATGAAACTGATGGGCTACTTTTCCGCAGTATCGGTTATAAAGTTAAGTAACATTAAAGGGGAAGCAACGGCTTTGGCTGTATGTCAACAACTCACAAGCTTGACACCGAGAGAACAGGAGTGTGAGCTATCAAAAATCATTGAGGAAACCTATGCACGATAGGTAGAGATAATTTCGGGGCCAGGCATAGTAAGCCACAAATTAAGAGTAATTATGAAAAAAAAACCTTTGAAGCAGGCATCAAATTCTTCCTCTAAGAAGAAGAGGGGTAATAAGAAATATAAAGAAAAGACTAAATCGACTGGTGGATCTCCTCAATAGGAAGCGACTGAAAAGTGCTAGAATTTGTGTAACCGTGTTAATATTAAAATGCCTGACAGGAATCAGGATACTGATACATGTTCATCTTGTTACTTTCAGGAGTCATCTGGAAAAATGTTCGGAGAGAGGCGAATAATCAGAGCGCAAATATGAGGAGTATGTGAAACCAAAGAAGGGCTCACAATGCTCTTCTGACTTCATAATAAAAAAGTAGGATAAACTTAAACAGTCCAAGCCTCAATTAAAAATTAAGAAAGTGGAGGATAGAACCCCTGGCCCACAGGATTAGGGGGAATCCGTACATAAGAGGGATACGTTTTGGCACAGACGATCATAAGATTTCGCTATTTGCTGATGATGACGTGCTTCTCCCAGTCTCAGAACCCTAGATCTCACTTCCGGCTATTCAAGACGAACTAGTGAAGTTCAAGAGACTTGCAGGATTTAAGATTAATCTATCTAAGTCTTTCCTTCTGAATTTGACCCTCCCCAAAGAAGCTTGGAGATGGGTACAAGAGATGTCGCCTTTTTGTTGCACCACTAAGAAGATCACCTACCTAGGGGTTAAGCTCACCCCTTGCATTCAAGACCTTTATAAAGCTAATTCCCCCACCCCTCCTCCGTCAGCTAAAATCTGATCTCAGTAATTGTAGTGTGGCATACATTACCTGGCTAGGCAGGATTAATGCCATCAAAATTAATGCTCTCCCCCGCTTGCTCTACCTCTTTCAGGGGTTGCCTATCCCAGTGGAGAATGGGCTCTACAGGGAGCTTCGACACATGGCCACTAAATTTATCTGGCAAGGGAAAAGGGCATGCCTGCCATATGGCCTGCTCACGAGACCGCGCAAAGAGGGGAGCCTGGCATTAACGGACTTTCAGGCATATTAAAAAGGCGGCCCAACTGCGGGTAATCAGGGAATGGTCACTGTGAGTCTTGGAGAAGCATTGGCTTTACATAGACAGACAGGTAATGGGGCATACCATCTGGGATCTTTTATGGAAACCAAAGCAGGATAGACAACTCAAAGCTTACATCAGTACACCCACTTCTACCACTTTGAGGGTTTGGGATGTCCTTACTAAAACATTACACCTTCGACCTTCCCCTCCCCTACACACCTATCCATTTTAATGCTGTGTTCCCCCCTGCACTTAAGAATGCACCTTTTGAGGCCTGGAGGGTTGGTGGGTGCCATATGGTTATGATTTCTCATCTATTTGACACCGGTGAACTCCTTAACTTCCAAGAATGCAAGTCACAATTCGCAGT
The DNA here is from genome assembly GCF_964261635.1 of Lissotriton helveticus. NCBI lineage: Eukaryota > Metazoa > Chordata > Amphibia > Caudata > Salamandridae > Lissotriton > Lissotriton helveticus. The sequence continues at coordinate 1,229,007,356 of NC_136057.1, read as the reverse complement.
GACTGCCAAAGAAGAATATCATTACTTGCTGATGAAACATTGGGTATAGCAACCCCTAGTGGGGTTGGCCGCTACCAAGGCCCACCTCCATGGGATGCATTTCCTTCTTATACGCTCTTATGCAAACCCTGAGCCCTAGACCGACCCCGCGCTTTAAGTGCTTCTGGAACGCACTTTTGGACTCCCCCTTAGAGGACAAGCAATGGGAACATGTCAGTAGGGATATAGTGAAACATAATGGCTCCATTTTCCTCAGGGGAGCGCATTCTAGGCTTATGTACGATTGGTATCTCTACCCTCAGAAACTGCACAAGATCTTTCCCACAGCGTCGGACCGGTGCTGGCAGGGTTGCGGCATGCTAGCCGACTTCAGGCACATTTGGTGGGACTGTCCCTCCATTCAGCCTTTCTGGAAGGAAGTCCTATTCCAAATTAAACTTATTCTGGGCTCTCCGATTCCCAGCTCTCTGGAGCACACGTTGTTCGGTTTACGGGAACCTTCCTTGAAACGCACAGCACCGGGTGATAGATCTGTCATGTGGCTTTATCTGGGGGCAGCAAAGATGGCAGTGGCTGCTGCATGGAAAAAAAACAGGATGCACCATCTCTAACCCGATGGCATGCAAGGCTGTGGCGGGCACTGATGTTGGAGAGCATGGCTGACATTGTTGAAGACACCCGAAAAGGCTTCGACTATATTTGGTCTCCGTTTGGTGAGCTACCTTTCCGAGGGGATCCCACTGACTGCCTGCGCCCCATGCCTCAGGGCGCTCAACTTGTTCCATATCTAATAAATCTATAGATATGCAGTGCAAAAGCCACCTGATTAGCACTCCTGGCTTCCCCATGCTCCGGATAACAGTATTGTGATTTGCACATGACATCATAGTTTTGTTCTTTTTTAATTATATGTAAGTTTCCTTTTCAGGTTACTCTCTTACACGAGTTGACGGACGTTCATAAGAAATAGACTGATTGCAACATGTAGTGATTGTGCGGATTTTAATAACTTATTCATCTCAGACCTAGTGAAGAAGCTGAAACCGACATGTGAGATCTGTAACTCTGGGCTGCTTTTTTCTCTCTTTTTTTCTTGGCTAATGTTGTATTTGTCATATTTCTGTTTCACTCTCTAAGAAAATTCTAATAAAAAGAATTTGAAATAAAATTAAGAAAGTGGCTGGCATTAAATATATGCATGCCACAGATATTGAGGGCACTTCTTCTGAGAGGGAAGTTGGCTCTGACCATGCTGGACAGCGCAGCAGAAGTCACGTTAGTTAGCCAAAGCCTGATGGATTCTCTGGCATCATCAGCATTAAATGACTATATGCAGGTGGAAACACCTGATATGAGAGTGAGTGTACTGCATCGATTATACGAGATGCAACTCCAAATGGAACGGGGTATACCATGTACCCTTAACGTTTTCTTTTAGGAGAACTCGTCATTCGATATGACATTCTCTTTGCTGAATGGGATTGGCCACCAGAATTTGTCATGGACTGCCCCGAGGAAGAAACTGTAAATGTATCTGCTTTTTCTGACCTCGTCCGAGATACAGTTAAAAATTCACATACTAGGGAGTGGGCTTTAGCGCTAGCTCCTGCACTATACCTGAACCATGTTGGGTGGGATGATGGCTCCCCTTATCAAATTATGCCTCTCTTTTAATACAATTTAAATTATTATAAATGTTATAATTAGATATATCTTCAAGTTTTTCTACAGGGTTTTTGTCATGGTGTTTTTACAATGTATAATATATCTGTATCTGTAGAATGTATATAATGTTTCTTAATGTCTTAAAACTGTAGTGCAATTCATTGAAATATTTTCTAGTGGGCACCGAAGCAAGATGGCGGTCGCTTGAGACAGTAGGTGCACATAGAGCAGATCTATGATGCTGCACCAAGGAATTCGGAGGGATGAATCCAGCAATTTGTAGCACAGACAAACATTATTCCCAAAGGTCTGGCAGGAGGTAGCTACATTTACTGGGAACTGCAATCAGACTGGCGGTGCTATGGCATAATCTCTGAGGTTGCCACAATCCACCATAAAGGATCCTACCTGGCAGCGGCATCCGGAGCTGAAGCTGGCCTTGTGGAGACTTCTGGGACTGCCGAGATGGGTCCTAAGACGGCGGCGGGGCTGTTAAGGCAAGAACGGCCCAGCTGCCGCTGAGGGGAATGTCGGAGACTGGCGCTGCAGGCATGGAGACTGCGGCTTCGGTGGCAGGGGGGTCGCGGGCTCAGACTTCGAGACGAGGGCATTGGGGGACGGTGGCCGACCCGGAAAAAAGAGGAAGAGGCGGGCGGCTCTGAAAGGATGCCCGCTGGCCCAACTGTGGTTGATCTGCTGAGAGGGCTGGCCGGGAAAACAGCTCCCAGTCACTAGGGAAGGATCCAGGGCAAGGTCTGCCCCGAAGCGACTGTGAATGCAGTGTACGCTGGGGAGGTCCCGAGCGAGGAGCGAGATGAGCAAGAAGAGCGGAGTGAGGGAGCGAATCACCTCTCTATGGAGACAGATGTTCAGGACTGGGGGCCGGCTAACACTGAAGGTAAACCTGGGGGCTACCCCCCTCAACCTCTGACTCTGACTATTACTGGGGGTGTAGAGTGTACTTTTCTGATTGTACCGACCAATATGCCAATTGCTGAGAAGGCTGTGAAAGTCTCTAACACAGATGATTCAGGAAAGGCTGGTATGGTTGGGGGGCTGAGGGGAAGCAAGCCTACATGCAAGGCACTACAACCACACCACCCCAAGAGCAACCATCTTGCACCAACCTCAACACTGTTTATACAAGTCAGCCTCAAGAAGTTTCTACGGCTAGTAAAGATAATATTGGGCATGTGGAACTGGATAAGCAGCCTAGTGATGTTTTCTTTTCCGTATTGAATGGTGGGGAATGGTCAGAGGACTCATTAGTAGACACTACAGATTTGAGCTATAGCGATTTGGAGGAGGCAGAAGGTTGTAAATTTAGAACTGTTCTGAGGAAAAAAAAAGGAGACAGGGAGGGAAGGATTTGGCCTGGGATTATACTCCCACAAATCAATTTACCAATCCTATGCCTATCGCCCAACCCAATTCCGATCCATCCGGGCCAACTCCTCCAACATTAGAGGCTATCTTCCAGGCGAGATCAATGCACCGTGAAGAAATGCACAAGATGGATGCAAGGCCCAGGTTGCCTTGCATAAGATGCAAGGGGTTGTGCGAAAACTGACCAAGACTTGCAGTGCATTTGGGGAACAGCTGACTGACTCGAGTCTAGGATAGTCTCTACTGAATCTGACCTTGCCATGAATCAAACGCTAGTAGATTGTCATGAGGCACAGCTAGCTGACGTCAAGTGGGAGCTGGAGTAGTTTGAGAACCCCCAGCAGAGAAACAACCTCGGGTGCTTGGGGTTCCTGAGGGAGTTAAGGGAGCTGATCTACGCTCATACGTGGTGGACTTGCTACGAGACTCTCTGCAGGAGCTTACCGATTGGAACTGGGCACTAGAGGTGCAACGTGCCCATCGTGTCCCCTGTGTTCAGAAACAACCAGTAAGGGCAGGGGCTCTTCCCCGTGCCATCCTGGTGTATTTTGGCAATTTTTTGTTACGCCAAGCTGTTTTTGAGAAGGCAAGGCCATGAGGCAAAGAGAACCAGGAATGATATTTCTTATTTTGTTCGTCCGGACTTCTGCCACTCCACCGTCGAAAGGCGGTGGAGGTTGGGGCAGCTTATTCATCCATTCCAGGACAAAAAAGCGCAAGCCATGTTAAGCAATCCAGGCCATCTAAAAGTGATCTGGGGGGGGGGGCAAACAAAATTCTGTTTGTCTGAAATAAAAGCTAAATAATACCTTAATGGTTTGTACGGCTAGATGCAGATAAGCTTTCAATGTACTAAACAGACCATGATCACCCAAAAGGGGGAATTAAGTGGGGGAAAAAGGATTAAAAAAAGGAAAAAGAATGTATGTATTAAAATGAATAAAAAATGAATAACATGTTTGTTTAAGGTACAGGTGAACCTGGGAGCTTGGGTTTTTGGAAAGCAGCATGTAACTAAATAGCATAGGAAGGTCTTAGCATCAGGGCTCTCGCTCTGTGTAGCACACCAATCATGAACAGACCCAAGATTGAGTCTGCACGCCTCATGTGGGGAGGTGGGGTGTTGGGGAGTTGGGTGGGGGAAGTTGGGGGAGACAGAAGCAAGGTGGGGGAAAGGGAAGGGTGGTGGGTAAAATGTGGGGTAAAAAAAGCATATCCAGTAATAACAATAAAACAAAGAAACAGCCAAATGAGAAAGCAAGGAGGCAGAATGAGAGACGAAAGATGGAGGAGGGAACAAGCAAGAGACTACCAATAGGAGGAATCTGGGAATCAGAAGCTAAACCAAGATGGGGAAGATAACTATCTCCTCATGGAATGTAGCAGGATTGAATGATAGGGCAAAGAGGATAAGATGTGCTGAGCTCATGAGGTTGAATTCCATGGATGTAGTATCTTTACAGGAGACACACATTCCCTGGGGAAAAAGAGAAGTACTGAGGGTTGGAGGGTATAACATCTTGGCATGTACAACTCAGACCTCGAATATTCGAGGGGTGGCCATTTTAGCAAAGACATCTTTAGGTTTGGCCAAACGCAAGGCAGTGGATGCTCTGGGGAGGTGGGCTATAGTAGAACTTGCAGTATAAGGTACGGTATGCTTGGTCTATGGATCAAACCAAGACGATCCCCAGATAGTTGAAGATTTGGAAGTAGAACTTGCTACATGGCCAAACCCTTACATTTTTTGGGGAGATCTTAACATCTCTCTGGATATTGGATCCGGGAGGCAGAGGCAAGGGGTGGTATTTTGGTAAAAAACCTAGAGTTTACAGGGCATTAAACTCCCCTAAAAGTAGCCATGGCCTAGTGGACATCTCTCTACAAAAAACCCAACTAACCCTGGCTACACGTATTTCTCCTGTCCGCACAATATGTCAGGATTGATTACTTCTATGGTACAAAGGATCTATTAGAACAAGCTGGGATGAGGAAACTTCCTAAAATAATATCCGATCACAACCCTCTGATCTTAGAATTTGAAATAGCTAGCTTTAAGAGACCATGGAGTAAATGCAAGTTCGATATGAAATGCAAGTGAACAGTGAATATATTGAATTTAATAAAAAGTGGGTGCAAGAATTTTTTGATATTAACATATTTAGGCTAGCAGGGGAGTTGTGTGGGACTCTTTTAAGGCCACTCTTAGAGGCAATACTATTAGCTTTGTTGCCAGGGCTAAGAAGCAGCAGGAGATTAAGAACCAACAACTGTCTTGGGACTTGGCCAGGGCTGAAGAGGAGCATGTCTCAACAATAATACTGGGACAAGAGGGGAATCAAATCCAGTATCGAATACTCACTTTAAAAGCAGATTTAAATAACTGGTTAACACAGAGATCAGCAGAGGAATATCCATCCCATCGGAATAACACCTATGAAAACAGTGAGCAGGTCGGTAGGAGGTTAGCTCTTCGTATCAAGCAGAAAGTATATCTTTAAACTCAATATCATCGATTACAATAGACGGACAAGCATATACAGATCCAGAAGACATCATCAAAGGGTTTCAAACTATTATCAAGTCCTGTACCAGGATGAAATTAACAAAGATCAAGCAGAAGTTGTACAGGTCAGAGCAGGGCTGGTAGCTGGCACCAAACTTAGAGGGGGCTTGGATAGGCGAATTAGAGAAGAGCTAGAAGAAGAAATCACTTTAGCCGTAGTTCATTTAGCGCTGTTAGGAATGGCATTGGGGAAGGCTGCTGGTCCCGACAGGATTCGGCTGGAGGTCTATAAGATCCTCGAAACAGCTATAACACCTCTTTTTCTTGACTTGTTCAGGGGCGTACAGTATAATGGAACCCCCCCCCCAGGTCCTGGAAAGAGACAGATATCATAATATTTCCTAAAAAGGGAAAATCAGTAGATAGTCCATCTTCATATCAGCCGATCTCCCTGATCAACTCAGACACAGAAATGTATTCTAAAATCCTGGCCAATAGGCTAGGGAGGGTTATCGAACATTTGGTCTCCCCTTGGCAACGCAGCTTCATCCCTGGCAAAGGAACAACTGATCATGCCTTAGAGTTATTTCTCTCTTTGACATCATAACCGGGATGGGGGCCCGATGGCTATGATCCTCCTCAATGCCTAAAAGGCCTTTGATCAGGAGTTTTTATGGGCGCTACTGGAGCTAAACAGTTTTGGGTTGCAGTTTATAAAGGCATTTAAGGCAATGTATTGTCAACCAAGAGCCCGACTACAACTTATGGGGAAGGAATCTAATAATATTAATAAATCAAGAGGGACCAGACAGGGATACCCTTGCTCCCCAATTTTATTTGCTGTATATATTAATCCCCTAGTGGTTAAGCTCCTACAGACTCTGAAGATTAAACCAATAATCAATGGTGAGTATGAGACTAAAGTATTGGTGTATGCTGATGATGCTGCGGTGTTAAATTCAAATCCAGCTGAGGCAATTGAAGAAATAAGTAAGATTGCTGAGAGTTATGAGCTCCTCTCTGGATACGCATTGAACAAAGAGAAAACGATTGTACTATGCACAGATAACATAGATTTCAATGACCCTAGGAAGGCAGATACAGCGGTGTATCTTAGGGTCCGAATAAGCGCTAAAGTGGATGAAATTAGTAAATGCAATTTCAAACCTCTGATCAAATCTATAGGGAATACATTAAGGAGAGTTAACGGGCTACATCTGTCTATCATAGGGAGGGGGAATTTTTTTTAATTACCATGTTACCGAAAATACTGTATTTGTTTTGTGCAATACCGCGGACCCTGGAAGATAGTATACGGAGGGCAACGGAGTCAACCTTTTCCAACGTTATATGGCAATACGTGAAGGTTAGGAGGGCTCTGAAATCTCTAGCTCTACCACAAGACAGGGGTGGTCTTGCAACCCCCAATATCACCCTACATTACTGGGCCACTCTTCTCCATCAAATGGTCACCCTGTTTGTCATGGATAATAATAATGAACTAGAGCGAGGTCCAAAAATACCCACAATTTACAAACTTTCTATTGGGAAGGAAGCTACAAGGCTGTTACTAAGACAAATGGAACCAAGCTATTACAAGAAGGTACAGTTTAAAGTAATCTATAGTTCATGGAAAATACGGAAGCAGGTCTCTAAATTTATGGCAATTCCGAAAGTTTGTAGATCTACCCCCCTATGGCGGTCATCATTATTTCCATCCCAGGTTAATGACGCTATGGGGAAGAAGTGGGGAAAGGTATGGGGTAGGAACAATTGGGGACTTCTGCGGGGGAGAGCAAGATTTTCAATTTTCTAGGCTGCAGCATGCTTTTGGTATACCGGATAACCAATACATTAAATGTATTCAGATTAGGAGCATCCTCACCCCATATAGTCCTAAAATTAAGCTCGATAAGATACCATTCTTTGAAGCTATAACTAGGAAGTCTAGCAGAATATCCCAGATCTATATGAGCCTTTCTTTAACTGCCAAAATAATTTTATCTTCGAGCTTAAAAGCTCAACTGTACACAACTATATTTAATCTTTATTTTACACCTTCCAAACTGTACACATGGGGGAAAAGGATAGATGATAAATACCCCAGATGTGGGTTAGGACCTGCCACCCTGATCCATTTGCTGTATGACTGCGACAAATTGGCTCTATTAAAAGAAGGGCTGCTAGGTTTTTGGGAGAAACTATTTGGTCATAGACTAGAACTAACCCCTACTCTGTTGATCCTTGGGTATGATAGCACCATGGGTTTTTAATACTGAACAGGAATATTGTCTTTTTTTGGGGACAGAAGTATTTAGGATATTACCAGCCGCTAGATGGAAAGTGCAGAACCACCAACTTTTCATATGTGGCTTGCCAGGCTTCTTAGAATTTACAATCTAGAGATGACCATCTATGCGTGGAGGGCCGACAGGCCAGAATCCAGGAGGAAGAAGATTTGGGTGCATATCACCGAGTAGTGATGGCATAGGAGAAAGCTAATTGGGGTTGCCTACAGCTCCTCGGGGCCCAAGGGGGTGGGTTTTACTTTTTTTTCTTTTTAACAATATAAAATAGGCTGTATTAAACTGCTTCGCCTTTTAGATATTTCCAATGTATTGTTTTGGATTAACTTTTTTATGATGGACCAAGTTGACCTTTATATGAAGTAACGCTTTTCAAAACTGCTTTTACTGTATGCTTTTCAAAACTGCTTTTACTATATCAACTGCTTTTATGACTACTCTTTTGCAAATACGGCTGACTCAAATATAGCACTTTTTGGCAATGTTTTTCAATATAACATCATGGGTCAAGTTGGTCTTCTATCCCTGCGCAAAACGCTAAAAATCCTCAAAACCACTAACCCAACGGATTTCCATGTACAGTTCAAAAATTCCTGCCGAGCACTCAAAAAATATTATCCATATTTCACAATTCAATCTTATATCATGGGAATAGCAAGTCCATTTAAATCCAATTCAAAATCAAACACCAAGGTCTTCGTGATGATTTCAATCCATTTCCCAATCAAACACAGAAGTTCGAAATGTTGATCCTTTTATTTTCAAATCAAAAAAACCCAATCTGCAGCCAACACGTGTTTCGTTGGGCATGTATCATATGCCAAAGCAACTTCCTCAGGGCTGCAAGCCAAAAACTAGTATAATCTACCATCTTCAGTAAACTTGTAACAGAATATAAACTGTCATGAACATTTTTTTTAGTACATTAGGATTAAATCACCACCTAAGTGTAGTAAAGTCAAAGAACCCTCAATAAGTGACAATTAAAACACAAATAGTATATCAATGTCGTGACTCCCGGTGTTCATAATTATTTAAAACAAAACATTCTGATTTATAGCCAATTTCATAGTTATTCAAATTATAATTACCTATGATAAGTAGATCTTGTTTATCTAAAGATGAAGTTCATAAAAGTAGAAACTGAATCTGAAATGATATAAGGGAACCTTCAGTCCCGACTCAACAGCTCACGTCCAGCAGAAAAAAGGACACTGTATTCACTTCTAGCTTTGTAATCTAAATCGTAATATATCATATATGTACACAATTTAAATTACCTATCTGGTTATAGGTTTCCTACAACACTTCTAATTATATATAAATTCGTTTAGTGACTCAATTGACAACTTCACGTAAAATCGGTAAGATGTAAATAAATACAAAGAGCTGTTACTATAAAATATTTTTATTGGTTTCTATTATAAATACGTTAATAATACGTTAATAGACCGTATTATAATGAAATATAGATCTAAAACTGTGGTTTGAAGATACTTGACTCAAGTATACTTAATCAAGATGGCGGCTGTTACAAACGCCAGTTACCCGAACACGGACAGACTGTGCAGAAACCCGAATACGATAGGACTATATTCAGATATCGGGTGAGTTAACACCGGTAATAATTTTGGATTGGGCATCAACAATAAGAGAGATATATACTTACTTGGTTAATTCTTATTAGATATTGGTACCTGTGATTTTGGGATTACGAACAAACGGATATGAACCTGATATTCGCGCATTGAAAACCTGACAAGGTAATACACTTTTCAAACCTAAAACGATAGTTAGTATAAGTAGTCAGACTGTATACTTGTGTTAGGTTAGTTATTATACTTTTAGCTGGAGGCCTCGTTAAATATTGGTGTATTTTTGTTAAATAATGATTATTTACGATTTAGATTACAAAGCTAGAAGTGAATACAGTGTCCTTTTTTCTGCTGGACGTGAGTTGTTGAGTCGGGACTGAAGGTTCCCTTATATCATTTCAGATTCAGTTTCTACTTTTATGAACTTCATCTTTAGATAAACAAGATCTACTTATCATAGGTAATTATAATTTGAATAACTATGAAATTGGCTATAAATCAGAATGTTTTGTTTTAAATAATTATGAACACCGGTAGTCACGACATTGATATACTATTTGTGTTTTAATTGTCACTTATTGAGGGTTCTTTGACTTTACTAAACTTAGGTGGTGATTATATCCTAATGTACTAAATACATTTTCATGACAGTTTATATTCTGTTACAAGTTTACTGAAGATGGTAGATTATACTATATTTTTATCGTTTTTGGCTTGCAGCCCTGAGGAAGTTGCTTTGGCATATGATACATGCCCAACGAAACACGTGTTGGCTGCAGATTGGGTTTTTTTGATTTGAAAATAAAAGGATCAACATTTCGAACTTCTGTGTTTGATTGGGAAATGGATTGATATCATCACGAAGACCTTGGTGTTTGATTTTGAATTGGATTTAAATTGACTTGATATTTCCATGATATAAGATTGAATTGTGAAATATGGATAATATTTTTTGAGTGCTCGGCAGGAATTTTTGAACTGTTTATACCTGGAGCTTTGCTCAAGGATTTTGGGGAAGTGAGGTAACCTTCCCTATCTTGCCTTAGAGAACCTGTACAGATTTGTGTATTTTGTAATTTTGCCTAACTGTATGCAGTGCGACCTCTTTACCTTGTTACCTATTTCTATTGTTTATTGGATTTCCATGTACAGTGCACCATTAAAGGGAGCATATTTTTGAATATAAATTATTGTAACACGCATTTACATACATATTTCCTTCATACACAATCTCAATAACAGCCTGCACATATTAAAATTTTTGCTTAAAATGTGTGTCTTGTCCTCTGTTGGATACATTCCTTCCCAAACAAAATGTAATTTATAGGCCAGTGTTTTAGTATAGTCCATTTGCCGATATATTGAAACCATTCTGTGGTTGGAAGTATTTCTGTATGCAAGTATATGCAAAATAAAGTGTTCATAGAATCTGAAAACACTGTGATAGAGCGCGCAGGTCACCCGACTACAAATTTACCATACTCACCTGGGCCCATAATCATTTACACATTTTCTTAATCAGGTAACCTTCGCTCTACTACCAAATATCTTACCTACTAGGTCCTATACCATAGACTTACCAATCCTTGTCACTGGTACCTGTAACCTATTGGATCAGGGAGTTAGAATAATAGGTAGCAAATAACATATGCACTCATGTAATAACCACAGACTCGGGAAAGTTTTAAACTCTTAATCTAAATTTCATCATAAGTCATGATCCAGGGATTAAAAGCAATAAGACTATCAATAACCAAGATTAGAAACAGTGTATAACTATGCAAAAGATTTATTATGCCAATCCTTTAGCAATGAAAAGGGTAGGTAAAACAAGGAATATGCTATTTAATTCAGACAAACTAGCACAATTTGTCTAAGGGTAGGAAAAGAAAAGGGAACATGCTAAATAACACTGCTTTAAGAAATTATCAAAGGATGGGTAGAAAGAGGGAACATAATATGCAATCACAAAAAATAATTTTAGCATATAACTATAGGGAAGGTAAGAAAATGGAACACACTATTGATCAAAAGACGATTTAATAAGCAATTATCAAATGGGAAGGGTAAGAAAATAAGGAACATATGCAAATCAAAGCTTTTATCGATTTAGGGAAGGTAAAGAAAAGGACACACAGAAATATAATGACGATACCCACACAGATTTATATTTACCTAGAATGGTGTGAAGACCAACCCTGGCCACGGGTCAGTTAAGGACAGAAACCCCGAAAGTTGCAGTTGCCAGTAGGCCAGCAGGTGCAGATCAGAATCAGGACAAGATAAAACAGATTTGGATCAGGACCAGACCACCAAAAGTTAAGACCAGCACCCGCAGTTCAGCTGCAACGCATGCGCTACTCCCTCTATGCAAGGAATCAGCCAAAACCCCGATTGGGTTACAGCCTATACCAGCAAAGTGCTTCGCCAGCACTTCAGCTTCCCAGAACCCCGATTGGGTCGGCGAATCTTCTGACAGAGTGCTCCGCAGTCCTCTGCTCTTAATCACCTATTGAGTGCGTTGGGTCAGTGACAGGTCAGCTATTCGGACAAGTCAGACAATTTCTCTAGCTAAACCTAGGCTAGTTATACTATTTTCCAGGTCAGTGTACCACCCTCCAATGTTGCAAATGTAAGGATCCCCAATTTCGATTGGCCAAAAGAGGTGGAGAGGTCATCACACCATACCAAATTTTAGAATTTTGTCGTCTCTTATTCAAATTTACGTTCCCGCCCATCAAATTCAGGTTCTCATGCTGGTTAATTCCACCCAACAATGGATGTTCTATTGAAAAATTCATTGTTTACACATTGTATAATTTTGAATTCATAGGGGCAAGTTCCCAGGAAAATCTTCTCAGTCAGTCAGCTCCTTGCCTATAGTCCAAAGGTCACTGTTCCAGAGACTTGCGATTCTCGCGCAGTCGCAGTTTCAACAAACATGGAGTACAGCGTTACGAGACAGGCCAGTTTTCAAAGAGTAACATGAAATGGAAAAGAATCAGTTTTAGAACAGAAAATTAATGAATACACTGTATACCATGTATTTCTATTCTATACCCATTATCTTAATTTTAACTATAGCATTAGGATTAGGCAGAACGAACAGCCTGGCGAAAGCAACAGTTTAAGCTTCTCACATGTGAGAACATAGAACAGCCATATTAGCCCTAGTGAGCAGAAGCGGCAGCTTCCCTCCAAATAACGAATACGTCATGTCACATGAGTATGACAGACGCATGCGCAATAGAAACCCTCGCGTATCAGCTGCCATCTTAAATGCAAGCGTATTAGGATTATAAAAACACATAAGCAAGCTTCACTCGGACACCCCGTATAAAAGTAAAATATGCAAAATTAGTAAAACAAACAAGTTGGTTACTTTATTAACATTATTCAAGGATCATGAGTACAAGCAAGCCGCTTCATGTGCAAATCTTTGCTCCATCAATAACCTCTTTGATGATATTTGATATCATCACTAATTAAATGAAGCAGATGCCAATTTTTCACATTTCACCCAACTCAATCTCTTTAAACTTTCTATTTTGCTTCTTTTCATTATTACCATGAGAATTTTTCATTTTCTTGTATATTTTAATATTCATCTCTTCTAATTCGAGTTCATCAATATTTCTTTTTACTCCTCGCCCATTTATGGAGTATTTCTTTTTATATTTTCGGCATTTGCAACAAAATATTATACCTAGAACTAGTAAGCCTATTCCCACCATTTGCATCAGTATTCTACCAAATACATAGACAAGGGGTCTGAGGGAATCTTTTAGTCCTATTGGATCCAATCCCCCTTTCTATACTATACAAAACAATCAGAATCCAAAGGACTATGCAGAGGAATATAAAAATATATACCTCTTGAACTATACTAGTTTGCTCACTGTGAAATGTGAAAAGATAAAGAAAAAAGCCACACGAGAGATAGTAAAACTCGGGATCGCCTCAGGATAGCTGGTATTCCATCAATACACATTCACTTGCCCAGTGTCATCATCTGGGAATCCAAACAGTTCTCTTCTTGTCTCTCTTATCAATCAGAGAGGGCAAAAGTATGAAGGGAAAAACTCCATCTATGGAAAATAAAAAAATAACATATTCTTGTGTACTTTTACTTCACATTTCTAATATTAATTTACGTTGTCAAATAAGCTTAATTATGCTTACCATTACTTATTCATGGGTAAGCCTCACCTCACTTGGCACCAGCTAAAGTCAAGTTTCTATGAGGCCCCGCTCTGCAAAAGAGGAATCACCAAATTCTATTGATTATGCGTTGGTGTATTCAATCCATTAACCTTTCCAAAGTCGTTTACATTATATATTAAAAAAGGTCCGGAAACAATAGTATGCAGTGGAGTCTCAACTAACCCCAATTGCAACAGAACAAATAGACTGGTTAGCATGTGTTGATTTAATCATGCTCGCAAAAATCAAAAGAGGACATCTTCCCACCCTTGTCTCACAAACACGCTTTTGGTTCTCTCGTGAAAACTCTCGTGTTCCACAAGCCCATGGTATTCTATTCATTGAGAAACCTCAATTTTAGAGACTCAAAAGCGTCTCTGTCAACTTGGCATGGAAGCGTTATTATTGTTCCCCTCTAGTTAATGAAATATCACTTCACAGGTTGTTGTTACCACACCATCCGCTCCATCGTTTATTAGATAGTGCTATGACCGAAGTCAGCCGATGCCGTCTAGGTCGTATGTACGCAGACCAAGTGCGACCATCTACCCATTCGCTCTCCGTGAATGTTAAGCTTCGTGCTCCAGACCATTGTGGCTCAATCAGGAGCAAAAGTACGGAACAAAAATACACGAGCCCTCACCTGTCCGTCGGTACCCCGCCACAAAGAGTTGAGCAGGAGTGGAGGTATCTAACCGGACACTGCTCTGCTGTTTTATTGTAATTTCGTCGAGGTTTTCTGTTTCGCGCACACAATACGCGTCATCCCGTCGCCTAAGCGCTAGTATTCATGTGAAATTGAGTTCTTTGTGTTTTTCCCGTGTTGTTTATCGTACTTGAGCGGCTACGAGTGTAACCTTTTTCAAACTCCTATCTTTAAAAATACCATCGGTTTTAGAATCTTATTAATGTTGCAAGGTTGAAGCAATATCATATTCACATATAAACCTGACTTATCCGTAGGAGTTACATAAGTCATCGGGGGATCGTTTATCGATAAATGTGGGCATAAAAGTATCTGACTTTCTCTTAATAAAGCTCAATATCACTTTTTTTTCGCGCACTCAATAATGTCACGTATTCAGTTAGGATATTTGCCTACAGCAATTGAATAGTTTATTACAAAACTCAATGTTCAGCCATGCAGCCTGCATCTGGAACTGAACTAGTTGTCGCGTAGTTCATATATTTTCATTATACATTGCACTCAATTTCTGCAGATTACGAGTCGCAATCAAAAAGATGAAAAAAGAAGCATAGTTAAAAGCTCTTTATCGATGATATTACCAATAAAGATTGATGGACATATCTCCCGGCTACTACTTGAAACTATACCCTCTATGTATTGGTGAGAGTTATAAGATTGTTCATACCATTCAACTCGTGAACAACTAGACTAGATCCCAAGGGTGACGGGAAAAAAGTCAGTCAGCTAACCAGTCTATTTGTTCTGTTGCAATTGGGGTTAGTTGAGACTCCACTGCATACTATGGTTTCTGGACCTTTTTTAATCTATACTAATATAATAAAGAGAGATCCCAAACCTTTGAGGCGGGTAATCTCAGGAACCACAGCACCAATCACAACACCCAATACAGTGTTGGAAAGGGCAGTTGCAGCAGAAGGACATAGGCTATGCAGACGCCCACCATATACATTTAAAAGGTAAAAGAACTGTGCCAGCAAAGTAGTCCCTTGTGGGCGTGTCTGCGTTGTGCTGTGGGCGTGTGCTGGGGGCGTGACAAACACTGGGGGCATGTGGTACGTTCCGCCCTTCATGCCATGTCTCATATCGTGTGCTGTGGGCGTGTGATGGGGGCGTGGGCGTGTGCGGGCGTGGGATTACAGAAAAAAAAGCGAGCGTTGTGCCCAATATTTCATTGGTTTTTCTTCCCAGGTTCTGTACATTCCAGCTCCGGGTGTCCACCCTGCTCCCTTTAAATACCCCTGCACCCCATAATCATAACCCACCCTTACTCCTTAAAATACCCCAACACCCTTAAGCACTAACCCATCTTAACCCTATAAATATACCCTGTACCCCAAAATCCAAACCTATCCCTAAACCCTAAAAATACCCCTGTACCCCAAACCCAAACCTAGCCCTGAACCCTATAAATACCCCTGTACCTCAAAACCCAAACCTACCCCTGAACCCTAAAAATACCCCTGTACCCCAAAACCCAAACCTTCCCCATAACCCTAAAAATACCCCTATACCCCAAAACCCAAACCTAGCCCTGAACCCTAAAAATACCCCTTTACCCCTAAACCCATACCTATCCCTAAACCCTAAAACTACCCCTGTACCCCATAACCCAAAACTATATCTGAACCCTTAAAATACCCAAACACCCCAAAACATATACCTCAGTACCCCAAAACATATACCCCTATACCCATACTTATCTTATCCAAACATTAAAAAAAAACATGCTTTTACCATTCATGCATTTACAACGAATTTCGTTGTAAATGTATGCGTGGTAAAAGCATATAAAATGTAATGCCATGCGTTATAATGGCATTGCGGAGTCAAGGTACTTTCGTAATGAAAGTATGCGGAGTGATGGTATGCGGAAAGAAAGTTGCGGAATAATGGGTGTTTACCCTTCCCCGGTAAGTATATTGGTGGCACGGCGGCCCACATCTCCAGCAACATACTCATATTTTTTTCACCACCGATTTGAAAAATGCACAGGTCTCTCTCATTGATGGCCAGCACCGACATACACTTTTAGACACACCTCCCGCCACAAGTTCTTGAATTGCGAACTTTAGAGCTGGGGAGCTACGTTCGAATCTTGGCATCAGTTCAACATCCTGTGATTCCAGGCAAATCACTTTGTCTCCCCGTGCCTACCACAAATTAATGTGTTCTTCTGTAATGTAAATTGTGCTCATGCCATGTTGTCGAGTTCGCGCTATATAATATTGCAAGGAAAAATAAAGTAGGGAAACTCGAGGTCACACACTACTGAACGCGCACTCTTAAGTGCATCGCAGTGAACTGTGAATAGGAGCGTTTCACAGGCCTGTCACAGATAAGAAATGCTATCAAAACGAAATCCTACAAAACAATATACTACTGGCCGGCAGCAATTCATACCTGGACAACGTCGGGACAGGCTGCTAGTATATAATATAAACAACTTTGGAAAGATTGATGAATTGAATACACCAACGCTTTTTTCAAACATAATCAATAGAATTTGGTGATCCCTCTTTTGCAGAGCGGGGCCTCATAGAAACTTGACTTGAGCTGGTGCAGAGTGAGGTGAGGCTTATCCATGAATAGGTAATGGTAAGCATAATTAAGCTTATTTGACAAAGTAAATTAATATTAGAAATGTGAATAATTTGATGAGTAAAAGTACACAAGAATATGTTATTTATTTATTTTCCATAGATGGAGTTTTTCCCTTCATACTTTCGTAATGGGATGAATTTGACGATCATGACAGCAAGACTGTATGTATGATCTTCTCCTTGTGTGTATATAATTATATATATATATATACTCCTTGATAGCAGTGACAACAAAAATACTCTGGTCCTGAAGAAAGCTGGGGATAGTTGTCCCCTTAGGCTGAAACATGTTGACCGCTAATGCAGTAATTAGTTTTAGGCTGCAACACGTATAATAATTTTGCTTTGCACTTTTCACTCTATTTTTAAGAGGAGAACTATGAAACATTGACACAATATCTGTATTACCAAGGATATAGTATCTCATTGGTTCATTCTTTTTAACATTCACATCGTTTTCACATAGCATAATTAATTGCACTGCACCTCAGAGATTACCCTGTCTCTGACAAACACATTCAATTTGTTTTTCCTTCTGGAGAAAAGTTTCGCACAGAAGGATACGGTTCATCTTTTTCGCCCTCTCTGATTGATAAGAGAGACAAGAAGAGAACTGTTTGGATTCCCAGATGATGACACTGGGCACGTGAATGTGTATTGATGGGATACCAGCTATCCTGAGGCGATCCTGAGTTTTACTATCTCTTGTGTGGCTTTTTTCTTTATCTTTTCACATTTCACAGTGAGCGAACTAGTATAGTTCAAGAGGTATATATTTTTATATTCCTCTGCATAGTCCTTTGGATTCTGATTGTTTTGTATCAGTATTCTACCTACAATGCTTTTCCCTACATTAGAAAGCCAACTACCTACAGAGGAGAAACCATCAGTAAGCCTCTTCCATGCACTATCAACCTCCAGTGGTTTAAGCTCTTTTTCCAAATTAGTAATATTTCTAACATACCTTTTAATTTCAACACTTTTGTCTGGTATGTAAGTGCAACAAGGTTGCACCTTCAACTTTCTACACACTCCACCCTCTTTTGCCAATAACGTGTCAAGAGCAAGTCGATTTTGTAAAACCAATTCGGTATTGACCATTAAGAACCCTCCAGCAGTGTCAGTTGATAACCGATCCACTACTGTTGACAATTTGCAGATTCTGAGTGTATTCAGAGCCACTCCCACTGTAGGTATTAATGCACTAAATATATCACCTACTATTTCACCAACACTAGCTCTTTTACTACGTACTAATTCATTAGTGTCTTCGTTGTTTCCAGTGATTTTGTCAACATGATATATCGTTGGAAAAACTATACCAAAATAACAACTCCCATACCAGTGATCTGGCAATGTGTAATAAGCTTTGTTTCCACATACATAATAAATTCCGGGAAACACAGGTTCAGTTCCATCTTTGAAACCCCAACCCCCAATTACTTTGTAATTGTGTTCACACTCACTGGAACCAATGAATACATTGTTATAATAACTAGTTTTCTCTCTGTGGAGACAGAGTTTCCCCTTCTTTTCGAAATCCAGCAACATAGCAGCATTAGCCCCACCATTTGAGGTGTTCCCCATGCTTTCAGCCCATTTACAAATTTTATTGTTCTTGTCATTTGCTTTTCTTTGGAAATTCACTCTCCTTTTCTCAACCATATTTAAAAATATTTTCTCTTTTTCTTGTAATAAACATGTTAGATTATTCTTGTGTGCTTTAGGTATATCTATTGCACATATAGTTAGGAAATATTCACTCATGTAGCGTGCTACATTTCTAGTGGTATGTGCAGGGTTTAGGTTTCTACGTATAGGAAGTTCAGAAAATATCACATCTAAATTAGAATAATAATACTGTAAAGGTCCTTTCTTATAGAATAAACTAGCTAAAACACTACAGGAAATTCCATATGTTAGTGGCAAATGGTGATAGGTTACACCTTCAGCTACTGAAGTAGGCAGTTTCATCCAAACATAGCAATCTTCTATCTCCATAGCTTCCACATAATGTACTAATAGGTTTGCAAATACATTCAAATGTGTTCTGTGTTTAATTTTCGTATAATGCAGTCCTTCCTCATCTGGTGCCTCTAAGTCTACCTTCTGCTGTCTAATACTAAGTGCCTTTTCTTGTGTATCTTCTCTTTTCGGTGTACCTTTTGTTTGTAACTCTTCTGTATCTAGTGGCAGTTGTTCATTAGTGTTAACTTTTGTCTCTTTACTCATCATGTAAGGAAAGCTATTGTTTGTCCTATCCAAACTATAAGTACTATTGCTATACTACATAAACATAATCAACAGCATGTTTTTAAACAATTTCTTTTCGGTCTTCCATTAACAGTATGATAACATAGATGTGGGTTGTAACTTTAGCTGCACAGACCGGTCCTTAACCCCTTCGACGCTGATGACAATGCCAGCTCGTCATCAGCGTTACCTGCGCTGCGCAGAATGACGAGCCGGCTTTGTCACAAACAAGCCATTTTTTTTTTCAGCGCACAGCGGAAAAATGTGGTAGCGTGGTAGGGGTTAAAAACTGATGAATTAAAAATTTGTATTTCAAGGAATGAAAGACATGTGATATACAAAAATCCGGTCTCTTGTCAACCAAGCCTAGTAGAAGAAAGTCATGAATGGAACTGGTTGCCAGGTGTTTTATCAAGCAAATCTACCTCTATTCCTAAACCATATTCCTGTTTTTAACAATGATCTAAAAATAATTGCTTGGAACACGGCAGGAATAAAAAATAATCCTGAAAAATTTATATATTTATATACATTAGAAGCAGATGTGATCTGTCTTCAGGAGACTTGGGTTGATGAAAAATTCCCTACGGTAAAGGACTATTATGTGTTGGATGGCAATGCCATCCCTTCTAGGAGAGGTCATGCCAAGGGAGGAGTAGCTTGTCTACTCTCGAATAAAATAAGATGGAATATTGCTCATTATTTGGATCCTGATAAATTGTTTCAAGTAATAACTTTGTCAGATTTCGTCACTGAAGATCCAGGAAAATCACTGGTATTAATAAATACTTATATTCCTCCAGACGCTTGTTTTAATGTTGGTTTAAAAAAGTTTTTTTCTTTCATACTGAATCTTTTAGATTCTGACTTCCCCCCGCACGTATTGTTATTAGGGGATTTTAACTGTAAAATTTCTAATCGCAGCCTAGAGTTGTTTAGGAATAATCTCAAGGAGGAGTCACTATATATACCACAAGCTTTATTCCCCGGTAATATTAAGACTAATAAGAGAGGAAAATTACTATTGGAGGAATTATCAGAGGTGGACTGCATTATAATAAATGGAAGGCTCCCCTCTGATATTCCGGCCAATTTCACACATAAATCTTATAACAGTAAATCTGATAATAGGGAGTCCATTCTCGATTATGTGGTAGTGGACAATAATTCCTTTTATCTCTTGAAAGATCTATTAGTAATCGATACAGAATTTAGTGACCATAAGGTACTTCTAATTTCCGTAAATGTAAATCCATCGACTGTGGATACGTGGCATATAAATAGTGATTTGGTGAATTTTGGAGTTACTTCCGGGAGATGCTATTGGAACTCTAAGGTAATAGAGGGTCTGACTACCATTTTAGAGACTGCCGTAGAGAATTTGGTTCACTGGGAAGGATGTGAATTATTATGTTTTTCTGACTTCTTAAATAAATAATTTCAATTGCAAAGAATCCCCCACTCGTAAAAAATCCTAAAGCAGTCCTCAGCTGTCTTCGCTATCTTAACGTTGAAATAAATAAATTGGTAAGGGAGCAATACCTTCTATATACCCCCGAAAGATGTCATAGAATCGTCCTATTGAGAAGACGAAGGAATAGGATGAAGGCTAAATTAAAAAGGGGGAAAGAAGATGTACTTTGGATTAGACTCCGTGAGGCAGCATATAAGGGTCGAGCTAGGATATTTTGGTCAATAATTGGGGAGGGATGTGGCCGAAGATCTAGACCTTTGCCAATTCCCATTGTAGAGCATATCTGGGTTGAGTATATCGAGAAGTTATATGCTAGTAACGGTAGGGTCCTTGAAAACAATAGTTCACAAACGGACAACTTCCCTTACGGCCCACTGTCCGAAAAGGACATTGAACTAGCGATTAAGGGCCTGCGCTTTTCTGGCGCAATGGGTCCAGATGAGCTCCCCATCTCTGTAATAAAACAACATAGTAAGATGTGGAGTAAAATTCTTTACCCAGTTTTTAACTATTGTTTTTCTTGTAAAACTGTTCTCCCCTCATGGAGGGGGAGCATAGTAATCCCCCTTTTTAAGAAAGGAGCACGTAATATCTATGCCTCAAAATTATCGTCAAATTGCTCTTCTGGATGCGATAGGCAAGGTTTTTACAAAATGTATTCTTAAATTAATGCATGGGTGGGTGTCTAGGGATGAAATTTTGCCCCTTGTGCAGACCGGATTCAGGCAGAGACATAGCACCTTAGACAATCTGACAGCATTGCAGGTTATAACAGAGAAATATGTTAGGATTCGTGAAGGGAGAGTATATGGAGCCTTTATAGATTTCTCCACAGCATTTGATAAAGTAGACCGATCTTTGCTGTGGAGTAAATTATCAAATCTTGGCATGCCATCTACTCTCCTGGAGTTAACAGGAGCCCTACATTCGGAAACCTCGTGCAGAGTTTTGTTAGGTGGGGAAAGAGGTCTTTCTCAAGTAATTACAACAGCAAATGGGTTAAAACAAGGTTGCTTATTGGCCCCAATATTGTTTTCCCTTTACATAGCCGATCTTCCCCATGTTTTATCAGAAAGTGAAGGAATAGCTCCGATGTTGGGGGGTGTCCCAATTGTTTGTGTAATGTATGCAGATGATATACTGATTCTAGACCTAACACCTAAAGGCTTAAATAACCGTCTGCACGCTCTCCATAATTACGCAGAAGCACACCACTTACAGATAAACATCTCAAAAAGCAAAGTAATGTGCATGACGGGTAGAAAAAAGCTGAAAGACGCGAATTTCCCATGGTCCGTAGGTGGACAAAGATTGGAAGTGGTACAATCATATGTCTTCCTCGGAAAAACTGTTATGGGTAACTTAAGTGAGAAGGCTCACATGCCAACAATACGCGGAAAACAAATATTCAAGGTAAAAGTCTAGTCTCTCTATATAAGGCTACTGGCAGACGGCATTTTGCTATCCTGCTGGAAGTCTATTGTGAAAAAATTCCTGCATCATTACTATATGGCATGGAAATAGTAGATTTAAAAACTTGGGGTTTCTTAAACTCTACGGAAGGCAAAATTCTGCGTAGTCTTACTATGGTTAATACTGCGTGCTCTACAGCCGCACCTAGAATGGAATTAGGCCTACGTAGTAGTTGGGTTCAAGGTTTAGCAGGAATAGTGCGCTGGGTTTTTAATATTGCACAGGGGGACACAGGCACTTTAAGATATATCATAAAAACAGAATTGCTTGGAAACCTTAAAGAATATTCAACAACTGTAAAAATTTTTAGAACTGCAGTTGATCTCCTTGAACTTGATGAATCGGTTTTATTTACTTTATCCACACATCAGTTAAAATCCATCCTGAAGTCAGCTTCATGGGAACTAAGCTTCAGGTTGGACAGGGAATCACGTACTTTGAAAAAAGGTTCCCATCGGTCTATAGATTCTTGCCAAATGAGAATAGCCCAACCATATGTCACCTGGAATTTACACCATGGGGTACAGCGATTCTTTCTTTTATTGAGGCAAGATCTACTTCCGCTGAATTCTTTGATGTCCAGATGGTACAGCTCTTCAGCTTTATGTGATCTTTGTAATAAATCTAATCAGGATATTAATCATGTCCTTTTTGTGTGTCCGGCTTTACTTGCGTTTATGCGCAAGTGGCTGAGACCTATTTGTCTTCAAGTAGGTATTTCTTATGCTATTTCCTTTCTTGATGCCATTCATAATCCCCCTGATGAAATGTTTTGCTATACAATTTTTAACTTCTTCAAAACTTTTTTAGTCCTATATTAAAAGATTGGAAATGTATATTGCTATTATGTATTGGATTATTGATTGTATGTAAATGTATTTAACTGTTTTCAACTTTTATGTGGATCTCATTTGAGTTCCAAATCATAAAATAAATAAACTTGAAACTTGAAACTTGTATGATCAGCCATTTCTGACTAAAGGAGATTCAACCCCTCTTTGTAACTTTTACAGTTTCTTTACCCTGTGTGAATCTCAGGTGGGTCTCACTTCTTCGGCAGTTTGATCAGTAATCAATTCTTCATCACTTTTGTCACTTATCTCCAGATTTTCAAAATCTATCAAAACAATGTAGGTCCACTTGGGGCCTTTGTATTTATTATTCAGTCTCTTTATTCGGGGACTTCTTCTTCTTGGTTGTATTACAGGTTGATCAGTTTGACTTGTTATTTCATCTACTTGTTCAGGTTCTTCATTAATTTTCTTTAAACGCAGTCTCAGTCGTTTCACAAACCTAGGCCATTTGTCTCCTTTTCTGAGTCTTTTAGCTGGCACCGTGTCTTGGCTCTCTTCAAACATCCTTTTATTTTCATTCAGTTATGGCACATCTATTTCAATGCTGTCTTCTGTTTCCTTCTCTAACTGGCTAGGTCCAGGTCTTATTTCTGTTTCTTCTGCCTGGTCGCTAATCTGGCCTTGTTCAGGTAGCTGCTGAATTTGGCTTTCATTTGTTTCACCTTCTTTGTCCTGAACACGATTTTCTACTCCTGTCTGGTCCTGCTCAAGCTCTTCGAACCCTTGATTTTCATCTGCTTGAGCCTCCACCCTAATTTCTATCTGTCCCTTTTCAGGCTCAGGAGTTCTTGGTGGAGTGTCGATTATCTGATCTCTCCCTATCTGGTCCTCCTCAGAATCACTTTGGACTTGGATTTCTATGATCTGAGTACCTTCTTCAACACCTGTCTCATCCTCACTATCACTTTGTCTATCTAGATATGTTTGGCTTCTTGTTCTCACATATTCTGCAGGTATGTTGATTACTGGAATCCAATCATCTTGACTGGTGCTCGGTTGTTCCTCTTCAGCTACTTCAGGATCGATATCTTGAGACCCCTCAGCTGCACAACCTTCAGCCTCAGTTTCATCAGGTTCAGTCACCTTTTTCGTATGACTGGCATGGATCCAGTG
The DNA here is from genome assembly GCF_964261635.1 of Lissotriton helveticus. Classification (NCBI taxonomy): domain Eukaryota; kingdom Metazoa; phylum Chordata; class Amphibia; order Caudata; family Salamandridae; genus Lissotriton; species Lissotriton helveticus. The sequence continues at coordinate 1,228,983,219 of NC_136057.1, read as the reverse complement.
TGGAACTCCTGCACACTTTACAGCTGTGGTGGTAACCAGAATTACTTGACCTGGTTTTCCCCACCTTGGTGCAAGGCAAGATTTCCGAGTATGTTTCTTCAGCACCATCCAATCACCTGGGTTCAAGTCATGTGCTGGAGTTGCTGGTTTGGCGACAGCATCTTCCCCAACCTGGTGGCACTTGGTCAGCCAGTTCTTTGCAGTACTCCAGTACTAAATCATCATATATATTTAGCAGCTTGTGTTCTGGCACCCAAGCTTGCCTCATTGCTCTTCCCATCAGTATCACATGGGGACATAAGCCTGTGTTCCGGTCTGGAATACTTCTAAGACCCATCTGAACGAGTGGCAAAGCATCTGGCCACTCCAATCAAGTAGATTCATACATATTTCCCAGTCTTGACTTGATAGTGCCATTCAATTGTTCTACCACTCCAGAAGCCTCTGGCCGATAGGCATAGTGCAGTGTTTGCTTAATTTTTAATGCTTCACAAATTAGACCATTTATTTCACTATTAAAATGTTTTCCTCTGTCTCATTCAATTGTTACTGGAAAACCAAAATGTGGTATAAGCTCTCTAAGTAAAAGATTAGCCACAGTGATGCTATCGTTCCTACGTGTGGGGTAAGCTTCCACCCATTTTGAAAATAGGCAGACAATGACAGGTACGTATTTCAATCCTCGACAAGGGGGTAACTGAATGAAGTCATTCTTTAATCGAATAAAAGGACCTTCTGCCTTCCCAATTTTTCCTGGTAACACTACTGTTTTCTTCCCTGGGTTCATTTGTTGGCAAATCAAACACCTCTGGCAGAGTGCCTCTGCTATGTTCCTGAATTTCGCATTAAACCATGTTTGATGAACACACATATCATAGCATCTCTTCCCAAATGAGAATCTCCATGAATCAACCTAGCCATAGGAGCAAGCAGACAGTCGGGTAACACTGCCGTTTCATCAAGATAAACAATGACACCATCTCAGCCCTTCTCTGACAACCTATTTTGCTCCAGTGTTCCTTTTCTTTTGGTTCTGCTGCATTCTGCAAATCTCTCACTTCTTCCCATGTATTCACACCTTCCAGCAACATAAGTTGGCAGCTGTTTCCACCCACCTCAACCTTTTTATTAACAGCCATCTTATATTTTGCACAATGCTGGGCTAACTGGTCAGCATATCGTTACCAACTGTCACTTTGTCGTTGCCAGATTTGTGAGCAGCACACTTGACCACAGCCACTTTTGGTAACTGGATTGGCTCAAGCAAATCCTTTACATATTTTTCATTTCTAATCGGAGTACCTGAAGAAGTCAGGAACTCCATTTGCATCCATAGTTGGCCATAGTCATGCACAGCTTCATAACCATATTGGCTGTCGGTGTATATGGTTACTTTCCAATTTTTCCCAAATTTACAGGCTTTTGCCAAGGCAACCAATTTGGCTATTTGTGCAGACTTGAGGTAAATGGGATGCTTCAACTGGACCTCCCAATGTGCACACTGCATAAGCAGCACTCAGACCTCCTTCCTCATGTCTCAAACAAGAGCCATCTACAAATAGCTCATAATCTGAATCAATTATAGGCTCTTCTCTTATGTCTGGTCGTGGCTTTGTACTGTACTCAGTCAAATCAACACAGTCATGTTCAACCTCTCCCTTCACTTCTGCAGTATGTAACTTAGGTGGCAGTGTTGCTGGTTTCAGGATATTACACCTAGCAATGGTTACATTTCCTGCACCTACAAGTATTCTCTCGTACTTAGTCAGCCGACTAGGTGTGAGATACTGAGTCTAAGTCCTTGTTAGCAAAATTACAACTGCATGTGGTACATACACAGTTACAGGATGTCCCATAATAATGGATTCACTCTGCTCAAGGCTCATGCAAGTTGCAGCTACTGCTTTCAGACATCCAGGTAATGCAGCTGCCACTGGGTCCAATATGGAAGAAAAATATGCCACATGACGTCTCACTAGACCATGAATTTGAGTCAAAACTGAAAGTGCACAATTGTCTCGGTGTCACAGAAAAGTGCAACATCTTTTGAATAGTCAGGCATTCCTAATGCTGGAGCTGCACACAGACATTCTTGTAATTTTTCAAAAGCAGACATGCTTTCGTCATCCCACTCTACTAGTTCCTCGGCTCCTTTCTTTGTCATTTGTAATAATGGCTTTGCTAGAACTGCAAATCCCACAATCCATTGCCTGCAGTATCCTAAAACTCCAAGAAACACCCTGATCTCTTTCTGGGTATTTGGCAAGTCCATGCTTTTAATTATTCTGATTCTTTCTGAGGTAACTCTTCTGACACCCTTTTCTATCTGGTGCCCCAGATATTTCACTGACATGGTGCATAATTGCAACTTGTCTGGTGACACTTTATGTCCTCCTTCACCCAAATGGTTCAGTAAGGCAATAGTATCAACAGCACAGTCATTTCGTGTTTTAGACGCCACCAGGAGGACGTCTATATACTGAACCAAGACTGACTGTCCAGGTAGTACTAATGTCTCAAGGCACTTTTTCAAAATCTGATTAAAAATCGAGGGACTTTCTGTGTACCCCTGAGGGACACGATTCCAAACATAGACATGACTGTCGAATTCCAATGAGAAAAGAAATTTGCTGTCTGGGTGTAGTGGAATTGAGAAAAATGCGTGACACAGGGCAATGACAGTGAACCATCCAGCCTCCCACGGTATCTGATATAGAATCACTGCAGGATTTGGCGCGACTGGACAGCGTGGGACAACAATCTTATTAATCTTTCTCAGGTCCTGTACTACTCTGTACTTTCCGCTCGGTTTCTTTATACCAACTATGGGAGAGTTACATGGACTGCTCATTATTTCTTGTAAAATGCCTGCTTCAACCAAATGTACTGCAACACCCGCTTTTATTTCTGCACTCATTTTATACTGTCGAGTATTTGGGTAAACTGCATCTTCTCTTATTGTCACTTTTATTGGGTCAACATTCACCATTAATCCTACATCTTTTCCAGTAAAGTCCCCTACATCTGGTTTTACCGTCTGTTGCAGTTCTTCTGGTAAGTCTTCTATTGTCAGTCTTTTGATTTCTGTCTCTGGTCTTGCTAGCATTAATTTATAAATTCTATCTTCGTCTGGGGTTTGAATTTCAACACCATTTGGGGTACAGAAAATAGTGAAATTTATTTTGCACAGTAAGTCTCGACCTAGGAGGTTTACTGGACTTGAATAATAGACAACAAATCTATGCATTTCTTTAAAAATTGCCTATTCTGACTTCCATTGAATCTGTAACTGGGGTACCAATTTGTTTATTAGAAATGCCCACTACTTGGATCGCTTCTCTCGAGAGGGGTAGGTTTGGAACGTCTGCTGTTCTCACAATAGAACGGGTAGCACCAGTGTCCAACAGAAAGGTGTCATCATTTCCTTCAACTTTTCCTTCAATGTCTGGCCCTGACTGGTCTACCAGCAAGGAGGCTCCAAGCACGCACTCCTCGTCCTCCCCCCTCAGGCACCGTCAGTAAGGTTCAACACAAAAGAATATATCACTCAGAAGAAATTGTGACGTTGCTGTATCCCTTCTTTCCCTTCATTCCAAATCTGTATTATCTACACTCTGTTGTGCTTTGCTCCTGTATCTTGGCATAGGTGGAGGGGGTAACTGATTCTGTATTACCTGCTGCTGGTTCTTCCGTGGCACTTCATTCTGCATCTGTGGATTTAAATCATTAATCGGCACATTACCACTCTGCACAGCCTTACACTCGTCCTTCCAGTGCCCCAACTTGCCGCACTCGTGACATGGGAACTTCTTTTTAGCCTCCTCCCTATTGAACTTTCCCCTTGGCTTTCCTCCATCACCTTGTTTCTGATTACTATTTATTTGGTTTAACTGTTGTTCTTGTTGTTCTGCTAATTTTACTTGTGCCCACATGACTTTTTCTTTCAACTCTTTTAGTTTATTTTCTAGCTCATCTTCACAATATTTGGCATATTTAAGGACTTCTTCTATGGGTTTAGCCTGCCAACAAATTTTATTATCTTTAATCATTTGTGAAATGTCAGGTCTTCATCCTATCATCAATCGATAAATGAAATGCGTCATGTCCTTCATGCCAATGTTATCTAGTCCACTGTACTGTTTGAATATCTGCAATAAGCGTTCATAATAGGCATGCACAGTCTCGTCTCTATTCTGAGTGGTTCTATCTATTCTCATCCAGTCTGTCTCCTTTGCAGGCACCTTTCTTTTAAGGTAAAGTATTACCTGATTGTACTTCTTCATGACATCCTCGGAAGGTGCCCCTGTCTTTGGGTCTCTGGGGTACTCATCACTAGGCCAATCAACAGCAATTTTACATTCTGTCCACAAGTCTACTGGAACTACAATGTCGAATAATCCATCTAAGTCTTTCAAAAGACACTTTGAAACTTTTACAAATCTATCGACTTGTCTGTACCATTCTACAGGTTTTTCACGAAGTTTTGGGAAATCATTTGTAAAAGACACAATATCCTGTCTGGACCATGGAACATGCACATAACCTCCATCGGGTACCTCTCGCATAGGACATAATTGTTCAACCTTTTCTGCTTCTTTTAAAACATATTCTGAAGTCATTTGTTTTGATCGAACCTCTTCCTTTTTCTTTGCCCACCTGGTTTTCCATTTTTCTAATTCTCCCCATTTTTGTAACAATGTTAGTAGCTCTCTTATCTGTACTTTTCTTCCGGACACATTCATGTTTTCTAAATCCTTGTCAGAAAATTCTGCTCGATATGGTTTTTGTAATACTTTAGATTTACCAATGTCAATTCCCATGCTAGCTGCTGTGTCCATTAACTTTTCATGAAACACCCTTGTATTTCTAGTAATGCTTTTACAAATAAATAATAGTTCATCTTCACTGAGAGTATTTAATCTGTCCAATCCCACATTTCCAGCCATCAGTTCCTCTAATTCAATTCTCAATTTGTATATATCCAATGGTTTCGGCTGTGTTTTTGGTTTCTCTATTTCTCGTGTCCATCTATCTATTTCTTTAGGAGCTACTACAGTTGTACTTCTCGTACCTGAGGATGTTTCCATCTGTACTTCTCTTAAATTTAAAGGAGTGTTTTTTCTAATCGAACTACTCTCTGGTTCTTTTATTGGTAAATCCATTAAGGAGATTACTGACTCACATTCACTTGCCTGATCGTCTACTATCAAAGGTTCTTTTCTTGGCTGTTCTACCAATGTAGTTATAACTGGAGCTTTTGGACTAGCTTGCTTATCTCCATAAAAAGGAACAACTGGGCCAATAGTTACTGGAATTGTCAGAGCTTCAGGACTTGTATTTATTTGAGAAATTTTCTGAATCAATTCACTTCTCTGTTTGTTTAATGCTTCTCTTTCTCTTTCTTGTAATACCCTCCCGACTGAGGTCTCATGTACCACTTGCGGAATTAAAGGTGCTTTTAAAAAGGGGGCATTTGGATTTACTGTACTCGGTTCCTCATTATAAGGTGGTGGATTTTTCATTAACAAATCCTCCATATAATCATCGTCTGAATCACCACTAGTCATTAAGGGCCAGATGTAGGTAAATCTCATTTACCGATTCTTAAATACAGAATTTTACCGATTCGGTATTCATGAATCGGTAAATGAGATGTAGATAAAAAATCGGTATTTTTTTCTGAATCGGTAAAATTCGGAATCCGACTTTCGGAATTTACCGAATCGGTATTTACCAAATCGGTATTTACCGAATCGGTATCTCCCATTCATTCCTATGGGCCAAAAGGCCCATAGGAATGAATGGGAAATACCGAATCGGTAAATACCGATTCGGTAAATTCCGATTCAGAAAGCAAGCAAAAGTGAAACTTAAGAAAACAGTCAATCAGGTGCTACCACCCTCCCCCTCCCTAGCAGGAAGTGGCTATCCATGCAGCTGCAACTAATTAGAAGGTTCTGGAGAGGCAGTCCGAGCAGAGCAGAGACACAGAGCAGCAGGGAGAGTTTTTTTGAAACTTTACCAACTGAAAAATGGCAAGCAGCAGTGAAAGCCAGAAGGCAGAAAGAAAGAGGAAAATAAAGTTCAGCAGCATGGAGTTGCAGGTACTTGTGGAGGAGGTAGTAAGTGTGCACAAGAAACTTTTTGGAAGGCAGTCCCTCACTGTTCCTGAGTCTGCCAAAAGAAACATCTGGCTGACAATGGTTGGAAAAGTGAATGCTGTGGGAGTCACACCCAGGAATACTGAGGATCTCAAAAAAAGATTCTATGACCTCAGGAGCCTCACCAAAAAAAAAAAGTGCTGAAATTCACAAGCAGGCTGGCTTAATCGATGGAGGCAGGAACCCAGCGCCCCCCTGACTGACCTGGAGGAGTTGGTGGCCTCAACCATTGAGGCAGCCAGCGTCTGCGGACTGGGAGATGTGGACAGCTCAGCCAGAGCTGCAACAAAAAAAGGTAACACGCATGCGCTGCATTACACCCCATACCAACCTGCTTCCCTTTACCCTTTGTGGACAAGTAAACCCCAGTCCAGTACTGCTATCACTACACAGGAGCAATGCATTATGGGAAATGTAGTCAGCAAATGTAAGACCATGTGTAACAGCGCAGACATCAGCAAGTTAGTGAAAGTAATGCAGATAAATGAAAGTGAAATGTGTAAAGCATTTATTGTAGTGACTGTGACACAGTAGCACTCAGTTGATATACGCTTATTTATACCTAGGGGCCAAATCAGGCAGTCGACCCACTGACACAGAAGGGACTGCACCAGCGAGGGAGGAGAGTGAGGAAGCAGGTCCAAGCCAAGTGCAAGCCTCGCAGGAGGAAGGTGACACGACTGGCATCTCCCATGAAGATGACACTGTACAGACCCCAGAGCTGCTGCACTCCCCACAGCTTTCACAATACCCTCCCTTGGTATTCTCACCAGAAACTTCACCATCACTGCTCCAGTCCACTCCTGCAACTTCACCAGCCAGGAGGCGTGTCGTGGCCCCACTACCAGTAATGGAGGCAGCAGAGGGTGAGGGGGAGGCTCAAGTCACCGTAGATGTGAGTTCAGCAGCACTGCAGTCCACAAATGAGACAGTCACCGATCGCAGAAGACAACGCAGACCCAGCAGTGCAGGTGGACGTGGTGATGGCACTGTGTTCCGTGGGCTGGAGGGGAGCATGGTGCGCATTCAAAGGATGCAGGGCAAATCCATCCAAGCCTGCCAATGCCAATTCAGAGCCCTGAATGTGCAAATAGGAGAAATGGGGAAGGGCATGAGAGACATTGTGGAGGCAAATAAAGAGGTCACAAAGAAAAATTCGGACATTGCATCAGGGATGCAGCAGATGAGCAACTCAATTACACAGCTATGCTCCAAACTAGACAGTCTGTCCCACACAAGGCGCAGGGATGCCCGTGCCCACAATACGGCCATCAATCGCTTGGCCACTGCCACATCCCTGCTATGCAGGAGGGGCATAAATATGCAGGAGGCTTTGACACAGAATACAGCAGAAGTCACCAGGGGCATGGCCAGAATTACGAGTGCACTAGAGGCAATGTTGATTTCCAACACAGCACAGAATCCTGACCTGGACATGGCAGAGGCTGAGGACACTAGTAGCCGGAGCAGCATAGCAGGCGCTGGTGTGGAGACACAGAGGAGTAGCAGGCGCCCAGCTGAGGCTGCAAGGCAGGCTGAACAAAGCGAACAACATCCTAGTGGCTCAGGAAAGCGCGGGTGCAAGTGACAGTACCGGTCATGGGTGAAGTAACCCGGGACATACAGTCCCCACGTTTATAATGTTAATTTTGTTGCACTTAAGTGCTTTAACGTAGTGGCAACATTAAAATACGTTGGTCCCATACACAACCTCTCTGTGTCTCATTACTTACTCAGAAATAGTTGCGTGTAATCTCCTCACGTCTGTATCTGCCATCACTTGGTGTTGGCACTCCAGCAGGTTGTGTTTCAGGCACAGCAATCTCGTCATCATGATCCTCATAGTCTGACAACTCCACCTCAGTACCCTTCTTCACAGCAAGGTTGTGCAACATAGCACAGGCAGCAATGATCTTACAGCAGGTGATGGGGGTATACTGCCTGGCACCTCCGCTCTTGTGCAAGCATCTGAACCTGCTTTTCCAGATACCAAAGGTACGCTCCACAACATTTCTTGTGCTCTTGTGGGCCCGGTTATATCTCCTTTGGCTGGGTGTTGAGGGGTTGAGGTAGGGGGTGAGTATGAAGGAGCGGAGGGCATATGCACTGTCTCCTAAAAGGAAATGGGAATACATTACTCACATGCATACATGTACTTCTTACTGCAATAGGTGTTAAAGGGGTCGCACACTGTGTCTTACCTAGGAGGTATCCTTCACCAAATTCCCCTACTGTCAGCCGTGCATAGATACCGCTGTTGTGGAATATAAAGGAGTCGTTGGTACTCCCAGGAAATTTAGCCACAAGGTCAGTGATGGCGCACTTGGCATTGCAGATCACCTGCACATTGATGGTGTGGGTGGACTTCCTATTCCTGTATATATATTCGGTGGCAGCAGGGGGACAAATGGGAATGTGCGTGTCATCAATGCAGCCAATGATATTGGGGAATCGCGCCATCTGGTAAAAGTCAGATTTTGTTTGGACCAGTTCAGCATGGGTTGCAGGAAAAGATATATAATGGTCCATCCTCTGTAACATGGCGTCAAGGAATTTGTGGAAAAACCTTGACAGGCTGCTGTGGGTCACCCCACCTACCGCAGCAACCACACTCTGGTAGCTCCCAGACGCAAGCAGGTGTAGGCTGCACAGCACCTGCACGTGGGGTGGAATAGCTTGTGCCCTTGGGGAAGTGTGCTCCAACAGTGGTTGGAGGTCCCTGATGAGGTCCAAGATGGTGTCTGGGGCCAACCTGTACCTCTGGAGTATCTCTGCCTCTGTGAGCATGAACAAGGTGATCCTCTGTCTGTAGACCTGCTACTGTCTCTGCCATTCCCTCTCTCCTTCCTCCTGTAGCCGTAGCCATCTTGCAATGACATAAAATGCCGCCATTGTGCAAGAAGAATTGCATTTTGGGTCCATTTTTATAGGCTGCACCTGGTTACCACCTAATTTCAATCCATGGTAAATACCGACTCTTAAATACCGAATTTCAAGCAAATTCGGTATTTAAGAGCTTTCCTACATCTCAATATTCAATTTTACCACTTCTTATTTACCGAATCGGTATTTTACCGATTCGGTAAATTTACCGATTCAGTAAATTTACCGATTCGCAAACCGTTGCGATTCGGTAAATTTACCGTTTCGGTAAATTATCCGATTCGGAATGTTTACCGATTCGGTAACTTTACCGATTCGGTAAATTTACCGATTCGGATGACTTTCGGTCTCCTACATCCTAAAAGCTCAATACCTGTCGGTAACGGCCGAAAATACCGATTTTCGGCCGTTACCGACCAGTATTGGGCTACCTACATCTGGCCCCTAATGTTTTGTTTTCTCCGTCCTTTTACTTCCAGTGGGCTCTTCTAACGTTAATACAGGATATTTATCCTTCCACTAACATGTTCTGTCTCCATTGTTTCATCTGTTTATCTGTGGTTTCTCCTTTAAATTTAGGGTAGAATTTACTCAACCCTTTGTCGGATCTAGGTCTGTCTCGCTCAAAAGCCTCAATTTCGCCTTCCTCTAGTGCCTCATATTGCGTCAATCTAGGTCTAGGATGTAAATCATTCATTCGAGTCCTTAAATTGAACAAAATTCTGCCATTAAATGTGCCTTCTAAGGGAAATGCCCAAATTCTGTCATCTTTAGTGTATTCCACCCAGTTCTCTAACCATACACAATAGTGGTATCCCCTGTCAAACATCATAAATGATGCAGGAGTATTTGGTGGTGGAATAATAACTCCTTCTCTAGTTTTAATCTGCTTATCTTTTTTAAAGTAATTCTTTACTCTGCTTACAAGTGACAATTTTCTTTTGCTTCCATACATTTTGCAAGGTCTAGGTCTGCCCCTTATCATCTGTTCTCTAGCAAACCCTAAGTATCTTGGGTCAGGTCGAGTTTCTGGACTATTAAATTGCCACATATATTTTCGCAAAAATTCAAGATCGTACAATAATCACTCAACTTTGTTTACGAAATACTTCCAATACTAGCACGTCTTTTATTTTCTTCAACCAATCAACAATGTGGTTTCAAATAATTTTAACCAATGATTGCGCATCTTTTCTCGTGAGATGAGTTCCGATGCTCCTGCTCTCACCCCTCCTTTACAATCACTATCTCTACTACATGCCTGCTGGCTCAACCAATACCAGTGCAGCTCTGAGTGACGTCAGCGCAGCTCCACAACTGACTCCCTCCTTCACAAGGTAATGGAAAAATTCAATTATTTTAATTTAAAGTGCGTTTCTCTTTTAATCAACAAAGTAAAAACATTCGCCACTGTACCCGAGTGACTAGATAGGAAAGAAATTTCTCACTGCAAGTAAATCCCTTCCGTTGACTTTTCATATACTACGAGTAGATCCCTTCCACCTACCCTTCACACAAGCATTAGAGAACCTACTACTCATTCGGACTCATCCACTCCGGGATATATACTAGGGCAAAAGTTTAACCAGAGAACACCTTTGCTATCAATCAAGCTCAGACGAACCTGCTACTCCTTCCGTGTGACCCTTTCTAGGTGATATCACAACAAAAGTTTAGCCAGCGAACTCTTTGCTATCATTTATTCATACATTCATACAGAAAAACCCTAAATAGAAATTTACTGATAGAGCGCGCAGGTCACCCGACTACAAATTTACCATACTCACCTGGGCCCATAATCATTTACACATTTTCTTAATCAGGTAACCTTTGCTCTACTACCAGATATTTTATCTACTAGGTCCTATACCATTGACTTACCAATCCTTGTCACTGGTACCTGTAACCTATTGGATGAGGGAGTTAGAATAATAGGTAGCAAATAACATATGCACTCATATAATAATCACAGACTCTGGAACGTTTTAAACTCTTTATCTAAATTTCATCATAAGTCATGATCCAGAGATTAAAAGCAATAAGACTATCAATAACCAAGATTAGAAACAGTGTATAACTATGCAAAATATATATTATACCAATCATTTAGCAAAGAAAAGGGTAGGTAAAAACAAGGAACATGCTATTTAATTCAGACAGACTTGCACAATTTGTCTAAGGGTAGGAAAAGAAAAGGGAACATTCTAAATAACACAGCTTTAAGCAATTATCAAAGGATGGGTAGAAAGAGGGAATATTATATGCAATCACGAAAAATAATGTTAGCATATAACTAACGGGAAGGTAAGAAAATTGAACACACTATTGATCAAAAGAAGATTTTATAAGCAATTATCAAAAGGTAAGGGTAAGAAAATAAGGAACATATGCAAATCAAAGCTTTTATCGATTTAGGGAAGGTAAAGAAAAGGACACAGAAATATAATGACGATACCGACACAGATTTATATTTACCTAGAATGGTGTGAAGACCAACCCTGGCCACGGGTCAGTTGAGGGCAGAAACCCCGAAAGTTACAGTTGCCAGTAGGCCAGCAGGTGCAGATCAGAATCAGGACAAGATAAACCAGATTTGAATCAGGACTGGACCACCAAAAGTAAAGGCCAGCACCCGCAGTTCAGTTGCAACGCCTGCGCTACTCCCTCTCTGCAAGGAATCAGCCAAAACCCTGATTGGGTTACAGCCTATACCAGCACTTCAGCTTCCCAGAACCCCGATTGGGTTGGCGAATCTTCTGACAGAGTGCTCCGCAGCCCTCTGCTCTTAATCACCTATTGAGTGCGTTGGGTCAGTGACAGGTCAGCTATTCGGACAAGTCGGACAATTTCTCTAGCTAAACCAAGGCTAGTTATACTATTTTCCAGGTCAGTGTACCACCCCCCAATGTTGCAAATGTAAGGATCCCCAATTTTGATTGGCCAAAAGAGGTGGAGAGGTCATCACACCATACCAAATTTTAAAATGTTGTTGTCTCTTATTCAAATTTACGTTCCCGCCCATCAAATTCAGGTTCTCATGCTGGTTTATTCCACCCAACAATGGATGTTCTATTGAAAAATACATTGTTTATACATTGTATAATTTTGAGTTCATAGGGGCAAGTTCCCAGGAGCATCTTCTCAGTCAGTCAGCTCCTTGGCTATAGTCCAAAGGTCACTGTTCCAGAGACTTGTGATTCTCGCGCAGTCGCAGTTTCAACAAACATGGAGTACAGCGTTACGAGACAAGCCAGTTTTCAAAGTGTAACATGAAATGGAAAAGAAACAGTTTTAGAACACAGAATAAATGAATACACTGTATACCATGTATTTCTATTCTATACCCATTATCTTAATTTTAACTATAGCAATAGGATTAGGCAGAACGAACAGCCTGGCGAAAGCAATAGTGCAAGCTTCTTGCATGTGAGAACATAGAGCAGCCATATTAGCCCCAGTGCGCAGAAGCGGCAGCTTCCCTCCAAATAACGAATACGTCATGTCACGTGAGTATGACAGACGCATGCGCAATAGAAACCCTCGTGTAGCAGCAGCCATCTTAAATGCAAGCGTATTAGGATTAGTAAAACACATAAGCAAGCTTCGGACACTCCGTATAAATGTGAAATATGCAAAATTAGTAAAACAAACAGGTTGGTTACTTTATTAACATTATTCGAGGATCTTGAGTACAAGCAAGTCGCTTCATGTGCGAATCCTTGCTCCATCAACTGGATCAGAGAACCGGAGCCAGAGAATACAGAAGGAGCTCTTTTTCTTCAATCAGCTTTTTCTGTAGTCTTCATTCCGTTTTCTCTTTTCAATTGTTTTCGTATTCTCAGCACCCTTGCACTTCTTATTGGCAATACGAAAAACTTTCCAACAAAATGGTTTCCATATAAGAACAGCAAATAGACTATATCAAATCACATGACAATATAGGTTGAAATAAAGAAATGTGCATGTAAATGTATGTTACAATAATTTCTGCAATGTTTGTTGAAATGGAGTTATAATACGAAATATACTGGGTTTTGGGAGACTTTTTGGATTGGACCTTATAAGAAATGCTATGTTATACATTTTCAGTATGTTAAATCTAATATTTTATGTTTTTGTAGTTATTTCCATATTACTAGCTGTTTGAAGTGTTTTAAGGACTAAAAAAATTATAATAATATGTATATATGTTTATATTGCTGTAAATCTTTGTCTTGATAGTGAAGAACAGCTCCACCACCACGTGGTGCCAGTACCAGGCAACAAGTGTCGGATCCCATTAAATATCACATGGAACAGCAATTTCACACATCAAAGGAAAAGCTCTCGCACTCTGAAATAAGTCAACAATGAGGTTTATTGAAATAGGTGAATACACTTTGTTGGTAACAAATCTCAGAGTGCGGACACATTTGTTTTGATGTGTGGGATTGCTGTTCCATGAGATTGCTGTTCATGTTTACACATCAATTATTACTGTTATATTTGTTTTATTGTAAAAATTAGTATTTTTTAAATAAAAGATTCACATAATTTATATAATATTATTAAATATGTTTTATTAAAGGTTAAATAATTGAACCTTCATATAGATATATAGTTTGTATTTTGGTTACCTTGTAAATATGTAAACTTGATATTTTTTATTCTTTGACATTTTGACATTGGTATCTTTGCATCAGAATATTTGTACGGTGTATATTTTGGCATACAAACATGTAACATAGCAGATGTGTGATGGAATTGGCATAAGTAACATATAAGCAGGAACTTCTGACGGAATCGTTTTGAAAAGATTGAAACAAGTGCTTAGAGGCTAGTCTGAACCAAATCCAATCTTAGAAAAAACAGTTATAAGAATTCATACCAGATACCATCATGTGCATATGTATTGGTGCGCTGTATGGTTAGAATGTGCTGATGCAGAGGGATTTGAGGGATGTGCAAGTAGGCATCTTAGAGATTAATCAAAGTAAGGAAGTCCCAGGAACAAATCATGTAAATGTACCCGTAAGAGTATAATGGGCTTCTTTTTTGCCGATGGTTTGAGAAACAAACATCAGTTGCAAAATATTCTAGATCCCCACTCACCTTGGGAACCTAAATACATGTAGTTTTTTTTTTTATGAAGAGCTCCTGGATACTCTTTCAGAGAGCACGGAACTTCAGATGGTTTTAGGTGTGTGCCTCATGACTACTACTTAGTTTGTACGACAACTGGTAACATTGATGGACCTTCCAAGTCATATTTGCCTTTGGCATCCTCTTCCTGGATCTGTAGAACTAGTGGATTTGTCAATGCTAATGTGGCCAGCCTGTTGTGGATTAAAGTCTCCCTCTACAATCAGGAATGCTTCTGACCAGTTTAGGATGGGGATCATCCATTGATCTATTTTAAGACCCTCAGGTCTGGCCCTGCAACCGCACTGAAGTGTAGCTGTATGAAGGCAGAATGATATGATTTTCGAAAAGCTGGCTGCTAACTTGCTCCACATGTGACAAGGTGGTTTTGACCTGAAAAGGGGGGCACATTCACTGTCCTCAGCTCCTATCCTGACAAGCTGCTCTGATCATGTTCAAGAATCTTCTGCGCTTTTATGAGGATGCCCCTAGAACTAGAAACACAAGACGGGGCATCCCTGGGCAGTTGTTGTGGGAAACATCCTTTACAACGCAACTTTTACCATGCAGTGCTATTACAACGCAGGTTTTACAATGAAAACCATTACAACGCTTTGCGCTGGGGGGCGCTCTAGGATAGGGAATAGATTTAATTTACTATCCAACACCTTCCCTAGTGTCCACGGGGACTGGAGTTGGAATAGTACATTAAACTATTCACTATCCAGCACCCCAAAGCGCTATGCGTTGTAATGGTATGCGTTGTAAAAACTGCGTTGTAACGGCATGTGTGGTAAAAGCATGCGTTGTAACATCATACATCCGTTGTTGTAAGCCTGGCCGGGTTGAGAATCACTGTAGGAACATTGTGCCTGTGTAATCAAGCTGGTGAAACATTTCATAAGAGAAAGATGATTTTCTAGAATACCTGTAATGATTCTTGTGTTGTTTGATATAACTCTGGGACTGATGTACGAATGTTGTTTGTAATCCAGGATGTACAAATTGTACACCATCTTCTTTGAAAATAGGAATGCAAACCATAATGTGACCCACGTACAAAGAAACAGTGTCACAATTGTCCATTCATAGAGTCTCAAAAGAATTTGCATAATGAATAATAGTTAAGCTGGTATGTAGAGGTGGTGTGATCTGCTTGGGACAGGCAACATAGAAGGTATTTTTTTAAAGTACCCAATGTCACTTAAAGGGTCGGCTGCTGCTTAAGGAATGTGTCCTGTTTACGAAGACAAAGGTCTTGTGAATCACTGCCAGCTTCTTCTGAGGCCACCCAACACTATTTCCAAAGAGAAAGTTGTCTCATGGGGAGAACTTCACCTTTTCATGTCAGATACAAAACGTTACAACCCAACTTTCCATCTATAACCAGCAGTTAGTCATTTTAGGAAATTTGTATTTACATGTCAATTACCACAGCAATCAAACAGTACCAACGGTGCTGAGTGCACTAGAACAATTGGGCTTCAAGAAGTGTGATAACCTCCATGCATCACATATGCTTGCCCTGGTGTTGGCACTCTCAGACATGCTGAACATCAGTGTTAATTCCTTCCTATCTTGGACTATGTAATCCATCTGAGAATTAAGGTGCCATCTAAAAGAAATATAAGACAGGTGGAGATGTGTACTGCAAACTATAATGGGATAAGTTAAAAATACAGAAGGCTGTCATAGGAATGGGGTAAATTAACAGATTTGACATGGATCTAGGTGTGAATTTGAGCATTATGAATTAACAAGGAGAAAATAATTTAAGAAAGAAAGAAAGGGCATTTAGACCCAGAGGAGAATGCTAACTAGCACCCAAGCACTTGCTATGGGTAAACATTAGAAAAGCTGGTGGCTAAACAGTTCTGTAATTGCTTTAAGGAAAAGGAGGTGCTGGAAGAACACCAGTTTGGCTTCCAGACAGGAAGTGGAACAGATCAAGACCTCATCCTGACAACTGAAGAACGACCGGAGCCACTAGATGGAGATCGTACAGTACACCTATCCTGATCTTTTATGGCCTCTCAACTACTTTTGATATGGTATAGCACTATATTAGATTTACATTGGTGGGCCAATTTACGTTGGTTGGTTTAAATACTTGTACAGGCAGTTAAACCTCACAAATTGTAATCCCTGGACAAAGACTGCATGGCAGCCACCGACTGTGCTCTTCCCGCCATGCTTTTTAAGGCACAAGTGAAACTCCGGTCCAATTCTATCCTCCTTATGGATGCAAGGAGTTCTCCTATGCAGATGAAACTCAGATTATCATTTGGCTTGAGCCGAACGTTTGGATGCTGCATGCCACATACTTGATTTCAAGCTGTAGGTGTAGATTTGGATGGCATTTAATGTGTTTAACTCAATCAATCAATCAATCAGATTTATAAATCGCGCTACTCACCCGCTAGGCTCTCAATACAAATCAAATGGAGTTTCTTATATTAGGGAAACACAACGAACAATGCGACAGTTCCACATGGGCGAATAGTATGGGTCCTTCACATGCCCCAGAAGAAAATGCAAAATCCCTTATGGCTCTGAAAATGAGCTCTCATTCAATGTGTGTGATGTGGTCTATAGCATCCGCTTTTAGCTTTGGATTATTGTAAAAACCTATTCCTGAGCACACATGAAGGCAAAACTACAAAGAGTACCGAGTAAAGCTGGCTGGCTGATCTGCAGACTGAGGGCGTTTGATCATGTCTCACAGGCTCGCAATGGACCCTTTTACAGAAAAAAAGTTAATCTAAATGTTTATGTTTGATTAAAAAAGCTGTTCACCAACAAACAAATAGTTGCCTTTATGTCTTATGTAAACTGTCCAGTCCAGACTGGGCAATGTAATATCAAAATATCACCTGGCAAGTATACAGAGATTTTCTGTACCTAGCTCCACATATGTGTGCCTTGACGATATATATCCTTAAGTTATGTGGAGTTAAGAATAGCAAATCTGTACTCCCAGCTCTGCACTTATCTTTCGAAATGTTGGCCACCGATATTTTGGTTATGAGTGTAAAGTCTGGCAATATTGGGTCATTCGATATTCCAGACTACAATCATTTCAAGTGCTGATCACAAAAAGAGTGGGCAGACTCAGGGTGGGCGCTCTCAGATTCCCAGGGGCAAAACGGTGAAATCAGGGGACTAACCGTCTGAAACAAACTGATGATTTTCTTGCTTTTGGGGAGACTTTGGAAAACATATATTTCAGTAATTGTTAACCTCCTTCTGTGATGCTGAATTTTACCTACTAGTTTCACACGCGGAATTGTAGTAAGCTTCCTTTGCAAAGCCTGACCAAAGAACTGTCAAATCACGATGCTCAAATATTAACAACATATAAAAATAGATTTAGAAGAATATCTAAGTAGTTCCTACCCCGGCGTTTCAACAGAGTCGCCCACCTCTAGGGACATGTTGGAAGGTTTGGGCCCTTCCACAAGGGATGAGAACGACCTTGAAAAATATAATAATTATTAGCAATAATGTTGAGAAATGTGCATTTGTTCACAGCGAGAAAGGAAATTATAAATACCTTTTTTGAAACATTGACTGAATCAAAATAAATGGAATGTTGTTTTGTTTGAAGCTCAGAGGTACAATTATCAGTAGTGAAGCAGGTTGAGTGGCAGTAGTGTCCAGGGACCCTTTTCAGCTAATTTTACTAACCGGCACTCGATATGGGCCCCATTTTGATAGCCTGCTCTCGTTTTTTAATAGAATAACCGTATAACTAGATGCATCAAAAATAAAGAACCTCAAACATATAGATGGTATGTGCCAAAACTAAATTTAACAGGATCACGCTTGCACTATGAAAATGTGCACATGTGCTGATACCTAGAGTGTAAGCAAAAACACACTCATAATTAACATAATGTATATTTAAACAAGATCACAAACCAGTGTAAAAAGTTGACTTCCCCAGGACTGTTTTTCACTGTTTTTGTATGAGCAGGATTTATGAACAACACTCCAATGAAGCTGACAGAAAACAATCACCTGCCTTCCACTTAAACAAGCCAATTTTAGCAAACCCACTAGAAGGTATGTCACTTTCTGTTTCTCAAGCCACTGCTGTATGAGCTGTCACGTCATTCATGATTCACTGCTCATGTGTAAGAAGGGTGAATAGGTTTTCATGGGTCAAAGGCGGTACATTTCTATTGTAAATGATTTCCAAAACCCTGCTCACAAATCAACCATCAAAGAATAGCAGACATGTTTCAATTACTGCTCTTCAAAATCCTCAGATCAATATTTGTGCATGAGGACCCAAGATGGCATTTTGCAAACTAGTCAATGTGCCTTTTGAGTAAGAAGTACAATCAATACGCTGTGTGAGAAGTGGGTGCTCGAGTTGTTTGTGGTGTCTGAAGAGTGATAAGTACCCTTTTACTCACAGACCATTATAATCATGTTCAGTCGCTGGATATCAGTTGGTATAGATTTAACAATACAGACAAAAAGGGGGCAACTTAAAGTGGGTACAAAGTCCACATGTATTGCAAAACAAAACTAAAATAAGGAAAAGTAATAGTAAATTCAGTAAATCATTATAAACCAAAACAAAGCACAGTGAGTTTTCGTATCGACTAAAGCACTCACACTATGTCGTAAAAGAAATAAGCATTGAAAGAGCAGATAGGCCAGATAGAACTGGAATATTATAAATGTAAGTTGCTCTTCAGTCATTAATGATTCATCATACATACTGAGAATTGCAATCATGCATCCATTGTTTTACTCATTGACTTATATTACATTCACCCACTGACACAATCCCAATAAAAACACAAACTCGCATGGCTGCCTCGTGTACAGCCAATGTCTTAGAATGGGAAGTCAAAGATACACTATAGCCAATTCCATTCCATGATGGTCACCGGGTTTATAGGTTTATAAGCAGTAGCCACACAGAATGCATTGCACTACAGATGAAATAAGCATCAAGCAGGTAGCCTTTTAGCACTGTCTGGGAAATTGTAGCATGCTGTAAAAATGCAAATAAAAATGAAGATAGAAAGAGGAAAAGGGAAGACATTATATGGTACCATAAAAGAGTAACAGAAAATTCAAGGATTGACCCACCACCCTAGGCATTGAAGCACATATATTTTCAGGCAGATGTGCACAGGTAATCAGGGAAATGCTTTCACTCAGAAAGCAAGAGAGCCAATGGCTGAAATGGACTGAGCTGTCATGGATGAAAGCAGAGTGCAAATAACAATCAGAAAGACCAACAGCAGAAAAGGGGTGACCCAATATATATTTCATTTCAACAGCCTGCTCCAACATCAGAAACAGACTCTAGCACGCTCAGGCTCTCTTGCAGATACATTTTATTCAACCACACACAACCAGGTAACACGTTTTGACCACACAAGCGGTCTTTGTCAAACCTAAAGTTTTTTGTGAATGTTATACCTTCAACAAAGTTTCAACACATTGTTAAAGTGACAGTACACCATTAAGAAATGAAAGTGAAATGTACATCTTAAAACACAGGAAAGAATTGACCTATGCTTTGTGCAAATGTGCGTTTGATTTTGAATGCCATATTGTTCTTGAGAATATGGCTACTTTAACACTTGTGCATATAAACATACGTAATTATATAAAAATATATAGATGTATGTGAGTTAAAATGTATAAAACTGCGACAATTGTTTTTAAATACATTCAAATTATCAATTAAAATGTATTTTGAATTTCTTATGGTACATCAAAAATTGACCAAATCTTAGACAAGTGCCCAACG
The DNA here is from genome assembly GCF_964261635.1 of Lissotriton helveticus. NCBI lineage: Eukaryota > Metazoa > Chordata > Amphibia > Caudata > Salamandridae > Lissotriton > Lissotriton helveticus. The sequence goes on along the minus strand of NC_136057.1, from coordinate 1,228,963,275 downwards.
CTGTAAATAAAAAAACATTGACTAAAGTGACCTGCACCTTGTGCAAATATCACATTACTGTGACGTTTAGCCAATGTGAACTTATTGACATTAAAGGCTCAACAAATGGGATGTATGAATGCATTTACACTTGAAATGTATCCAAATTATACATAATTCATCATTCCTCTGTATGCTCTCACTTTATGGGCAAGTGCCCTTTACTTGAGACCTCAAATGTCCAACAAAATGGTCACTTTGTAATTAAAATAAATTTAAATTGCTGTGCAAATGATTTTAAAACCATGTTTTAAAAAAAACAACTTTCTTTATTGTGTTTTATGCCAACAAGTTAGGTAGGTTCCCATTTCTGGCAGTATCTGACACTCAAACTAACTTAAATCATCATGCAATGACAAGAAACTGAAAACATATTACAGTACATCTCCAGGCGTAAACACTTCTGTGCTACAAAGTCATTAGAAGGCATTCATTCCTCCCCATAGGCATCTCGTACTCCTTCATACAATAACAATTGTTGGGCATATCAATCCAGTGGCGCTCTCATTTATGCATCAGGTAAATCATCATATCCAGAACACATGTCTTGTATTGCCCAGTAGCGCTTATACCTCCTCACACTGAGTCCCCTCAATCTTTATACTCTATTTTGGGGAAGTTCATGGATGGCCCAGTCCCCGTGGTGCGTCCATCGCAAGCTCCAGTGGGTGCACCAACAAGTCAGTGGTGCCCAAATATCCCTGGGCCTGGACGAACTGGGCAACAATTCGGCATAGTTGGTGAGTTGTTCCTGACAATAAATCATGTCGGCCAGCCAGGTCTTAAACTTGGGTGCCCTTCCCCTGCCCCACCGACAGGCCACCCATCTCTTGGCCATGAGGAGCGCAAGGGCTACTTACCTGTGATGTGTCACCTCCACATGTTTAACATACCCCAGTAAGGCCATCAAAAGTGTCGGTTCAATATGTGTGTTAGTCATCAAATTCAAGGCCTCAAAGACTTGTCCCCAACAGTCATACACCGCCGGGCAGTCCCAGGCCAGGTGCAGAAAATCAGCATTTGGAGCATGACACCTGTCACATCTGTCCGAGTCACGCAGCTGATATTTGTGCATCCTAACCGGTGTATAATACAACCTATGCAGGTATTTATAATGAATTATTCGCAACCTGCTGCTGGCTGAAACTCGCTCAGTTTGCGCACAACTATATTCCCAGTGCTCATCGGTCAGTGTAATGCCTAGTTCTTTGCCCCAGCGTGTGCGGGATGACGTAGTCAGTACTTCCCTGAGTGCATGAACTGTGAGGTATATCGATGAGACCAGGCGTTTAACGGACGTATTATGGAGGGCCAAGTGAAGTGGTGCAAGTATTGGGGGTTCAGCCGGGAATTCCGGAGTTAGAGATCAGACTCCCTGTCTAAGCCTTATGTACATGAAGGCGTCAAGCGGGGTCTGTCGCTTGTCCTGAAATACACTCCCTGAGTCCCAAAACTGTGCATCTTGGCACAAGTCACCCCAGATATTCATTCCAGTTAGTTCTCTAAATTTATTAAATACTGTTTCCTGAAGATGGGGCATGTCCGGTTGAAACACAAGTGGCAAAAGCGGGAAGCAGGCCATGGGGGTATTCAGCAGTTGTCCAATGCACCGCCCTGCCATGATTGTGGCATTAACTGTAGTCTGCGTCCGCCGTGGGCGTCCGGAACTGCATAAAGTGCACCTTCGATCGGCACCAGATGTGCAAGCCAATGTTCATCTGCTACCTGTGGCATATATTTTGGTTGGTTCACCCAAAAGTACAGATAGTGGGCCTGTGCGCTAAAATAGTAAAGCTCGAAGTCTGGAATTCAAAACCCACCTTTCGAATAGGGCCATATCAAAACATTCCATTGCAACCTTGGTTGCTTACCACCCCACACTAGTCGTATCAGTTCGGTCTTAAGAGCCTTAAAGAAGTGCCTCCTCGGAGAATATGGTATGTTTAGGAAAAGGTAGAGCAACTGGGGGAGTATTACCATCTATTAGAGACGCCCGACCAGCCATAGAGAGCAGTAATGTAATCCAGCGGGTGACACAATCCCCTATGCGATTCGGCACGGTTCCATAATTAAGACGCATCAATTCCTCTCTATCCCTGGTAACTCGGATGCCTAGATAGCGCAATTCATCAACCCACCACTCCAATGGGTAGTCCAGTGCGAAGCGTTTTACTGATGTGGTCAGCAGGAATAGGCAAGATTTTCCCCAGTTTATTTGGATCCCGGACAGTTTCCCAAAGACAATAAATTTCCAAAGAAGTGTGTTCAAATTATGTTCGGGGTCCCTGACATATAAAGTGATATCGTCGGCATATAATGAGATTAATATCTGCCACATGTTACATCTCAGGGCTTTATCAATGTGGCGTTGTCTCAACCTTGCCGCCAATGGCTCCATCGCTAAGGCGAAAAGTAAGGAGGACAGGGGGCACCCTTGACTAGTACCCCTGGTGATCGGGAAAGTCTGAGATGTGTGTTTATTCATGAGTACCTTAGCTCCTGGCCGGTGATACAAAAATCGGATCCAAGACAAAAAAAGTGGCGGGAATCCCATCCGTAGCATTATTCCAAAAATGCAGTCCCATTCTATGGAATCGAAAGCCTTGGTGGCATCTAGAAAGACCGCCGCCAAGGGTAGGTCAGGGGAAACGTTATGCAAAATGGTAAATAACATTCTCAGATTGTAGGAAGTAGCTCTTCCTGGGACAAATCCCGACTGATTCGGGAGGACCAGATGCTCTAATAACAAGCGAAGCCTATTAGCAACAAGTTTCATCAAGATTTTGGCTTCACAATTTAGAAGAGATAGCATTGTTGGGATGGCTTCTCCGGTTTCAAAAGGGAGATAATGTGAGCTTCCCTCATGGACGGTGGGAGGCATCCCACTTCCAGACTCCTCGTAGACTTCGCCCAGAATGGGGGCCATCACATCTATATAAGTTTTGTAGAATTCTATCGGGATGCCATCCATGCCAGCTGCCTTCCCGGATTGCATTTGAATGATGGCTTCCCTAACATCGTCGAACTCAAAGGGAGAGCACAGAAATTCCCGGTGCACGTCGCTTAACCATCCCAAAGACACGACTCCCAAGTACGCCTCGAGGTCCAAGTCATCCTCTCTAGACGTGGCATATAGGTCAGTGTAGTGATGTGTGAAGGCTTGAAGGATGTGTGCGGTGTCTCCCCAGATAGTATCATCTGGGCCCTCCACCTCTACTACGTAATTGGAATAGAACGGTTTCCTAATTGCGTCTGCTGACGCTTTGCCAGGCCTTTCGCCCTCTCCGTATCTGCGAGCCACCCAATGCCTGCCCCTATATCATGTTTCCCTCTGCGCCATGTCCATGTATTCTGTAAGTGTCTCTCTGAACTTGTGTTGCGTAACCCTATCCGGACCCAAATTCCAACGCTTCGTCCAATGCCTTGAGCTCTGAGTCTAGCCTGCGATGTGTGTTGGTGATATCCTTTAGTACCCCAGCCCCCTTGGAGATGCACAACCCTTGGAGTGTGACTTAGAATGCCTCCCAGATGGTTTCCACACTCTTTACTGTGCCTTTGTTCCGTTCAAAAAAGTCTCGGATCTCCTCCCCCAGTTTCTCCTGGAAAACTACATCCAGTAGTACACGCGCATTGAGTCACCATGCACAGCGCGGGGGACTAAACTCTGCTGAGGATAGCGTAAGCTTGACTGGTGCGTGGTCTGAGTATGTCCTAGCTAAGTGCGTCACCTTATGTATGACTGAGCCTATCCCCCTAGATACAATCCAATAATCTAGTCACGCCCATGAAGCAGCTTGTGCTGTGTAATGTGTCCCCTCACGCCTCTAAGGCTTGGTGTGTCTCCACGCATCTAGTAAGTGGTAGTCAGCAAGTGTATTCTGTATAAAAAGGTGCACCTTGGTATAATGGTGTTGGTGCAGGGTGCGATTTGTCCATTTCAGGGTCATACGTAACAGTACAATCCCCGCCCCAGATGACATGATTAGAGCCCAGCGCATTAATTTCAGCCCATTATGCAGTAAAACATTCCGGGGCATCCGTATTAGGCCCATAGCAGTATGCCAGAGTTATTGATTCAGCTCCCAGTCGCCCCCATGCCAGGCAATATCTTCTCTGGGTATCACAGGAAGTCCCGGCCAGGTGGAAAGGGCCCTGCTTCCTAACCAGTATTGCGGTGCCTCTAGCGTAGGATGAGTAGGAGGAAAAGATTCTATGTGTCGCCCACCTACTCACAAATGTATTCATCCTTTGGGGTGCAAGGGAGTCTCCTGCAGCATAGCTATGTGCGTCTGTTGCCTATCCAAGTAGGCCAGGACTTGTCTCTTTTTCCCTGGGTCCCCCAGCCCTCTGACATTCCAAGTAATCACATTCAACTGTGCAGGGTCAGTGTTAGCCATGTAACCATGCCTTCAATAAAGTTGTATTGTGCCCCTGGAGTGAACTAGCCATATATGTGCAGTGTATTTTGCCGTGTTGCCTGTCCAGAGTCCAGCTTGCAGCTGTCGACCCTGTCAGCCTAGCAAAACCATCCTCATCATATTTGAGATACAAACTTGAATTAACCAGTTCCCCCTGATTCCTCCCCCCTCCCACTGAAGCAACCCCAACTTGCAAGAAAGAGTGTCCCTCCCCCCTCCCCTGCTCCCATCTTAAGGAAAGGGGCATCGGTCTCCGTGAGTCATCTTCCGCTCCCGTTGAGGAGGATTGTTGCGAGGCCGCCACAGCCGCTGAAGAGCGGTTCGTACGCTTTACATATTTGAAAAATTCCTCCACCTGTTGAGGCTTGGTAAAGAAACGCTGTTTCCCTTGGTGGGTGACCCTAAGGCGAGCAGGATATAGCAACGCATAATCGATTTGAGACTGTCTCAATTTGTTTTTGACATCTATGAACTTGCACCGTTCCTCCTTAACAATAGAGGTGAAGTCCGGGTAAATGGAGAACTTATTGCCATCATGCGTCAGTTGTTGCTTACTCCGTGCCACCCGCAGTGCCACATCCCTCTCCCTGTAGTTCAAAAGTCTTGCAATGATAGGTCAGGGAGTATTGCCAGGTGCTCGTCGTGGTCCCAGCGAGCGGTGGGCTCTTTCTACTACGAACTGATTGGATAAGGACTCTGCTCCTATCGAGGATAGCAATAGTTGCTCCAAGTAGTCTTCCATCTTCCCGTGTTGGTCGACTCGGGAATTCCCACTATGCGAATATTATTGCGCCTACTGCGCGCTTCCAAGTCCTTGTTCTTGGCAGCAATCAGTTTCATGAGTTTATCCATCTGAGCAAGCTGCGACGTGGCTCTGGCCGTCGTGTCTTCGGTGTTCGATATGCGCCTTTCCGCCTCCGTCAGACGGTCCTCGTGTCCCACCAGCTCATGAGCAATGGCGTCCATCCACGAGGACATCCTATCTACCTTGGCCAGAATGGTGGCGAATCCCTGGTGCACCTCCTGTAGGAAACTCTGCACATACGATGTTTGCGTCGCCCCACCCGCCTGTGCTTCCTCTCTTCTGTCACCCTCTTGGTCTTCCTGCAAGTTTTTGCAGTGCGCTTCGCCATTTCAAAGTTCATCTTGGGCTGTCTGGTGTCTGGCTTGCCCATGTTGACTCTGGGATATTCCTCAGGTCCGCTTGGCCAGCCTCACGATAGGATACCTGCCAGTTATTGCGTGCAAGCGCTCAGGATTCAGTGTGTGCGGCGGCAGGTACAGTATCTTCGTACAGCACACCTGTGTAAAATTGGCCATGGGGCAGCTTCAGACCGCCAGGCAGAACCAGTGTCTTTAGCAAGGGCCTCCTCCTCTCAGCGGGTCAGTCCTGCACAAACAGCGAAGTTGGCGCACTGCGTTCACTTAACAAATCCATAGCCTCTTTATGCGCCTCCTTCTGTAGAAGCGCTTAGTTCACTCTCCGAGCATTGGTGGCGGTGTTAGCATGTATGCACCAGTGGGCAAATCTAGGGCTCTTTCACTATGCCCTCCTGGAGTGAGGGTTTTGGCTTCTGGACAGTTCTGCAGACGGTGGGGGCAGCCCTTCCAGGCAAGTCTTACTCAGAGGCAGGCAGCCTTCTGTCCCTCACCCCCTACCCCAGAACCCGGCCCAGGCCAACGTTTCTCCCTCCGCGTCATGGGGGCAGTGCCTTCTACCCACTTCCACCACCGGCAGGGCCCAGCAGTAGCTTTCTGGGGATCTGGTGTTCACTTGCGTATCTCTGCAGCACTGGTCCTTGTTGTTGCCGCTGCTAATACTGGCCCCTTCCGCAGTACAGACAGCGCAGGCGCATCTATGGCGTGCCTCTCAGGCTCGCACTGAGCAGCTGCGGTATTCGCTTTAACTTGGGGTAGTTACGCGAGGCTAGGCGCAGGGCCGATATCACGCTCCTGGTCGGCCTGCGCCGACACCTGGGCAGCCGGCGGGGAGTCTACTATGGCCACCATCACCGCCCAGTCATAAGCCTCAGCAGCACTGCTAGTCAGTCTCTTCTCCCCCGTGCCCCACTTCAAACATGTAAAATTGAGCACTACCCTCCTTGCTCAGCAGGCGATCCAGGCGTCTACGCACCTCCTTTCCTTGCGGACCCAGCCTTCCCTCCGTGTGTGCCCTTTTCCTCTTGTGAGGTCTGTCGGATCTCCTCCCGGGGCCTAGACTCCTTGTGGCAGGCCGCAGGCTCACTTAGTGCTCCGAGCCGGCGCAGTGCTCCGCCACCATAACCTCCTCACTCCTGGTGGATTCTTCTTCCGGGCGTCTCCGGGGCAGCTCAGTCCCAAATCAGCCGAAACTTGCAGCAGAGCACCCACAAGTCTTCCTCAGCCATGTACCCCAAGAACTCCGTCTTAGTTGAGCTGTAAGACAGGATAAATGCCGGATAAAAGCACCAGGCTGCAGGAGCCTCACTGGTGTGCGGCCATACTGCTTGAGTGCCACCTAGCACCCTCATTTTAAAACCGTGTTGATAAAATTTTGGTGATGTTAATAAATGGAGTGAATTAAAATCCATTGACCTAAATATCTCCTACCAATGTATAATTCCAGAGCACTGACTATAATTGCATTGTTTATCTTATCTTTTTTAGAAATGGATGTGTAAATATTCCTCAGTGTTATGGCCATTGGGGATCTTACTGTTGCCTTCTCTCAACCTTTGGGGAACCTGATCTAACACAAAATATACCAGATCCTCTACCTTGTTGTCATGGAATTTCCCAAATTGCCTGACTACCGGGTATGTTTGATCTGTATTGTTTATGTCCCTGATGTGGTTTTTTTTTGTCCTCATCTCACCTTGTCAAGTCGTTGCGGAACTTGTACAGCTATGTTCTCTAACTGGGGACCACTTGGCTTACCGCATTCACTTGGGTCACCTGACCTCTCCCCTTTTTAGTACAGGGAAATGGTGTAATCATTAGACCAACTGGGTGAGTCTTATATTTCTTCCCCAACTCATTAGAGGATGCCAGATGTTAGATGGCTTATCCTCTACACTCTCATATTCCAGCCGGGCCATGGCAAATGTTGCTTTAAGCCAGTCCTCTCTTTTCGGGGGGTGGGGGTCTTTCCATCTCCTGCAGATTTCTCTCCTTGCCAATAAGATTATGTAAAATAGGAGACCTTTGTCCTGCCACGCAGCAGTCTGACAAAAAATACCATCATCTCCAAATAAGACCAGGGAGAGATTGACCTCCAATCTGGTCTTGAAAACTCCCAGCAGAGTATCCCCCACCTCTTCCCAAAAATTTTCCAACTCTATACATTCATAAAAAATATGTATGTCGTTGGCTAATAGCGTATGACATCTTGGACATTTAGGTGGAGGTGTTGGGGCAAATTTTGCTATTTTGTAGGGAGTGTAATAAAGTCTATTGGTAGCAAAAAAGTGATTCTTTTTCAAGCAGGCAGGTTTTATAAACGTATATAATGTCTTTAAAGATGGTGCAAACAGGGCCTCTGCCTGCAATGCTATGGGGGATTGGCTCCAAGTTGCCTCTGAGGGAGTGATCCTAAGATCTTCAGCCTTTAATAGGTAATTGTACCACATAGATATTTCTTTTTTAACTGTTAAGATGGATTGACACAGCCTCTCAATTTCCCCATTACCTTTGATCTCATCCCGTTCCGCAACATACCAGGATACTAACTGGAGATATTTAAATTTAGATAGCCCGGTCCCTACCTTTGACCTCAAATATTCCCATGGATGTACCCCCTCAACGTCCATCAATTACGTAGAAGTAGTAATTCCTGCCCTCTTTATTGGTATTGCCAAGGTATCTCTCAGACATTCCGGGGTTCTGGGTGAGTCCCAGACAGGAGCCAGATCTGAATAGTAACCAATCCCCCAGCTGACCCTTACTCCTTACCACATCTCTAATCTCTAGGGCTGCCTTTAGAACCTTCAGACAAACCCGCTTGAAGAATCTCGGGGATCCAAACTTATACATGAAGGACTCACCTCCACCTCCCCCTTCTACTCTCACAGGTTTCTCTCAGCAATATGCCCCAGGTTGACTCATCTGGTTTAATAAGTAGCATCCGAATGCTCTTAAACTGGAATGCCACTGCATATAGACTAATGTCGGGGAGAGCCAGCCCCCCTTTAAGCAATCTTCGTCAAAGCTTTTTCCAAGTCAAACGGACCCCTTTGTCCCCCCCATACAAAGCTTCCTATCTTACTCTGTACCTTACTGATGTTCTTTTTAGGAAAAGTTAAAGGTATAGTAGAAAATAGATAAGAAAGCTTGGGGAGAATGACCATTTTTTACAAGGTTAATTTTCCCATAAATGGTTAATGGAAGATTCCTTTATCTACTAAAGAAGACAGTCTATTTCTCTGATCACTCTATTTAAATTTAACTGGGGGACAGTTAAAATTCCCTGCACACCTTCGGGTGATGTGGAATAATCGTATGCATCTGATTTAATCCGTATATGAGGCTGGCCCTCTGATTGTGAAGATCAGGGAGGAGCAGGGAGTGAAGAAGTAGAGGGTTGGTATATTCTGTATGAATAGTGATAAGTAATGGAAAAGAGAGGATAAAAAAAATATATATATATATTTGCAGAATATATAGTATTTTAGAGTGACATATTCCCAGGAACATATCTTTAGAAAATATTGCATCCCGGGAGGGGTGGTAGAGCCAAATAGGCTTAGCCTATTGGAAGGGAGAGTTCCTCATGGGGTGGAGAGGCACAGGCACAGGGGTTCAGGGGAGGGGGAGAGGGTGGAGGGGGGACACGGGTGGGGAGCATTGGGTAAAAAGTAAAAAAATACTTTCATCTCACCTCAGTCAGGAACACAAGCTATTTAGGCAACAGAAGAGATGGTGGGCGGTCAAGGATTAAGGGGTAAACAGACCATTTTTATCACTTGGAATGTTAACGGAATGAGGTGTCCCCGTAGGCAGAGATTACTTCTTACATATTTGGAATTGTCAAGTGCCCAAATCTGTCTACTGCAGGAGACCCATCTGAGCTTAACAGGAAGGAGACTCATTTTTTCCAAAGTCCATTGGATAAAATATGTCACTGTGTCCCATCAGACACAACAAAGGTGTAGCAATACTGGTGAAACAAGGCATATCTTGCTCTATAAGGGGAATCCAAACAGATACATCTGGGAGATGGTTAGTGGTTAAAATGGCAATGCAGATATAACATGTGCTTCATTTTATGGCCCTAACATTGATGACTCTTCTCATCTGCTCAAATTACAATCAATATTGACGTAGGAATCCCCGCCTTATATTCTTGGTGGAGATTTCAATGTGCTATTGAATCCCATAAATGACAGGTCTAATTTGAGCCACTATATAGGGGTACCTAAGATACGTCGAATGTTGCTAAATATGATCCACGACTTAGACTTGGCGGATGTTTGGAGAGCTAAGGAAGGTGCCCGACAGGGCTTTACACTTTATAGTAAGAAATCTGGACATTCTTCCAGGATTGATGATGTCTTTACAGACAGACAATCCCTTACTGATATAAAGGAGATAGTCGTTAAGCATAGTCTCCTTTCATATCATGCTCCCCTGCAGTTTGTTTTTCTGAGTAGTGGTCTGCAGGCAAAGTCTAGGTGGACGTTAAAGAGAGCCATGCTTCTTAACTCAGAAGTAATCGAATCCATCAAGTCCATTTCTTTAGAATTTTTTCCACATAATATTGGGTCCTCAACCTCTGATTTTACCTGCTTAAGGGGGAGACTACATGGCATTATATGTGCTAGGAATAGGGCAGAGGCCAAGATATTGAAGGATATCGAGGGAAGAATTAGTCAGCTAGAGATTGATAGAACTGGCTTGAATAGTGAAGACTCGGAACGACTCTCGCAAATTTTACAGGAACTTGACGAGGCAAGACAGCAGTACAGAGGGAAATTGGATACGAGATGTAAAGCTCAATGGGATTCCAGAAATATGGAAAACTTTGAGTACGGGGAGAGGGCAGGAGCATTATTGGCTTGGAAAGCCAGAGTCGACCGAGCTAAGAATGATATTAAAGAACTAATCATAAATAGCAACGGGGAAACATTGAGTAAAATAGAGGATATGCTAACTTGCTTCCTTTCGTTATTTTGAGACCTATATAAAGAAAATATCTATCCATCCTCTGAAACCGTACGGATATGGCTGAGCAATAAAATATTGCCAACATTATCCGAGGAGGACAGGAACAGCTTAGATGCCCCTATTACTGTGGAGGAAATAGCAGAGCAGATAAAGAAATCAAAAAACAAAAAAGCCACAGACTCGGATTCGCTTCCAAGTGAAGTTTACAAACATCTAATAGAAGAGCTGTCTCCTGTGCTGGGTACAATTTTTAATTCTGTTTATTCACCTGCAGGCAGAGTGCCCAATTCATGGAAAGAGGCAATTATTGTTTTGATTTTGAAGCCAGGTAAGGACCACTTGCGGGCGGACTCGTATCAGCCAATCTCCCTGCTGAATGCTGATTACAAGATCTTTATGGGCATTTTAGTGGGGAGATTGGCTAAATTGGCACCCAAGTTGATCCATACATAGCAGAAGGAATTTGTGGCCGGAAGGCAAATTGAAGATCAGACCCACCTCTTAGTTGGGAATATGGATCTAGCCATACAAAGATCGGAACCCTTGGCCATAGTCGCATTGGACGCTCAACAAGGCGTTCAACAGTCTGTTGGGTGTACCTCTGGGCGGTCCTGGAGGCAATGGAGTTTGGCCCGGTATTCATTCAGACTTTACAGAACTGCTATAAGGGTGCTTCAGCGCGGATCCTCCTAAATGGCTTATTAACATCCGCCTTTAATATACAGCGGGGAACCAGGCAGGGGTGCCCTATTTCCCCATTGCTGTTCAATATATACATCGAACCCCTCGCACAAGCCATAAGGCTAGAGGAATCAATCGCCAGTACCGGTCTGGGCCCTATAGCTCTAAATTGGCCCTCTACGCAGATGACCTGATATTATATACAAGTGACCCAGATGCGGCGATTCCTCGGATTGAGGAGTTGTTGGAAGAATTCGGGTCTAAATCAGGCTATGAGGTTAACAGATCAAAAATAGAGGTCATGTGTTGGAATTTAGATCAATGGAGGGGCACAGTGAGTTCTGAGTTTAGATATCTGGGGATATTTATTGTATGGCCCTGATGTGTTGTAGGATTCCTTGGTGGGCTGGTAAAATTGTGCTGCTTATGTATAATTTGAGGCAACTGCACCTGAGGGCATAAACCACAAATTGGCACTTGCAGTTCAGAGGTTTTATGATTTTTCACTTCCTGTCCATGAAAGGTAAAGACACTTCCGTGGTATTCTCTCCAAACTTACAGGTCTTACACTTGTGGCATCTCCTGAAACCCCTGCTTTCACTGAGCCAAGTTATTTGTTGCGTGATCCCTGGGCTGTTTGTTACTAACGCCTGTCGCAAAGATCTAGTCTTACGAAAGGTTATTAGGGGACCATTGCCTAGCTTCTGTCTCAGGAAGTCATCACCTCGCAATACATTGCCTTGTTTCTGCATTAGGGCTCTGATGTTATGTTGCTGCCTGCTATATCCTATAATGAATCATAACTTGGGATCTACTGAGTCCTGGGACTTCCTCTTTTTCACTGAATTGGTAAATATCAACTGTTCTCTCGGCTGAGAATTTACCTTTTTCCCTAGCTGTTTCAGAACTGACTTGCTGTACCTCCACTGTTCAAAGCACTCAATTAGCTCTTCTTGTGCTTGATGCAATTGATATGTACAGCTGCAGTTCCTTCTCATTCTCAAATTCTCAGCATAAGGGATGCTGTTAACCCATTTCGGAGGGTGGCAACTGAGTGGATGGAGTATTGTGTTGCCAGCAGTGCTCTTTTGAAATGCTTTGGTGTTTATCCTCCCATCCTGTATGAATATTGTGAGGTTTAAATACTGGACCTCCTCTTAGTTAAGGTGTGTTGTAAAATGGAACTTAAGCTCATTGTTGTTGATCCTTTCAATGAATGCCTCAACTGATGGAATATCACCTTGCCAAATGATGAAAAGATCATCAAAGTTGCGGGTCCATAGGACCACGTTCTCTGACATTTCTCTGCGAACTGCACAGCCAGCACCTGCTTCTCCCACCAGCCCATATGCAAATTAGCATAACTGGGGACGAAGCAGGTGCCCATCGCAGTTCCCCTTACCTGTTGATACAGGTCCTTACCAAAAAGAAAAATGTTGTTCTTAAGTCACCAACTTTACATCCACCAGCATGTCAGTGTGTCTGTACAGGGTTACTAGTTGTGTGCTCAAATAGTATTGCACTGCCCTTATACCATCCACATGTAAGATGATGGTGTAGAGGGAGTATATGTCTAATGTGATCATAATACAATTCTCCTCTCAATTGATGTCAAATAACTTTTTGAGAAAGACTCCAGTGTCCCTGGTATAAGATGAAAGATTTTTAACATAATCTTGCAGAACAATTTCTATAAACCTTGAGGTATTTTCAATAAGACTGCCGATTGCTGATATTATCAGATGGCCTGGTGGAACACATTCTTGTGCACCTTTGGTTTGAGGTTTAACACCTTTCTTACTGGAGAATCTACTTTCAAGGACGTATGCTCTGCTTGAGAAATGAGCCCCACAGATCTCCAGTGTTCTAGTCTTGAATGGGAAGTGACAGTGGTGGACTGTAATGTATCATTAACTACCCTCCTAAGTGTCTGTCTCTAAGCTGTAATCTCGCTTCAATACATGGCGAGCGCGATGTTTCCGCCTTTGTCCGCCTGTCTAGCCACTATGTCTGGTCTAGACTGTAATCTTTTCACTAGATTTCTGTAGCCAATGTCTGAGGCCTCCATAGGACTCTTGGGCTATACAAATAAACTTGGTCCTAACTATAAATACCCATTAGGGATCACCACTGATTAGTTATAATTAAGGTCCCTGTTTCTATAGGAAAATATTTTTTTGGTTTGCCAATGACTTTGTCACGATTTGACAAATCTTCACAAAACTTTCTAACTACAAAGTTCATCCACCTCAGCTCCTTCCTGTTAAGTTTTAGTGTGAACCATAGAGGGAGTGGCCAAGAAGAAACCGGTAGGGTCACAGGGGGGAAAACAGCTACAGCCAAAATGGCAGAACAGAATTGCCCCAAATCTGTCAGAAATCTAGATCGTGGTCCAGAAAGCTTGCCTTTTATGTTTTGGTGTAGATCTGTTCAGGTTTTTTTTTAGAAATTAGGAGTCAAAATATATGATCAAATATGTTCTGATTGGCTGACAGCACATGAACAAAAATGTGCTGGCAGCCATTTCAGGACTCAGGGGCATATTATCAAGAGATTTATCTCCGCTTTTTTGGCTTTAAAAGCTGATTTTTAGCGCTTAGGAGATAAACCTTGATAATATCAAGGCTCCTAAGCGATAAAAATCGTCGCTACACGGCGATAAAATTATAGCCGCTAAGCCAACATAGCGATAATTATCGCTAGTTGTTGGTAATATGCCCCTCAGTTCCTTGTCCTGGAAAAAAGTTGGGCAGGGGCCAACAATCTAAATACATTTTTTGACATGGCAGATCCATGGAGTATCCGCAGATCTGTGGTGCAGTGAAAAAAAATGTGACCTTCTGCAATCTTCCATATTTGAGACTCCAGGGTGGGCCTGATGGGTAGCATGTGCATATTGTATTCAGGAGGGGGTGTGTAGCTCCCTCCACGAGCCTTAAAGAGGCCCCATTGACCCCAGCCCCAAGGGGCCAATAGTGATAACAAGGGGAGGAGGGCATGTTGCACCCTTCCTAAAGCCTCTTGACGTCTCTGTTTTAGAGAGAGAATGAGGTCAGCAGCACTTTAGCACTGATTAGCAGTCGTAAAGTGCACAGAGTCCAAATAACAACAAAAACACCTTCAGAAAGACAGAAGGGGTGAAGGCGAATGTGTGGGGCGGACCCTACAAAAGGGCCAGGTCCAACAATGCCACAAGTAATTCGCTTGTGCAAATCAAAGTACTTTATTCGGTTACTAACCAACAAAGTTCATCATAAAAAAATAATCAACATATTTAAAACACATTCTCCTTCGTAAATGACAAAGAATGATTAAGTGATCTCTGCTAAAACCAACAATCTCTAAAATTGCGTGAAAATACAACAATAGCAATAAATTCATGCTATACATAAGACTGCAGCTTATTAAAAAAGGCTAGAATATAGATTAATTCATTTCTATTGGTTATACCTACTGCTTCATTTAGGAAAGACAATAAAATAGCCTACCAATTATCTAGACAAAGCAAGTAAATGTAAATCAGTACAATAATAAGTGGCAATCTAGAGAACAAACACTGCACGTTTACGCCATATATTAATCAAGTGTTGGCTCACAGCAAAGTCCACAGGAATGGAAGTTTCACTTCTTAAAATCATCCTTAAGGTCATTGAACATTGAGTAATCCCCATACTTAACAATAATGGCTGGGTCCATTTCCTGCAAGAACGCAAATACTCACAGTAAAAAAACTGCACATATTTAATAGTTTCATCTGCCTGACAGCATAAGGGGCATTGTACGTCGGCCTGGTCATTACGCCATTGGCTAGTGCAAGATTTTAGTGGGAATGTACCAAATCGGAATCGCACATACAAGCTTTTGGCCTGCTGTGGAACAATAGTATCAAGAACAATTCAAAAGTCAGAGAGATCTTGAAATCAAAGAAGTTTCTGGTTTAAGTGCCTTTTAGAACAAGTCATAACATACTGTTCTTGGACATGCGTCCAATAGCAGTGTTTGAATTAATCGATTCCTGCGTAGGTGATAGTTTGGGGATTGTGCCTTCATTTCTGATAACCTAACTTCCCAAGCCATTCAAACCACTGAACTCTCGTCGCGTTGCTCATCTGCATCAGTTCATTAAGGGAATCCCTATAGTTTAACAGAGCCGGGGTGTGCCAAAGGCATGGCCAGTATAGCAAAGGTTTCAAGGTAACCAAGTCCAATATTCTTTTCATGCCGGGGTCAAAGAAAAGTGGAATCAGTGGAGTGCTAGTGGTAACTGAGACTAGTCTACTGAAACAATTATTCTCAGCAATAGCCAAGGCTTGAGTGTTAGCACATCCCCACAGATCTGCACCAAATAAGCTGCTGTTTGGTCTTTGGGGCTGGGGAAATAGAACAGGAGCTCATCCTCCAATGAAAGTGCAGGACAGCATTACCTCTGTGCTTTATTAAAAGCTTGCTTTTAAAAATTTGCAGTTCTCACTTTAATTTATCAGAAAATTGGACCCCAAGATAAACAAACATGTGTACCCTTGAAAGGGTTGCCTGCCCTACTCTAACAGGGCAATTTTTAACAGCACCAGCACCAACCACCATAAGTTTTGTTTCCGCAGCATTTAACTCTAGACCTCTTTCCTTGCAGAAATCCATGGATTTATCAATTAAAACCTGCAAGTCAGAATGGGTTTTAGAAATAAGAAGGGAGTCAACCACGAACAGAATGATAGGCATCTTGCTGCCAATTAAAGCAGGGGAGTCATTTCTACAATTAATCATTTCACTCACCACATCATTTATGTACAAACAAATTAAAAGTAGGAGCTTGGACGCACTCTTGGACAACGCCCCTTGGGATTGGAATACTGTCCGTTCTCTCCCCAGAACTAGGCGCCACAGGACCTAGGCATAGGATTCTTCATGCAGCCTAGAAATTAAATGTACTAGCTTTTCCTGGGGGAAAGATCAAAAGCAGCCCTAAATCTACAAAGGCTACATAAAGTTTTTTTCTTAGTAGGAGTACAAATTTCCAATAATGTTATTATTGATGTCAATCTACACAACAATACATGTATATTCAAAAACGAGATCAAGTCACTGTTGTTGAAATCTCTCGAGATGACCTCTCTATCAACCCCGAGCAAGAAACATGTGGTCAGGCAGGTCCTGCAACCTAGGCCTGAGGCTACTGATTGACAGATCACAGGTGGGGTTGCATATAACCAGTCAGACAAACACGCAGACAGGAAAAAGACAGATTAGTCCCGCAGATAGGCAGCAACATCACAATGGTCCCAGGAGATTGAATTTGAATTTAAAATATTTATTAAGCGCAGCATTCACCAACGGTTTCTTGGCGCTATAGAGGGCAAGGTACTAACGAGGGAGAGTGAGCTTCATGCCAAGGGCTGGTGGGCCAAAGAATAATAAAAACATATCACACTGGAAAGGCCTGTTTAAAAAGAAAAGTTTTAAGGTCTTTCCGAAAAGGGAGATAGTGTGTTGCCAGTCTTAGGTGGTCCGGTAGAGAGTTCCAAAAGGTGGGTGCCAGCGTGGAAAAGGTCGACCCGCCCTGCCTCTTGCGTTTAAAATGGGGGACCACCAACAAGGACTGGGAAGACGAGCGAAGCTCTCGGGTGGGGATGTACTCCCTAAGCATAGAAGAAATAAAGGCGGGAGCCGAGCCCTGCCGTGAGTGAAAAACCATACAACCCAACTTAAACAAGGCTCTCTCTTTGACTGGCAACCAGTGAAGTGCTTTAAGAATGGGGGTGCAGTGATGCGAACGAGAGAGGCCATGAATAAGTCGGGCTGCCTGGTTTTGAACCAATTGAAGTTTCCGTAGGCTATACGCAGGAATGCCATTGTATAAGGCATTTGCGTAGTCCAGCCGGGAGATAACAAGAGCGGACATAATCAGTTTAAGTGCCAAAGGGGAAAAGAAACGAGAAACAGTGCGAATTGTGCGGAGAGTGAGAAAGCAAGAAGAGACAACATGACTAACCTGAGAGTGAAGAGTGAGTTGATTATTGAGTTTGACACCTAATGTCTTGACTGAGGCAGACGGAGTAGGAGGGGACCCAAAGGATAAAGGCCAAAATAAAGAATTCCAGGGACTGGAGCAGCCACCCTTAAGGACCAACTCGGTCTTGTCCGGGTTCAGCTTAAGGTGGTTGTGGTTCATCCAGTCCCTGATGAAAACCATAACTGACTGGAAATTAGAAATAGAATGAGAAGAAGAAGAGAGATTAAAGATAAGCTGGAGGTCATCCGCATAATTAAAAACGGTGACCTCCAGCTGTTGAAGAGCAAAAATCAAAGGACAGATATAGAGATTAAACAAGAGGGGGGAAAGAGAGGAGCCCTGAGGGACACCACAAGTGACAGGTAATGAAGTAGCCGAAAAATCTCCCAGCCGAACCACCTGGGTGCGGTCCCTTAAGAAGGAGGAGAGCCAGACCAAGGCCGAGCCCCCGATTCCCGCCGCTCCGACACGGGACAATAAGATGGAATGGTCCACCGTGTCGAAGGCGGCGGAAAGATCGAGGAGCACAAGGGCCTGATGGTGGTTTTGGTCAGCTCCCTCCCTAAGGTTGTTAAGGACCGACACCACAACGGACTCTGTGGAATGTCTAGGTCGAAAGCCAGCTTGTCGGGGCGCTAAGCCGCCATTATCCTCAATAAAGGAGCTGAAAACCGTTGTTACATGCCGCTCCAGCACCTTGCCCAAATAGGGCAACAGCGAGATTGGACGGTAACTGGCCGGAGCGGATGGGTCAGCCCCCGTTTTCTTGAGGATTGGTACTATAGTGGCGGATTTTAGGGAAGGAGTCACCACCCCTTGTGTCAAAGAATTATTAAGAAAGGTAAGGGGGGGCAAGGGACAGGCTGTGTAAATGTGTTTGAGGATGCGGGCTGGACAAACATCCATCGGAGAGCCCGATTTAACTTTAGGGAGGATAGCCAGAAACGCATCCTCAGTGAGCAGAGGAATAGAAATGAGGAAAGACCGAGCAGTAGGGGGGGAAGGATCAACAAAGGCTAAAGAGGGAGGAGGAATATTTAGTTTAATGTTGGTTATTTTGTCCAAAAAATACAAATTAAGGGAATCACATAACTGCTGAGTGGGCGGGGGTTTAAGGGATGCCCTGTCCGAGTAGGCCAGGTCATGGACTATGGAGAAGATCTCTCTGGGCTTATTTTCTGCCACCAAAATTTTGGCGGAGAAATAGGCAGTCTTTACCTCGAGTATAGCTCTCTTATACTCTCCCAGAAGGATGGTGTAGCTGACTTTCAATGTAGGACAGTAGTCCCTTCTCCACAACCTCTCCGCTCGCCTAAGAGCAAGCTTCCTCTCCTTTAGTTCCTCATTAAACCAGCGATTGGATTCGTTGGGACGCCTGGTTGTTATCCGACGTAAAGGAGCTACCATGTCGCATCCCTTGGCAAGCCAAGTATTAAGGGTAGCGGCTTGGGATAAGGAGGAGAGACCTGTCAACCCAGGCGAGGAGTCCCGTAAAGAAGATGACAAAGACTGGAGGTCAACGCGTCCCCAATTACGTGCCCAGATGTTTTTGGCTAGTGGGGCTTTCACCACTGGTCTATAAAAAAGGGAAAAAGAAACTAAAAAATGATCCGACCACGGACAGGGGGAGACAGAAACGGGTGAGATAGAACAATTAAGGGACCAAACCTGGTCCAACACATGACCGAGTTTATGTGTAGGAACCTGGACATGGAAGACCAAGTTCAAGGCTAAAAGCAGTTCAGAGAACTGTTTGGAAAAGGTACATTCATGGGCATGCATAGGCCAGTAATTGAAGTCCCCAAGTACGAGGACCGAGGCATGATTGACTACCAAGGTGGCCAAGAGATCCTGAATAAAGGGCAAAAATAAAGATTTACCTCAATATAACACTTTAGGCCAGAGGGATGCCACGTTCCCAAAGCACCATAAAGTTAGATGCCACACGATCTAATCAGAGCACAGAACACACAGTACATACAGCGATCATGTGCGACCAATACCGGACATCTGGACACGTCACTCACTGGCCCTCATTGTGTCCATGCAAGGTTAGAGATCCATCTGCATTCACTAATAGGTGGCCTGATTTCAGCATCGGCTCACCAAGGGAGTGTTGCGGGGGTGGGGCAGGGCGGGGAGGGGCAGGGTGGGGGGTAGTGGAGTTCAACATACAACGGACAGGAGTAAGTTAAGTAATTGAATAAATAAACCAATTTACCTTGCGCACACTGCATCCCCAACTCGGCGATGCAGCGCGCGCAAGGGAAATTGGTTTTCACCCGATGACTAGGCCTTCATTAATTTCTCTAAAATAAGATCTAAATTGTTTTATGATGCTCCAAAGACTAGACATAATGGCACTCAGAACAAATGTATGTTGAGACAGTCCTTAGACCTCTTTCCCAGCCGAAGCGTTTAATTAAAACAGCTCATCCTGTTTTGCCAAGCGCCTCTTGTCTTTTGTTTTTTCAAGGTAAATTCATATTCCAACAATAATTTAATAATGAAAACCTAAAGACCTGGTCCGAGGTGCCTATGCTCAGGCGAAATCTTACTTGGAATGATGGTAGGATGTGATTGGTTACAGTTCTGTTTAACAATTTCCCAAGCACTTGCTTCACAAAGATTTTCTGAAAGTTATCAATGAGACTCATAGGCCTATAGTTTGCTGGAATACTTGGATTGCCTGTTTTATAAATTGGGATGATCTCTGCTCCCTTGAAGGAATCTGGAATCCCCCCCACCCCATGACGTCACAGCATTAGACAGCGAATTAATATACCTGGTCCTAATTAAAGGCTCAGACTTGAAAAGGTCTCCCAGAATGTTATCGGATCCAGGAGCTTTTGCTGACTTTAATTGGAAGATAGCATTTGCAGTGTCCTCAAGGGTAAAGGAAAGAGGGTCCCCACTGGCAGACGGAGCTTGAGGAGGAACCTCAATGTACAATGCAGGACTTGA
The DNA here is from genome assembly GCF_964261635.1 of Lissotriton helveticus. Lineage (NCBI taxonomy): Eukaryota > Metazoa > Chordata > Amphibia > Caudata > Salamandridae > Lissotriton > Lissotriton helveticus. The sequence continues at coordinate 1,228,943,022 of NC_136057.1, read as the reverse complement.
GCTGCGACTGAGACCAGCAGAGTTATACTGAACGTACAATGTACTAAAATGGGCAACCCAGGTTTCTGGTTTAATATGAAATCTGAAATTACCACCATCCTCACTACTGCCCCTAGTGGCTATGCTCCAAAATAGCCTATTGTCTCTCTATTTTGCGGCCTAGAACATGTCAAGCCAGACCCTATCATCCCACTTTTTTTGCCTGATCAAGAGCCTTTTTGTAATTTACTTGCTACTTTTTTACGCATACATGTTAACTGGAGTATCGGTACTCAGAGATCATGCGTCCTGTCAAAAGCGACTAATATTAATCAACCAGTACATGCAAAGTCAGCCATCAAAAATGATTCCCAGCATCATCACAAAAAAACCTTCACCCACCTGAGATAAAACAGGCACCGAAAATTGTTCATTTTGGAGCTTGGATTGTCGCAGGATTACTAAGACTGATGAATAACGACTCAAGGATTGACCTAATAAAAAGCCACAGCATGTTTTGCCACCAGGCAATATCGTGTACTGCACCAAATTTGTTAACTGTTTTTCTCTTAAACACACCAGCACAAAAACAGGGAAATCTCGAGGACCAAAAGGAGGACTTGCAACTTACATAACTACATTTCGGTTTCTTGAAACCTCTGAATTTCTGAAAAAGACAGCCAATTAAAAAGCAAATGTTTATCAACCCTGGGAAACGTAAACTTTGGTTCGCACAACTCATAATAATAAACATTTACATCAATAGAGAAATACATTGAAAGAAACAATAACAAACTTTTTGGAAGAACTCGTTATGTTGAAGACCTCATGTATGACACCTGTATTACTAATTAATAACAGAGGGTTTGACAATGAACCTATTGAAAGGTAGCTCGAACGATGATATAATGGAAGTCCAGGACAGAGTACACTGAGTCCTGGATTGTATTTTCCCCAGACAAAAAAAACAACCAGATTAAGCAAAGATTCCTAAAATAATGTAATCCCTCTTGTAGTAAGATGCCTTATCAGGATATTAAAGGCGGAAAACCCAGTCACCAATTACAATGCAAAAACATTGGACTATACCTTCTCAATTCTGTCCTTATGCAAATATAGGAAACGTTCAAATATTTAAAAGTTTGAAAGTTAGCATCTTGCCAAGAGCACGATTTTGGCGATAGACTTAGGCAACAATGACAACCACTTATCTTGGCAAGTTCTCAATCATGCAAGGAGTGCACAGGGGGATATGAACAATACCGAGAAAATGTACAGATTGAGGCACGAGCCAGCATTGATTCAATGCCAATCTATTATGGAGCACCACCAGGAGCATGAGGTTATTTCTAGTCAGCAATTCGAAAACTGCTACGATACATCAAATTGCTTATAACAAAGATTTTGAATCTAATTCCGCTCAGAAGAGCATACAAAAAATAATAATATCTGGTTCTCCCATATTCTGTTACAAAAAAGAGAACTTTTTAGCTTCACTTGTAAAGCAATACAAAGTAAGGCAAACCTAAATCATAGTTCCTGCAGGAAAATGTATAAAAACCTCCCTATGATGCAAAGGAATTTCAAAAGGTCACAGAGGGGCTGACCTTGCTTGTTATTTGAGAAAGGAATACCTGCATGAAGTTTTGGGGCAATATCATTTCCATAGATTCAGCGACAACAATAAAACCAGGCATTAGCATACCTGCTTATACATGGGAATTGCATATTCTGTCCCTCTACTGTTCCATCCAGGAAAAAACCCAACAAACAATAACCATGTAATGACTGTAATACCCCAGGGTTGGTTCCTCCATCCCGGCAGGGATCATTGCTTTTTCCATTGCACAAAAAAAGCTCACAGTTACAGAATGATCACTTTGCTGGGCACAGAAACAAAACACTACTCGAGCCTACTATTGAAGGGCATTACAACCTTGGCTGCAGAATGAGAGCTGGAGTTAAACAGGATTTAGAGACAGACAGGGCACACTTGATAACATAATGTCTAGCGATACTGGCCTCAAGCAGGGCCGGCTTTAGAGCCGTGCGACCAATGCAGCCGCACTGGGAGCTGACCTGTGGAGGGGTCACTGACCTCAGGAGGAGGCGCTATGTTTAGCAATAACTTATGATTGGAGAGACGAGGGGCTCTTTAGCCCGTTGATAGCGAGAGAATGCGAGGAGGTGGTCATGGGGTGTAGGGGCACCAAAAAATATTGTCGCACAGGGCACCACCAGGGCTAAAGCCGGCCCTGGCCTCAATCGCAGTGTTCCTGCCACTACATACATCTTTGTGTCTTTCATTGACTTCCGATGGCATTTGACACAATAGACCAAAACAAATGGTCGACACCGCCATCTCTCAAATATGGTCCGATCAAAAACTTATCCCCCTCAGTATTATGATGCCAGTTGCTAACTATCCCCCAAAGCGAATACCCTTATCACAGCCTAGACGCAAATGGGCTAAATTGGTTACCAATCCAAAGTTGCCTACCCTTGGTTATGCATCTATACCCACCCTAACTGGAGACACTTTGGAAGATACGCAACTATTCCATAAGTGGATGAAATAAATAAGTGAGGAATTAGCTCCACTGAAACAATTTATCAAGAAGCGTAAAGCCAAATCCCATCAAGCCCCCTGGTACACGCCAACCCTAGCACAACTACATCTCCAGTGTAAACAACTGGAATGAAAGTGGAGAAGAGCATATGGCCTGGTAGATCAAAACTCTTTTAAATTAATCAGACAACAATACACATACACATTAAATTAGCTAAAACAGAGTACTACTCGAACAAAATTCTGGAGGCACACCACGATCAGAAAACCATTTTCTCGCTCATAAAGTCCTTTACAGACCCAAAAAAATTGAGTAAAGAAATCCCCCCATCTCAGACCTTATGCGACCAGATTGCGGGCTTCTTTGAAGGAAAAAATTCATAATATACAACACGAATTTACTATAACCCCTGCGCAGAATCTAGATTTAGAGACTGACCCTGCCCACATTGGTCCTTCAGTCCATGTCTTTGGAATATCATCACTTGAGCAGACACATGAAGCAATACCTGCCTGCAAATTGGGATCCCCTCTTGATGCTTGCGCACCTATGGTTTTTCCCCAAATCATAGAAATCGTCAACCCTGTGATCAACCGGATTATCACTCCTCGCTACGCACAGGCACAGTCCCAGATGAATGGAAACTAGCCATAGTTAAACCTCTGAAAAAAACGAAATATTGACTCATTAACTCGCTCAAACCTCCAACCAATATTGTTCCTACCCATATTGGGTAAAATCACAGAAAGACTGGTCAACAGAGATTTATACATCTTCCTCGAAACCAATAGGATCCCACATCCCCATCAATCAGGTTTCCGCCCTAAGCACTCAACGGAATCCGTGCTATTGGAAATAGTTGACACCTTAAAATCTACTTTAGATAAAGGCAGGAAGGCGGTTTTGATTTTACTTTATCTGTCAGTCGCCTTCGACACAATCTCACTTGACATCCTGCTCACACGGTTCAAGAATAGTGGCATCTCAAATACAGCATTGGCCTTGATCAGATCCTTCCTTACTAACCGTAGGCAAGCAGTGGCTCTAGGAACATTTCTTTTCTCCGAACGTCCCATTACATCTGGTGTCCCACAGGGCTCAGCCCTTTGTTATATAACATATACATGGCCCCTCTCATCTCCTTGATTTCCTCTTTTGAACTAAGATAATACACAATTGATCTTAAGTCTGGACAAAGATTCCATCAAGACAGAACTTAATTTTAAATTATACCTAACAGAGGTCATCCAGTGGATGAAGTGTAATCACCTTAGATGTATTACAGATAAAATGTAGATCCAACTGAAAGGAAAGGACAATCCCTTTGAGACGAGTGTATGGTGGCCGGAAGAAGCACCTACACCCCCAAATTCATTTGAAGTGGCAAAAAACCTGTGAGTGAAATTCGATACTTCACTCTCCTTCCGACCACATGCCCTGATGGTGGCAGGGACATGCTTCAACATACGTAAAACACTTTAAAAATTATTTGATTTCATCCCACTTCCTGCGTGGAAGACTATTGTGGTGGCACTTATCCTGTCACAACTAGACTACTGCAACAGCCTATTCACAGGAGCAAATAAACAAACACTCAAGAGATTACAAGTGGTACAGTATGCAGTAGCACGCCTCGTGCTAAAATTACCACATAGGTCTTCCGCCTCAGCTACCCAAAAAACCATTCATTGGCTACCCTTGCATAAGATAATCCTATTAAAGGTACTCTTATTCACTTTCAGAACATCCAGGAATCTAGGACTATATATCTTTCCACCAGATTCACCCCCTACACCACTGCCAGGACACTAAGGTCCTCATCTGCAAACTTTCTTGAGCCCCCCTACTTTCGGTGCAAAACCAAAGGAGGAAAAACCATAGCTGCCTTCGGAACCAAAGCCTGGAATCTTATGCCCATGCACTTAAGGCTGATCAAAACAGAAACTCTGGATCTTTGGATCCTCAGATGAAGTTGGCTCATCGCTCATATAGCGGCCGCTCCTGTCCAACTAACTCTCACCCACAAAGCTCCAGGATGCTCCTTTTGGAGTGACAGTAGCGCTCTATAAATGCCTCTTCATATTCATAAACGTACAAAAGGGGGTTTCAGGAGGATTCCCCTAACGGCCATTCAGGCACTGTATATGGACACTTACATTTGGGTAAAAGTGGAGGAGAGCTTCATACTGACCAGCAAGATCTTCACAATAAGAACCTTGACCAGGCTTGTGTTCTTCACTCACTACTTTTTATTCTTTATGTGGTGTGCACTGCCATCAGTCTGTGGATGGTACTGAAATCTTCGATTAATCAGGTACTGGCATACATAATGCTGGCATCAGCTTGAATCTTATAGTGTAAGCAACCACTATGTTGTAAATTATGGAAACAAATATTTTGACATATTGCATATCAGGCAACATGATGAGCAGGAAGAGTGGAGGCCACATAAAGATAAAATCAAGACAGGTGATTTCTATATATATATTTAGGCATACAATTTAACAACAAAGACTCCTTCGCTAGATAAAAATGGACAAAAAGAAGAAATAAATTAGAAAGAAAGTAACCTGATGTATGACCTCCTGCAGCTGGCAAACAGTTTAACATGCCCCTCTTGAAAGCCAATATTCAATGTAATCAAGGCAAAACACATGGCCTCATTGAATTATGGTTTGAAACTATTCCTAGCTTCTCTGATTATACTACTAGATACGGCAATGCAATTCTTTCAGACAGCTGTTCTTGCCACCATCATCAGCATGCCAGTTACTAATCCAGCTGGTATAAAATGCAACTTGGTAAACAAGTCAACATACCAGGAAGGACGACTATAATGTTTGTGGCATAATTGCAAGAGGGCTCAGCAGCGCTCACTGAGATCTCTCTTATGGTATGAACTATGAGCAAGCAGTTAAAAACACTTTGGGCCCGATTACGAGTCTGGCCGTCCAAAGACTGCCAGACTTGCGGGGCGTGGTAGCGGCGGTCCAACCAACACCTCACCTGCGGTCTAACCCCACCATTATGAGTTGGGTGGTAGATCTGCCTTGGTTTGACATCTACGCCAGGGAACCTCGTTGCCTGGAGGAGTCTCTGCAGTCAGAGGTCGGAATATGCTTGGCAGGACTACCGTGGCCCTGCCAAGCATATTAGGGGTTTCATCTCCACTGGCTGTAACATGGAGGTTCCTCATCCATGTACACCATGGCAGACAGTATTAACATATATTTGGGACCCCCTCTATTTCTACTTAATCGGTCAGGGAGAGAGGGGAAATAGCAAAAGCAAAAAAATATACAAGATTCCCTCGCGACCTCTATAATTAGAAGTGATCACTACTTCTATCTTTCTACAATTATTATTTCACACAAGATGGCAACAACTTATTTTTATTAGTGTTTTTTTATTTTAGGTTATCTGAGTACAAAGTCACATCATTTTTTTCCTTTTTTTATCAAATACATTTTCAATAATTCATTTTAGTGAAACATATAGTGATCTATTTACAACATTAAAAATTGTTGTGGCATTCCGTGCAGAAAAACATATAAGCATAAACAATTTCGACAATTTCACCACATTCAAACTCTCTCATTCATACTCCATTCGCTCCTTATTCTGCGTCTGAGGGATCGCAGATTGAGACGCGATATAACTACGCAAGGTCGACGCGTTTCGGCGGTGTGAAACCACCTTCCTCAGGACCTTCTGGCAGAATAGACAGGTATTCATAAACAAAAACCACTGCACGGTGTAATATCCTCAAGAAACTCTGTTTGGGAAGAAAACTGATTCGGTTACCCACTCAAAACAAGGGGACGTAATGTTCTTTGTATGATCCACGCATTAAAAGCAACTATTTATTAGCGAATAGTCATCATTAAAATGTCTCTTTATATTGATTCCTTTTCTTTGGACACGGTGGTATATTCTTATTTATAATAATATATTTTTATCATCGAGGGGAGTATCTTCTGTTTGGTCTTTATGTTGGGATATTTCCCTTCTGTGTTTTATCAGCCTTTTCGTTTGCCTAGTAATGAGTCCTCCTCGGGCTTGGGCGCATACACGGTTGGCACCATGGCAGACAGGAAAGAAAGGGGGCACTACAGGGCATCCAGCACATGTAGATGCAAACACGGGGCATACGATGTGCCTCCCTGTGTGCATGCATGGCAGTTCCTACCAGGCATTGGCCTTTCAAGTCCATGCCATGCATAACCTTTGTTGCTTGGTCCCATTGTAGTGCCTTTTTCACTGCTGCCTTTGAAAGAGGCTCCACAGTGGGACTGCCACACTGCCCGCCCGCCAGGCCACTTTGAATTGTAATCTGGTGGGTGAGCAGCAGCGACTCTCTGCAGTGCAGGGGTCCAGCAGTTGCGTACCACCTGCTCCCACACCACTGAAACTTGTAATCAGCTCCTGAGAGGTCATGACCAAATCCATCTTAACCCTCCAGAAGTCTTAAGCATGATTTGAGACTCCATTCTGGTCTCCATTTAAAACAATAGTAAGGAAACAACAGTTTGTATGCTACTTTGCACTCGACGACTCATCCTGTTGAGTCTTAAAATACCCCATCACTTTGTTGAACCATTATGTCCAAGGCTCAATGCAATCCTTCTTGATGGAGGCATTATTACTTTTAACTAAAATGTTACCTGGCAAGATTGAGATAAAAGTAAAACCCTAAGAATAGGTACAGAGGCAAAGTATAGAAAACACCTGCCCTGAAAGAGACATCTCAGCACTTGTGAACATGATTAAACTAGAACACAGGAGACAAATCAGCAAGGGCTCGTGCCACCAAACCTCTGTCCATGGAGAAAAGTTGTTACAGAATTACAAATTGCAAATGTTTCTCATTTACAGCAATTCCAAATGAAGCACCAGCAGTTACAATTCCAGCAGCAAGATACTCGAGTACAGGTTTTTGTTCTCCTATCAGAAAAAGCAAAGTAGGTTCAAGTGACCAGCTTTGACTAGGAATCTTTTCAGGTCTAGGATGAACTACACAAGATTAAAGAAAAAGCCACTTTGACTCAGTGGTCATCATTATTTTAGAAGAAATTAACATCATGGCTACTACTCTTGGCATTCAGAAAAATATTTTAAAAAATAGTGAGGAGCAGAATTATTGAGTTTGAAATATCTTGATGCACACATGTCTTATGCAAAAATATAATGGGCAAGAATAGCGATTTTAGGGCAGGTACTATTGATGTCAAAAATATTTATTTTGTCAATATTGTTTTTTAGTACTTGTCATTTATTTCTGAATATATTTTAATTGTATATGTTATAAATTGTTTTTATAGTTATTGTTAATGTATTTTAATATAGTTTGTAAACCTTTAGTTGTTTTTAAAGGTAATTTAATAGTTTACTTGTATATTTCTCCTGTGGCCGGTTGTGGATACAAGGTGAGAAGTAAATTAAATTCTAAATAGCAAGTGGCTATTAATTAATGATACATATTTAATTGATAATTATATTGTGCAATTTCTTTTAATACTAATTAATTTTTAATTACTAATAATTATTTAATTGATAATTAAGTATGCACATTTTGCAATTATTTAACTGTTCTAATATTTTTTTTGATATGGGTTGTGGTTTTTGTTGGGGTAAAGTGTGTGAAGGAAATTAATTCTACTAATTAATAATCAATGTTAATTAGTAATAATCATGAATTGATAATCAATTATGTATATTGTGTAATTACATTCTTTTCTTAAGTTATATATGAGTTGCAGGTTGTTGTGTTTGCAGGGGTAAAGGGTGCAAAATTCATCAAATATAATTAATATTATTATGAGTAAATTGGCATTAATTGTTCAATTGAACATGTATTATGTAAATTATGTAATTAAGATTTGTTTTTAAAATATATTAGATGAGTGTTGTTGGCTTTCCAGGGATAAAAGTTGGGAAGATTTTTTTAAATATCATTATTTTATTATTATTTAATTACTATTAATTGTTTAATTGATCATTAATTATGTACAAAATGTATAGTTATTATAATTTCAAGATATATTTTCAGTTTGTGTTGTTTACTTTGTGGAGGTTCAGGTTAGAAAGTCATATAAGTAATAATAAATGCAAAAATATGTATTACTTTAAAGAGGTGTTATTTATTGTTATGTGTTAATTCTATTATGATTTTAAGTAACATTATATCTGTTGGTTGCTAAAATTGTGCAAATTTGGGGGCCCATTAGGATCTCGGGCGGATTGCCACCGCCCACATGGCGGTGACGATCCACCCGAGATCCGTCCCCGCCCACCACCCATTTCCCCCCGCCATATTACCATGGCGGGGTGACCGCAGTGGATGGAAAGACCGTCTGCCGCTTTTCATATTTAACTCTTTTCCAACAAGTTGTTAAAGAGTTAAATATGGTGGCAGTGTCTGTTAGACACCGCCAGTCATATTACTATGGGGGTGGAAACATGCCTTTCCGTGGCGGCAATGAAAGGCATGAGGCAATTGCTTGCGGGGGCCCGTTGTTGGCCCTCAGGGCTCTGGTGGGTGGGGGGTGCACATGGTACCCCCCATGCACATGGTACCCCCCTGCAGTTCCATGCACAAAATGGCAGGCACCGCGTGGTGCCTGACATATTCACCGTGTGGATGCATGAGGGGGATCATGGTAAGCCCCCGTGTGTGCATCCTCCAGAGGGCCCTGTAGGCTCCCATTTGTTTCCTCTCCACCACAGTTTTCATGGCAAGCTCACCGGTGCAGAAGAGGGAACGCGTAATATGCTTGGCGGGACCTTAGTGGTCCCACCAAGCATATTGAGACCTCAGGACCACCGGGCAACCACCAAGGAGTGGTTGTAGCGCGCCAAGGGCGGCCTGGCCGCCATAATAGTAATAGGGTATTCAGGAGATGGCCACCGTGAATCTGGCGGTCCGTGGAACCCAAGACTCAATAGAAGGCCCTAGGTTTTTTATGGGTCATAGCATCCTTGACAGGCAATTGTGATACATAGGACCCGATTATGATGATGCTGGGATCACCAGCCAACATTACCATGGCATGTGGGTAGGCGGCTCTTTGATCCCTCCAGTGCATCAGAGGAGAATCATATCCCTACAACGGTGGCGGTGCCTACCAAGCATTGCCATAGGGTTTATGATGTCCCACTCCACCCGCCTTTTTATGGCAGTTAACCTGGTGGAAAGGGACTTTGTGGGCCCTTTCCCTGACCCTCTGTTTTGGGTGTAGTGCAGGGATATGTAAAGTGTACCTATTTGGCATTAAGGTGGGTGCTGCAGCCAGCAGCACCCGCCACAATGCAAAGGATAGGCTTTGCGACCGTCCTAGTAGGGGTCGCATCCTAATGCCTCTGTCGGGACTGCCGAGACAGACTGTCGGTGACCCCGTATTCCGATAAGGCATCTGCCCGCCATCCTAATCAGCCCCAGAGTTCCTACATCTGAAAATTTGTTGGCAGGATTGGCAGACTTTTGGAAATGTTACCATCTTTTATTTCCTGCAATTTGATGAAAGACTGAGCTGGAGTCAGGGATATATTCCAGCTCACACTTGTATTAGAGGACATAGACTTTGTGCTTAAACACTATTTCAGAAGTCACTAATTTTGGATTGTGAACTCTTACATGGCACTTGTTTGTTTTCACAAGTCATCAGTTAAGGATTACAAACTCTATATTGCATTTGTCTTGGTTTTACAAGTGTAGCTCACAAACACTTTAACTTGAACTGACTTTTAATCCTTCTTTGAAGACATATGTTATTAGGTATTGCTTAAAATAAACATATAATTATTAGTTGTTTAGGCAAACTATATGATATTAATGAACACTTTTCATGTTACATGTTTATACATTTATAATCTTGATATGATGAAAGCAATCCAAACCACTGAACATGTCTCTAAGGGGGTCATTACGATGGCGGACAGACTTCAGTCTGTCCGCCATCATTTTGGGGAGTGGGACCGCCCACCTACAAGGCGGCGGCCCCCAGGGGGTATTACAATGTGACCACCACCATGGCGGTCACATCTGCTATATTTACATTTTGGCAGGTGCTGCTAGCTGCAGCACCCGCCACAATATTAAAAATGCACTACTGACATTTCCCTGCACTACGTGGCAGGCACCACGTGGTGCTTGCCACATGGTGCAGGGAAATTGAAGTGCACACATCAACAGCCCCTACACAAGGAGGCCCGCAACGGGCCCCCAAAGTACATGCCCGCCCACCTTTCCATGGCATGGTAACCGCCATAGAAAGGGTGGCGGGGATCCAGCATCCAATTCCCTTTCCCCAGGCCCACTTTAGCCTAGATGTGTCAGTGGCTCTTTGGGAGTGGGTTCAGAGAAGTATGGAACCACACATCATCTCCATTGGAACTGTTTTAGTAGGTTAGTGCATCTTAGGAAGAGGTTTCTTCAGGATGATCTACAATAAAAAGGGATCTGCTTTAACCAATGGTACCTATACCGAGAGACAACTGAAGTTTTGGTCAATGGATTTTGAAATTCCACTGATGTGGTGCAGGAAAAAGAAACAAACAATAGCAAGGTTGTCCTCAAGAGAAAAATACTCTCCAAAGACCAATCAATTGTAAAACAGGTAAAATAACACATGAGCTCACAATTCAATAAATGTTTAAGTAAGGAATTTGAATGTAAATGAAATGTTGATGTGCACAAAATAAACTTATTGTATTTCAGGCCACATAGGAACACTTGCAATCAAGCCAGTCATGCAGAATATTGTTGTGACCGGAAATCAATTGAAAGCCCTAAACACATTTTCTTTTATTGACACTGGTAAACAAAGTTCAGCATAATCTTACTAAGGAAAACCTGCGGATGGCCCACTCCTGGGAGATGTGTGGACCAAAAATAACCTGTTTCACAAAAAGTTTCTAGGGATCATGGAATAGGATGCCACTCTTCTTTTGAATGTAAAAAATCCATTAAGGGACAGTTCCACTGCAAAGCATACTCACAGGAGACAGGAGCTGAAGTCTTGAACTAAGTTTACATAAATGTTACCTGCTACTTATCCCCACTCAAGAAAGATCTGCCATATACATATAAAGAACAACTAAGAAAAGCCCCAAGGGCTTTAACATGAAAATATTTGAATGTAAAGTAATTATGAGACTCAGAGGCATATGCATGAAGCCCTTTTCGCGTTCGCAAACGGACCAATTCTCAGAATTGGCCGGTTTGCGAACAGGAAAAAGCCCTTTGGGATGTATCATCCCAAAAGGCCCTCGCACAATAGGGAATTGCGATTCCTTAAATGCAATTCTGAAAGCACCCAAATAGTGCGAATTTGCCTTTAGATATTGCAAATTACCACCAACTTTTTGCACCTTTTTGCATTTTTCAAGGTGCCTTGTGCACACATGCTTATTTCAGGGGTGCAACAGGATGTCCTTTTGACACTCTTTAAATTGCATTTGCAATTTGTGAGTTCCTAATGGGTACTCGCAAATTGCGAATGTCTTCTCATTCATTCCTATGGGCCTCTAGTCCCATAGGAATATGTAGGAATCACAATTAATATTGCTAATCCTACATACATTGCCTTTTGCGAGTCCTTAATAGCGAATTGGTAAAATCTGCTATTAGGAAACGCAAAACGCTTTCTTAATACATATGCCCCTTAGGGTCTAATTCGGATGTCAGTCGGAAAGCCTCCAACAGACATCATTGGTTTGACTTCCGACCGCCATAATCATAATACAGTAAATCTCGCTGGTGGCCGATGGGCTTAAGGGCCCATTGGCAAGTCGGAAACCAAAACATAATGCTTTACAGGCGGCGTTTCCACCCTCAGGATTATGTTGTCAGTTTCTGAAGGGCTTTCCATGTTGGGCTTTCCTACATGGAAAGCCTGGCAGAAAAACTCCGACCGACATCCTATTTAGGCCCTGAGTGTTATTTAGCGTTATTGCTTTCTCATAAACCTTTTCCTTTCTCTCCTTTCTTTTACCTACTTGACCTCATTACAAGTAGTGTGAAAATCCATAAAGAGATTCCCAGTGGGTGGGAATACCATTTGAGTTCAAAATCACTGCATGCATTCCTACAATGAGGAGTTTAAGACTAAAAAGAATGAGGAATAACTATGTGGGCAAGGAATTGGATAACACACACTGTTTAGAATTCACGGTGTTTTACATAGAAATTTACCAATTCATGTTTGCATGTAGTAAATGTCTGCAATGTCTGTCTGCAAATGTCACATGCAGAGTGCAGCAGTAAAAGATGGTAGGGAATAAAAAAGATGCCGACTGGCTTCTTCCTGCTTTGGCTGGGATTCAGGCAGGGGTTTGGAAAAAAGTACCAGCTGCACTGCTGTCCATTAACTTTTCACATTTACAGGCAGGGTCAGGCTGTGGAAACTAGATCCGGTGTTCGCACATGCAGAAAATCCATGTGTAGGAACATTGGACCCCTTATAATTCTGTGGACAATAATTGTATTCAGGATTGCCATTCTGCATAGCTTTCTATCGAACTTGGGTGTCTTAAAATGGTGTAGTTCATTGTTTCTGGGAGAATATATGAGATTTGCTTACAAAAGAGGATAAACGACTTTCTGTGAAACTTTTGTGGGAATGGAACCTTAAATGAAGAGCTTTAAAAATATACAATTTGAGGAAAAGACTATCGGGCCCATTTCGGAGGTTGTGTGCATCGCTCTTCCATCATGCAATGTGGTGCAAGAGTGACACAAACCATAAAACAGTTTTTTGAAGCCATGCAAAGCCACTTTGTGTAGCTCTGAGTGGCTGCAAAAATCTGAGCAATACACCACTGCGCAAATCGCTGCATTACATTACTCTGGCCTGGGAAGGCATTCCATGGGCATTGGGTAGGTCCATAGATTGGTGTCGTCATATAGTCATACTTGCGTAAAAGATCATACACCACCAGTGCTTCTAGGTGTCACCGCTTTTCAGACCACTGTCGAACCAGAGTTTATGATTCTTAATTCTTAACGCAAGTGTGACTAAAGGACGACAGCATGCTCTAGGCATGCATGTCCCGTGAACGACCCAGAATAAGGGCATCCCCCCCATGACTGAAGATCAAGTCAAATGAGAGCCTTAAGAGTCATGTATTTGCATGGTATGTGTTATACCCGGCTTTTTGGGTTGGTTTATCCCGACTTTTTGCTTTTTGGTCTGCAGTTTTGGACACTGCTTTTCTTGTTTTATGACTCTGGGCACTTTACCACTGCTGATCAGTGCTAAAGTGCATATGCTCTCCCTGTAAATTGTATTTATGGAATGATGATTCCATGATTGGCATATTTAGTTTACTGGTAAGTCCCTAGTACAGTGCACTGTGTGTGACCAGGGCATGTAAATCAAATGCTGCAATTGGGCCTGCAGTACTGATTGTGCCACCCACATGAGCAGCCTGTAAATGTAACTCAGACCTGCCACTGCAATGTCTGTGTGCAGTTTGATACTGGCATATCAGCTTGGCAAGTGCTCCCTAACCTTCCCTTTTCTTGCATGTAAGACACCTCAAAGGCAGGCCCAAGGTAGCCCTATGGCCAGGGTGCAGTGTATGTGAAAGGTAGGATATGCACTGATGTGTGTGACATGTCCTGACAAGGAAATACAGTGTATTTCATTTTTCACTATTGAAAGGCTATCTGTCCCATAGGATGGAATGATAGTTTATTTATTACATCTTATAAATATAACTTCTCATTGGGACAAGATAGAAAAATAGTGTTCCTGAACTCAGAAAATCAAAATGCATCTTTTAGGAAAGATGATTTTTATATTGTGTGTTTGAAAATACCACTCTTAGAAAGTGGGTATTTTCTTGCTTAGCCATCCTGTGTGCCTCTGCTGGTTTGTGGATTGACTGTCTGGCTTTGGAATGACAGGGGTTAGGGATGTGCATTCTCTCAGACAGCCACCGGGTGGGTGGTTGATGTGCTTCTTGCCTTTCCCTGAATGAGTCAGGGCTGGGCTAAATATACCTGGGCTGCATTCAGAGTAGGTGGAGAAGATTTCTTTCCCACCTGAATTTGCCCGGTCTGCATGTGACAATGCTGTCTCCACCTCCTGCCGGGCAGCTGCACCAGAGAAGACAGAACTGGTTTTGGCTGAGCAAAGAGCTTCTCTGCTTCTCTGCCACCAGAGAACAAACGAATTTGTACTATAAAAAGTGAGGCCCAGATCCTTGAACTTTTATATTACTTCTGGTATTCAAGAGTAACCTTTGCCAAGGAGAAGAGCTGAGAAACTGAGAAGAAGTACTGCCCCTTTGCAGTGTGCTGTCTGGGGCTGGCCTGGCATTTTCTGCCAAGGAAAGGACCAGGACTTTGCTGTGTGCTGTGTCTCATGCTGAAGATCTCAAAGGGCTTGCAGTGGAGATTGCCTACTGTTTTTGAAGTCTTAGGTATAAAAAGACTTCACCCCCAGCTCCCCTGAACTTCCATGCTGGGAGTTCGGACCTGCCAGGAGGTGCCTGCTACTGTTCTGGGACTCTGGAGATTGTTCCTGCTGTAAAAGAACACAATGACGAGAAGCACAACACATTCGCACCTGTTTCCGATGCATTGCTGAAGAAACTGACGCAGCGCCTGCCCACGGCTGAAGAAGTCAACACATGACGCATCGAGTGCACTGATCTACGAAGGCCAAGATCACTGCACCTATTCTGACACAGGCTTTGCAGTGCGTCTGCAAGAACCAATGCATTGTGGGACTGCGGCTGAAGAAATTATTGCAGTGCAGCTGCCGCAGTATTGAAAAACGCAGCATCCCCGATCCTCACGCATCATACCAGGCACCAAGTAGACATCAACGCTGGGGCTGCATTAGGAAACCAACGCATCACCTTACAGCACAGTAAGAAATTGACGCATCACCTCCCTTTCAGTAAGGAACCAACGCATTGCCTCCCCTGCGTGGCAGTAAGGAACCGACGCATCACCTCCCCTGTAGTGAGGAACCGACGCATCACCTTCCGTGGCATAAGGAACTGATGCATCACCTTCCCTGCGGCTGTTTTTGTTTATGATTTTGACGCATCCAAGGTACTTTGTGTTGAAAGTGTTGCATCTATAGCAACATAACTGTTTCTACATCTTAAAAGTCATATTTTTACTCCTGTGTTGTGGATTTTTATCGTTTTGGTCTATTTTGGTTTAGATAAAGATTACTTATTTTTCTAAACTCGTGTGGTGTCCATTTGCAGTGTTTTCACTGTATTATTGTATGTGCTCACAAATGCTTTACACACTGCCTCTGAGATAAGCCTATCTGCTCGTGCCAAGATACATAGGGTGTGAGCAGGGGTTATTTTAGGAGTGTATCCCCCTTACCCACACTAGGAAGAAGGATCCCTACTTGGACAAAGGTGCAGACCATTGCCAACTACAGATCCCCATTTCTAACAGTATGCATGCGTAAAAAGGGAGAGATATACAATATATAGCCCTGACAAAGGCCCAGACCCGGATGAGCTCTTAGCATGGGCTCAAACATGTTGGCTTTGACATACTAGGTTTAATTGAACAATTAGATTCAATAAGAACCCTTGAAAATGGTAACTTATACCCCAGGTACCCTAAAGGTAAAGACATTCTTTGGGTTTAACAGAAGGTATTTTTAGACTTTCTGCTAGGCATCATTAATGAAGCATGTTGCAATAAAGTGAGTGGGGGCATTATATTTCAATATCTGAGCGGGTCTAGGAAGTAGCATCCTTGCCGGACCTTGTTTGTCTCCTTCTTTCTCATTTTTTGCCCAGATGCTCTTGTTCTACATATGAGGTCCTTTGATTAATAAATCTCCTTTCCCACAGACAGTGATCACATTCTAACCTTCTAATGTATAGATATCATTGCATTAACAATGAACCATGTAAAAGAGCAAACATCAGCTTGCAATGTATTGTTTAGCAATGCATTTCAATAATCCGACCAAGAAATAATGCTTTAGAATGAAAAAATGTACTATTCAAGGCATTACATGTGGTGCATGAGAACTGAAAAGTCTGGTTAGCACAATAAATGGGTTCTTTAGCATATCAATAAATACTTTCTGCATATTTGGCTTCAAAAGATGTCAGAATAAGGTCAAGCTTTTTCTAATGTGCACATTTCAGCATGTTGAGTACGTTTCCATTTGAAAAGAAACCTTGCTTAAACATTTATAAACATAGTTTAATGACTATGTCTGCTTAGTGCAGTTTGCACATTCAAACTGCATGTCATTTCATTTTAAATTGCACACTAATCATTACAGAGATAGTTGTTATTATTAAAATTTGCATTTTAAAGAATTATCTATCTCACCTGACTAGGGTTCTTTTGTTCTTGCAAGTGCTGTAATTGGCCTCTTTGTGCCTTATGTATTAGTGCGTTGGTGTGCTATATTATGGTGTGTTTTGAAGAAAATGTGACACTTGTCAGTGGGTGCAGAAGCATATTGCACGCATTTTAAGTGAGTGGGTGGTTCTTTTCTGCTAATGATACTCTAGTATATGATGTTTGAATTGGTTCTGTGCTGTACTTTCATAGCCGTACCAGGCCTCACTCCCACTCTTTTATTTGCATAGTCTTCATCACTGGAGGGTTTAAGGAAAAGAGTGTAGAGTATTATCAGTTCCAAAATAATGAAAATTCAACAAAAACAAACACATTTCAATATGGGGAGCCAGAGATAAGAATGTTAAAAGTTTTGGGGCAAAAAGTGCGAAGATAAAGTAAGCATGAATTATAAGTAACTGTTTATGTTTGACCAGGACCGAAGCACAATTTCAGGCCATCAGCCATTGAGTAAAGAGGAGACATTCCAAGTGCATTTTTTTCAGTGTTTCTTGTTTGCAGAGGTACGCCCGCTGTCCAAGCAGGAACCACAATCCTAGTCACAGTAAGTCAGATACATGTCGTAAATTAACCTGTGCTCACCCTTGGCAAAGAGCAGTCAGACTTATCTTAATAGCCAGAGTGTATTTGTGCAACACTTTAAACAGTAACATAGTGGAAACACCACAAAAAGACTCTGTATTAGTTTAGAAAAATAGAGAGTATTATTATGAGCAGAGCAATACCAAAATGGCAAAAATTCAAGAAGTAGACGTCTAGATATGATTTTTTAAACAATAAACTGTTTTGTAGTGCTTAGAAACAAATTGTGCTAACCGGGGCTATCTGCTCAAGCTTGGACAAGGCAAATTCAAAATTCCAGGCAGACAGCGGGTCGAATATAGAGACAAGCTTTGGCCCGCTGAACAGCACCTTAGATGCATTGACGTCAAGGGTGAGGCATGAATCAAAGGAGGCAATGCATCACTCTTGATCCCACAGATGTAGGCAATGTGTCAGTCAAAGATGTGATAAGAGGCAAGATGTGATGGATATCGGGGCGATGCCTCAAGCAGTCAGTTATGCAGTATCTGTTGTTTATGCAGCAGCGGTGATGCATAAGTGTTGAGGAAAATACCCCAATTACGAACAGGTCAATGTCATCTATGGGTGGATTTTCTGAGTTGCAGAACTGGATACTCACTTCCAAGTGACCAGGACTGGATTGGCACCTCTTGGCAGAGCAGGACTCACAGCAAAACTCCAGAGATCAGTTGTTAGTTGCAAGATGAAGAACAAAGTCTTTTATATCCCTCGATTTCAGAAACAGGAGGCAAGCCAACAAGCCATTGAAGGTAATTTGGTTCTGGGCTGTAGAGATGCAGGTCCAACCCATCTCACTCCCAGGCAGCAGGCCGACACAGCAAAGCAGGTCAGCAAAGTGGCAGTCCCCCCAGCAGCACTCAGTCCTTCTTCCTGGTAGAGTACCCTACGTTCCAGTAGTTTTTTGATTTCATAGTGTCAGAGGTCCAGTGTTTATACCCAGTTGGGCCTTTGATTGAAGGGTGACTTCAAAAAGATGCTTTCAAGTGCACAGAGTCCCTTTTGTCCCTGTCCTGGGTCCAGCCTCACTACAGGGGGGTTTGCAATCCTTTCTGTGGGGACAGGACACAACACTTTCAGGTATAAGTGTCAGCTCCTCTCTCCCATACTGCTAAGGATGCCCCATGAGCATGCAAATGGCCACTCAGTCACATCTACCACTTCCTTGTGTGTGACCGTATCCAGGGAATGCAGAAATCCAGTTGTCACCCACCCCAGATATGTATTCCAGAGATAAGCAGAAGACATCACATGGTTACAGTAAGAAAATGCCAAATTTCTAAAAGTGGTCCCTAAGCAGAGGTTAAGTAGTTACAGGGAATGTTCAATCTGCTTATAAAATGTCAATCTATTTACACACAAAGTGAGATGCAAGGGTAGCATCCCCTACGGGCTCAATAGTACAGGTAAGTAACATATTCAGGCAAAAAAAAGAGTGACAAAACAATATAAAATTAAAGTCTGTAGAACAAAACACTGAACACCTATGTTTCGATCCACATATGTGTCAGGATCATCATTAGAATGATACAATGTATGCCTGGCACAACATAACTAAACAAGGAGAATTAGCTATACAGAAACCTGTATAGGGAGATAAGATGAAAGAGAAAGGAGAGAGAGTAATAGAAAAAAATAATAAGTAAGAACAGTTGCGGCTCCTGGAGGGTGTGGGTCAGGTGGTGAGGTGGGGCGGGGGAGGGGCACGTGGGGGGTAGTAAACCATGGATTAGGGCTGAACGGAGGTAAGTACATAAATAAATAAACCTCCGTTTGGCCGTATTCCGTAGTTTACTACCCCCCACCGTGCCCCTCTCCTGCCCTGCCTCACCGCCCCGCACCACTCTCTTCAGGAGCCGCTACTGAGTAAGAATAATAAAGTGATATAAGGTCGACATAAGTGAGGTTCCATGGATCAAGACCTACATGCGAGGTCATTGTGATGTTATAAAGTGGTAGACAAGCACGGTGCCTGTAGAAATGGCGACAGTGGTTCTTACTATGAGTTGTACCTAGGGTGAAGGAACAAAGGTTATCTATAAATGGGTAGTGATGCCACATGAATAATACAATTGAAGAAATTGCTCGAGCGTGTGACGGAAATGGTAGAGAGCACAAAAAGTAGGCACCAAACAATATGAAAGGCTAAGTGGGATGCAGCATCAGAATACCGGGAGCCAACGAAATGGAGGCCAACTGGAAAGAGCACTGAGTAAGGTGTGCTCATCTGCAACATAACACATGCATAACCATGGAGATTAAAAAGGAGCCAAAAAATAAATCAACTTCTATGCAGATACACACTTAACAATTGTGGTGAAGTAATACCAGTTCACTCAACATGCCTATGGAGCACAATGGTAACCAATAGTCTTCCTAATATTTCAATTTAGGAACCCAAGGTAATGAATTAGGTGCAACATAGTGATGTCGCATGGTCTGTCCCATGTCACTAGAAGAAGAATGAGGAGAATTGAGTACACTGCCATGCTGTTGGCCTATTGTTATGGGGTGAGGTAATGTGATAGAGAGTCTTACCGTACTGAAGCATTTCTCGTGTGGGTGCCAAACATGAACTGCAACTGCCGATTGGGTCAGGACTCGGCATGCAGAACCGCCCATATGTAGGCAATAAAATTAAAAAAGAGACAGTGGCACGGGTGGCAGCATACAATAGCGGTCATTTTGAAGCGGTCCACAACATGTATCGGTTCACATGCAGCTCGAAAATGAATGGGTAATAAGGTGTGAATGTAATAGATTTGAAGGGGCATACCATGTGCATATGCAGGACCAAAGTGGTGCACATAACTAAGGGATAGAGACATGAGGGATTGAAAAGGAAAATAAAGTGGGCAGCCATAGTGAATTTGACATTGAAGAGACACGGCCCCTAAACAGTAATGAACAGCCATAACTTGAATAAGGCATACATGAAGCTACAATGCACATGAAAATAAATGATTAAGCATAAGAATACTCAATCAGTAAGCAAGCTTGCCATTCATATTGTTCCTGAAGGCACTGATCCTTATCTATTGTCAAGATGTAACTCATGTATAGGGCTCTGTGAAAATCATTATCAGCTAGGCGGAGCTTGGTGCCAGTGGCACAGTTAGCACGGGACCCACATCTGGGCAAACGCTTGCCACTTAGGGTGGTACATGAAACATACACAATGTGATTGGAGGAATGCTTGCAATTTGACTAACCACCTGCAATCTCTTGGGGTGCCAACCAATTGTTCTTTGCTCACCATACCACCTCAGTTTGGACCCAGCCCTTGTGCAAATCTGTCTTGAACCTGCTCCTCATGGAAACATATCGAGAATCAACAAGAGAGATAGGGCTAGAGTAGACACTCCTATACCCCAAATAGTCTCATGGAAACAGTCCAGCTTGAACTAGCATACCAGGTCCTCCTTGACCACAACACAAGCAACTCAGGTCTAGTTGTGCCCCAGTTAGGGCTCATCATCCACGTTTAGCTTGGTGCCAATGGTACTGTGAGTTTGGGACCCACATCTGGACATACCCTAGTCACTTAGTGTGGTACATAGAATACACAAAAGGTGATGGGAGGAATGCTTCCAATTTGTCAAACCACTGACAATCACTCAGAGTGGCATTCTAACCCATCATTCTTTTGCGCACCATGCCATCTCAGTTTGGACCCAGTCACATGCAGATTATTCAGAACTGCCTAGCCAGGTCCTCCTTCAAGCAGAACACAGGCAATCCAGGACTAGTTTCACCCTAGTTAGAGCTCATCAGCCAGGTGTAGCTTGGTGGCAGTGACACAGTGAACACAGGGACCATGTCGGTGCATACCCTTGCCACTTAGGGCGGTACATGAAATACACAAAAACAATGAGAGGAATGCTTCCAATTTGTCTAACCACTGGCAATCACTCAGAGTGGCATCCTTACTCATCATCATCATCATCAAGAAAAGGTTTTTTCAACTGTATAAGTCATAAAAGCATTGCAGATAAAAAATTAAGACTATCAAAATTACGAGAAATTAAAATCTGAGTTAAAACATTTTCATCAGGACTGTCATTTTGTTACACATGGAATGATAACACAGAGTTAAAAACAGTATTAACACAGCACATGTAAAAAAATCTCCAACACATTGGCAAGCTTAAAAGACACCGCAGGCCAGGTGAGCTCAGTCCTATGCAATTGTGGGGGATTTCGTCCTGTACTTTATCCAGCCCTGATTTGTTTAGAACGTATAAGCCACACCCACCTCAGAAATGTAGCCACTGGGATTGCATACCTGGGAGATTGATCAGTGCAGAGGATATGCAGAGCTGTGTTATGTGATCTTGTACCAGGTTCTTGAAATGCTTAACCAGCCAGAATCTCCATGCACCAACATAAGCAGGGCAAATAAAAAACACATGCACGAATGATTGTGTGGCACATACGTGACATTTGTTCTCCTTAGTAGTGGACCATTAGGAGGTAAAACACTTCAGGGGCAGAGATCCTGATATAAATTGAAAGTAATGTTTACCGGGCTTCTCAATGATATCCCAGAATGGTCAAAACGTAGGCTTGGTTTAATCTGGAGAAAAAGCCCAGAGAGAGAAGACAGGCTGTAGCACCTAAACTCATCTTCGACAACCATATCCCAGTAGGTTTCTTTAAGAACATTGGGAACTTTTCGATGGAGGGGGAGTACCACACATGTGATAGTCCCATTTTATTTAGCAAACTTCTGGGTTTGTGCAGCCATCTAATTTTATGAAAGCGGTTCAAGTTTGAGATGTTCCTTAAGCCCTTTGTAAAAACAGCCAGTTCCTGTGAGCACCAAATTCTACTCCAGAATAAATTGGTCGTAGTCTGGCTAAGTCAATCAGGCATTTTCTACCTAGATATTTTTTTTTTATGTTCGAAAAGTTTCATTGAATAAACAGAGAAGTAGGCAAAAATACCAGCAACTAATTTGAATATTGAAACATGGTGGTAACAGGACATATGGCTAGTAAAATAAAAGAAATAAAAGCTATTTTAAGGTTTTATATGGAGAAAGGATGGGAATAAATGAAGGGAAGGAAGGTGGAGGGGGGGAAATATTATCATATTGATATAAAAGAAGAATGCATAATACATTGCATAACATAACGAAATGTGAACAACCATTACTCTTAACAACATATACTAACTTATCTTGGATGATAGAGAAAGAGAACAGAGATAAGATATTCACGGAGGTTTCAATATTTCGGAATTAAGCGAGGATTTATGTTTAAAAATAATCTGATCTAAATAAGTTGTAAGAGGTGATCAAAAGAGGTCTCTATTATGTATTGGTTTACAGGAGGAGGCGAAGGCAACATCAAGTCTATGAAAGTGGCAAAGACTATTCCACCAGTGTTGTGTAGAGAGATTATCGAGAGATTTCCAAATGAGGGTAATGTGTTGAAATGCTAGTGCGAGCATGAGGACAAAAAGATCTTGATTATGAGAGGGCATAGATAAAGAGTCACAGAGGCTTCCAGTAAACAAAAGAGGTAATGAATAAGAGATAGAGAGGTGAAAGATATGCAAAATATAAGACCAGATCTCCATAAATTGGAAACTGAGGAACAGAGAAAAAGAAGATGCATAAATAAGGCTAGCGTCAGAAGAACCACAGGTCCAATAATTAGAATCTGAATCAGGAGAAAACGGGCAATAGAGACAGGAGTAAGATAAAGCCTATGATAGAGAAAAAACATAGATTGAGTAAGAGAGGCAGAGCGAGAGGTTTTTAAGGATCTAGACCAAAGTTTGTCCCAGAAGCAAATTGTCCATTCACATCCCATATCAGACTCCCAGGAAAGTTCCAATTTAGATTTTACTCAATATGGATTGGGAGATAAGTAATATTTATATATAAGGGAAGCTTTGGGAAGGGAGAGGCGGAGTTTAAGAAGCGAGTTTTAGGCTTCAGTAGGAGACGAGAGGGGAAGAGAATAGTATACATCTAGAATAATTGCCATAAGGGTGGTAAACTTCTGTAAGAAGGAACGAGGACAGTGGAATAAGGCTTGAAATTCGGGAAAAGAGCATGGCGAAAGGCCATTAAAAAGATGTTCTTTGCCCCCAAATTCCCCAAAATGGGTCTATTATTGAGAAGAATGAGAGAATAATGCCAGATAGTAGAATCAAGAAATCATACAGAGAAAGGGGATTAGGTAAAACTAAAGGCTTCAGAAGGGAACATGTATGTCTAAAGAGGGGGGAGGATGTATGAGAAGTTTTAACAGAAAAAGCTATTACTTCCTTAAGAGAGAACGGTAATAATAAGGTTTGATAAATGGCTAGCCAAAGAGGGGTAAAAAGAGAATGCTCAGAAATGAGCCACTCCGAGGCGTGACAAAGAGAAAAGAACTGATGTTAAAGGCTAAAATCTGGAAAATTCACACCACCATTAGATTTGGTCTTACGAAGAGAAGAACGGGCAATTCTATTTTTTTTATTCATCCAAAGAAATTTAGAAAGGCAAGAATCAATACGTTTCATATATATGGCAGGAATATGGACGGGAAGCATGGAGAGTATATACATTAAAATAGAGGTAATCATCATTTTAATTGAATCTAATCGACCCCACCAAGAAAGAAAAAGGGGATTCCAGGAAGAGAGTAATTTATTGATATGAGATAGAACAGCATTCATGTTTAACTTAATTGTAGAGGCAATAGAGTTGGAGAACCATATACCTAAATATTTATTTTTTGAATCATTCCAGGTAAAACCAGTGGCCGAAAAAGAATGGGGAAGACAAAATTTAGTAAGGGGAAGGATTTCTCTTTAGTCCGAGTTAATCTTGTAACCAGAGACTTTGGAAAAAGAGTCAAATTTGTGACGAAAAGGAGAGATAGAGGTGTCAGGTTCAGATATAAACAAAAGAGTATTGTCTGCATATGCGGAAAGTTTATGTTGCTGGTCTCCAAAAGAAAAACCTTGAATAGAGTCATTATTACGAATAGAAGACAAAAATGGTTCAAGAGCTAGGACAAAAAGGAGAGGGGATAAAGGGCATCCTTGATGAACTCCACGTTGAAGAGGGAAATAGGATGAAATAGAACCATTAACTAATACTGAGGCCCTTGGAGCAGAGTATAAAAGAGAGATAAGTGAAATTAATTTAGGACCAAACCCATGCCACTGTAACGAGGCAAATAGGAAGGACCAGTCTACTCTATCAAAAGACTTCTCTGCATCAACTGATATAGCCGCAAGAGAAGTAGAGATAGAGGGAAGTTTGTTGAGGACATTAAGAAAAAGTTTCAGGGTTATCTGAAGTGTGCCTACCTTTGACAAAGCCACACTGTTCTTTTCCAATAAGGTGGGGCATGAGGGGATCAAGACGCAGAGCAAGTAGTTTAGCAAACAGCTTATAATCAACATTCACCAAGGATATCGGGCGATAATTCTTGCAAAAGTTAGGATCACAACCCTCTTTAAGAATTAAATACATTGTTGCCTCTTGAAAGGTACCTTCCATCTTACCAGCTAAAGAAAAGCAATGAAAAAGTGTTGGTAGTAAAAGATCTGAAAAGTGTACATAAAATTCAACAGGAAAGACATCTGGGCCAGGAGTCTTCCCTTTAGTAAGAGAATTTAGGGCATTGGATAATTCTGTAAGGGATAAGTCTGATTCAAGAGCAAGGAGATTAAGATGAGATGAAGATGGGGGAGGAATTTTCTCAAGATATTCCTGAATGCTAGAAGAAGAAGGTGAAGATTCAGGGGTGTAAAGATTTTGATAGAAGAGGTGGAACTCATTAAGTATTCCTTGATCTTTGTGTAGAAGAGAATCATTGGAGGAAAAAATAGCATCTATGAGGGTGCGGCCTTTAAGTGTTTTGAAATAATTTACAAAAAGCTTCCCTGCTTTGTTACGACCACCATAATAGCCAGCGCTGCTACGCAAAAGCACAGAGGACGCGTTATCAGTAGTGGTTTTATTAAAAGCGAGTTTAGCTCGGATGAGTTCTGGAAGAACAGAAATTTTCAGGGAAGTATAAAATTTGGGTTCATACGTTTGATATGTGCCAAGGTGGTTTCACGTTGTTTAAGAAAGCATTTCTTCTTTTTTGAGACAAAATCAATGATGAAGACTCTTGCAGTAACTTTAAATGAGTCCCATATGATATGTGGAGATGAGTTGGGTGTGCAGTTAAGATCAAACAATTCAATTGCAAATGAATGAAAGGAAGAGGAGAAGAGAGGATCTAAGAGGAGAGAGTTAATAAATCGCCAACGAGATGATTTGGGATGGGGAGGAAGCAAATCTAGATCAGTTACTATTGGGGGATGGTCAGAAATAACAATAGGCTCTAGAGAGGAAGAGACGAGATTTTGCGATAGAGGTTGACAAAGAAAGATATAGTCCAAACGAGAAAGAGAAGCTTGGGGGGGGAGAGAAAAAAGAGAAGTCCAAAGAGTCAGGGTGGGAGAGTCTCCAAGAATCAATGAGATGTGCTTGAGAAATATTGTTGAGAACATGTTTGTGGGTCTTAGAGGGAATAAAACGAACTTGAGATTGATGATCAAGAAATGGGTCTATATCTTGGTTGCAATCGCCTCCTAATATGAAAAAATCATCTTGAAATAGGACACATTTTTGCGTGACAACAAGCCAAAAGGAACAGTCAGGATGCGTAGGACCATAAACATTAAGAATGGTTAAAGGGACATTATTTATTAACAATTTAACTAGTAACCATCTACCTTCAGAATCAATGTCTTGAGACAAAACCTTACAGTTCAGTTTCTTTTTTTTTTGTCCTCATTTGCCACCTAACTCCTTAATGGCGGGATCAGAAGGTATATTGGCGACATGCTGTCTCAGTTTTGCAACAGGTAGGGACAGAAATGGGATATCCGGACCACATCCCTCAGCATTAACGCTTCAACCACAAATGATCCCACTTAAGGCCATGCAGAGAGATGGAGGTTGCAGCCAAATATACCAGTTTGCCAACCGGAGCTTAGCATTGCCCAGGGATTGGGTCTTGGTGGCTTAATCATTGGACCCGGGAAAAAAAAAAAAAAAAACCCAGGTCACTAAATGTTCCCAATTCAAAAGCTGCCAAAAAGCTCTTTTATATGGATTTCCGGACCTAGCCAGATCTAGTCTGGAAACCTGTAAAGCCGAGGCATACCAGTTATCGATGGAGGGAGATAGCGGGTCTTTCCATTTTTTGCATATCTCCCTTCTTGCAAGTAGGATGGAGTAAAAAACTAAGGGGCAGATTTATGAGGCTCTTGCGCCTCCTTGCGCCGCAATTGCGTCACGTAATGTGACGCAACGGCGGCGCAAACAATGCACCCTATTTACAACGTGACGCATCTAGGAGATGCGTCACGTCGGAAACCCCTGCGCCATAAGGAGGCGTTCCTGCGCAGGGGGGGCGTTCCTGCGCAGGAACGCCTCCTAAAAGTGGCTGAGTGAAATCTATGAGATTACACTCAGTCACTTTCTACGTCAATTCCCTACGCCTGCTTGAAGCAGGCGTAAGGGTGACGCACCATACATTGAACAGGTGGCCCCTGTGCATTGCAGGAGTCATGTCGCACTTGCGACATGACTCCTGCAATGCGCCGCCCGTGCGCCGAGAGATGTGTCACGCATCTTCACTGCCTTGCACCATGGTGCGCTGCATCATAAATGCGGCGCACCATGGGTGGCGGAGCAGTGGCGCACTGTGGCGCATGTTAACTGGCGCATCCCTGGGGATGCGTCAGTTAACATAAATCTGCCCCTAACTTCTTTGCCGGACTTGAAATCCCTTCTAGAATTCCAAAAATTACAAGAGGGAGGTCTAGGCCAATATTGAGGCCGAGAGATGATGAAAGAGTCTTACTTATGGCCTCCCAAAACAAGGACAGATGGGAACATTCAAAAAACATATGGGAGTCAGAGGCGGCCTTAACACCACATTTAGGACAGGCTACTTCGCTCCCCTGAGTGAATTTTGAAAGCCTGAGAGGGGAATAATAGGCTCGGTGGATTGTAAAAAGGTGGTTCCTACGCAGCCATGCTGGTTTGACAATATCTCATAGCATCTTACACTAAGCACTCCAAAGGTCTTGCAAATTACAGTCACTTGTAAGTGGAGACCAGAGCTCGCCCGGTAACTGGAATGCGCCATCCATTTCGTCCAAGATCAAATTGTACCATACTGAAATTTCCTTCTTGCCAGGGGGTTTATCTACCAAGTGAGATATTAGATAGCTGTGCCCTCCTAATGGGAGTTTGTTTGCTCGGGTAGGCCGAGAAATATATGCTCGCGACCAGCTAGATATTTGCATATACTTAAGGTTCGACAAATTTGGTCCAATTTTATTTATTAAACACTTCCAAGGAAGCAGATACCCCTCCATAAATAAATCACCCCACACTTCTAGCCCGGCTTCTTTGATTGGAACTGCAAGACTATCCCCAACCACGAAGGGCTTTCAGGAAGATCACATAGAGGCGTCCTATTACCAAAGTAACTTATTTTAACAGATTTGGTTAACTGGGCCCATATTTTTGCCACCCCCTGTAAAATCTTCAATTTGATTTTGTTAAAGAACTTGAAATTCCCAAATTTAAATAAAAAGCCAGACTGGCTAACCTCCTCTCCCTTAAGTAAAGTTGAATAGAGGATCCCCACCCCAGAATCTGACAGCATTTTTAACAACATCCTGGAGTGGGTCAGCTGGAACGCCCATGCATAAATCTGGAGGTCTGGGGCTGCCAGCCCCCCCTTTTCTCTACGCCTCCTAAGATTCTTCCAGGAAATTCTTGGAAGCTGCTTGTTCCAAATAAACGTGCTAATATCGGACTGTAATTTTTTTATTAGGGATGGATCAAAATATAAAGGAATAGTATTAAGCAAAAAAGAAATCTTAGGCAAAATCGACATTTTAACCAGGTAATACCTTCCCAATAATGATAAGTGAAGTTGTGCCCACGACTGCAGCAATTTCCGACAATGCTTTGCGACAGCTGCGAAATTTATTGCAGCGATCTTGTTTATATCCTTAACAATGTTAAGACCCAAATAACGTAACTTAGTTCCAGGTGGGATATTAGTGGTAGATGGATTCCAATCCAGGTTCCACGCCATCAACTCAGTCTTTGAGGCATTGATCTCATACCCAGACAAACTCCCAAATTCCGAGGCCTCTTTAAGGATTGCTGGGAAAGCAGTATGAGCCTCTGATGTAAAAAAGAGGATGTTGTCTGTGTACAGGGCCACCCTTTTCTCCCATCCCCTATACACAAATGGCTTGATGTTTACATTGTCCCTTAGGCATTGGGCAAACGGCTCGATATATACATCAAATAATAGCGGGGAGAGCGGGCAGCCCTGCCGTGTTCCCCTCGAGATGTTAAAAGGCTCAGATAAAGCACCATTAACCAAGATACACGCCTGGGGGCTCTGATATAAAAGACTAATAGCCTGACGGAATCCTCACCAACATTGAACTTGGCCAAGGCCTCCGACAGGTACAGCCAGTTCACCCTATCGAAGGCCTTGGTGGCGTCCAACGTAAGAACAGACGAAGGGAAGGGACTCCAGTGATGCCATGTCAATCGCCCCTATCAAATCAAAAGTTAGTTCATACAGCTGTCGACCCTTCACGAACCCCTTCTGATCCGAGTGCAAGATCTCAGGGGCTACCAGGGCCAACCTCCTAGCGAGAACTGCCGCAAAGATTTTATAATCGACATTCAAAATCGAGATAGGTCTATATGAACCAGGAGATAAGGGTGACTTTCCAGGTTTTAAAATCAATGTTATAGAGGCACTGTCCTAAGATGCTGGGGGACGTGTACCAACCTGTAGGATTTGGTTAAATAACACTGCCAGGAAGGAGACTAGTTCCTGCTCCAGAACTCTATAGATTTCAGCAGGAAGGCCATCTGGCCCCGCCGCCTTCCCCTTCTTGGCATTCTGGATAGCTGTCCTGATTTCATCCTCTGAGATTACACTATCCAGGATCTCACTCTGTTCAATAGATAGGGCCGGAAGGGTAATACGGCTTAGCCATTCCTTAATATGCTCAGGATCCGGAATCTTATCCTCCTGATAGATGGATTGAAAGAAATCCCTAAAGGCCTGTCTAATATCACCATCAGACGTGTACGAAGCGTTATTAACAGTGATTGCATTGATGTTATTGCGGACCTGGTCCGTTTTGGCTTTCCATGCCAATAGCTTACCTGCCCCCTCACCGTATTGAAAATGGGCAATCTTACTAGCCTCCCATCTTTCTAAGATTCGCTGGTTTAAAATTGAACCTAATTGGGCCTTCAGAGCAAGTAACTTGCTACGGAGAGGCGTCAGAATATCATCTGCTGAAACCAGATTGGCATCAATGTCTAACTGGGTCTTAGCTATATCCGCCTCGACGGAGACCACTGCCTCCCTGTACTCCCTCCTTCTATAGGACACCTTACCTGTAATGAGACCTCTCAAAAATGCTTTTAGAGAATCCCATACAACTCCATTGTCTGCTGAACCTGCATTTACCCTCATAAAGTGCTGCACTTCGGTTTTAAGAAACAAGGCATCCTCCGGATGAGAGAGTAGGGAGCGGTCAAATGACCAGCTCCTAGCTGGTACTTTAAGAGGCATTACAAGCTCTATAACTACAGCCGAATGGTCGGATAAGTGCGGAGGGAGGTATCTAATGCTCTTTACGGATTCTACTAGTCTCTGGCTAATTAATATAAAGTCTATACGAGACTGATGATGGTACTTATAATTCCTAAAAGAGACACCCTGCTGCCTACCCGACCTTACCCTCCAAATATCCACGTATCCAAACTGTTTCATTGCAGCTAGCAAGAAGGTCCTAGATTTTGACGGGGTCGAAGATCGATTGTTTTGTGATTTATCTAAAACTGGATCTAACACAATGTTAAAGTCACCAGCAAATATAATTGGGTCAGGAAAAGACAAAAGATGAGAAAAGATTGACTCCAAAACCGAGGGGTCGTCCAGATTAGGGTCATAGTAGCCTACCAATGTAAGCTGTACCCCGAAAATGATGAGTGAGGCAATAACCCATCTACCACCTGGATCTACCTTATAAGATATCAACCTGGCTTTTAATTGCCTCTTAAAAAACAAAGACACCCCCTTAGTATTCATAGTTTGAGAAGTGGAGACTGCAAAGTCAATCCACTTATTTTTCTTTACCAGTGCCTCAGTTTCGGGCTCGGTCAAGTGGGTCTCCTGGAGTATAATGACCTGCGCATCCATATCGCGAAGATACTGCAACAGCTTTCCAGCCCTAGGATTGGTACGCAGGCCATTAACATTCCAGGATATGACTTTTAGATTACTCATGCAATCTGACCCGAACTCCACGTAGCCCCAATTGGAACCTAAGAAGCCTAAGAATAATTATGTGATATCCTACCCCTAATAAGTGCAACAGAACACCATAGAACGCCAACTGATCATTACAACAAAAAGAAACAAGAAACTGGCAAATGAGGATTTTCTTATTTTTTAACCTCCCTTCCCCCTTTCCCCCCCTGCACCCTTCCGCCCTCCCGTAGAGAACCCTCGGTGTATCTAACCGGATCAAGACCTGTAGATGGCACCACATCACAAGCTCCCGCTAATCCACCCAAAGCCTGAACCATGCATACTACCCACGTGTCCTACGTAAAAAAAAGCAAATGTGTCTCGTTTTTGTTTTCCTTATTCTTCCCTTTTTTTTGCTTTTTTTTTGCAATTCCCAATTGTTTTTACTTTTTTCTTGATTAATTATATTCCTCCTCTACTGAATGCCACTATTCTCTTATCCCCCTAGATCATTTTTGCTACACTAGCCTCATTCTCTAGTAAGAAAAAAGAAGGGGGAAAAGAAGCAAAAACAAAAAAAGAAACGCAACCCTGACTACTGAAATAACCACAGATTACTCAATCTATTTAGCAGACACCTTGTTGCTCAAATCCAACAACAACTCATCAGCAGCTTGAACAGTCCTGATATTGAACATCTTGTTGTTATGCATCACCTTTAACACTGCCGGAAACTTCAACTGAGCAGTCGCACCCAATTTTCGAAAGGCATCAAAACGCCTACCAAACTCCCACTGCTTCTCCAGTGTAACCCTGGCAAGATCTTACCTAATGAGAAAAGAGAACCCCTTCCCTGATAGAGATTTCTGTTTCAAAGCCAGGTTAAGATATGATCTTTAAGGGCGTAAGTGTGGAAATTGACAAGAATTTTGCGTGGTTTAGACCTTTGCGGATTCTGTCTGAATGGGTCCCTATGCACCCTCTGAATGTCGGTAGCCAGTTCTTCCAATGATTGGTCTAAACATAGTGAGTCTTTCAATAGACGAGTAATAAATTGTTTAACATCCAAGCCTTCCGACCCTTCAGGCACATTAAGGACACGGATGTTACTCCGTCTCGCATTGTTTTCCAACACCTCCATTCTATCCAGGAGAGCCTGATCTTCCTTCTTGAGCTTAATAATATCCTCTTCAGCTTTATCCAAGTGGATAGACAACACCGCCACAGAGTCCTCCAATTTACCAGTTCTCGATGCAAGCCCGTCAATCTTGTTATCAAGAGATTCACAGTAATTCCTAATCTCAGCCTGCATAGTAGAGGACTCCTCAAACCCCTTTTTTATATCCTGGGATAAGGTAGAAAACATTGCCATCAGTGATGCTGCTGAGATAACAGAGGTTGTGTCAGAGGTCACATCTCCTGACCAACTACTAGAGGGAGTAGCCAATGCTCCCTGCTGCACCGAGACCTGGAGCGGGCATTCCACCACTTTATCCCCCTCTAGTTCCAAACCAACTGCAGGCCCCCCGACCCCATCTGCTGTCTCCACTCCTTCCTGACCCCCCTCCAGCAGCGGAGACTCTACCAAGCCTCCATACTCCAATGGACTATCAACAGGGGAATGAGACAGTCCGGTCGCCACCAAAGGTGGGGCCAAGGCAGGCGCTGAAGTGAGGACAAGCACGGAGACAGGAGCAGGATCAAAAACAGGGGCCGGGGCAACTACGGGGACAACAGGGACACAAATTGAAGTTGGGACAGCCGCTGTATTATCCATGACAACCGCTGCCACTGGCAAAGAGGCAGACATGTCCTGTAACTCTGGAAGGTGGAGTACCTGGGGTACAGCCTTGAAATAAGAACGTAGGGAAGGGGTAATTCTGGTTCCCACCTCCAACACAGTATTGAGATTTTTCTTTTCTTTTGCTTTAATTTTTCTACTGTTAGATCGTGTGCGCTTCAATTTGACCTCTGTCGAGAGGTATGAGGAGGCTTTTCTGCCGACAACGGGTGAAATCTTACTTGTGGTAGGACATACAGTAGGAACAAAGACTTCCTCCTGCGTCTTTGCAGGCGTCTTCCCCCTTTTCTGGCCACATTTACCCTTACCCTTAGTCTGACAAGTCTGCCGAGTTGGCCGCTCAAAGGCCTCAGTTAAGCGCCCCTCATTACTCTCCTTACCGCTCTCGGACCCTTCTGCAGCTTCTTCCCCCTCCACTGCCTCGAGGGGGGCAGCCTCGATATTCGGGCCTTCACGAGCCCAATGCAGGACGCGCGCACGAGACTGCAGGCTTTCCTGCCTCTCCTTAACTCTAGGGCAGGCGAGGATCACAGCTGCAGGACGAGCGAAAAACCAACTGGAACTGACAAGTCCAACGCTGTCACTACTCCACTGTAGCCGTCAGCTCCGAGAACGCTGCCGAGGAACCCAGGCATGGGGACGGAAAAAAGACTCCGACAGAGATACAAATGGGAGAAAAGTGCAGTTTCTTCTCGAAAACGTTATAAATCTTAGCTACGTATTCAGGGATCGGGCAGAGTGAAGCGGGAGCTTGACTCACGGAGCAACACGGCAGTTCAGCCGACTGCCGCCATGTTCTCTCCCACCTTTCGTGTATACAGTTCAGTTTCTTATGACATGGAGTAATGACCCAATTAAAAAAAAAAATTATTAGTAGGAGAGAATAATATTGTACCCACCCAAACTCTTTTTAATTTTAACGCTTCAGTTTCAGTGAGGTGGGTCTCCTGCAAAAGTACTAGATCAGGGTTATAAGAGGCAAGGTGCGAAAGGATTCTCTGTCTCTTAATAGGGTTATTAAAACCTTTCACATTCCAGGAAATAACTCTGAATGTAAAAACAGTAAAGCATTATGCAGAACCAAATATGCATTA
Organism: Lissotriton helveticus; assembly: GCF_964261635.1. Classification (NCBI taxonomy): domain Eukaryota; kingdom Metazoa; phylum Chordata; class Amphibia; order Caudata; family Salamandridae; genus Lissotriton; species Lissotriton helveticus. The sequence continues at coordinate 1,228,909,315 of NC_136057.1, read as the reverse complement.
ATAGAAAGATGAAAGAAGAAATGGATACCAAGTAAGGAATGAAAAAAAGGGTAGAAAAGGGGGAAGTAGGAAGCAAAGGAGAGAAAGAAGAAGAGACAGTACATATCCATAAAGGACAACTGAGAAGAACATACCCAAGGGGAGCAGGAACAAGAGTAGTCTGGGGAAATGGCGATGAGTAGAAGAAGGGACGCCCGAACAGGCAGTCCAAACCACACCAGAACACATAAGAAAATGCAGACGGATCGGACAACTATAGACATGACAAAGGGAACCTGTATTAAAATAAATAGGGAGTTAAGAGGGTATGAAAATAATAAGGAATAAATGGACAACATATGTCAAAAGCGAACTGAGAACACAAACAATCGATATGAACTATAGAAATGGCAAGTAAAACAGAAGAATAATAGTGGAGAAGGAGATGACAGAAAAGAATGTCAAGTGAAACAATAGGAAAAGAAGGACAGCCGATATAACATGAGAAAAGAAAATGAGGAAATATACAGTTATGAATGTGATACATATAATATAACAACATAGAGAAATAATAGAAATATAAACATGTCAATCCAAATAACAAACAGGGAAAGATGAACAGGGAGCAAATATAGACATGGACAAAAATGATTTATATATTAACAATGTGATAACAAAGTCCTGATAATATGAGTAAAGCATTAGGACGAGGAAGAAACAGGAATATATATTAAACAAAATTAAAACGTATACAACTATGCGAACATTTCATGAAACCAAGAGAAAGATGAGGACACATGTTAAATGTCAACCATTGGGAGTGCCAGCAGAAGTGTCCATGTAGGTTGAAGAATGGGAGTGTATAAACTTCCTAAGTTCCACAGGTTCCTCAAAGGAAAGAGTGCGATTTTGGAAAGTCACCTTGAAGATACAGGGGTTGAAGAGGCCATAGCGGGCACCCAAGGTGCGGAGTGGTGGTCGAAGATTGTGAAATTCTTTGCGTCTGGCAGCAGTGGCATTGGAGACATCTTGAGAAAGAAAAACCCTCTGACCAAGTCAACAGAGCTGTCATTTTGTTCGAGCAGCAGCAAGAACCGAGAGCAAGTAAGTATATTTCAGGAAAGGTATGATGGCACCACAGGGTCTGACTGAGGTGGAGGTTGAGGCTGAGGTTAAAGAAAGTGGAGGACAAGGTCCAAGTCTGTGAGCCCTTTGGATAATGAGGGACTTTGATGGAGACATATCTAGTAACTTTGGGATGAAAGAAGTAAAAAAGGCAACAGGGTCATCGCTTTCCAAGGCTTCAGGCAGACCATAAATATGAAGATTATTTCGTCTGTTGTGATTCTCCAAGTCCTCAGTATAATGCTGAAGCCTATGAACCTCTTTCTCCAATGAAGTAAGCCTCTGAGAGTCAGCTTGAAAAATGGAAATTTGTTGTTCCATTGTAAAAACTCTCTGTTCCATTGAGGACCATTTTTCCTCCAGGAATTGCATTTTGCTATTTGTCTCTTCTACAAATGGACGTAATGCACAAATTTCATCTAGAAGTAATTCCATAGAAATAGTCGGAGGTGATTTATCCGGAGGGGGAGAGTCTTGTTTAGGTGTTGATGTAGGGGGAGAAGTTTTAGGTTGCTGTGAGGGTTGGCTGCGATTAAAAGGCACACCAGCCATGATTGGAAGCAGTGAAGAAATGTTGTTGATAGCTGTTGTGGGAGGTGAAGGGTTCACGACGGAGGAAGATTTGGGATTGAAGATGAATTGAGGTTTCCTTAATCTGCCCATAAATGAGTACCGCTCTCACAAATATCAATATAAGATAACAATAAAGTATTTATGTTGAAGAGTGCTTTCAAAATTTGAAAAAATACTGAGAGTAGGAGAGTCTCTGTAATGAGAAAGACAACTGCAGGAAAATCAGCATGTCAAAATCTGTTGAATAAAAGGAGTATTCCTAGATTAATAAGGCATCCTGGCAAATCACACAGGGCCACTGATGAAGAGAGTTTATGAAAAGAGCGCATGGAAAGTAGCAGCCAAAATGAGCATTCTGAAGTAATATTAGAGACAAAATGGCGGCCGCTATGAGGAACAGCGCAATGCGGTAAATAAACTCCGAAAAATGGAGAAAACAGAGGACAAAAAGCAGCTCACCATGTTTTGTCGGCGTTCCACCGCTGGCAATGTCCTAAAAGAAGTCAGGATAATAAAGGAGACAATGTAAGAGAACTCGCACGGCACATAATGAACAAAATGGCGGACGTTCTGCGAGGGTGAAGCAGTTTGAAAAATGAGCAGAGAAATGAGAGAGAAGCCCGACATCAGGCTCACTGTATGTTCCGGTGCTCCAACAGACGAGGTACGCATTAAAAAGGGGCGAGGAATCGCAGCTCTTAGATAGATCCGGTGTGACGGACATTGGAGCTCAGGGGGCCATCTTGCATGGCGCCGAGACCACCACCTAGATCATTTTTTAAAGGGAGCGTGGGTGTACTTTGTTGCATACTAGTGATTGCACGCAGAAACACATTCTCGGCTGATGTTAGCTGGACCAAATTTTCAAGGATCCACAGCTTGGCCTCATAAAGAACTGAACTCACCACTTTGGTGTTATAAATTTGGAGTACCGGCTTAGGGGCTTTGTAAAAGAGGTTTTAAGTTCTGTTCTGAGGGTTCCAGCTATCTGCCAGTGCTTTAGTGCCATGTCTTCGATGTGTGGCTTCCACCTCATATCCTTCTGCAGTTTGGTGCCTAGATAGACGAAAGCATCAATCTGCTCCAGAGGTAACCCATCCATCATCATTCTCCCTTTAAACGATCTGTGCTGATTGTATACCATGAACTTAGTCTTAGCAGAATTGACTTTAAGACCACTCAGGAGACAAAACTCTTCAAAGCACTGGAGGACATGCTGCAATCCGCCCAGTGTTTTCGAGATTATCAGCGTGTCATCTGCGAACATTAGAATGGGGATTTTTCTTCCAGCTAAAACAAGGGCGTCAGTGTTGGTGGCATCAAGGAAATTTGCAACTTCGTTAATAAAAAGGGAGCACAATGTGGGAGGCAGCACACATCCTTGGAGAACACCCTTTTGCACAGGAAAAGGATCTGTCTTGTTTCCAGCCACCCCCCAGCATATTTGCGCATAATTATCCTCATGGAGGTGGACAATCAAGTAAAGTAAATCCAGTGGCATCCTCATCTCCTTCAGGGCATCCCACAGCTTATTCCTTGGGAATAAGCTGTCGAAGGCGTATTTATGGTCGACAAAGGCAGCATACATGCTGCCTTTACCTAGAATAATAGTTCACCAGTATATAAGAACAAAGTGGAAGACCTGGTCGATTGTACTGATATGGGCCCTAAATACTGCCTGGAATGGGGTGAGGATGGAATTAGCCTCAATCCATGTCTTTACTCATCATTCTTTTGCTCACCATGCCACCTCAGTTTGGACCCAGCCACATGCAGATCAGTCTTAATTTAATTTAATTGTGGGTTTATATAGCGCTAGGAATCGACTCCCGGAGGAGTATCTCCACGCTTCGACCGCTGGGGAACCCGTCCTGGCTCACCCTGAGAGATGGTCCCAGATGGGTATCTCTAAGGTGCGACCAAGCATCCCCGGCGATCTGGGGGGGCCGTTGTGAAGATGAGGCAAGCTGATGCCCAGAGTTGCCGCGTGTGGTCTCTGACTAGAGTAGGCACCGAGGCAAGAATTATCGAGTCCGCTGACCTTGGTCCACGACCCTGCCGCGTCGGGAATCGAACCCTGGTCCCGGGCCATTCTCTGCTTACGGATCTGCCGCCTCTAACCAGTGAGCCACACTTCTCCACTTGGCCTTGGCCTTACTCCTCATGGGAACAGCCCAGCTCGATCTGGCATACCAGTTCCTCCCTGAACCAGAACATAAGCAACCCAGGGCCGTTTTTTACCCTGATTAGTGCTCATCAGCCAGGTATAACTTGGTTCCAATGGCACAGTGAGCATAGGTTTGAACATACCCTTGCCAATTACAGTGGTACATGAAACACACAAAAGGTGATGCATGGAATGCTTGCAATTTGTCTAACAACTGCCAATTGCTCATGGTAACATCCCACCTCATTGTTCTTTTGGTCACCATAGCATCTCGATTTGGACCCAGCCAAATGCAGATCAGTCTTGACCCTGCTCTTCATGGGAGCAGTCTAGTCCAAACTGCGGGTTTTCTCTGAACTGGAACACAAGCAAACAAGGACTGGTTTCGCTCTGAGTTAGACATGGATGGATGGGGTTTGCATGGAGGTATTCACTATAGACCAGGAGTGATGCAGGGCTGTACCTCTCATTATCTATACTAGCTGCTTCTAGAATGCCTTTTTTAAACCTCTTCCAAAGGAATATCATTTTAGACAATGTAAATTGGCATTGAAATGTTTTCAATAATTGCAATCAACAATAGTTTATGTCAGTATTGCACCATATCTTTGGCATGCACTAGGAATAAGAAAACATATGAAGGACTCGTGAATTTGCTGGTGCTGATACAATGTGAAGTGATTAGGGTTTAATCAACACTATACACATGTATATTTGAATATTTGTTCTAGCTATAAGCCATCAAAGTGAAGAAATCATGTTTTAATGGTCTATTTAATATTGTATACATGTATATTAGTCTGATTAATTGATTTATGCATGATTGGTGAATGAATTATTCATTATTAGTGGATATTGTGCTTTTATGGCTTTGAAAAAAGAGTTGAATAAAGTATCTTGAAATTAAATGTGGCATAAACACTAAGTAATGTTAACAAAGTATGAGAAAAAAATCCAATTCCGTTCATTACAAATTTGCAAATCCCCTACATTAGGAGAAATTAGAATGGCAGAGGACATTGTTTACAAAGTAAATACTACCAATGTTATAGTCCTTTTTTAATGAACCACTACATGAAGCAGATCATTAAAAGCAGGAATTAGTTCTCTCTTCCTTTAAATGTTCATAAACAAAACTAACGCTGGAATACAAATGTGGTATGTGAGTGAATTGCTAGTGTAAGAAATCCACCTGGAAATTTGAGGTAGGATAGAGACATACCGCAGGAATACTTGTCATGGAAAAGCTCCAACAACAACCTGAACTGGTCGACCTCAGAGATGCAAACCAGCATCTTTCAATGTTATTGTTTTGATTGCCTCTTGGTTGGATATGTGGATCTAAAGAGACAAAGGTTAATTTAGGCATTTGCAGATGCAGTGCTGATGCCCAATTTGCAAGTCTGAGTCCCTCAACTTATCCAGATGTGGGGAACCTCTTGCTTTTCAATGGCGAAGCCTCAACAGTCTCAGCCTTCAAAAACCTTTGCTGAGTGGTCCACGGACCACAGCCTCTCAACAGTAGCAGAGCTGTGTGTTCCTAATGGGCTGAGGAGCTATGCCCCCTCATCTTTAGACCACTATAAAGTTTGTCTCTCAAACTGAGCAAAGATTATCTTGAAAGACACTCTTTATTTTCAGGTATGCGGCAGTCCCAGACATTCGCTAAATGCATAGGATCCTAGCAGCCTTAAATTAAATTTGCCGCCTGAAGGAGTCACAGCTCCTGTGGGCATGATATCTTCAGCATAACAAACATTTCAAGGCCCTCCCCCTTGTGATAAGGGGGAGAGGCACTGTTGGCCTCGGACCTGGGAACTTCAGTTTTCAGCCCTGAAATGCCCAGGACTGAGTTTCAATCACTGACACCTTATCACAGAGTAAGGTGGGGTTCGCAGTCTCACAGACCTATCCCACTCTTTGATGAGTGAGGGACTGCTGCCTTTCGTCATTGGCTGATCTAAGGTCCCAACCCTCGTGGGATCTCTGAGGCAGAGATGCACTGGTAAGTATTATGATTTTATTTTTAACGAGCAGCCCGTCCTGACGTTGTCCGGGTATGAAATAGAATGTGTGCAGTGTGTGTAATAGGCAAGGGAATTTTTTTTTAATCTCGCAGTAGACAAAATTTTTAGGATGAAGTGTCACAATAGTTAGGCATGTGTGTGCAGATACTGTGTGTACCTCGGAATAGGAAGTATTAGCAGATGTCTCTAGTTTGTATGTACTCCAGTTCCGTAGGTAAGCGAGTGTGAAAGTGCATTCAGTTGTAAATTTTGTGTCCCCACAGGCACGCTGAATCGCGTCATCCCCCGCTTGAGGCCCGGCTCCAGTTTTGTTTGGTGTTGTGCTTGTGGTGTAAAGTCGTTGATACAGAGAGTTGAGTGGGAGACAGCGCGCGCTGGAGACGCTGCGCGTGTGGGAAAGTGCAGTCAGTTCAAAGGTTAGTGTCCCAGCAGGCGCGCTTAGTCGCGTCATCCGCCGCCTGAGCCCGGCTCCAGCCCTGGTTGATGTTGTGCGCCTGGTGTCAATTCGTTTATGCAGAGAGTTGAGTGTGTGACAGCGTGCAGGAGACGCTGCAGTTAGTGTCCCCTCAGGCACGGTCCTTTATGCAGAGAGTTGACTGGCTGACAGCACGCAGGATACTGTGCAGATATTGTCCCCGCAGGCACCATCAGTCACGTCTGCCCCCGCCTAAGCCCCGGCAATTGCCGCGCCCATTGGCCACGCCCCTTGCTCCCACGCAATTGCTGCACCCATTGGCCTTGGCCACGCCCCCGGCCCAACGCACACGTTTGTTTTCCACACGCCCTGAAGGCCTGTTTTTTTTGGGGGGGATGTGCTGCGCGATTGTTGCCGTTTGTCGCGCCCATTGGCCACACCCCTTTGTGCCGCGCAGTTGCAATTGCCGCGCCCATTGGCCTTGTTCACGCCCCCAGCACACGCCCCCAGCACAACGCACACGTTTAAGGAACGCTTTTTTTTTGTCGTCATGCCGCTCCCCGTCCACGCCCACAAGGGACTACTTTGCTGGTAAGGTTCTTTTACCTTTCAAATGTATATGGTGGGCATCTGTATAGCCTATGTCCTTCTGCAGCAACTGCCCTTTCCAATGCTGTATTGGGTGTTGTGATTGGTGCTGTGGTCCCGGAGTTTACCCACCTCAAAGGTTTGGTCTCTCTCTTTATTATATTAGTATAGATGTTAGGTGTGTGCATGTACAGGCCTCCAATGATTAGCAGGCATGTTCTATTTAAAGGCGGCTTTTCAATGTTAATTTTTATAGCTTGGCTAGGCCATTCAAGACATTGGTGACCCGGTCTGAAAAAGCAGAAATATCTTTGATGCAGAGGGAGAAAACACCCTCTGTGTCGTGATGTTTATTTTGTTTGCTAGTCAGAAAAACAAATCTCATCCTTTAGGGGTTGGGTCTGAAAATCAAAACATTGCTTAACACATAAATAGGCTATATACCACAAAAATTACATATGTGAAAAGTAAAGCTCAGATGATGAAATTTATGTTCAAGAGTTTTCTGGGTTACTGAATGTTAACATGGTGTGAAAGAAGCAAGTATGTCCAACGTGAAATGAAAAGTCTCTAAAAAAAAAATAATATCTCCTCATATGAGTTTGTTAATACTAGGTTGGCTAGCAATTTATGTCACGGGGGAGGGGTATTGGATAATTTTTTAATACTTTTCACAGCTCTGAGAACTCTTGGAGGGAGATCCACGTGAAGGGAATATCTTGAAGAAAATATCTCTTGATGTGAAAAAATCTGACTCGACATCTGATACTTAGGCAATGGCATCAAATTGCATAATATCCCTTTTATCTGTACTTCTATTGCAGACACTCTGGAGTTTGGACAGACTCTGTGACTGATGCAGGTGAAGGGAACCTGACGTTATCCACAAACTTTAATCTCTCCAAGTAAGACAAGGGATAAGTGAGCCCAGGGAGTTTTTTTTCTCCAACAAGTAGAGTGACATCATACCCATCCTCCTATGGTTCTTAGAACCTGACCACCTTTCTTTTCTCAGCAACAGTTTTACCAGCTGTTGTTGGATTGCACTAGCATTGATACCTGTTCTCAGTTCCTCATAACCCAAGCAGGGTTATGGCCGATAGTACACAGATGTTTCCTTCATGTGGGTACTTGCAAACGTATGTGTAATTCATCTTCTTGATCACACATCTATTTGGTAGATCCAACCAACTCCTGCCTTCTGAACTCCAAATTAAAGGGAAGCAATGGATGTGGCTTCCACCTGGGCCTCAATACATTTGAGGAATAGATCAGGTATGAATTTTCCAGTCCAGCAATAGCTGTGACAGATTTTCCTAGAAGGAACCTCAAGGTAATCTTTTTAGAGCAGGCACAGTGTTCTATGGACCAAATAGGGAGTTCTTCAGCAATATTAGTGTTAACCATAACCCTATGACTGTTAAACTCTCCTTCAGTAAATCCATAGCAACTTTGTTTCACAATCTGAGGGAGCTTTCATGCAAACCAAATATCCCACCAGCCTACTTTGTTTAGTTTCTGCTTTAGACCACACTCTTTTATTGGACTCCCTTCCTACTTCATAGAGAGGATTCCCTGAGGACATTGAGAGGGTTCTCTTGCGAAGGGTTTTCTTAGCGTGGCTTGGTGTCATCAGAATGCCTCAGCCACTGTGTGAACAATAGATTCAACACACGGACTAAGTACAAAACTAATGGGAATTGTCTGAAAGTTTGCAGTGCAATGCTGCATCATTTAAAAAAGGCAGGAATATGCTATATTTACAAGAATACGGCATACCCCAGTGTTTTCCCTACAACTGGCGCTAAAAATAGCTGCCTCGCGCCAACACAGACACCATATGGAGCAGGGCATTGTGCCTCCCGAATGTTGGAAAAAGTGATGTTCCGGTGGGGCAATCCCCTTGTAAATATGCCTCTATGTCTTTGGGATCTTTCGCTAAACTGCCCATGGTACCTCTTCCTCCTTACTCTTATTAAAGTGATTCAAAGCAGATTAACTGAGATATACATTTGCCTTTGTGAGGCCCAAAGCTGATTTTGTCTTGTTTCTTGGGACTGTACTCACAGTGGCCTGGACTTCTATCTTTTGTTGGATGCTCATTGTTTGCAAGTGAATGTATTTAGTTATTTGCACCCTTTATCAAGATTTTGGAAACCTTACATGAACTGTATATTTTTCAGGTGGGTGGGGGCTGAACAAGACTCGTGCAACACGCAGGCGCCCCATTTTCTTCCCTCTCATGATGTGAAACCAACCAGCTGCTTTAGTGAGCACTGCAGGGTCAGTCAGCTTAAAACATAAATAGAATAAGTTGTTGGGTGGAAATGACACTGTGCAAGCCATCATAAATCAGGCCTTGTTACCTTTAAAGCATCCACTCTGTGACTTCCTAATAAAACGGCCCACTCAAACCTCCCAGGTCTTGTGACCTTTAATGGTAATATTATCTATTTATTTATTTAAGAAGCTGATAGAGCGCGCAGCTACCCAAAAGTGCAATGTCTTCAAGTTATCTCCAATAATCCTTATGGAGTCCTACTTAACTTTTTCAAGTGTGCTTATCACCAAGCATTTTGCCTGTTTACATGAAAACAACACAGTAGTTCACGTTACTTCCAATGTTTTCACATTGGCTTTCAAGATTTAGGACCATATGTATCAAGGCAAATTGTGATCGCAAACGCTGAAATTCGCAGAATTTCAGCGTTTGCAATCGCAATTTGGCCTAGTGTTATGTATGAAAGCACAACTGTCTTGCAAATTAAGGAATCGCAAAATTTGTGATTCCTTATTTTGCAAATGCATTTAAGGAATCCCTAATTGCAATTCCGTAAATGCAATGTATGAAGCACCCAAGTTGTGCGAATATGGCATAAGGAATCACAAATTCCCACCAACTACAGGTTGGTGGTAATTTGCGATTTCTTCCAAAAATGCCAATTTTTGCATTTTTCAAAGTGGCATGTGGTGCACACACATGCCCTTAGGGAATGTATGTGCGCCACATGTGCACCGATTCTCATTTCAGGGGTGCAGCAGGGTGTTCTTTTGGCACCCTGGCACACTTGAAATTGCATTTTTGTGATTCTCTAATTGGGAATCGCAAATTTAGAATGTCTTCCCATTCATTCCTATAGGCCTTCTAGCCCATAGGAATAAATAGGGAGGTATTCCTTAATTGCGAATCGAAAATTGCAAATCGCAATTAAGGAATGTGTAGGATTCGCAAAATGTATTTCAAATCCTACATACATAGCGTTTTGCGATTCTCAAAATTTCGCTATTTAAGAATCGGAAAACCTAACATTGATACATATGGCCCATTAACTCCTTGCAAAATGCAATCTTTCAAGGTGGGAGCGATTGTTCCCTAAAATAGGTCGGAAAGGAGGATGGTTTTTAACTGTAAGCCGCTTGTTTATGGAGAGGAAATGTGGTTCACTGTATACAGTCCAGACTGGAAGTGTTCAAGGTCGTCTCTCTAATTTGTTCCGGGAATTTGTTCCGGGATCATGCGATTGAGGTACCTCAATCATGGGATTGAGGTATTTGAAACAGTGCAGACCTGTCACCAAGGAGCACCAGGGCGCTAGGAAGAGCACATTTGTATTGTAGCAGACGCATCTCAATTCTACACCAGCACGGAGTCTGAGTCCAGTAAAAATTGGCCATGAAAAAGCAGACTGTGATGGTGAGCGATGGGCCTGCTGCTGGAGAGTATCATTTTGAAAGACGTCAAAAGCAAACTATGCTTAGTTTTGAATATTATCAACAGTGTATATTGTGAAACATTGGGTCAGCATTTCCCTTTCTGATACTAAGTATGTTTGCAATTAATGATGAAGAATTCTATTTTGACTTGTATCTGACTTCAGAGATTGTTTTCAAATTTGTAATGCCTGCAGTAAAATGTACGTTTAAATAGTTTTTCATTGGCCGGAGACAAGGGCAGTGGTGTAGCAATTTATCTATTCGCCAAATGTACTGCATTTTGTGGGTATTAATGAGAACAGTGCAATTTCACTAATTAAAAGCGAACCGGGCTTTCTTCAAATGTCTTAAACTTACATATTCTCTGCCAGTCCAGCTACACCACGCAGCCTTTTTGTGATGTAATACAGTATGAGAATCTATCTTTACCATGGCCAGAATTTAGCTTTTAGTAACTTAATAGCCCATGAATATGCGAGAATGGAAATTTCATTATAATGTGTAATTTATCACGATTTTCAATCTGGAAACTGTTTCTTTGTCAGCATTACATGAAACATTGCTCTGTAAGATTGAAGATGATGATATTTTTATTTTAAAAAGCTATGTTTCCATAGCAGTTCCAAATAATCTGGGCCAAATCGATTTTGTTAGTGAAATCTGTAAAATATTCTAGTGCTGATTTCGGAGGATGAATCTGCCCCCAAAATAAGCCCATTTAAAATGAAATGTTCTTTTTTTTAACTTTTCTTCTGAATATACGGCTTTGAGAGCAGAGGATAGGGCAAATGAAGATAGTGAGGAGCATGAGACAAGGAACAAGGGGCATATCACCAACAAACTGTGATAAACATCGCAGAGCGCACATAGCGCAAATTTGTATAACGGCGGCTATCGCCGGAATTAATTGCCGAGATAACGCGTTATTATCAACGCTTATCTCCACGGCGAGAAAGATTCTGGCAATAGCTGCGTAATGAGGGAACATTTCGGCTTAGAATCAACCTCCCATTATAAATATAGCTAAGTCTGAAATTTTGCAGACGTTAGCTGATGGCGATAACCGTGGTTAGCGCCGATTTTTGTGTCGCTATGGGTATCAGGATCCAGCTTGATGATACCGCGATGTGCGGCTAGCAACTTTTCCTGGGGAATGCCTAGGGAACGCCTACTTTGTGTGTCATCGCTGACATGCAAAGTGGCAATAACACGGGCACTATTGCCAGTAAGCCGTCGCTAACAGTTGTTAGCGACAGCTTGCTGATAGGGCGATAAAAATATCGAAGCTTTAGCGGTAAAACGTGCAGCTAAAGCGTGGATATTGCCCTTGATGATATGCCCCAAGGATTTTCTGAACTTTATGTCTGGGGAGTTTCTGGGGAATAGCATGTAGATTTTTGCGTTTAAAGTACCAAAATCCGCAAGATACAAGAATTATGAAATGGTGTTCCGCTGTTAAATTTCAGCAGGTTTGATTGGCCAAAAACAAAAGGTGAGGTATTAAACACATCCAATCATTGTCAGAGGCGATAAAAAACACTCAACTTGTAATTCCAATCCGGAAAAAAATGGATAACTCCTATCTCTCACATTGCCGAATAGTGCCATCACTAGTATGCCCATATTCTCGTGAGTGGTAATTATTGAATTGTGTGGATTTTGGTAGGTTAAACACAAAAATCTGAATGTTATACCCCAGAAACTCATACTAGGTGCTATTTATTTCACATGTTAAATAACAAACCACAAATAATCGTTATTTACTGGGTGGGGTAAATTGCACCTACACTTGTAATCAGACCCTTGATGGTAAGCAAAACTTTGACTATTGTGAGAGAACTTTAGAAAACAGGTATTCAAATCATCATTGTATTGTTGATAAGATGGAGGTAGTATTATCATAAATGGATATACAATGTTTCTTGAAACTAGTACTTAGCTGAGTGTTGTCAGCTTACAGAAAGTTTTAGAGACAAATTAACATTAGATGGGTGGCAAGAGGACAATAGTAAAAATGAAAAAGTAACAGAGAAATTAATGAACTCTTGTGACGTCTCATCTAATCTCCTTTTAGATGTATCTACTTATATCAGTGACTGATTATCAGCACCATCGGTTTTCATCCTGCTTTCATTTGTAACAAGCATAGCCACCAAATGTGTGATCATACCTGGTTCTGACAGTACAGGATCGAACAGAGATATTCACTGACGGCAGATGTAGGGCCAGAGAATATTTCCAATAATTTTTCATTTTTGAGGTAAAACATGGATCATACCGAAATTCAGATGCTTTATTCAAAGTATTACATTCCAAAATAATTGTAGTCAGTGTTTAAAGTAAGTAAACAATCAAAAAGTGCTATTAATGGAAGATGGCAGGAAACTATCTTCAGGAGTGGAAAAATATTCAGAGTTGGTATTAGGCCAAATCAATTCCATTTTGGAAATTGGAAAATTAACTTAAGAATGGATTCACGACTGTGTGAAAGGAGATAATGGATGGTTTAAAAAAAAAAAACAGTGAATGTGAGTTTTCAATAATTCGGAAATGGTATTTAGAGTTATTAGGCAAAGAAAACAATCTGCCTGAGATGCATATTTCTAGTGTTATAGGAGGATATTAAACGTCCTTAGTGCTGATGATATACTTTTCTATCACTGGATTTGTAGACATATTTTCAATTTTGCTTCTCTGAAATAAAATCCACTTTCGCTTGGTTAATTTTAGTTAAGACCCTTCTGCTATTTATGTGTTGGTTGCTGTCTTCAACTGGTCGAAAATTAGAATGGCAATGAGTATAGATTTAACATGTAGAACACAGGCAGCCAATAGACTCTTGAGAAATACCTCGATTACTTAAAAGATAAAGATTAAGGGGCTTACTCGCTAACTGCATTTTGTAGTATGCTTAGTATTACTACAAAAGTACTACTCAAGTACTACAAAATGCTGTTTGCAAATCAAATCTACATATGGAACTTCAGACTCAGCCTCTTCTTTCTATTTCTGTGTGGAAATCTCCACCCCAACTGCAGATTCTCTGCACACATCAGTATATATAAGCTACAGACCTTTTTCAAATTCACACTAAAAATAGACCCATATCTTCCTATTGTGGCAGCACTTCTAGATGCCCAGAATGCAGTTGATTCCATTTCCCATGCCTATCCTTTTGAAATATTGTCCTGCAGTGGGATTGGGAAGGGCCTCTTGGGATGGATGCAGTTCCCTTATACTACTATACCGTTGGAAAATGGCCCTCTCTGAAGGGTCATTCCTAACACTTTTGTCTTCCTCCTCCTCTTTTTCTAATCTCACTTTTGCAGGCTTTAGGACTCTGGGTAATTTAGCACTGCCAACATGTGCTAAGGTTAATGTGCTCCCTCCCTAATACATGGTAATATTGGTTCATTCCCAATTTGCATATTCAATGTACTCTTATGTCTCTAGGTAAGTGTTCTACATGTGCCCAGGGCCTTGAAATGAAATGCTACTGGTGGGCCTACAGCACTGACTGTGCCACACACATAAGTAGCCCATTAACCATGTGTAGAAAGCCGGCTCTCTATATAGTGCACTAAAATGAAGTACACTGTGTAAGAGAGTCCAAGGAATCCCCACTTGGTATACATGGTGAAAAGTAAACAATATTATTGCCCTTTTTCTGGTAATGTGAGCGAGCAGTTACGCTTATCAGAGGGTATTGCTAAGCATTTGCTGTACCCACAGAATCAATAAAGGAGACTCACATGCAAGGGTAATTCCACGACCAATTTATAAAAATATTATTGATTTGTATGTCATTTTTAAGACTAAGAACACAATACTTTTGGAGTTACTGGTTTTCGAAGTTCTGAAAAAAAATCACTTTTGTGCGCAATTATGCATCTTTGAAAATAATGGGGAAAATGTAGTGAAATGCATATAAATTCATGCAATGTTTTCATAAATTTCACCTTCTTGTTGTAGGTCGATGTCAGGACCAGCACCAAAATTCCAGTAGAAAAAGTTCGGGAGCGTCCCAGTTCAGCCAGGAACAGAGTGCTGAGGGTCTTGGAAACTGATGCACAAAGAAAAAGGGTGCCACTTGAAAACACAACGCAGAGGAGGACTTACAGATAAGTCTGATGGGTTTCCTTGGAGGAAGGAGGTCACAAGGGCTTGGCAAACATGGGAACATAGCCGGTTGCAAAGCGAACAGGTCAGCCGAGGGGTGTGTTTTGAGGTCATCGCGGTCAGGAGCAGGCCACTTTGGAGAGGCGTCTTCGGGACAGCTGAGCCACTCAGGAAGTGGGTCTCAGGTGTCTCAACATTGCTTGATAGGTGCTTGCTTCTGGTGTTTTGGGGGTCCGGTGTGGGCTTCTCTTCTCAGTGTTTGCCATTGGAGATACTGTACCCGCCTTCACACAATGGCTGACTATGTTGGTAGCCACATTCCACCTAGAGAGGGCAGTATACACCAAGAACGGACGAAGAAAAAGCATGATAGGCTCTGAGGTTTGGGGGAAATTTTCAACCTGGATTGAGCAACAAGGGCAACATGACCAGGAGATATAGTAGGGGACTCCTTAAGGAACTCTTAACATCTCTCGCTACTTGCTTAAACCTCTCGCCTTTTGCTCTTCCTCTTCTCTGTTTTGTTATGTTTTGCGCCTATATTAATGGTTTTACAGGTCTTGAGTGGTGGGGGGTGGGAGGGGGATAGTCTTAATTAAGTAATCTTCATTTGATTGGACATTGTATCATAGTGGGAAAATAATAAAAACTTTTTTTTAAAAAAAGGAGATACTGTACCCGTAATGGTACGCCACAACTCCGGTAGGTTCTGGTGTCTCCAAACTTGGGGTGGGGACAGGCTACTCTCTGGAGCTTTTGTACCTTTCTTGCTTTTCACGCATGGATTATCTACTAGCACCAATGTACCATGATGCCACGATTTCTGATGTCGCCCATTTGGCGCGAGGTATCTCGGACCAATCCCCGTTATGAGTCCATATTACTATCGGAGGCAGAAGGGAGGGCTGTGTAGCGCCGATAAATGCCTGATACCTCCGTGGTGAGGACATTAAATAGAAACTGGCTCTCTCAACTGACCGGTATTTCGAAGGGACTGCAGAATCATCAGTGGTCTTGTGGGAGGCTTTTAAGATGGTGCTGAGGGGGAGGCCCTTTCAGCGATCGCTGGCCGACGTAAAGAATGGGAAGGGCAGATTGTCACCTTAGAAAAATATATTCTTGCTCTAGAAAGCATGGCACAGAGTGGTGGTGACCCAGACATTATCCACCAGATGCAATTAAAAGCGGTGGAGTACAAAGCCCTAGCTACCGACGCTGCTAAGACCTTGGTGAGGGACAGGGAGGGCAGATTGTATGACCAGGGAGACAAAGCGGGCAAATTAATAGCATGGTTAGACAGGAAGCAGCAGGCACAAAAAGTGGTGGCCGAGTTTAAGGTTGAATCGGGAGTTGCTATTACGGAACCCCGTGAGATTGTCGGGGAGTTCGCGAAGCACTTTCGAAAGATTTACACTAGGGGATCGGAGCGATCGGAAGAGGACTCATCGGCCCTAATGGTCGACATTCTGCTGCCCACACTCTCTGACAATGAACAGGAGGCTCTGGAGGCGCCACTCACCACCGACGAACTGATCAGAGCCATCCATGATCTTCGACTTGGGAAGGCTCTTGGGCCTAATGTTCTTCCGATTGAGCTCTACAAGCTCAAGCCTGACAGCTTTGGCATACACCTGAAACATATGTTCGAGGAAAGTAGAGAGCAGGGCATGCTGCAGAGGAACCAGCGAATAGCCATGATCGTGGCTATCCAAAAGGAAGGGAAACATAGAGAGTTGTGTGCCTCCTACAGGCCAATACCACTGTTAAATGCTGAGCCAAAAATCCTGGCCAAAGTACTTGCCAACAGGCTTAAACCGGTCCTAAATACTTTGGTGCACCCGGATCAGTCGGGCTTTATGCCTCACCGTAACACGGCACTTAACTTTCGCCATCTCCATGGAGTCTTGGGATGCTGCCACTCGATACATGAGGATGCGGTTGTTGTGTCATTGGACGCAGCGATGGTGTTCAACACTTTAGAATGGCCTTACATGATGGCCGTTCTCCGGAAGCTGGGATTCGGTCCGAGTTTTATTGGCTGGGTGCGCCTCCTCTACACTGATCCTCTGGCCCAGGTGGTGGTCAATAACAAAATCTCAGAGGTCTTCACACTAGGAAGAGGAATGCATCAGGGATGTCCCCTCTCACCTTTACTTTTTGCCCTCTCCCTGGAGCCGCTTGCTGCCTGGATTAGGCAGACTCCCTTCCTGAAGGGGCTGCGATGGGCAGACGAATGGGAGGACTGGATTTTGCTATATGTGAATGACATCCTCCTATACCTCACAAACCCTCGTGAGTCCATCGCAGTGGCATTGAATATTTTTACTACTTTTGGAGAGTGCTCGGGCTATAGCATCAACTGGTGAAAGTCACTGGTTTATGTCCTGCATGGGGCCCCTCCAGTAATCCTGTGCTGCTGTCTGATTCAGATAGCCACAGACGGCTTCACGTATCTGGGAGTCTTTATCTCTAAGGTGCGGGCCATTTGATATGAGAGGACTTTCCTGCCGCCTTTGCAAAGGCTCAAGCGAGACACTGCCACCTGGAAAAAGCTCCCGCTGTCTCTATTGGGCCGGGCAGCACTATTAAAAATGATGCCGCTGCCACGGTTTCTCTACGCCCTGCAGAACTATCCGGACCTTGTGCCGCAGAGGTACTTTGCTGCCATAGAGGCCACCATGAGGGATCTTCTCTGGACTGGAATGCCCCGTATATCCTTACAAAAACTCACACTGGTGTGGTATGATGGGGGATAGCTCTCACGGATATCGGAAATACTACTGGGCGGCGCATTTCTCAACCATTAACCAGGGTACCTATTGTGCTGGGAACGACCCGGGGTATGGGATGGACAGATGGCTCCTTCCGGGCGGGAACTTTGAGGCTGCACTTTACTCTAGGCCGGGTAGGTATCGCCTCACGGGACCTACAAAACACTCTGTACAGTTATGGCACATCGTTCACAAGAAACTGGGTTGGGCTAACAAACTCACACTGGCAACACCACCGTGAGACTCGGAAAGATTGGGCACACTTAGCCGCACCAAAGCATTCCGTGAATGGGACCTGATTGGTATCTCTTGGGTAAAGGATTTGTGGGGCCCGACCAGGGTAGTATCATTCGATTCTCTTCAACACACCTACGACCTAGCTCCGACAGAACACTTCCGCTACATGCAGGTCAGGCACTCACTTCAAGCCAATATTCCCCCAGGGACTCAACTCCCGGAATTCTCCCCTCTAGAGGACAGGCTGCTGGATGGCCACCTCCCAGGAACGGGCTATCTCCCTCACATACAAAAAACGTATTAACCATGCTCCAGACCCGCAGCTGGCTCTTAGGGGGAAGTGGGAGGCAGATGGGCTAGAAATAGTTGATGAAGAATGGAGAGAGACGCTTGCATCCCCAGGGAAATAGCAATCTCGGCAAAACTTAGATTGATTCAGTTGAAAATCCTGCAGCGAGTCTATATCTCCGGCACACCGCTGGTCCTGATGGGGCACAGTGAAGATGGACTCTGTCGCAGGGGGTGTGGGGAGGTGGGTACTTTCTTACACACATTGTGGGAGTGCCAGGTGCTACAGACCTACTGGACACGGGTACTCAACTGTATGCGTGAGGTGTGGGGTGTGGAGTTGTGTCCGGAGGCTAAGCGGTGCCTTCTCAATATCTGGGAACCCACAGACCTGTCATCAAAGGGTAAACTATGGGTAACATTAGGACTCGCGATTGCAAAAAGAAACAGCAAGATTGTGGGGGGCAGTCACACCACCAACACTCAGCTCCTGGAAGAAGGATATGGATTGGTGCATGGTCCAAGAAAAGACAGTGTATGTGGCCCGGGGTTGTCCCAAAAAGTGGGTGGTGGTGTGGTTAACTGGAATGACTATCGTGGTAACATTTGTGAACCCCCTCGAATCACCCCCATTGACGAGTTAATTGCATTGTGATTTCCACAGGAATGGACGTAATCCAGGGAGTTACTATATTAGGAAGAGTTGTGTTAAACCTGTGTTTTTCCACCGTTTATAATGTAACAACTGTATTCCTTGTATGTGATGACCACATTATTCTGTTCTTTTTGCAAATAAAAAGATCTTTAAGAAAAAAGAACCCTTTGTTGGCTTCATTTTCTCATGTTATGACAAACATGAATGAGGAACGCCTTCTTCTTAAGGTGCTTTCTTGTGTCAAGTTACGCACAGGCCATTGGATTATTTCTGGGGAGTGTGACTACCAAACACAAGGAATAATCACAACCGTTGTAAGGGTGAGACTTCAGAGTCACTAAATTAAACTGAGCTCAACCTCATGGTAGCTAAGGCACAGAGCAGACCGGCGTAACTTAAGGCAAAATGGAAAGTATTTACACAGTACTAATAGAGTAATAAATTCAAAATGAAAAACAATCAAAATCTCCCACCGAATTAGAAATATAGTGTCAAATGTAGTAAACAAAACAACACCAAAATACCAAAAAAACAATGATAGCAAATGGTCATGATAGACCAGGGTGCTATGCAGATTTCAACAGCACGATCCAGTCCAGCTCCATTTGCCACTGGTCAGTTGGGTATTTCCAGGAAAAGGCTTGTTGCAGCTTTTGTCTCCCTGTAGCCACACAGGAGGTCAGCCAACTGACCCCTGGACTCCACTTAATTGTCCTGTGCACATTAGGCAGCAGGCCCAGTACTTCAGGGCTCCTAGCAGATCACAGACAGCAGGTCCAGTCCTCTTCTGACCTTCCACATGTTCAGAAAGTGTTATGAAGTGGGTGTCTAGAAATGCCTTATTTATACCAGGCACAAGCTAGTGGATGGCATGACTCCTGGCCACGCCCTAAACAATTAAGTAAAAATTCCTAATGGTAGCCCCCCCTTCTTTAGCTGCAGTTCCTGTTTTACTTCTTGCAAAGAGGCCCAAAATGCCTTTTGTCAGGGCATTTTCAAGTTGACAAAAGTCGCCGGCCACACCAAACCAGAACTCCAAGTGCTCGGGCGTGTAGGGAACTACCTATGGTAATCCTAGTGTACTGCCACATATAACTCTAAATTGCAATTTGTGGAAGGCACTGTACGCATAGCAAACCGAGAGACAGAAGTCTGTTTGGACAAAAGAAGCGTCCTTCCACAACTAGGGAGGGAATCCACAAGATTTGTCTTGAAATCCTATTCTCACCTTTGTAAGTGTACTCCAAGTTTTTAATGTGAATGCAGACCTGTCCAGCAGGATTTGGCACTGTGCTGTCAAAAGGAGGCCTACAGCCTAACCTGCATATTCAGCTGAACTCGGAGGAAAAATCTAGGCCCATTCAGGTCAGCCTATTGTTTGTTTCTGGCAGGCATTTCCCACCTTTCACACATCTATTCAGGGCTAATCACTGGCTAGGAGCTAGCAGAGGCTTATGTTATTTAGCCTTCTGACAGTGCAGGTCGGTAAACTGTAACTTTCTAAATGTAACTATTCATTAATATTTACTAAACATCTAACTTCACCATTGATTTGGATTTTGTAATAACTCTTAAAGATATTTAATTATTTTCCTAACGGCCCCTTTCCCGAGTTAACAGTATTAGATGTTAATCTGTATTCCTATTTTCTACTCGGACAGCTAAACTTGACACAATTAAAATAGTTTTTTGGGCCTTGTCACAGTAGAGGCATGCCGATTTTAATGTTCTACATGCCCAGATTTTAAATACCATGTACCCTACCTTGTGATCTACAAGGCTTCCATGGGGCAACTTACTGATATTTAAAAGGGAGTTTTTACCTGACAAAAAAGTCTATGGGGTTTGAGCAGCAGGTTTATACTGCAACAGTCAGCCTACACAGGGTAGGCCTGAAGCAATGTTTGCATTGCCAATGTAGGGGATGGCACAATAGGTGCTGCAGCCAATTGTGGCATTTAACTTCCAGGCCTTGGGACCAGGGCTTAATTTGAGCCAGTGGTTTCCAGTAATCGGCACGGCACCGCAAGGCACTTAATTGTCAACACTTGGACCCTATGACAGTCTGCCACATGGTGAACTCAGAGATGAGCACAACGACTGTTTATTAATTCAATATACATTAAAAATGACTAATACCTGCTGCCAAAGCCATTCTTTTAACTTTGGGGTCTTGGAAATGTAAGAATAGTCACACTTGTAGGAGTGTGACTTATTAACTACGCAGTTACTGTAATTGACAGCGGCAAATTACAAATTAAGCACTGCTTAGGACACTTTGTCCACCCTATAGTAGTGACATTTAGGCAAGTTAAACATACCAATTAGGAATATGTCAATTTAACCATGATTAAAGGGGGAACATTACTCCGCATTACTGCTGGTTAGCAGGGCTAAAGTACACAGAGTTCTAAAGCCAGCAAACAAAAATAGGGTCCAGCAAAGGTGAACAATCCAGTATGACCATGCAGAAAAGGTGGCTTTCCTAAAGGCACTGTGTGAAGTGACAGGCCACCTATATCATAGGGGTATTTTAAGTATGGGCCAATGAAGGAGGGTGCATCTGCCACACATTTAAAAGTTAGTACTTCTTTGGCAAAGCTGATTGCGCAACGTGCTTATCATTCGCAGTGGCACTTTGGCATTGTCATTGCTTGGTATTTTTATGAGATATATGTAAGGAGATGAATTTTAAGAAAACATGTATTTTTAGGGGTTGATGGCTAAGACGAGATTTTATTTTTGTTTCTCAACCTTTTCAAGTAGCAAGAACGGGATAAGGAGTGTTCTAAAGTATCGTTAACATGTATAGCACAACTATTTTAACTTTTTTTCTTCAAATAAATCAAGTACAAATTGAACGTTTAGACAGTCAATTCTCGTGTCTGAAGTCACATTGAGTTTGAAATCGTTTAAAAGATCAATACATGATGCCCTCATTCCATTTGAAAACATATTTCCTGGGCTGTTCATTATTCACTTAACCCAACATACTTTGGTTAGGCACCTTAACCTTTCAGGGCAAATTTAATATGTGAAAAGTTATTTGCCTTTCAGTGCAAGAATGCTTAAACTTCAAGTCCTGCTGACATAAGTTAATAGCCCTCAGTCCTTTAGTCCATAGGTTAATAGCTGGCTTCACTGCTGGCATGCCTACAGCAAAAGTGAATTCAGTTGGTTGTCATCCAAGTGTTTTGTGCAGCTTCGATTAAAACTTTATGTTACAATGAACTGCATGCTATCCAGTGAGTTATACTGTATGTGCTGTTCAGTAATGCTTACATCGATACGCTCTTGATGTTCACTGGAGCGGAAATGCCATCTTTCCCAGTCTTTGCTGCAGTAAGCATCAGCTACTGGAATCGTGCCACATGGAGCAATGCTCTAAGTGACATTCTTGGTGGAAACTGCAATATGTTTCGAAAAACATTACAAAATACCTTTCGAAGATCTCTGAGCGGCCAAAACTCTGGAATAAAGAAGCTGTAAGGGAATCATATTCAAATGTGTTACTGGTTTTAACAAGAACTGATTTTGATTTTCATTCTCATAGCGATCTTTTTTAGCATTATTTAAAATTGTTCTTCAACTCTTCGGACGTGCAATCTATAATCAATATTATGCAGAGAAACAGAATAATCATTTCACTTGCATTATATAAAAGAACATTTTAGGTTGAAAGTTTCTGGCGCAGCACCCTTTCTTCTCAGTTATACCCGACCTGTCATGTTTTCCACCACAATAGTCTCAGGTCCTGGGTCACCTGACACATGATCAACTTGTGTTTGTACGAGGTACTCACCATGTGCTAGCACAAGCCCACGTTTGGTCAGATGGCCACTTCATAGTGTCTTGGGACTTGGGTTACCCTACGCTGAGTTGTTATGTTCTGAGCCTGGAGTTAGGAAGATGCTGGCAGCACCCCCAGCTACACCACAACTTCTTATGAAAAACAGAAAAAATAGTCTCTCAGATTTTGCAGGTCCAGATGGGACGTCTGCTCCTTCTCTGTAGCCGCCACCAAGCTTTGGAATTCGTTTTCTCCCTTCATTTCCAATACAGACTCCCCCGATCTTCAGAAAACTTCTGAAAACATGGCTGTTTTCTTCCTAATCAGCTGATTGCGCTTCTCTCTTTGCTTTCGTCCGCTCAGCACCTTGACACCTTTGGGTATAGTGCGCTTTACATATACTATCGTAACCTATCCTTAGGGCACCGGTCCCCAATCTACTGCCTGTTGTTGAGACACTTGAGGGTTGAAATCACTAAAGAGAGGCAAGGTTCATTGTCAATGGTAGGAGAGCCATTTGAGAGGAAAAAGATTGAGATTGTTGCCATCTTGATCTTCACATGACTTCAAGATGCCCAAAAGCATTTCAATTCATGACCAGTGCACCCTTGTGTTATAGGAAAAGCTCCAATTAGCTTATTTTCCCGTAATGTATTTCCTGAAAAGCTGGGTCATAACAGTAGAATGCACTTAGATAGTTAGGGGCTCATTAGGATGGCGGGCGGAGGCACAACCGCAGTGCTGGCGGAAAATTAACTTTTCTGCACTCCAGCAGCGGTCCTGCCACCGCGGCGGAGGGAGCCAATAGAGAACCACCACTGTGCGGAATGACCTCCCATCCACCATACAAATCACGATGCCCCAAAGAGCCCATCACACAGCAGCGGAGAATCCACCCACCCAGACACGGTGGAAGCACGACAGCGGAACGCGAACTTAGATTCCCGATCCCCTCCACCCGGTCGGGACCGCAATGGATCCAGCTCTTCAAGCCTTTCCACTGCTGTACCGCATCCACTACCAGCAAACAATGCACCGTCGTGAAGAACGCCGCAGGTAAGCAAATACACAACTCTGCACACAACCACAACACACAACTCCGGTGCTGACATACGGTTCATGTCCACACCAGACAATCTGGTGGGGAGAGGAACATATCCCTAAGTGTACCCACACATGTCCTACCTGTCAGAAAATCACCCCTCCTTATCCGGGTCACCCATCAACTGCGAAACCACTGCAGTTTCCCAGTCACATCACAGCAGAGGGGAATACGCGGGAAAACCTGCGCACAATGTAGTAGGCAGTGCCTGTGCCAGGCATGGCCAGTCTGTAAAGATTTACAGGGCTCCACCTCCACCCATCACACACTATGCTTCCCACACTCATTTGGGAACATGCTGTGTGCTCCTCCTGTGCCCCCTGCAAAATTAATCTGCTAGGTGTAGCCAATCCTTGCACCTCACACACCAAAGGACAAGGGAGCATGTCTTGGAAGGTGGGGGTGAAGAGGAGCACCCTGCACAGAAGCTCAGGGGCTGGACAACCCTCCTCCTCACACCTACCTTCCACTCATATCAATCAAACTGAGTATAATTCCAAAATGAAGACTCACACTGCATATGAACATCTACTGAACTGTTCACACTGCCTGTCAAGTTTTTTTGGACCCCAGATTGGTGGCCAGCTTCTCTGGGCCTGCTTCCTACACCAGTGAGAAAAGTGAGGAATCTGGGTTTCGTTATTGATAATAAATTAACCCATAAAGATCAAATCAACTCAGTTGTTGCTACAACTTCGTACATCCTCAAATCTTGTAGAAAAATATTGGACTTTCTCCCCATTGCTAGTCAAAAAACTGTGGTCACAGCACTAGCAATGTCCAGGCTGGACTATTGTAATGGCCTATATGTCAATGTACAAGAAGATCTCATTAGGAAACTGCAACTCCTACAGAATGCTGCTGCCAGACTGCTATCGGGCACGTCAAAACACAAACCCATCTCGGCAGAAATTAAAAAGCTACACTGGCTGCCGGTTAGGAAACGTGTGTTGTTCAAAGCCCTAGGCATAACCCATAAAGCACCAAGTAAAGTTTTTCGGGGCCCCCTCTAAGTCAATTTCTTTTGGGTCAGGGAGAAGGGGGGAAAACAAAAACACTCACAACAGAAGAAACTCCCTCATGACCTCTTAATTTTTCAGGGTATACACTCCAATTCTTATGGGCATAATCATATCAGAACAAACCACATTTGTTTTACTTTCTCATTATTTTTATTCTTCAAGTTATTTTTTCAATCAGTATTTTCTTTTTTCATTATTTTTAATATAAAAAGGTTTCTTTCTTATCACAGTTTACATAATTAGCATAAAAAGATCAAAATTCAAAATTCATTATTCCTATACCACTATACATATTAATAACTATATCTCCAGGTAGAGAGCTGAACCAAACACACCACTCTCTCTCACTCTTCCACATTCACAACTTCATATATCTGGGCTTATTGACACATCAGTTTGTTTTCTATCTATTGTCCAATATATAGCCACTCTAGTTAGAGGGAATTTACAAGGACTTGGTCAACGCGTTTCGGTGGAAATTAGCTGCGATGGAAACCACCTTCATCAGGACCCACCAGATACGATATATGTTCTCTATACCCTGGGATCATTCTGATTTGGATCTTCGGTGTTGCGTTTTAATAGTTGTTCAAAAATTTCGCTAGTTTTGCAAAGACCACAGTTTTAGCTACCTTGAGTTAACTTTATCAGGCAGTCCTATTTTAGTTTGAGCACCTTGATTTTATTAACACTTGAGCATCACGTCAATACTGTAACATCTGTATTTTAATCCGTATTCGAATTGTCTTGGATGAGGTAAGCACCTTAACTTTACTTCTCGTTATGTTGTTCACTTTTCTTCTCTGAAGGAGATATTCAATCATCTAGGTCTCCAGTTCTCATCTCATCCGTAAAATAACTGTCAAAATACTGTTTAGTCCCCATTCCTCTCCTTCAGCGTTGTGCACCAAGCATCGCAAACTCCCGAAGCAATACATGGTGTGGGTCCTAAACACCTGATCTAAAATACAAAATGGTATGTCCCGTCCAGATCTCTATGTTCCTCAGGTGCCAAATTGATTCGGGTTCCATTGGTAAAGAAAACCAACTGGGGTGGTAGAAGTTTCTTTGTGGGCGCGGCCAAGGCATGAAATGCCCTCCCAATCTCACTTAGAGTTACAAAGGTGTTGCTCGTTTTTATAAAAGCGATAAAAACCTGGTTGTTCAGCACATAAAGTCTTGGCATTCCAACTGTGCCTGCAGGGGATCATCATCTATAGCGCCAGGACGCCCTTGGGCAACAGTGCACTCTACAAATATCTTTAACATTAACATTAACATTAACTCACAAACACCCCACACTGACACTCTGCCACATACTCATACCATAGGTCAGCAGCAACGCCTATCTTTGGGAGCAGGTTTTGAGACGGGAGTGTCCTTGGATGGGGATGATTTAGATGCATGTGAGCCCGAGGCCTGCTTCTTGGCTTGATGCCCCTGAGTGTCACCTGAAGAGCTTTTGCCTTTGCGCTCCTGTGTGACTTTTTTGTTTTGGGGATGGTGTCTGCGCTCTGGGCCGATTGGAGTGCTGTGTGTGGAGTACTTGGAGCCTGAGGGCTGTGGTGTGTGGTCGCTCTCGTCAGATGTTGCCACTGGCAGGGTGGTTGCCGAAGGGACTGGAGCTAGACTCTGAGCCTGTGACAGCTGAATGGCTGCCGTCACTGTGGAGGACAAAGACTGGACAGTTCTGTGTAGCCCACCCACGTCAGAATGAATGCCCTCCATGAGGGCAACTACCTGTGCCAACGTCTTGTCATGACTCTGGAAGGCATTCAGGAGAGTAGTCTGACCCACACACAGCTGGCACAAAAGGTCTACTGCCTCAACACTGAGGGCAGCAGGGGAGACAGGGGCAGGGGCAGCGGTGCCTGGGGGAAGGACACTCTACCCTTCATACTGCTTCGGGCACGGGCAGCACTAGTGGAAGTAGCTGGGAGGGTGGCCACTGGATGATGTGTGGTGGAAGAAGAGGCAGATTTCCCATTCGCTCTGCCTGCCAACATCAAGGAGTCACCGCTGGCATCAGATGACGTTGAGGTTGGTGTTTCTGGGCGTGATTCTTCAAGGGCACTCTTGTCCCCCTCCGACGTGCTGGTCACATCAGTGGAGTCCATTCCCTGTCCTTCTGTGCCCGCGATAGATGCTGCAAGAGACAGAGACGTAGGTTCAGTTTAGTGCCATATTCACAAACATCATATGCAAGCAAAGCAAAAAACAAGATGGCGATATCCCCATGTTGCTCAACCCCTGAGAAGTCTGCATGTGCAACCTTAATGTAAAAATCAAAAGATGCATGGTAACATGCATACTTGCCATTTGTGACCCATGTGATGTACACAAAGCCAAATAGCTTGTCCGTGCCTCCATGTAACCTGACATAGAGATTCCTGTAAGCATACCCACCTGCCTGTAGGTAAAAAAGATCGACATCTCAACATGTTGTCACAGTCACATATGGGGTCGCTTTAAAGGGACAACACAGATACTGACTCCCAAATGTCCTTTTGCAATGGCCATAAGCTCCTGCTATCCACCATGTTGTGCTTTGAAGCACAACTACAGTTGCACATTGGTGTCAGATGTGTAGTTCTCACAATTTCGAGGTCAGGCACTGCACGCATCGACAAAAAGCACACTAAGATGAGGCAGACTGCCGTTCACTGCCCGGGGATATCCATGACTACCCTAATGCAGCCAATGCCATAAGGCCACATCTCAGCATGCAATGTCAAGGGCCATTACATTAAACACATGAGAAAGTATATGCAGCATAAATGCATGACAGCTGCACTCAACATAGAGGCCACTTACAAGCCATAGCATCACACTAGAAACATCACAGAGCCCCGCACTGGCTCAGGGTTGGGACACATGCAGTCACTCACACCCAAAGTCAGCCTTTGCAGAATACTCACCCCCAACTAGCTGCTGATGGGCTCTCAAGCGTCCATCCAGCTCTGGCTGTGTCACTGTGGGCCATTAGTGGTGTCATGCTCCTGCGCGCCAACCTGCCAGTCCAAGGAAGCAGCCCCAGCATCATCTCTGCCACGTTTTTGCTTAGCCAGCAGATGTCATCCCACCTCTTGGGACAATGTGTGCTCTGTCGGTTGGAGACACCTAGAGCCCGCACCCTGCATGCAATGGCCCTCCATAAGGCCTTACGCTGGTGAACTTTAAGCTGCAGGCATGGGAGACAAGAGGAGGAAATTTCAGAAACACTGGTTTATGTACCACTGTGTCTCAGTACAGGAGCATGCACAAACTTAGCCAAGCTATTCAGATATATTTAGCAGAGGCCATACAGCATGACACGTAGTACATTAGCATAAGATAATTGTACCTAAAAATATGCAAGTATGATGATAGACACAGTACCTGGCCATCTCATACACAGCGATACCAAAGGGGTGGTGGAGTGAGCTAAAGAATGATGATGGATTAAACCCAGATCAGTTGACTGGGGGTAAGTGTTTGATTTGCTCAAACGCTCCATCCATCATCCCCTTTGGTATCGCTTTGTTCACCCTTAGTTGGCAGGGTATGCCCAGACGTGGGTCCCTTGCTCACTCTACCACTGGATTCAAGATAGCCTGGCTGATGAGAATTATGAATCCGAAACCGGTCCCTGGATGCTTGTTTCTGGTCCAGGGAAGACATGGCTTGGCAGTTCAGGCGGGACTGCTCCCATGAGGCACAAGGTCAGACTGATTTGCCTATGGCCATGTCTGAACTGGGGTGGTGGAGTAAGCTAAAGAATGGTGATGGATTAAACCCAGATCAGTTGACTGGGGGTGAGTGTTTGATTTGCTCAAACGCTCCGACCATCATCCCCTTTGGTATCGCTTTGCTTGCCCTGAGTTGGCAGGGTATGCCCAGACATGAGTCCCTTGCTCACTCTACCACTGGATTCAAGATAGCCTGGCTGATGAGGATTAATAATCCGAAACCGATCCCAGGATGCTTGTTTGCGGTCCAGGGAAGACATGGCTTGGCAGTTTGGGCTGGACTATTCCCATAAGCGGTGCAAAAGGGGGTGGTGATGGACGGAGCATCTGAATCAATCAAATACTCACACCCAGTCCAAAGATCTGGGTTTAATCCATCACCGTTCTTTAGCCCACTCTGCCACCCCAGTTCAGACATGGCTATATGCAAATCAGTCTGACCCTGTGCCTCATGGGAACAGTCCAGCCGGTACTGCCAAGCCATGTCTTCCCTGGACCGGATACAAGCATCCGAGGACCGGTTTCTGGCATTCTAGCCGTCTTCAGCCCGGCTTGCTTGAATCCAGTGGCAAAGTGAGCAAGGGACGCACGTCAGAGCATACCCTGCCACACTTATGGTGGCTAAAAGCGGTGCAAAAGGGGGTGGTGATGGACGGAGCATCTGAATCAATCAAACACTCACACCCAGTCAAAAGATCTGGGTTTAATCCATCACCGTTCTTTAGCCCACTCTGCCACCCCAGTTCAGACATGGCTATATGCAAATCAGTCTGACCCTGTGACTCATGGGAACAGTCCAGCCCGAACTGCCAAGCCATGTCTTCCCTGGACCAGAAACAAGCTTCCGAGGACCGGTTTCTGGCATTCCAGCCGTCTTCAGCCCTGCTTGCTTGAATCCAGTGGTAAAGTGAGCAAGGGACTCACGTCTGAGCATAACCTGCCACATTTATGGCAGCCAAAAGCTGTGCAAAAGGGGGTGGTGATGGACGGAACATCTGAATCAATCAAACACTCACACCCAGTCAAAAGATCTGGGTTTAATCCATCACCGTTCTCTATTCCCATGAGGCACAGGGTCAGACTGATTTGCATATGGCCATGTCTGAACTGGGGCGGTGGAGTGAGCTAAAGAATGGTGATAGATTAAACCCAGATCAGTTGACTGGGGGTGAGTGTTTGATTTGCTCAAACGCTCTGGCCATCATCCCCTTTGGTATCGCTTTCATCTCATACACATGCAGAATGTCAGCACAGAAAGCAATGTGAAGAAAGCCCACATCTGTGATGCAGTTTGTGAGTGAGCAAGACATACATAACATTGTAAATGATGTGTTGGTGCAGATACACTGTTTCCAACACTGCACACCCCTCAATGTCCTTGACCTGTGAATGGCTCACTGTGTAATGGATGTCACAATTAGGGACATGATCTTACATTCTCACACCCTTCTCAAAAGGTCTGTCTTAAACAATCCACAGCCCTAAGATAGCTCATTCATAAATAGGGTGGCAGACAACACATAAGTCTCACTCTGTCCATTCCGTGATGGGTCCCTGTCAAATTGGGCAGTAACTGTGCAGGCCAGAGGGGCTCACACTGAGGTTAAATGTGGGCCATCAGTACAGTCACTTGCATGTACAATATGAGAAGGCAAACAGTGCCTACAGATGCGAGTCAGTATAGATAATGAAACAAATGGAAGGGGAATGTTTCAGAAGTACAACAATCTGCTGTGTTGGGGTGTGGCTAGCAACATGGCCGGGTAGCTGCGTTCAGCGTGAGCTCCGCCGGCCATATTCCTGGCCCTTTTTGCCAACAAAACACACCATCACGAACCGGAGGAAACGGGCGTGCTCTGGAGTGCCCAGTGTGTGACTAGGAGATGATCTTAGCCCATGATCGAGATCTCTTCAGCGTATAGCACATGGCTCGTTCTCTTAAAATGGTGGCCGGGGTGCTGCACTCAGGGCGGTGAACCGGCATGGAAGGGCTCTCCCTGAGGGAACTGCCGTAAGCTGAGTGGAGTGGGGGCCGAGGCGCCTTTGATCTGAGCCACGGCGCGTCCTGAGCCGCTGGGTTACAGTGGAGCTCAGGGACTTGTGGCGTTCCTGAGAACTTCCTGGATTGGTGCAGCGGGGCCATCCCTGCCTCTGTGAAGGCTGTGAGTGCCGGGAGCTCTTCGCCGGCTGGTGCAGAGGTTCCGGCTGCGGCGACTGGTTCCCGCTGACCCCAGCGGACTACAGAAGGGTAGGTGACCCAGCGAAGCGGTGGCCAGCTCACTCTCCCCTGACCCGGCCTGGGTGTGGACCAGGAGTGCTGCTTCAGACGGGGTGGTGTAGACGAGGCCCTGGGCAACTGAACTCCTCCCTGGCTGGGAGGAAACATCTTCTGTGGTGTGTGGTTTTGCTGGTAATATACTCTCTCTTCCCTTCTGGATATGACACCTTCTGGGAGTGTGCATGCACCTATTTCTCCGCCACTGCAGGCTGCAAGCAGTGTAAGCAGTGTAAGCTCACTGATGGGACACCTGCTGACTGGGGTGCCTGGCTCTATGGACATAAGATATTTATTGGTGCACTGTTGGGGGCACCTATACAACAGATCGGAGGCCTAACGCCTGGGGGCACATAACAGTCTCCTGCACTGGGAGGAAGACAGCAGAGCAGAGTGGGGTCTTGAGGCTGGACAGGGACAGTGCCCGGAGACTTACCAGCGCCCCCTAGCGGTTTTGCAGTGGGGAAGCGACCCTGGAGTGGCCCCACTGCACATCCGTGGGGGCATTGCACGCTGGCAGGTCTACATACTGGAGGCAGTGCCCTTGGAGTTGTGCTCAGTGAACTGTGTCTTAGCTGGCTTGTTTGATGAGAACGGTAGGTTTACCCTGCCGGGAATTTTGGTGGTCTAGTTGGAGTGGGCATTGTGATCGTCGGCACCGGAAACTGCAGAGAGAGCCCTGCCGAGCGCTGAGTTACGATGGCGAAAGACAAAGAACCCAAGGCCTCCAAGCAAAGCAAGCTGGACCACTTTGCCAAGGTGTTGTCTACCCCCCCGAGCCAGAGGGCAGCGTGACTCTCCGCCCAGACACCAACGCAATACTGCATGCGATCCATACATCTCGTGAAAGCCTGAAGGTAAGATTGCAGAGGTACGGACGGAGGTTTCCTTTCTGTGCCAAGACCTGCAAAAGGTCTCCGAAAGAGTCACTGAGGTTGAACAGCGGGTGTCAGAACTGGAAGACACTTCCACAACCACAAATAAAGAAGTAGTGGGTCTTCTGGCAACGGTAAACGAGGTGGTATGGAGCGTCAATGACGCCGAAAACAGTGCCCGCAGAAATAGCCTGCGTTTTATAGATTTGCTGAAAAATGCAGAACGCTCTGATCCAGGCCACTTCCTAATGACATTTCTCAAGGGCGCTCTACCAGAGACGCAATTCGCATTGTGCTTTGTCATAGAAAGAGCACATAGAATGCCTGGTGCACGGCCGCAGCCTGGGGCTCCCCCCAGACCTATGATTCCCCGGTTCTTGAATTTCCAGGACAGGGATCTTATACTCAGGGAGCTACGGAAGGAGGGTGAGATCAAATATGAAAACACAAGAGAGGTGGTGTTCCCGGACTATTCATGAGATGTTCAGAAATTACGACGCACCGTTGATCCTGTGAAAGTGAAACTTCGCACCCTTGGAATCCAGTATATGCTGTTGTTCCCAGCCAAACTTAAAGTTATCTTTCAGGGTACCACGCAGTTCTTCCAGACGGCAGAGGAAGCATGGTCATGGGTTGAAGAGCGGCCTCATCTGCGGAGGGGGCGCCAGTGGCTGTGACCCGGCTTGTGGATAAGCAACTGAGCTCTAGCTGGGTACGTCCAAAAGAGAGGTGACAGAGAAGAGTGCTCAAACGCCGGACTCCCATTGGGGCTATGCCGGTGAGGTCCCTGAGGCTGAGGGAGCGGAAACCCACCATGTCACACACGGATGATGATACGGCCCTGGAATGTGCATCTCATATGTGTCAGAAATCGATGGACAATGCAGACTCTGGCCAGTCGGAACTACAGGAATCCATGGACGCGGACAGTGAACACCCTCTGATGGAACATATTCAGCAGCTGGAGGCATCTGGCCCGGACCCCCCGGGGGTGGAATCTCGATCATTGCAATCACAGGTAAGAGGATTGAAGATACGAGGCCAGACGCCCTCCTAGAGACGCTTTAAGACTCCTGAGGCTTGGCAGACTTGTGGGACCTATGCCGCAATACAGGAAAGTATACAGTGGGTTGTAGTTATTGTACTGAAACCTAGTTGAGTAAATAAGGGGAAGGGGGTGGGTTACAGACCTCTGGGTGGTTTACCCGCGCCAGAGTTTTCACGTTGATGAAATTGGGGGGTGGTGGGGGTGCCAGGAAAGTGTGGGGAGGGGGGACATAATGGGTTTGGTTCAGTATGTTGCATTATATTTGTTGGGAAGGTGGGTGGGCAGTTTTGTTCCATCGATATGCATGAATACTGAAATTGAGATGAGAAAGCATTGTCTGGGCGATGTCGAGGGGTCGGGGAGGAAGGGGTAGTTTGACCTCTTGTTGGACAATTAGGCATGCTTACAGCTATTGCGCGGCAATGGTATTGTTGTGGAACTGGTACGGGACCACGGTGGGCAGATGATGTGGAACGTCAATGGGCCAGGGAACAAAATTAGGCGGGGTCTGGTATCTAACTACATTAAGAGACTCAAGCCAGATATAATATTTTTACAGGAGACGCATCTTATGGGTCCACACTGTTCTTTTGTGGGTTGAGGACAAAACACCACCCTGGCTCATGCAGGGTTTACTCGCGGCTCGAGGGGAGTGGCAATCCTTATCCAAATATCATCCCCCTTCAAGGTTACTAGCAGATGGGACGACCTGGAGGGTACATATGTAGCAGTGCAGGGCATTTGGAACCACACACCATGGTTCATAATTAGTGTTTATGCTCCCCCACGCCTCCAGCAATGTACATTTGACAAAGTGACAGATCTCCTCCTGCAGTCCGGCCCACCACGCATATCATAGGGGGCGATTTCAACAATGTGAGTGATCCCTCCTTGAATCGTATACTAAGGGGGCCACGGCCCTGGGAGACCACCGCACTGGCATGATTTCCAGCGACCATGGGATTAACTGATCTCTGGGGCGCCGCCATCCGTCTGTACGTGCATATTTGTACTTTTCACGGGCCCACAGGGTGTTTTTAAGGCAGGACTACCTTTTTGCACCAGCTAGAGAGATTGGGCAGGTGGAAGAGTTGGTGTACCTGGCCAGAGGTATCTCAGAACATTCACCGCTCTATTTGAGGGTGTGGGGGAGGAGGGGAGGGCAGGTTACCTCCTGGAGATTGAACGCTTGGGCCCTGAAGGATGTAACGGTTGCCAAAGAAATTAGGGTAGATACGGAACTCTACTTTCAAGAAAATCAAGGATCAGTGCAATCCGCTGTCATTTTATGGGAGGCCTTCAAAGCAGTAATACGCGACAGAGATCAAAATATCATTGTCCATAAAAAGCGGAGGGAACTGTAGGAGCTCCTTACGTTGGAAGATAAGCTGGTAGACCTTGAGAATAGGGGGGTCACTACCTTACATGGACACACCCTCCGCCAGCTTGACGCCACTAGAAGAGAATACCAGGCATTGGTCACCAAAGAGGCACGGACACACCAGCTCGCAGTCCAACATCGGCTGTATGAGGCTGCAGATAAGGCGGGCAAACTGCTGGCATGGTTGGGCAGAAAGGAACAAGAGTCAAGGCGGGTTATAATTTTTAGGGAGCTAGAACAGACCTACACCATCCCTCACGATATTGCTGGGGCTTTTGCCCAATATTACTCGACATTATACGCAACTCAAACACGAGCCACTGAGGCACAAATTACACAATACCTTTAAGGTATTGAACTCCCCTGCCTCACCCCTGAGGAGCATGAGGGGCTCGATGTAGACATTACATTAGACGAAGTCACAGAGGCCATTGGTCATCTGAGGATGGGGCAAACCTCTGGCCCTAACGGCCTCCAGGGGAATTTTTTAAACAACATAGTACCCTTCAGACTCCACTCCTACTTAAGATGTTTCAAGCTTCTAAAGATATTAGGATACTTCTTGCAGATCTTCAAATGGCAACAGTAGTGGTGATACCCAAGGCAGGGTAACCCCCGGACGAATGTGGGTCATATCGTCCCATTTCGCTACTAAATATAGAAACCAAAATCTTAGCTACTATACTTGTGACACGCCTCTTAACAGTCATCACCTCCTTGATTCATGAAGACCTATCTGGCTTTATGCCGAAACGAGCCACCCGTTATAATCTTCGAAGGACGGTTAATTGGATGGATGCAGTCTGAGAGAGGGGGAGGCCCACTTGCTCCTTTCCCTAGACGCTGAGCCATTTTGCACAATCCATTGGCCCTTTATGGGACATGCTCTTGAGAAATTTGGACTTGGTCCGGGTTTTAGAAAATGGGTGGCGCTGCTTTACACGGAGCCCGAGGCTAGGGTTCGGGTTAACGGAGCTTTATCGGAAACCTGGCCAAACAAAGAGGGACCAGACAAGGCTGTCCCCTTTCCCCTTTACTTTTTGCTCTTATTCTAGAGCCCTTGGCCTGTTTCGTACGCACCACCCCAGGGTTGGGTGGATATGTAGATGATTCCCGAATACTAGATGTAGAACATATTTCCCTCTATGCGGACAACATCCAACTTTAAGTGACGAACCCCAAGGAGACGCTACCCCAATGCCTACAAAGGTTTGAGCCCTATGGACACCATGCAGGATATAAAATCAACTGGAGTAAGTACACCCTAGATCTAGTTGGGGGAGGTGAAGCCCAAGCATATCCTGGTTGTCTACGTTGGTCGACCGAAGGTTTATTTATCTTGGCCTCTATATTACTACAGAGGAGGCAGTGTGCATATCACGTAATATTAGGGGGGTCCTCTCAAACTTTCAGGAAGACATGAAGAGATGGAGAAGACTTCCTCTAACTATTATGGGGAGGGCCACTATGTATAAAATGATTACACTTTCTCAATTGTCATATTTGTTACAAAACACGTATCGTAAAATTCCGGATACAGTGTTCAAACTCATAGATATTGAGTTGCGCTTGCTCCTCTGGGACGGGACCCAATCATGTGTGGCACTTCAGACTCTGCAGAGAAATCCATACAACGGGGGATTGGCCCTCCCAGATATTAGGGCATACTATAGGGCGTCCCACCTTATAGCTATCAACGACTGGATCGTGGGGTCACTCGACATATCGCTTGGAACGGTTGTAGTTTAGGGTACATACACACCTCCACTATATTTATGGGGGTAAGGGAAGCAGGTGCTTGTTACAGGTGACCCACAGATCATTAGAGGTATGGAAAATCTCAGAGCTTCAAATGCAGTAGGACCGGAAGTGTACCAGGGAAACCCCGCTATGGGAAGGTTGTAGGCTGACCGAGGTGGGGAAGCTCAGAGGCTTTAAGAAATGGGACCTGATAGGCATTTCTAAAATAGAGGATGTCTTGGATATGGACGGGCGGGCCTTGTTTAGCACACTCCAGGACAGTTATCAGCTACACAACACTCAGGCATATGCATTCCTTTGTCTGAAACATGCATGGACTGCAGAGGGGATGGAGGGGGAGACATTGCCCGAATACGACCCACTAGAGGATCGGCTCCTGCAGGAGGAGATCCTGGCGAAAGCCATCTCACTTACTTATAAGACATTGCTCAACAATTTGCCTGACAAATTAGGTCCACTCCGAACTAAATGGGAAACCACCACCGGTGTGCTGGAAGATATAGACTGGGAGGCCGTTCTCATGCATCCAACAGAAGTGTCAATCAAACTTTGGTTACGTCTCATCCAATACAAGATCTTACATCGCATTTACTTTGATAGAGCACGATTGCATAAAATAGGGAGGTCTTAAAGTCCAGAATGCCTTAGGTGCCAGGCAGCAAATGGCTTGTTCATACATACGTTGTTGGGAATGTACAAAGATTCAGGTGTACTGGAGAAAGATTGTTAGGGAACTTAATACTATCCTTGAAGTTGAAATTGAATTAGAGCCACGGTTTCTTCTTCAAGGAATCCCCACAGACGTGGATATCTCGAGACGCAAACTCCTATTTGCCACCTTGGGGTTAGTGGTGGGCAAACGGACATAGCGAAATATTGGGGTACCCAACAAATACCAGCACTAAAAGAATGGAGGATAAGTCTTGATCTCTACATGGTGGCGGACTTGTTGATGTATAGGGCAAGGGGGTGTCTGCGGAAATTCTGGAAGATATGGGTACTGTGGATAAAATGCTACGATCTAGAAGTGGAAAGGAAGGCTGAGGGTGGGGATTGTTTTCAGGACAACAGAGGGAAGAGCCCTGAAGGATATATTGTATGTCCCTGCTGTTGGGAAACAAGTGTGTTATAGTCTTGGAGTGTTCTTCATGCCTCCTCGGCTCGTCCAAACTCATCTACAGATTCATCTACAATGGCCGTTACATTTGGACTATTGCCATATGAGACAAGTGTGGAATGATAATTATTGTACATTGTGTATTCATGCATTGTTCAACATGTTAAAACAAAATAAAAATATTCTTTTTTTTTTTAAATCTGCTACTGTTTCAACCAAGTGTGTCACCCTCAGGCATTTCACTCTTGTGCATAATGCTCACAGATCCATGGTGGCAATATAAAGTAAAACACACTTCCATCAGTACAATCTGGACGAAAAGTCTTTGTAATGTCACAAATGAGCATGTGAAAACCTCATGGAGTCAGACATTCATTAGCACAGGCAAAGTCTGTTCTGACTTCCACTTTCCAAACCAGCAGTGTCACTGTAAACACTGTGTTAGACCTGGCACCATTGGTGTGGGTCTCCCTTCCATTTTTTTTACTGTTGCCTCCTATGTTTTGCTATATGTTTTGCTGGTCTTGATGCTTTGGGCACTGTGCCACTGCTATTCAGTGCCACAGTGTTAGAAACGAGACCCTGGCCGGCCAAGACTCGCGTCGAGGTCAGTCAGGGATCACCATTTCTAAGGTCAGGGCTAGGGAGTCACACACCAAGATAACCCCCGCTCACCCTCTAGGTAACGTGGCGCGAGCAGCAAGGCTAATCTCAGAGGCGATGTGTAAAGCGTTTGCGCGCGCACCCCAGCGACAACAACCAAAGGCCCACCACAAAGGAAACTCCACACAAGGTTATATCAAAAATAGCCTTTGTATTATAATAATAAGAACACATTAGATAACACACACACTTTACAATGTGCCAACAGGCACGGGCAAGATTTACAAGGGATTATGTACAGGACAGGGCCACCTGGACCACTGTCAGGGGTATGCACTTTTAGAAATAATACTTGTAGGTATAACACTTTAGCACATAAACATACAATGACTGTAACACAGAAATAGTAAATGTAGCATACAACCAGTAACTACTGGTAAAGGGAAAATACCTCCTACGCCACCCTAGTCTCTGTAGGGAAATCACGCAGGGAGCTAGGACCTATGGAAGGAAAACCTATCACCTCCTACGCCACCCTAGTCTCTGTAGGGAAATCACGCAGGGGGAAGGAAACCTAAAATAATCACCTAGGCAAGTAACATTTAGCAAAGGCAATCAAACATCAACATTCCTCTAAGCAGGTTACTTTTAGCAAAGGGGAATAAAAGAACAAGGCATTACCTAAGCAGGTCACTTTTAGCAAAGGTAATGACACCAACAATCCTCTAAGCAGGTCACTTTTAGCAAAGGTAATAATAAACAAGAATTGCACATGTAACATTAAAACACATTCAGAGGTGCAGGTTAGAACTTTTGCGCAAGAATCATATAGCAAAGAAATCACAATGCGCAGGGTGCATGTAGCACAACATTAGAAATGTCCCTCAGGCCAACTGGCCTCGAAAGGGGCTGAATGCCCTGAGTCTCAGTGTCAGGGAGGTCTGCGCAGGCAGCACAGACACAAAAGCCTAAACGTAGCAACTTGTCCACTAAGTGCTGGACAGTTGTAAAACAGGACTGGGCAAACGTTGGAGCCAGGTGGGCTCGAGAACAAGTGGGCAAGGAGCCTCTCAGGGGCTCGCAAAGCAACTGGCACCCTCAGAGCCTCTCAGGGCTCACAAAGCAGATATGCTGGCACTAAAGAGCTTCAGCGCTCTTTAACAATAAAAGGGCTCAGGAGCCTCTCTGGCTCGTAAATCACAAACTGCCCCCAGAGCCTCCTGTGGGCTCGCAATCAATGTGGGCGCCTCGAGCCTCGCAGGCTCGGGAATGGTGAGGCCTCTGGAGCCCTCGTGGCTCCCACCAAGAAAATGCCTCGTTGCTCGTTGGAGCGGCCCTCTGCCACTGGGGCCGCTCAAGGCAAAAGGAAACTGCCCCTGCAAGCGTGGGAGCGGCCCGCTGCCCCTCGGGGCCGCTCACCCAACCAGGCAGCTTCCAGCACGAAGCCCTCGTGGCTTCACTGTCACTGTACTGCCACACTCGGTGGAGCGGCCCGCTGTCAACCGGGGCCGCTCTGCTCTCAATTGGGAGGCCCCCAGCCCTCCTACACTCACCGGCTCTCCTGCGGGTTGCTCCGGTGCGGCGGGCGGGACTCCTCTCCCTCTCCAGGCGCCTCGGGGACACGGCCGGCTGCTCTTCTCTTCGCGCTGCTCGGCTGCGGGGGCGGGACTTCCGGTCGGCCTCTCCCGGGCCGCGCTGTGATTGGCCGGTCAGGCCAGTGCTTCCGGGTCGCCGCGGGCAGCGCGGCGGCTCGCTTTAGACAGGCAGGCGGGCTCACAGTATCCGAGGAGTGGGCTCCCTCGTGATACTTACAATATCCAAAAACGGGGCAATGCCGGGTGGCACCGGCCTTCAATTAAAAAGGTAAAGCGAGGTGGGCACTCGCTCGCCCAAAAATCGGCAATATCGGTCCCAATGCCGGGTGGGCACCGGCCAGGTCAAT
Organism: Lissotriton helveticus; assembly: GCF_964261635.1. Taxonomy (NCBI): domain Eukaryota; kingdom Metazoa; phylum Chordata; class Amphibia; order Caudata; family Salamandridae; genus Lissotriton; species Lissotriton helveticus. The sequence continues at coordinate 1,228,870,013 of NC_136057.1, read as the reverse complement.
AAAGCGCTCCCAAGCGCTCAGGGGCTCAAGAAGAAGCGCGCTCAGCGCTAAAAAGACAAGCAAAGCGCTATTGAGCGCTGGGGCACCAGGAAAGCGCGCCTAGCGCTATAAATCAAGATCAGGGCGCCTCCAGGCACAGGAAAGCTCCAGCAGGGTCTGGAGACAGGCAGAGGGGCAAGGCAGGGCCAGAGCCAGCACACTGGGTCTCCAGGCAGGGAGACAAGCCAAGTGGCGGTCCTCCTGGCCCCAGCAGCAGCAACAGCCCCCTCTGGCAAGGATCCGAAAATAGAACAACTTCTGTGGGGACACAGCCCCATATTTATACAGAGAAATCCTTTGTTAGGAGGTGCAGGGTGGGGGGAAACCAGTTGCAGCTGGCTTGGGAGTACCCTTGATGGCCCAACCACCCCTTTCATTCACTGGGGAGGCTAGGGTCATTAGACAAACCACAGGGGGGCGGAGCCAGCATTGTGTGGGGAAAAACCCAGCCCATCCAGGACACAGATCTACTCCTCCCACACATCACTCATGCTGATCTCACACTCACCACCGGGCAGACCCATCCAGACTTCCTGGAGCCTGGCATGCCAGCCAGCTCCAGCCAATCACGCTCCAGTATCCTCACTGCACACATACATCAATGTCCAGAAGTAGCACTTCCCTTCTAGACACATACATGCCGCAGACACCATCTTGCAGCATTCGCTCTCACGAGTTCATACATACTAAACTCGAGCCTGCACTCCCCACACATCAGGAACTACCAGGGCACACACATTCCCCATGCATTCCTATGGGAGAGCAGGCCAGCCATACTACACGCACGCACTTTCACTCTGGGACACAGGGAAAAAGTGCGCCAAGACCCAAAAATCACTACACAGGGTCACAAATAAAGGCAAAAAGATTAGGGGTGAACCTGCCCTAAGGCCCAAGTCTAACACGACCCCCTTCCAGCCAAAACGCAGGGCAGACCGATCACCACCGTGATGGGCTTCCCTGCTTGGGGCGATAAAACAAGGACGCGGGCCCACAACTGCAGGGACACCCTCCTGTTTTACGCCACGGTGAACCCCTAGGGTTCCTTCTAAAACTACTGTAGGGACTAACTGGGGTACCCCACTGATACTCTCCAGCTGCCCTCGGCCAGGACCAGGCCCTAGGCCATCCAGGTACCACTGGATCCTGCCTACTCATAAAGTGGGGGGTAATAACCCCTGGCACATAATAGCCATGCTCCACTCTTCCTGTCTGCAAGACAGGGCTAGACTGCCACTGGTTCTCCAGCCTAGGGTCTACAACCTCAGGCGGACCAGGAGTCTCAGGGAAGGCTCTCCTCCCCTTACCTCTTCTCCTAGGGTTCCTCCTCCTCCTGCGAGGGGTACCCTCTAAACAACATTCTCCCAACCTAGGGTTTAACCCCTCAGGTGGTACCGGGGTCAGAGGTGGGCTCTCCCACCCTCTGCACCCCCTTCCAGAGTCCTGCTCCCTCCCAACCGGGGCGGTACATCTGGAAAAAGAACTGGTCAGGACACTGATTACAGTAGTCCCACCCTTCAGGTCAGGCTGATCCTGAACCTGGCCTTCCAACCTCCGGTCTACAACCTTTGGTGGAACCAATGCCTGGCACTCCAGGACTTCTGGGGACTCACATACCATCCCCCTGAGGCTAGCAAATGACACATATGTTGGGTGACTGTCTGCCTGGCGCAGATCTCCCGCCTCCTGTCCACCTGACAGTGCGCAAAGATCCCCCAGCACAGAAGTGGTGTCACCATGGTCACTACACGGGATCCTAGCCCCACTGGGTAGTCCCTGACCCACTGGTTCTTCCACTGGGGAACTCCCCCAATCACTCCTCACGCTGGACTCCGGTACTCTTCCTACTGGAGCAGTACTGCCAGACTCTATAACCATGGAAGCTCCGCTTACAGATGCTCCAGGTTCTCTACCCACTAGGAGATCTCCCTTAAGTGAACTAACAGGCAAGTCTAGGTTCCCTTCCTGGTGTTCCCTAAAGGAACCATCCAGACTCTGTGACAAGGCTTCGGGCGTTTGGGGACTCTCGGTCACACACTCACTCCCGCTCCACTGAGACAGGCAGTCAGCCCCTACACCCTCCTCACTAACCAAGGACCTAGCTGGGCTACTCTCACCCTCCTCCACCACACTGGGCTGGAAGACACCTGACCCACTATTGTTGGAATCACTCACTAGTGACTCAGAAGAACCTCTCGCACTGTCCCATCGCTCTGCTTCCGCTGCCAGCTCACATGCGCCAGACAATCCACACCCCAACAGGTGTGTGCGCAACCCTGGTGAACAACAACTGAGCAGGTGCTCTTTGACAATCAAATCAAAAAAGATGTCAAAATCATCTTCCGTGTGAACCTTTACCCAATCAAACAGTGTCCCACAACATTCGTCCTCAAAATCTTCCCAAGACTGGTGAGGCAGTTTTCTAAGATTCCTGAATCTCAACCTTAACTCCTCTTCTGGGAAAACAGGCACCATACTCGGGGAACTGAGAGTGGGACTGTCTACACTTATATTTAAAAAGCTGCCACCACTGGACTCCACCCTCTCTGGGGAATCCAGACAATTACAACTGTGCGCAGGGGAGAGTCTATCCTCTAGGGCTGCTCTCTCACGGATGATGGCCCTTCTCTCCACCTCTATCCTCTCCTGCGCTAAGAGTCTTTCGATCTCTAGCTGCGCCATAGCCTGGGCATGCTCTAACATGAGCTGTTCCATCGCTAACTGGTGCTCCCTTTCTTTCTCCCTATCTTCCCACTCTTCTGGGGACAGGACAAGGGATGGGGCGCTGGTACTGACACTGGGCCCAGCAAGGGACTCCCTACCTATGGGGTCCTCACTATCTGCTGGGGCCCAACCACTGTCATCATCCAACTCACATTCTTCATCAGAATCTTCAGGGCTCCCCACAGACTCACCACCCTCATGGCATGTGGCCTGGTCCCTTTCCTCGCTGCGCTCAAGATCCCTTTGATCCTTATACCATTGGATCAGGTGGTTCCTAAGTTGGTTCTCAGTATCTGACTCATCCACCCCTATGTCTCTCTCTCTACAGAACCTTTCCAACTCCTGCATACTGTACCAAACTAGATCACTGAGATCAAAAACAGGCTCCATTTTGGCAGACGTTCTAGAGACGAGATCACACAGGGAACCTGGGGGTCTGAGCTAAACAGGAGTACACAATTAACACAATTCAGCAAGATTCCTATCTCAGAACTTGCACTCCACTGTCCAGCGTAACACACACTCATTCACACACCACCCTCCCCTCGGACTGGTAAGGCAGTTTCTACCACCCCTGATTATCTCAACCTGACCACTAGCGACACAGGTACCAAACTCTGGGAGCAGGGCGGGGAACAAGGTACTGGACAAAATACAAATGACACCTTTCAGGAGAAGCAAAACTGAACTTCCCTAAAAACAATAATCCCAAAAATGTGGTTATCTAAAATTGCAGAGTTTTGAAGTGTGGCCTGTCGCCACTGTGGTACAGCGCAAACGCAAGTCCAATCCGCACCGCTAGCCACCAATGTTAGAAACGGGACCCTGGCCGGCCAAGACTCGCGTCGAGGTCAGTCAGGGATCACCATTTCTAAGGTCAGGGCTAGGGAGTCACACACCAAGATAACCCCCGCTCACCCTCTAGGTAACGTGGCGCGAGCAGCAAGGCTAATCTCAGAGGCGATGTGTAAAGCGTTTGCGCGCGCACCCCAGCGACAACAACCAAAGGCCCACCACAAAGGAAACTCCACACAAGGTTATATCAAAAATAGCCTTTGTATTATAATAATAAGAACACATTAGATAACACACACACTTTACAATGTGCCAACAGGCACGGGCAAGATTTACAAGGGATTATGTACAGGACAGGGCCACCTGGACCACTGTCAGGGGTATGCACTTTTAGAAATAATACTTGTAGGTATAACACTTTAGCACATAAACATACAATGACTGTAACACAGAAATAGTAAATGTAGCATACAACCAGTAACTACTGGTAAAGGGAAAATACCTCCTACGCCACCCTAGTCTCTGTAGGGAAATCACGCAGGGAGCTAGGACCTATGGAAGGAAAACCTATCACCTCCTACGCCACCCTAGTCTCTGTAGGGAAATCACGCAGGGGGAAGGAAACCTAAAATAATCACCTAGGCAAGTAACATTTAGCAAAGGCAATCAAACATCAACATTCCTCTAAGCAGGTTACTTTTAGCAAAGGGGAATAAAAGAACAAGGCATTACCTAAGCAGGTCACTTTTAGCAAAGGTAATGACACCAACAATCCTCTAAGCAGGTCACTTTTAGCAAAGGTAATAATAAACAAGAATTGCACATGTAACATTAAAACACATTCAGAGGTGCAGGTTAGAACTTTTGCGCAAGAATCATATAGCAAAGAAATCACAATGCGCAGGGTGCATGTAGCACAACATTAGAAATGTCCCTCAGGCCAACTGGCCTCGAAAGGGGCTGAATGCCCTGAGTCTCAGTGTCAGGGAGGTCTGCGCAGGCAGCACAGACACAAAAGCCTAAACGTAGCAACTTGTCCACTAAGTGCTGGACAGTTGTAAAACAGGACTGGGCAAACGTTGGAGCCAGGTGGGCTCGAGAACAAGTGGGCAAGGAGCCTCTCAGGGGCTCGCAAAGCAACTGGCACCCTCAGAGCCTCTCAGGGCTCACAAAGCAGATATGCTGGCACTAAAGAGCTTCAGCGCTCTTTAACAATAAAAGGGCTCAGGAGCCTCTCTGGCTCGTAAATCACAAACTGCCCCCAGAGCCTCCTGTGGGCTCGCAATCAATGTGGGCGCCTCGAGCCTCGCAGGCTCGGGAATGGTGAGGCCTCTGGAGCCCTCGTGGCTCCCACCAAGAAAATGCCTCGTTGCTCGTTGGAGCGGCCCTCTGCCACTGGGGCCGCTCAAGGCAAAAGGAAACTGCCCCTGCAAGCGTGGGAGCGGCCCGCTGCCCCTCGGGGCCGCTCACCCAACCAGGCAGCTTCCAGCACGAAGCCCTCGTGGCTTCACTGTCACTGTACTGCCACACTCGGTGGAGCGGCCCGCTGTCAACCGGGGCCGCTCTGCTCTCAATTGGGAGGCCCCCAGCCCTCCTACACTCACCGGCTCTCCTGCGGGTTGCTCCGGTGCGGCGGGCGGGACTCCTCTCCCTCTCCAGGCGCCTCGGGGACACGGCCGGCTGCTCTTCTCTTCGCGCTGCTCGGCTGCGGGGGCGGGACTTCCGGTCGGCCTCTCCCGGGCCGCGCTGTGATTGGCCGGTCAGGCCAGTGCTTCCGGGTCGCCGCGGGCAGCGCGGCGGCTCGCTTTAGACAGGCAGGCGGGCTCACAGTATCCGAGGAGTGGGCTCCCTCGTGATACTTACAATATCCAAAAACGGGGCAATGCCGGGTGGCACCGGCCTTCAATTAAAAAGGTAAAGCGAGGTGGGCACTCGCTCGCCCAAAAATCGGCAATATCGGTCCCAATGCCGGGTGGGCACCGGCCAGGTCAATAAAGCGCTCCCAAGCGCTCAGGGGCTCAAGAAGAAGCGCGCTCAGCGCTAAAAAGACAAGCAAAGCGCTATTGAGCGCTGGGGCACCAGGAAAGCGCGCCTAGCGCTATAAATCAAGATCAGGGCGCCTCCAGGCACAGGAAAGCTCCAGCAGGGTCTGGAGACAGGCAGAGGGGCAAGGCAGGGCCAGAGCCAGCACACTGGGTCTCCAGGCAGGGAGACAAGCCAAGTGGCGGTCCTCCTGGCCCCAGCAGCAGCAACAGCCCCCTCTGGCAAGGATCCGAAAATAGAACAACTTCTGTGGGGACACAGCCCCATATTTATACAGAGAAATCCTTTGTTAGGAGGTGCAGGGTGGGGGGAAACCAGTTGCAGCTGGCTTGGGAGTACCCTTGATGGCCCAACCACCCCTTTCATTCACTGGGGAGGCTAGGGTCATTAGACAAACCACAGGGGGGCGGAGCCAGCATTGTGTGGGGAAAAACCCAGCCCATCCAGGACACAGATCTACTCCTCCCACACATCACTCATGCTGATCTCACACTCACCACCGGGCAGACCCATCCAGACTTCCTGGAGCCTGGCATGCCAGCCAGCTCCAGCCAATCACGCTCCAGTATCCTCACTGCACACATACATCAATGTCCAGAAGTAGCACTTCCCTTCTAGACACATACATGCCGCAGACACCATCTTGCAGCATTCGCTCTCACGAGTTCATACATACTAAACTCGAGCCTGCACTCCCCACACATCAGGAACTACCAGGGCACACACATTCCCCATGCATTCCTATGGGAGAGCAGGCCAGCCATACTACACGCACGCACTTTCACTCTGGGACACAGGGAAAAAGTGCGCCAAGACCCAAAAATCACTACACAGGGTCACAAATAAAGGCAAAAAGATTAGGGGTGAACCTGCCCTAAGGCCCAAGTCTAACACACAGTGCAAGTGCTCCCTATGTTAAATTGATGTAATGGATTAGTGACTCCATGATTGGCTGATTTGGTTTACTTGTCAGACCCTAGTACAGTGCACCGTGTGTGCCCAGGGCCTGCAAATCAAATGCTGCAGGTGGGCTTGCAGCACAGATTGTGCCACCCACCAGAGCAGCTTGTAACCTGTGGCTCAGGCCTGCCATTGCAGAGCCTGTGTGCAGCCTAGTGCTGCCATGTCGACTTTGCAAGTGCACACACTTGCCAGTCCCTAAACCTCCCCTTTTCTACATGTTAGTCACCCCTAAGGTAGCCCCAAGGGCAGGGTACATTGCATGTAAATGGTAGGACACACCCTGATGTGTGTGTCATGTCCTGATAGTGAATTACAGCCAATTTCGCTTTTCACTATTGCAAGGCTACCTGCTACCATTGGCTAGAATGGGCAGTTTGATTATAACATCTTTGAATCCTAACTGACTCAGGGAACTAGGTAGAAATTCGAGTTTAGTATGCCTGAACTCAGACTGATAAAATACATTTTTTAAGAAGTTGGTTTTAACATTCTGTGTTTGAAAATACCACTTTAAGAAAGGAGGTATTTTCTTGCCTAACCATCCAAGCCTGCCTCTGCTAGGTTGTGTATTCCATGTCTGGTTTGTAAGTGACAGGGACTGGGGTGGCTCCAGGAGACGGTGAATCAGCACAAGGCTGAATAGACCTACCTGCATGAGGAGTGGTGGGAGGAGTAGCACCTGGGCCTGAACAGGGCTGTGCCTGCCTTCCACAATGCTGGCTCCACCTACTGTGGTGTGTCTGATGACCCTGGCCCACACTGACAAAGGAAGAAGTTGTGCACTTGCAGAATGGACCCAGAACTGGTTTGGACTAAGTACAGACACTCTCTGCCTTCAGAGACAAAGGATTTATGAGTATAAAAAGGGGGACCCAGACCCCAGAACTTTAGATCACTTCTGGGAATCGAAACAACACTTTGCTAAGTAGAAGAACCAGAGAAGCTGAAGGAGGAGACTACCCCTGTGCTGTGTGTTTGGGGGTTGGCCTGCAGTGGTTGCTTCATTGCCAAAGAAAGGAGAAAAAGGGCTCCGTGTGCGCACCTACCTCTGCCAACTAGAGACCCCCAATTCTAACACACTGCATGTCCCTCCCATCCTGGAATGCAGCCCGGGATTTGTGGAAATTAGGCAACAAACCCCATTTACCTGAAGTCAGCATGCTAGGCAGTGTATCACAAAACCAACACTCTTGGGCACATACTGCAGCAAGTTCATGTGTGCACTCCCTGCACTCTCCTACTTCCAATCTGAAACATTAATGATGACATCAGGAGCACCATAAAGCCTCCCATACTGTGAGAGCACCTCATCCACCAGGACCTTTAGCTCCTCTGTGGTGAAGGTACGGGCCCTGATGTTCTCAGTTCTCGACATCACTGGGTCCAGGAGACAGGAACAGCAGCAGTTGGTGGTGAAGAGTGTCAGCAGCGTCTGGAAGCAGTGGAAATGTGCGGCTCTGTCCCACACATATATAGCCCACTGGGGTTGTTTCAGTGGTACTCAGCTGCTGCAGTTGGTGTTCCAGGTCAGCGTTTTTCAAATGTGACCAATGACCGGCCCCGCGGTAGCGGAGCATGCCTACTGCAATTTTCAAAAGTGCATTTATCTACAGCGATTGTGGTTCCCATTGGCTGTAAGGGCATGGGCATTGGTGGTGAGTGACACACAGCAGGAGCCATGCGGTCACTACCGCGATCATGCATCTTTCAATTGCATCCAATGACCGTTCCTGCGGAAACAGAGCACGCCTACCGCATTTGTCTAATGCGATTGTGGTCCCCATTGGCTGTAGGGGCATGGGCATTCGAGGTGACACACCACAGGGGCCAGGCGGTCGCTACCACGATTTGGCAGCTTAACATTGGTTCCAATGACCGGACCAGTGGTAGCGGAGTTCGCCTACCACAATTTTCAAATGTGTATATCACTACCGTGATTGCAGTTCCCATTGGTTGAATGGGCATAGGCATTGGCCGTGTCACACTGCGGGGCCCAGGTGGTCGCCACCGCGATTTGGCTGCTTAACATTGGTGTATGGCCATGATTGCGGTGGCGGTGCATGCTTGACGGAGGTCATGGTGTTCGGAGGGAAGGAGGAGATATGGTCGGCAAACTGGTGGGCTGACTCACTGGGAGCCTGTCCTGTTCCGGCCTCTTTGGCCAAGAATTTAGGAGTTTTGATTGACCCTACCCTCAGCATGAGTCAACAGGTCAACAGAACAGTCTCAACCTGCTGGGGCATAATCTATGTACTGAGAAAAATTAGACACTATCTGTCCCAGCAGGCTAGAAAACAGGTCGTGGTCGCACTTATTGGCTCCCGTCTGGACTACTGCAATGCGCTGTATGCGGGACTAAATAAGGGTCTGTTGCAGCGCTTGCAGATGGTCCAGAACGCGGCGGCCAAATTTGTATTAGATCTGCCTAGACGTGCCTCGGCCACCTCTGCCAGAAAACTGTTACACTGGCTCCCTATTGAAGATCGTATTCGTTTCAAAACTCTGTGTATGACCTACGGGGCCCTGGCTAGAGGTAGTTCCACTGGGATTGGGTCCATTCTGTCCCTTTATAGTCCCTCTAGGAACTTGCGCTCCTCCAACAAACCTTTGCTATCTGTACCACGCACCCGTAGAGCCAAATGGGGGGGCAAAGCCTTTTCTACGCTAGCATCTAAATCTTGGAACACTCTTCCGATGGAACTTAAGTCTCTTCCCACCATGCAGTCATTTAGAAAGGCGCTAAAAACTCATCTTTTTGCGAAGGCATATTTGTAGTTGTGTTCGGTCTTTTGTTTTCTGATCTATTTGTTAGGCGCCTTGATGCCTTCGGGTTTTAGTTGCGCGTTTATACATTTTATTTCATTCATTCATTACGGCACCTATGGACACATCATGGTGTAGCAAAGGCAATGGCCAGTTCTCAGCATCGAACCGTAAACACTTACTATGAATCATGCCACCAGTGTAATTCAATGCTAGTGTGACATTGAACTCACTGATGACTACCCATGCCATGACAGTGCATTGGCATGTCCTTCCTCACATGTCACTTATGATATTGTTGTGCATGTACACAGATCTGCGGTGTGATGGACTCTCAAATATGTACACATGTCAATGTGTGAGATGGCTAAGCAACCCACAGTAATGAAGGACTGACTACATAATGTGCCTACATCACTATGTAGATTGCTGAACTCATGTTTATACTTGATCTTTATGCACACACTGTGCTCATTGTGTTGGTAATATGTGCCCTGTCCGACTTACGCAAGAAGGTGTGGCAGGTACAGCAGCTATGTAGAAGCCAACAGTGTTGCTGTTTCAGACATGTGCTGTGACAACTACTCTCAGAGTTGGTGACACAAGATGTTGGAATGTACCTTTTGGCATTCACATAGTCTGAAACTATTATGGGGTACTCTCGGTGTAAATACTGGACAAGTGTACAACTACTTTAGATCAAGGTATCACTAGATGTGACTTGTGCTGTAGGCTGTAGTTTCAGGCCATTCATTGTTGGCACTATGTCAGTCAAAACTTAAGATGGTGGACACATCTCAGAGGGAAATTGAATTGACATGTGTCCGCTTTCATCCTACCTAGGAGACAACCAAATGTTCATCGCCCATTCACATTGCTTGCGGACATGGAGGATGAGGACATCATACGGAAATTCCGTTTGAATCGACCTACTCTTCAGGACCTATGTGCTCAGTTGGATCCCCATCTGAGGCCGCGCAGAACCTATCCGACTGCTTTGATACCAAGGTGTAAGGTGATGGAGGCCCTGTATTTTTTTGCAACTGATTCATTCCAGTACACGGTGTCCAGCGCAGGTGGGATGTCTCAACCAATGTTCAGCATGGTGCTGCCTGATGTCCTGTCCACTATGTTAACCTACAAGGACAGCTACATCCATTTCCCCAGGAGGCATGAATTGGCAGCTGTGAAGGGTGAATTGTATGACCTTGCCCACATCCCTAATGTTGTTGGTGCCATTGACTGCACCTGGTTTCACCGCAGGTACGTGAGCACATCTACAGGAACAGGAAGCATTTCCATTCCATCAATGTGCAAGTGGTATGCCTGGTGGATATGATAATAATAATAATAATAATCCACATTTGTATAGCGCACAATCACCCATTAGGGTCTCTAGGCGCTGGGGGCCGTCGGGAAGATTAAGCAAGCTATTGCCCAGAGTCGCATGGTGCTGGGCTAACCTGCCGCCGGAGCCGGGGATCGAACCCTGATCCCCAGATTCCAGCGTCAGTCGCCCTGGCCGCGACGCCACACCTCTCCCAATCTCCCATGTCTGTGCCAAATATCCAGAATCAGCCCATGACTCCTACATCCTATGTAACAGCATCGTACCACAGCTGATGGCAAATCTGCATCCAAGGTGTGTGTGGATTGTGGGTCATTACGCAGAGTCAAGTAGTGTGCTATATGTGTGACATACTGTCCTCTGCCACAGGTATGGTACAAAATTGCTCTGTGTATCTCACACCTAGGTGACTCTGCATATCCCAACTGGCCTTGGTTGCTGAGCCCACTAAGGAATCCCAGAACCCTGCGTGAAGTCCGCTACAAGATGCCCATGGGAGGACACGTTGTGTGGTGAAGAGTACTGTTGGACTTCTTAAGTCTCGATTTCGGTGCCTGGACAGGACCGGAGGTGCACTGATGTACTCTACCCAAAAGGTGTGTCAGATCGTAGTTGCATGCTGCATGCTCTACAACCTGCCTTGCGCAAAGAGATCCCCCTGATCCTGGACGATGATGAGCAGCAGTTGCCTCCACCTGCAAACCCACACATGTCCAGTGACTAGGATAGTGAAGCGGAGGAAGGTGTCGACCTGCGTCAACAGCTCATCAACCGCTTCATCCCTTGAGTGACATTGTACAATGGTGCCATTGTTTGCTGGTTTTGATGCTGGCGAAAAGGCCTATGGGAACTTTTTGACTGCTGCCTGTTGTTGGTTCTGTGCTGATGGCTAATGTTTGGGGCACAGGGTAGTTATGCCCAGCTACATGATGTCTATGCCGATATTGTTGCTCATTGTAATGTGTGCTGGTTTGTGTACCTTGATAACAAGTGTTGTGTACTTACGAGCGGACAGTGGTATGCTATTTAGGGAGATGTTGCTACAAGGGTGAAGTCAGTCACTATCTACGTTTAGCAGATGAATATGTGATGGTGCTGTAAGATAGGGAGAACCACTAGCCTTCCCAAATTGATTCAGCCTATGCCGCACTTTCAATACATAAAACAATAGCCCGAGCATACCCTGATACTAGATGTGTGCTGGGGCTCTTGTTTTTTGACAAGTGTTGTGTAATGGCTGTGATGCCATCACCTGACAAGTGAATGTTATTCTCTTGTGTCGTTCTAGGTACCTTCAGTCTCTCAATGCCTCCAAACATTCAGTGCTTCTGGTACATTGGAATCAGAGTCAACATTGTACATCCTGTGATAAACATGGAGCAGACACAAAAAACATGGGTGTGTAAAGAGTGTTTATTTACAATAAGTATTTGTGACAGAGAAGTGATTATTTACAAAATGGTACAAAGTGAATCAATGAGTTGATGGTGGATGAGACAAGAGAGGGATTGGGAGAGGAGAGGGAGGGGAGAGGGGTTGGCCTAACGGCTAAGGCGCTCGACCTCGAACCTGGGGATCTGGGTTCGAGTCTCGGTAACGACGCCAATAACCCCCTGTGATTCTGGGCAAATCACGTAATCTCCCCGTGCCTAAAAAAAATGAAAGTGTGTCCTAATGTAACGTAACTGGTGCTATGTAAAGCGCTCTGATAACTGATTCGGTTCGGTTCTAGTTCGCGCTATATAAAACTCCCCAAAAAAAAAAAAAGAGAGAGTAGTCACCACATTGATGTGGTGACCCAGTCCAGTAGACGGTTGCCATCAACATGGCAGTGTGGGTAAGAATACTCAACAAAGTCAATGTCAAGGTAAAGAGAGGTGCCATCATGGCTGGCTTTTTGACTGGCCTTTGGCTGGTGCTTTGCCACGTGATCCTCCTGTGGTTTTCCTCGGACGGCCCTTTGAGCGTTTGGCGATTTGGCCCATATGCGCATCCATGGACCTCTGCAGCAGGCAGACCTCAAGCACGACTTTCAGAACCTGGCCTATTTGTCCCTGGGTCTGTTCATATGCCCCAAGGACTCTGGCGATGTGGGCCACAGCTGCGGCCCCAGTGTCGCGTTGAATTTGTCACCCAGTTGCCCTCCCACCTGCCCTGCTGTCCTGGACCCGTGACATCACTACTCGACGTACCCGTAGACTCCTCAGATTGTGGGGTGGTGTGGGTATCCTCTGAGGCAGGGAGAGTATTGCAGGCAGCACTGGTGGTGGTTGAGACCGCAGAGGTCATTGCAGCAGGGTCAGCGCAGTTGTTGATGCTGAGGTGGTGGTTGTGGGGACAGTGGGGGCCTGGGACCTTGTGCACCCTGGCAGTCCTGATGGGCCAGATTCAGAATCTGCATCCCGGAACTTAGGGAGTCTGCATCCGAGAGTCCATGTTCCGGGGGTGGGGGGGAGACTGGCCCTTTAGGTTGGTGTTGTCATCGGCAACAGTCAATTGTTGGTCGCCGGTTAGACAGAGATGAAATGGTCATTGAAGTGAACCCCACATGCTTAGTGTTAGATGTTTAGTTGTTACATGTTATACACCAGACAGTTTACATTGATATCACATGGTATGGCTGCACGGTACTGTGACTCATGACATGATGGGGGGAACATAAATTACTTGTCTATGGTGTGACATATAAATAGAGAACATGTTCCACATGCAGATTCTGTGATTAGAAAGACATGTCGTCATCTAACGACTAGCAGCACAGCAACTTTATGTGAATTGTCTTTGTTGTATACTCTGCATGGGAGACGTTACATCTGAGCATGTACTTGCCATTGTGATCTCATGCATCCCTTTGTCATGGAAAACGACCTATACAGCGCCGTCAAAAGACCGCAATACATTTACATCACTGTTTTTACAACGCAAGTCATTACAACGCCTTGCACTGGAGGGCGCTCTAGTCTAAGGAATTGTGTGATTTACTATTCCAACACCTTCTCTACTGTACGTAGACTGGAGTTGGAACAGTAAATCACACTATTCCTAAGTCCAGAGTCCTCCAGCGCAAGTCGTTGTAACGACTTGCATTGTAAAAACAGCAATGTAATGTACCGCGATCTAAATGATTGCGTTGTATTGTCATACATCCCTTTGTCATACCGTGTGCTTTACTTTCTTAATACAACTGACGTGCATGTTTTGTGTTCATATGGGCCTGCATGCTCTGCCCCCATGGCACTTACAGATAGCGTTTAGTGCTGTGCATGATTGAGCCCTGAATGTATTCAACATGTGGTTTGGTAAGTCAAGCTTTAATTTCTGTGACAGTTACATGTGCTTAGTTGTCTGCACAACGGAAGTGGCTTTTGGATCAATGCCAAGTTGGGTGACATGTGAGGCTGGTGTGATCATATGGCTCCATGCTTTTTGAGAGGAATGGCAGGGTGCATGCACTGTCTACCTACCTGTTCTGTGACATAGTTGAGGGGAATTGCTGCCACATGCTTCTTGGTGGAGGGGAGTGCTCCATCCTGCAGAGCTGTGGAACAAGGGGGCCTGGTGGGAGTTGTGGTACAGTCTTCCCACCCACAAACACCCATCCCTGTTTAAATAGCTACCTACCTGTTAGTTTGAGCTATGGGACAAGGGTGCCTGGTGAGAGTTGTAGTGCTAGCTCCTACCCACAAATACCCCTTCCTTTTAATATGGCTACCTACCTATTAGGTGAAGGTGAGCAATGCAATGTCTGCCGCATGTTTCTAGGTGGGGGAGTGCTCCATTCTGCTGAGCTGTGGAACAAAGGGGCCTGGTGGGAGTTCTGGTACAGTCTTTCCACCCACAAACACTATTCCCTGTTAAGATGGCTACCTACCAGTAAGTTTGAAGAGAGCATTGCAATGTCTGCCACATAGTTGTGGGTGTGTGGAGTGTTTCATCCTGCTCCGCTGTGGGACAAGGGTGCCTGGTGGGAGTTGTACTGCTGGCTCCCACCCACAAACAAGCCTCCCTGTTAAGATGGCTGCCTCCCTGTGGAGCAGAGGAAGGGAATGGTTACACAAGGCTCTTGGGTGGGGGAGTGTTCCATCCTGGTCAAGGGTGAGACAAGAGAGCATAAGATGGATACCTACCAATAAGTTTGAAGAGTGAAATACAATGGCTGTCACATGGGTGTGGGTGGGGTTGGAGTGTACCATCCCACTCAGCTTTGGGACAGGGGGGCCTGGTGGGAGTTGTAGTGCTGGCTTCTACCCACCGACACCCCTCCCTGTTAAGATGGCTACCTACCTATTAGTTTGAAGTGAGCCATGCAATGGCTGACACATGCTTTTGGCTGGGAAAGGAGCGTTCCATCCTGCTTAGCTGTGGAACAAGGGGGCCTGGTTGGAGTTGTAGTGCTGGCTGCCTGTTCACATGCCCCCATAGTAATGTTGCTAGATACCTTTGGGGGAATCAGAGGGAGTGCATATTGGATCTGTGAGACATGTGTTGGGGAGAGTGTGGTGCACATGAGTGCATTTGGGCCTAGGGGGTGTTGCTTTAGAGTTGTGCAAGCCAGTACATAGCATTGTGATGGAAGACACTTCTTGGTACTTACCAGCCTCCTCTCCCCGGCTATTGCTGTGAAACTTTCTGGATGCAGTATGCCCAGCTTCTTCTCCTCCCACGCGGTAAATGTTCATAGGGGAATGTAAAGGAAACCGTGCTATTCATACATTTAATAGTTCAGACCCTAGCACATAGTTAAAAACACAAACTCATATTCTGACCATCAATTATGAAATGCCAACATGTTTCATTGCCACCAAATCTAAGGCAAATTCATTAGGCTAGAGGGCCATAAAAGGGGTGAATATGGAGATTTATCAAAATAAAAATCTGACACTGTTGGGCCTGTCAGCCTAGTGCTAAAGTGCTTGTGCTCACAACCCTAAATATGGTTAAATTGTTTTACTCCTGATTGGCATATTTCATTTACTTATTTACTCGTCAAGCCACTATTCTGCACATACACAACTGGATGAACAGGAACCATCTAAAGCTAAACCCGGATAAAACCGAACTGATCTTGATAGGCGGTGTCCGGAACCCTTGGAGCCCAAATTCCTGGCCAACTGAACCGGGCTCTCCCCCAGTCCCATCTTATTCAGCTAAGAGCCTTGAGGGTTACAATCACCTCCTACCTATCCATGTAGTTCCAGATTGGGACGGTAGTCTCATCATGCTTCTTCCAGCTGCGGAAGATAAGGAAAAATCAGGAGACTCATCACCTGCAAAACACTGGCTTAAGTTGTCTTATCTTTTGGTCATAAGTGACATTGCCTATGCCAATTCAGTTTATTTTGGTCTTCCGCCATATGTAGTCAAAAGACTGCAACTGGTGCAAAATCATTTTTTCGTTTCAAAAACTTTTATTTCGGTCACTAGGACCATAAAAGGTGTACACAAAACACAATATAACAGACATATGTTGAAATTAATACCATTCTTTACAACACTCCATAAATTAATATAATTTCTAATTATGACTCACATTAGGGGATTTTACCAGATAGATCGGGTGGGAGGAGGGGAGGCAAAAAAGTGGTCCTACAGGGAGCAATTATATCAGTTATTACAGTGCAGTCGGCAAACAAGTAGAATAATCGCAGCAATATTTCAATAAATATTTTAAAAGATAAGCTATTTACAATAAAATTGGCTACATCATGAATACTTAAATATACAGAATCAATTAAAAAAGTCAGTATCTCAAGAAAAATTAATCGCATACTGATCAGATTATATAAAAATTGGGTACCGGTATGCAATTTGTGATTGTTTACCCTTTTCAATAAAAGCCCATCTCCTTCGCCACATTGTATTTAAGTAGCGTGAAACAGCAAACACAATGGGTTTGGATGTATCATATTTTAAAACCCGAAATGCCTCCCTACAATGCTCGAACCCCAGATTCCGGCAAAGTTGTACTAACCAGAAACGCCTCGCTTTTTGATAACCAGGGCAAAAAAATAAAACATGCATTTCTGTTTCCTTTTGTGTGTTACATGCTGGACACCCTTCCTCTTTCTGCCCAGCCCAGAAACATCAGGTCGCCAGATGGCAACGTGCCTCCCCCTCATGAGGACGGTACATTGGCTCCACCTAATACAATGCTGTGCTTTTAAAAACGGGTATCGTATCTTTAAATCTCTTCATGGTTGATCTGGGATTTGTATTTTTTTAGTAGCCATGGGGATATGTTATTGGGGTGTGTAAGGTGCTTTTTTAGGCTGATCCAGGGTAATGGGTACACTTGGTAGCCTTATTGTGTGTTATTTTTGTTGACTGTCATTACTGCTCCAGAGCGACCGTGGCGGTGGGTATACAAGCGATCTGTGAAGTCAACAGTTTAGTTGAATTTGACGCTACCTATGACCGCGGCCATACATGCCATGTGAAGAGACTTAAACCATACCAATCAAGGCTGATGATATCTATTCTTATATACATTGTTAAAGTTGTAGGGAAAAGGAGTAGAAAAACAACAAGCTCCTCCCCCACTTACTGCTAGCAACCCCTATGGAGATCTCAGTGAAGAAAGTGCATCTCACAATAGACCTTACATCTGTCTGAGAAGAAAGTGTAAGACAAGTATGAGATAAATCTCATGTCAGTTTTTGACCTAGCCCAGGCAAAATGTAAGCGTACATATACAACTTTGACACTGGGAACTGTCTTGACGTGAAGAGTAGAATTTAGAGATCTTGTTTTAGGTCCAGCACTGTTTCAAACTACATGGGGATACGATACTGAGATTTGGGAATATTGGAAAAAGCACAGATTCATGAGCTGGCATTGTTGTGCTGGTCTCTAACACATGTGAAATGCTGCTAGGAATATAGTGGTCTTAATTATTTCACCAAAATGGATGCACATCTATTTAAAGGGAATGTGAGCTTGTGAACAAGCTTGGTGCTGTAGAATCGGCAAACAAGTAGAATAATCGCAGCAATATTTCAATAAATATTTTAAAAGATAAGCTATTTACAATAAAATTGGCTACATCATGAATACTTAAATATACAGAATCAATTAAAAAAGTCAGTATCTCAAGAAAAATTAATCGCATACTGATCAGATTATATAAAAATTGGGTACCGGTATGCAATTTGTGATTGTTTACCCTTTTCAATAAAAGCCCATCTCCTTCGCCACATTGTATTTAAGTAGCGTGAAACAGCAAACACAATGGGTTTGGATGTATCATATTTTAAAACCCGAAATGCCTCCCTACAATGCTCGAACCCCAGATTCCGGCAAAGTTGTACTAACCAGAAACGCCTCGCTTTTTGATAACCAGGGCAAAAAAATAAAACATGCATTTCTGTTTCCTTTTGTGTGTTACATGCTGGACACCCTTCCTCTTTCTGCCCAGCCCAGAAACATCAGGTCGCCAGATGGCAACGTGCCTCCCCCTCATGAGGACGGTACATTGGCTCCACCTAATACAATGCTGTGCTTTTAAAAACGGGTATCGTATCTTTAAATCTCTTCATGGTTGATCTGGGATTTGTATTTTTTTAGTAGCCATGGGGATATGTTATTGGGGTGTGTAAGGTGCTTTTTTAGGCTGATCCAGGGTAATGGGTACACTTGGTAGCCTTATTGTGTGTTATTTTTGTTGACTGTCATTACTGCTCCAGAGCGACCGTGGCGGTGGGTATACAAGCGATCTGTGAAGTCAACAGTTTAGTTGAATTTGACGCTACCTATGACCGCGGCCATACATGCCATGTGAAGAGACTTAAACCATACCAATCAAGGCTGATGATATCTATTCTTATATACATTGTTAAAGTTGTAGGGAAAAGGAGTAGAAAAACAACAAGCTCCTCCCCCACTTACTGCTAGCAACCCCTATGGAGATCTCAGTGAAGAAAGTGCATCTCACAATAGACCTTACATCTGTCTGAGAAGAAAGTGTAAGACAAGTATGAGATAAATCTCATGTCAGTTTTTGACCTAGCCCAGGCAAAATGTAAGCGTACATATACAACTTTGACACTGGGAACTGTCTTGACGTGAAGAGTAGAATTTAGAGATCTTGTTTTAGGTCCAGCACTGTTTCAAACTACATGGGGATACGATACTGAGATTTGGGAATATTGGAAAAGCACAGATTCATGAGCTGGCATTGTTGTGCTGGTCTCTAACACATGTGAAATGCTGCTAGGAATATAGTGGTCTTAATTATTTCACCAAAATGGATGCACATCTATTTAAAGGGAATGTGAGCTTGTGAACAAGCTTGGTGCTGTAGAATCTTTGAGAACTCGTGATCTGACCAATGGCTGCTGGCTTATCAAATTGACAGTAGCAGCCGTTGTGAGAACAACATTTTCAACTGCTGTGAGACTTAACTATTTCAGAGTGATATCTTGAAACCAGAGGAATTTGCTTGCCACATTTTAAAGGTGGTAAATGGCATCCTTGAGGCACAGTTGTGCTTCTGTGTCAGCTGTCTAGATGCAATAGCAGTCTTCAGTACCAGCTGGCAGGTGCCCCTAATACACCTGGAGAAGCAATATAGGCACAGCAAAGACCAAAGGTCATAATCAAGGCAAACAGTAACCAGAATGGGCAGTGGTCAGTGGTCTATGTTGGGAATCAGATGGGTGGAAGATAAATCCAGGCTAAAGTGGCCAAGTCCCAAATAATTTTGGACTGGTATGTTCCTGAATTCTGGACCCAGTTGAGGGTGTCTGGTCTCACTGGTTATCACCACAATTGTACTGAGAATGAAGGGACCAAAGTAAAAGTTGATCAAATGATTGTCTTGAAATTTACACAAATCAGCCCAAGAAGTTGGATTGAAATTGGGGACTGTCTATAACTCTTTCATAGGCTCACATAATCTCTGAACAGAACCCCGTACTACAGTTTTCAGATTATAGTTGGTTGTTTATTGAACAAACAAATGCATCTGTGTTGGCACTCCACAAACACCTGGGAAAAGAACATTTAGTGGCTTTCGTCAGTGTTGATCTCCTCCCAAAGCCGATAACTTGGAAACAACTGAGATAGAGATTTATGCAATGGTCTAGGTGGTGGTATGGGCTTTACAGGGTTACATGTCTATTTGTTTGGGGCCACCTTTGCTGTCCAAAAATGTCAAAAATACATACAAAGTTTTATTGTCACAAAATACAAAAATGATTTGTTGATTCAATGATCTTTATTCCTGAAATGGGTGAGGTTAATCTTTGTGCAAAAAGCAGATGTTCCAAATGGAGCAAGGTCAAAACAGATATGCAGACATCTGGGGCCAAACTGAGGTGACATGGTTTGAAAAATGACAATGGAATGGGATGTAGCCCAAACAATTACCAGTGGCTGAGATTAATTCAAGCATTCCATCCATTACATTTTGTGTACTTTTATGTTTTTTGTGGCCACCTTCACTGTCCAAAAGTGTCACAAAGACACAATATGGTTAATTGTCATCAAATACAAAAATGCAAAGATCTAAAAAAAAGGGGAGCAAAGAGGGAATTTAGGCAACAGGGGGGATCCCTCAACTTACAATAATACAGTAAAAAAACAATTTCCCACAACCCTAAAGAAAAGTTTCTTTTTTATAAGTGAATGAAAACCTCAAACATAAAAATTCACTGTAAGGGATTAGCCATTGTAATCATCCTGTCAAAAGAAAACCGGGATATCAACAGCCCAAAAAATTAATGCTAAACTATAGGCCTGATTACGATGTCGGTGAGTCCGACACCGACGGCTCGTCAGTGGCTGATCCATTAACATCAGGCCCTTTAGCCTGCCTGCCTGCTGCATTACAATGTGACGGGTGGAGGTATCTGGCAGAGGGACCGTACGCAGCACTTCGGTGGGTTTAAGGAGCCCGTTGTTGCATTGGAGGATCAGTAATCCCTACAATGAGGGTGGTGCCAGCTCAGGTACCGCTGTAGGGAATCAAATGTCCCTTTCAGCATGCCCTTTCATTGCGGTTCACTCGCCATGAAAAGGCAGGCGTAATGTGACTCTGGGGGCCCCCAGCAGAGCCCCCTTCCCCCTCTTTGGGGCCTGTGCTCCTCTAAACATCCCTGCACCATGTGGCAAGCCACATATGGTGCCTGTCACCTAGCGCAGGGATGTTTTAAATGTGTTTATTTTCTACTGTGGTGTGTGCTGCAATTAGCAGCACACTCTGCAATAAAAAATATAGATATTGCGACTGCCGTGAAGGTGGTCGCATTGTACTGCAGGCAGCAGCGCAGCTGATTTCTAATTGGTCGGTCCTGCTTCCGCCATGGTGCTAGTTGGATGAGAGTTTGACCGGAATCATAATCAGGCCCCAGGTGCTCATTTTTGCAGCGACACAAAATAGGAGTTGCCTCACGTAAGCTATCACAATGACCCATTGGGTAACAATCTCTCTAGCTCCTGCTTCTCATCATTAGCAGAGCTCCTTTTCTCAGGAAATGCACTCTATAGTAATATCAGAAAACATGCAGTGACTTCATCATGACACACAGAGGGAATGGTAAATCTCCCACAATTCTCCTACTAAAAACACCCTGCAAGTAGTGTATAGACAGGTCCTTTGAGAGTGCTCACCCACGTTCAAATAACTAGAAACGTGTAAAGGGAACTGTGCCATTCATACATTTAATAGTTTAGACCCTGGCACATAGTTAAAAACACAAACTCATATTCTGACCATCAATTATGAAATGCCAACATGTTTCATTGCCACCAAATCTAAGGAAAATTCATTAGGCCAGAGGGCCACGAAAGGGGTGAATATGGAGATTGATCAAAATAAATATACCCCCATACTATCTTCATCGGACACTGTTAGGCCTGTCAGCCTAGTGCTAAAGTGTTTGTGCTCACTACCCTAAATATTGTTAAATTGGTTTACTCCCGATTGGCATATTTCATTTACTTATTTAATTGTCAATCCACTATTCTGCACATACACAACTGGATGAACAGGAACCATCTAAAGCTAAACCCAGATAAAACTGAACTGATCATGATAGGCGGTGTCCGGAACCCTTGGAGCCTGAATTCCTGGCCAACTGAGCTGGGCTCTCCCCCATCCCCATCTTCTTCAGCTAAGAGCCTTGGGGTTACAATCACCTGCGACCTATCCATGAAGTCCCAGATTGGGACGGTAGTCTCATCTTGCTTCTTCCAGCTGCGGAAGATAAGGAAAAATCAGGAGACTCTTCACCTGCAAAGCACTGGTTTAAGTTGTCTTATCTTTGCTCATATCTCTCCTTGCCTATGCAAATTCAATTCATTTCGGTCTTCCGCCATATGTAGTCAAAAGACTGCAACTGGTGCAAAATCAGGTCGCCAGATGGCAACATGCCTCCTCCCTCATGAGGATGGTACATTGGCTCCCCCTAATACATTGCCGTGCTTTAAAAAACGGGTTTCATATCTTTAAATCTCTGCATGGCGTCTGTCCAAAATTTGTTTCCAACCTTATCCAGAGATACAGACAGACCTGCCTGCAATTTGCGCCCAGCCCACCTGAACCTCCTGGTCACATCGTCCTACAAATTGAAGAGACTAGGCAGTGGTAGATTTGCAGTGTTGGCCCCTCAGAACCCAGGCTAATCCTATATTTAGTGCCCAAAAACTGACCGGTGCTCTACAAATAATTGTGCTCTACAAATAATTTAAACATAAGATAACTTATAAGTCCCTTGTTGAGTGGTATAGTGACCTAGAGGTTTTGCTTAAAAGAGAAGTTGGGAGCTGGTGGCAACCCTGCATCCAGTCCCTAATCAACTAAATGAAAACTCTATAAAATACAACTTTGTTGGGCTTCTCAGTATTAGGTAGACTTTCTCCAAACTTTTTGCCTGCACCCTCAAATACTCTGTGCATGTTACCAATACTAACCAATTCTACTGTGCTTGTGCTCAATACCTAAAACATGGTAAAGTTGGCTTACGCCAACGTCAGTGACTGCACCCGCCTGCAAGTCGATGTCTGTGGGGGTACATTGGACCTCCTCTTCCCCCTGCAGAGTGCTGCTCTCAGAAGGCGCACTGACAGTGTGCCACCTTTTAAATGGCGCACTCTAAGTGCACCTTCTGAGGGCTTTTTTGACTCTGTGCCCGTGTCTGTAAAATGGCGCCGGCGCATAATCGAAGGAATTCCCTCATTTGCATAGGTCACACCCCTAAGTAAATGGGGGAACACCCTCTGTTGATAGCCCTGGCACTTTAAGCGCGCCAGCACTATTGGTGTTATAGAAGGGGACACACAGGTGTCTGCACCCCCTTCTATAATACCAAAGTGCCCCGAGGGGCGCAAAGTGGGAGTAAACGCCAGCTGCGCCCCCCAGGGCTCTTTAGATAATACAGCCCCTGATTGGCATATTTAATTCACTTATGCATCCCTAGTAAAGTGGCATACCATACAGAAAAGGTCTGTAATTAAATGCTATACTGGGCCTTCCACACTTATTGTGCCACACAGTAGTCCTTTAAAACATGCCCCAGGCCTGCTATTGAAGCCTGAAGGCAATGTTAAACTACCAATTTGACTGGCAAAATAACCCCCTTACCAAATGTTATGCTACCCTTATATTACATATAAGTCACCCCTAAGGTAAGCACTAAGCAGCTGATAGGGTAGGGTGCATTGTAATTAAAAGGTTGGACAAGCGCTTTTGAGTTTTAAATGTCCTGGTAGGGAAAATATCCAAAATTCATTTTTCAGTATTGGGAGGCTTTCCTTATTACATTTAATAAATGCTACTTTTTGATTTGGAGCAGGTAGAAAATTCATATTTGTTCTCTAAGAAAGTGTAATTTAAAACCCCCTCTAATGGTAGAATCAGATTTTAAGTCAGAATTTTAAAAATGCCACTTTTAGAAAGGACTTTGCACTACCTGATTCTACATGTAGACAAGCTGGAACCAGGAATCTTTCAGCACTTCAAATGAAAATCTCTGGAAACTTATCCTTCAAATAAGGGACCAGGTATAAAAATAGGACGCTAAGACCAACTGTTGCGGAAGGACTCTTAGAGGGCTGGCTGCTGCTGTGACCTGCTGTATACTTCAGAAAATTGCTTTGCTGCATCTCAAAGGACGTCTCTGCTTCCTGAAGCCTGCCTTGAACCCTTAAAGGCCTGTCCTGCTCCTTGAGCCTGTTCCAGTGCTTGAACTGAGGACTACCAGTGTGTTCCTGGGCTAGTTGGCTAGCCTCCTAATCAGATCCTCAGGGACGGAAAAGAGTCCAACCACCTTGATATCACACCTGAACTCAGCATGAGTGAGTCTTGATTCTCCAAGTGGTGCCTCTTAAGTCCTGGACCTATGGATGTGGTGATAAAGATGCCCACATAGCCAAAACCCAAAACCCAAAACTTGGGACATAGAACATTCTTGGCTAAAAAGTGCTCTGAGAACCGAGAGAAGACCTAGACCTGGCGCTCATCAATTCTCCCAAGGGGTTCCTGACTTTAAAGTAGCTCCCGCTATGTTCTTCTCCGCAGCAGTAAATCCTGTACAGCGGTCTTTCTAAGAAATGGTATCCACCCTCGTGGATCCCTCTTCAGCTACAGATTGCTGCTTCGTCCCACTGGATATTTTCCACTTCCAAAAAAGAGACCAGGTTTGAACGGAAAGATTTTTACCACATTTTCGTCCAGCAGATCCCCAATGTTGATGCCTCCTCTCAGACACCGCTTGCAACAATGCCACACTAAAATGTACCTTCTCACGTAACTTTTATTGAAATTTCATCTAAGTCCAAAGATAAACACTGACCGTGCCCAAACCACTGCTTATATCCAACCCTCGCTTCATCGCAATAGGCCAAATTTTTCGACTTTGACCCAGTCGACTAGATTTCGCGGTTGGCACGTTATCTTTTAGGTGCAATTTTTTATCCTAAACTTTAAAAAAAAATCAGAACACTAGTTCTACTGATTGGAGTAAATTGTCTGTTTTGGTGTCAAATAATTTATTAAAATGTATTGTATTTTTTAATTTGGTGTGGGATTCTTCTTGTACTGTGTTTTCACTTAAAAATGAATGTTTATCTGCTCCATAAACACTTTATACACTGTCTCTAAGTTCAGCCTAACAGATTTTGTGCCAAGCTACAAGAGGGTTACGCACACATTAATTTAGTGACTTTAGTGACTGACTCTGACAAGGATTGTAGCTGTTGCTTGAGCAGAGCTAACACCTCATTCAACCAACAATTTAATTTCTCACAACCTTGTTCAATTAATGCAAAAACATTAGGTACCGCTACTGAACTGGGAAGATCAGTCTCCACAGGTGCAGTCTCACACTTCTACTCTTTCAAGACAATTTATTTTTGATATTTAAGTGCACAAGCTATAGAGATGAAGGACCTCATAAACAAAAATACTACATGAATCTCCAACGTTTAACTGAAACCATGATTCATCAACACCAACGACACATGATGAAGTTCCTGTATTTTTTATTTCTTTAAACAAAATATAACTGTCAAAAAGTGAACTACTAATTTGAGAGGGTCTGACCCCTACCAATTTTACTCCTTAGCTCATGTGGCTATTCCATCAGCACTGCTGAGTCCTTTATTTGATGTTTGAGACACTTCACTCCTAAACATTCATAAAGGTTTTTCCACAAAAGTCATTTCACTGGAAAAATACAGTCAATTTGTTTGAGGCTGAGGGAGTTTCAGAAAAATGGGTATACAGTGCTTTGCAAGTCACTGTGGGCATAATTCTCAAAGGTAAACTTAAACCAAAAGTCTGAAATGTATGACTTTTGTTATTCACAAAGAGACTTAAGAGTAGTATCTTTACGACTGCAGAGTTTCCGCACTCGGGTGGAGTTTTGGCACTCAGGACAGAATCTCCGCCATGGTGGTAGAGTCACAGCAGTCAGGGCGAAATCTCCGATCTCGGGGTGCAGGGAATTTACTTTCATACTGACACACCTGTGGCAGTGCCTACCACCCCCAAACCCTGCTAAAAAGTGTTAGCCCAACAACAAATCCCATCCTGGCTGCATTCATAAACTCGGAGCTGCCACACAAAAACCCTTTCAGATCTTTCAATATGTCACTGAATTTGTTTGTCTGTGGGCCTCTTTTCATGCGACAGAATGATATGAGGAGAATGAGGAGGAGGAGTGCAGAGAGGATCTTTATACAAAGGATCAACTTCTTTGGGATGTCCAGCCAAGATGTCAGGTCCATATTCCGTTTTCCCCCTGATGTCATCATGGAGATGGTTTGTGAGTGGGAAAAAACTCTTAACTCTGAGACATGCCGCTCCCATGCCATCCCAGCCTATGTCAAGATCCTAGCAGCTCTTCATTTCTTTGCCACTGGGTCTTTCCAGAGGGTGCCTTATGACCTCAAGGGCATCTCCTACACAAGCCAGTCCCAATGCTTGCATCAGTACACCGCTGTAGCAATAGGAGAGTGCATCTCCACATACATATGCCCCATACACTGACAGGAACTCAAAGGGTTCTAGGGATTTCTATCTCTTTTCCCACTTATCAAGTGTGGTGGGTGCGGATTGCACCCATGTGGATCATCAGCCACTTTGCCACAATGCACATGCCTTCTGCAACAGACTCCGCTGGGACACCATCAATGTGGAGGGTGGTTAATGCCAGTGGCTGCTTTACTGATGTGCATGCATTGTCCCCAGGCAGTACACAAGAGAGCCACATATTCCTATGATCACCTCTTGCCCAGCGGATGGCAGCTGGAGAATTTGGGAAGATGTGACTGCTAGGTAAGCACTCGAGCACCAGCCAAGTCTCATATGTATAATTGTTGTTGCACTATACACAGCCATTAGTAATCACTAATCTTTATGTCACTTACATGGCCCCAACTGTCACTGGATATACCATGCCATATATTATGGACTTTACAGAGGGACATGCACAAATAATTCCTAATTTCCCGGCTCAGGTGATGCTCAATCTTTTTCTCCTCTCATCTCCTCATACCATATAGATGTGCAACCACTGTACCTCAGCGTAGGTACAATTTGGGACACATACATAATCAAGCCATCACAGAATGCAATTTTGGTCTCCTACAGTCACAATTGAGATGTATTGGCTGTATGGCGGGTGCTGCTGTGCTCCCCTGAAGTTGTGTGCACAATAATAGTAGCTTGGACAACATTACAGTAAATCATGGCTTACATATACCTCTGAACCCTCACCTAGGTCTGAATCCAGGGAACCGGGCCATTGTACATAACAAAGGGCAGGGTATGCAGGTGCGGGACCAGCTGGTTGACACTTTTTACTCCTAAGCATCCGATTGTGTTTCAGCCTTTATGCGGTTTCACAGTGTGTTGACAATAATGATTTGTGTACATTTAACACTCTGCCCATAAATGCCATCCTTAGACTACTCTTTAAGGCATACATAATGTATGTAAACAACAGCTGTTATCAAGAGTTAAAAGATTGGCCATGCAACACATTTCATGCACATGTCAGTGATTTATGGGGACAAAGTCTCAAAGAACTCCTTTGCCTAAGGGGATTGCTATGTGACTGCTTGTGTGAGACCTCCCTGGAGAGTATTACGATAGGAATGATAAGAATGTAATGTTATTCTCTGAGACACAGTAATTCTGGTGCTGACATAGTGAGGCCAGTAATGTTCAAGACATCATTGCCTATGATCTATTCTTCATCCAGGTTGTATCATGATGGCTAGCATGAGACCATATTAACATTACTACACACTCCTTCAATCTCTATTTTGCATATGTTATGTACTCCGGCATTGCTGAATGTACAATGGGAAGCATCTGTCTGGAGTAGTGTTTAGGATTAGCAACATGAAACATATGAATGTACAGGTATTGTAAATATTGTGGACTTCATTCCCAAAGTGTCTCCACACTCGTGGTGGAGGCCCCTCAGTCATGTGGAAGTCACTTGGGGCAGAATCTCTGTAATTAAAGTTCTGATTGCTGAGAATCTGTCCAGAGTGCAGAAACTCAACCACAACTGAGGGGCTCCCACCACAAGTGCTGAGGCCCTTTGGGAATCATGCCCACTATATTTGTGTGTGCTGCAACTCATGTGGGAGTGTGGCCATATGTCTCTCATACATACACCATGGATCAAGTGGACCTGTGTAATGATGTGGATTGTCTATATTCATAACTGTCAAGTTTTGCAGCTCGATGCATGAAGTGCCACTCCAGGCCAGTTATTTATTTCTTTGAATTCTGGGACATGTAGTTCTGGTTTACTATGGAATAAACAAGACTGCAAATCCCAGAATTCAAAGTATAAAGCTGGATTGGAGCAGCACATCACACATGGATCTGGGAAACTTGGCAGGGCTGTGTACTCAGAAACAGAGTCCCTCATGCATAAAACTCATAACTAAGTACCCGATTTAAAAAGGCTAGGCATTTTGTATTGTGTGTAATGCTGAATGCATCACACATCCAGGTCTAGTGTCCACCTATGATTATATGCTACTGTCTCATGAACACTTTCAGGTACCATGTGAGATATTTGCCAAGGAGTGGCTGGCACTTTCTGAGCTGGTGATGTGGACCTAACACATCCTCCCAGTGCTTATGGCACATCTTGGGCTATCACAGGTACACACACATGCAGCAGCACAGCAGCACAGCACACAGCAAGATCTCTCTAGATTTGGTTGTGCACTGCATAATGCAGCTCTTGCTCAGTTCCCCCATAAAGCAGAGGATACTTATCAAACACCCCCTCAGTTAGTATGCTCATATCAGTTACACTGAATGGGAAGATCTCTTGTCCTCAAGTCCCTCAGCCATGTTTATTCCAAGACAGTTAAACAGAGAAGCTGGATGGCAAGGGATTTTGGTTGGAGGTGAGGATGGCTCACAATGCCCACAGAATTGCTGCTTGCAACTTCCTTTATGGAACTTCCTGCTTTTCTTCCCCTGTTTATCATTTTCTTTACGAAATCATTTTTTCTGAACCATAGGAGAAAGAGGGACCATCAGGCAGGGGTATTTTGCCTACCTGGACGGAGCCTATCAACATCCACAGCAGCAGGCTAGGTGAAGGCTGAAGAGACTGAAGACAGACATTGATAAGGACACTTCTACCGGGGGGTGTGATTCTCTCCCTGTCCCACAAGACCCTGACTTGGATGTGATGTCCTCAGGGCAGGCCCCATCACCATCTGGGCCTGCCACCAACCCCTCCCTAACTCTTGAGACCCCATTCCATCAGGTCCTCCGGTTGAGCCCCCTACCGCTAGTCCCTCTCCAAGTGCCTGCCCGAAAGAGCATCCTACACCCCTCATGTTCAACCTAAACAACTCCAAGAGGTATTACCTCTGTGGCAGCTTCCCAGGAAGTAATGGTGGCATATAATGTTGAGCAGAATGTGTCCTCTCACCTTACCGGAGATCCAGGATAAACTCCGTAATTTCTAAGAGACACATGCCAAATAAATGTCCAACATCACTGCCTCCATCACTTCCTTGAGTGCAGCCATATTGGGAAACATCCATTACAACACAGTCATTACAACAACCTACCATTACAACACAACTGTTACAACGCAACTGCCTTTATATCTCATGCAATTACAATGCATGCATTACAACGCAAGTCACTACAATGCGTGCCATTACAACGCATGCCATTACCACGCATTATAAGGTATGTAATTCAGATTTGTTTAGTATTAGGGTGGGTATGGGTTTTGGGGTACATGGGAATAGTAATTTTTACCCCTACACTATCCAACACTTTTCCTAATGTTGCACTCACTGGAGTGGGAATAGTAATTTTTACCCCTGCACTATCCAACACTTACCCTACTGTTGCCCTAAAAGTATTATGCGTTGTAATGGTATGCATTATAGTGGTATGCGTTGTAATGGACTGTGTTGTCATGATAGTTTTTAAAAATGTGTTGTAATGGCATGCGTTGTAAAATCAAGCAATGTAATGGTACTTGCGATGTAAAGACTGTGTTGTAAAAGCATGCGTTGTAAAGTCATACATTCAGCCATTTTGTATGCATTGGCCCAACAACAGACCCACACCATTGCAGTTGTGTCTCCCAGATCATCTCCCTTCGATGCTTCTCCTGATACTCGTTGTAACCCTTATGTTGCATGCTTCCGTGGGCTGTCTGGTCTTACATCCGCCAGCTAAGGTGATTCCACAGCAGCAGATATGTAGTTCTGGTTTACTATGGAATAAACAAGACTGCAAATCCCAGAATTCAAAGTATAAAGCTGGATTGGAGCAGCACATCACACATGGATCTGGGAAACTTGGCAGGGCTGTGTACTCAGAAACAGAGTCCCTCATGCATAAAACTCATAACTAAGTACCCGATTTAAAAAGGCTAGGCATTTTGTATTGTGTGTAATGCTGAATGCATCACACATCCAGGTCTAGTGTCCACCTATGATTATATGCTACTGTCTCATGAACACTTTCAGGTACCATGTGAGATATTTGCCAACGAGTGGCTGGCACTTTCCGAGCTGTTGATGTGGACCTAACAAATCCTCCCAGTGCTTATGGCACATCTTGGGCTATCACAGGTACGCACACACAGCAGCACAGCAGCACAGCACACAGCAAGATCTCTCTAGATTTGGTTGTGCACTGCATAATGCAGCTCTTGCTCAGTTCCCCCATAAAGCAGAGGATACTTATCAAACACCCCCTCAGTTAGTATGCTCATATCAGTTACACTGAATGGGAAGATCTCTTGTCCTCAAGTCCCTCAGCCATGTTGATTCCAAGAGAGTTAAACAGAGAAGCTGGATGGCAAGGGATTTTGGTTGGAGGTGAGGATGGCTCACAATGCCCACAGAATTGCTGCTTGCAACTTCCTTTATGGAACTTCCTGCTTTTCTTCCCCTGTTTATCATTTTCTTTATGAAATCTTTTTTTCTGCACCATAGGAGAAAGAGGGACCATCAGGCAGGGGTATTTTGCCTACCTGGACGGAGCCTTCAACATCCACAGCAGCAGGCTAGGTGAAGGCTGAAGAGACTGAAGACGGACATTGATAAGGACACCTCCACCAGGGGGTGTGATTCTCTCCCTGTCCCACAAGACCCTGACTTGGATGTGATGTCCTCAGGGCAGGCCCCATCACCATCTGGGCCTGCCACCAACCCCTCCCTAACTCTTGAGGCCCCATTCCATCAGGTCCTCCGGTTGAGCCCCCTACCACTAGTCCCTCTCCAAGTGCCTGCCCGAAAGAGCATCCTACACCCCTCATGTTCAACCTAAACAACTCCAAGAGGTATTACCTCTGTGGCAGCTTCCCAGGAAGTAATGGTGGCATATAATGTTGAGCAGAATGTGTCCTCTCACCTTACCGGAGATCCAGGATAAACTCCGTAATTTCTAAGAGACACATGCCAAAGAAATGTCCAACATCACTGCCTCCATCACTTCCTTGAGTGCAGCCATATTGGGAAACATCCATTACAACACAGTCATTACAACAACCTACCTTTACAACACAACTGTTACAACGCAACTGCCTTTACATCTCATGCAATTACAATGCATGCATTACAATGCAAGTCACTACAATGCATGCCATTACAACGCATGCCATTAAAACGCATGCCATTACCACGCATTATAAGGTATGTAATTCAGATTTGTTTAGTATTAGGGTGGGTATGGGTTTTGGGGTACATGGGAACAGTAATTTTTACCCCTACACTATCCAACACTTTTCCTAATGTTGCACTCACTGGAGTGGGAATAGTAATTGTTTCCCCTGCACTATCCAACACTTACCCTACTGTTGTCCTAAAAGTATTATGCGTTGTAATGGTATGCATTATAGTGGTATGCGTTGTAATGGACTGTGTTGTAATGATCGTTTTTAAAAATGTGTTGTAATGGCATGCGTTGTAAAATCAAGCAATGTAATGGTACTTGCGATGTAAAGACTGTGTTGTAAAAGCATGCGTTGTAAAGTCATACATTCAGCCATTTTGTATGCATTGGTCCAACGACAGACCCACACCATTGCAGTTGTGTCTCCCAGATCATCTCCCTTCGATGCTTCTCCTGATACTCGTTGTAACCCTTATGTTGCATGCTTCCGTGGGCTGTCTGGTCCTACATCCGCCAGCTAAGGTGATTCCACAGAAGCAGATATGTTCTGAGTGTGAACTTTTTGTTTTACCAATGTACGATTGACTGGTTTCCCTTACTCATCTTGTCATGTTTTATTTATTGTGCCCAACCCCCTCCAATTTCCCTTCCGTGTTCTGCCTGAAGACTCTTATTTCATTTTGTTTCTTCCTTTCCAATGGACGGTTTTTTACATGAGCTATTTCCAAATATATAAATATTTTTCTTTAACACCATCTCTGTCTTGTTTTGTTTATTATCCATGATGGATTCATAGTATGAAAGTCAACATTGGTAGGTGTTTAGCAATGCTTTCAGCCTGATACTTTGTTACACAGATGGTCCTACAAATCTGTATGTCTCACTCACACATTTGCGTCACATATGTGGCCTACTACCAGAGTAACCAATGATCCATCACCAACTATTAGGCAACTCCGTATTAACTTGTTAAGAATATATTTTTATTTACATATATTGGGGATATACATATCTTACAGTGATCCTGCAAGATCTCTCTTGTGACTTTGCAATTGTGGTGGTGAGGATCTCTGTGAGTAAGTGGATATAATGTGTTGCTGATGTATGGGTAGGGGTGGTGAATCTGCCTATGCAGCTGGTGGGCTTGCCTGCAAAGGGGGTAAAGGGTGGCTGTACAGGTGGGGGGTGCCTGTAGATGGGGTGAGTGTGCCTGTACACGTGCGGCATGTGCCTGTAAAGGGGGAGAGGGTGCCTGTATAGGTAGGCAGGTACCTGGGCAAGGGGGACAGAACTGTGCAGGGAAGTGCCTGTGTACATAGAGAGTGCCTGTGTACATAGGGAGGGTGCCTGTGCAGGTTGTGGTACAGGTTGGTGGGTGTATTGTGGTGTTGGTAGGTGTGTTGGATCCCCTCTATATGCAGACCATAAAGGAAGACTTTGGTACAGTTTCAAAATACCCTTGATCATCTTCATGACCAAGGCAGAGTATTTTGCACTCTCATCCGTATAGATTGCTATGATGTCATTTTGCCTCTTTTTCATGTCTTGGCAAGATTTCTGAATCCTGTCCAAGACACAGGCCTGTCTAATAATAATCTGAGGGATTTGGCGTACTTCCTGTAGTGAGCCGGAAATGTCAGACAGAGTAGCTCCAATTGCACGAATGTCCTGCCTCACATACGCCTGCTGTTGGAAAAATACATCCTACCTCTGGACACCAGGATGATCTGCCAGCCCCCTCTGCATGGGGCACCCTCTGATATGACTGTCAGGTCCTCCAGCATGGGGCGGGGTGACACATGAAAGCTGTGGGGAGGATATTGGTGCCGAGGGGATACCTGCCCCTCATCGGGGGTGTTTGGACCCCCACATGCTTGAGAGAAGCCCTGGTAGGCACTGGCATGGGAGGAGTGTATAGGAGATGCAACACGTCAGACTTGAACGTGAGGGCTTTGAGAAGTTGATCGTTGTATTGGGGTAGGTGAATACCCTGGTTGGTTGGCTGTCTGCTGGGAATGGGCAATCCTCAGAGGTGAAGTGGAAGACGCAATCCTGCCTGGACCTGGTGTAGGCTTTGTTGTGGTAGGGTAGGGTAGGGTAGGAGTACACACTTTTAGGAACTTAAAAAATAAATACTCCACAAGTGAGAGACTGTGAGGAGCACTGTAACCTACAGATGACAAGGATGGAAGAATCCCTCCTGGATGAACCCATGTTTGGAGTGATGGGACGCTCTCGACCTGTACTCACTTGGACTCTATGAACGTGTGTCTTCAGTGCCACTGGCATTGACATCCCTAATTCCTTTAGAGAGTGGACTTGTCAGGCACTAAGAAAGGATTACCCTGGGACTTCTGTGGACCAGTTAAAAGTGGGTTGTGCCTTAAAAGGAGTATACCGGGCTGCTGGCTTACATATATCTGTGATGCTAGGCCAGAAGATATGGTGAATGCAGGGAGGCAGCATGGCCAGCCTTGAGAGCTTCAGAGTGCTCTCTGCTGAGAGAATCCAATAATTTGAACAATTTTAGAGGCTAAATAAAACACCTTTGTAATTGACCCATTGGGATGCAGAAAACTGCCTTTTCTTGTCTCCTTCAGATTGAAGCCTTCTGGAAGGTCCCCCATTCAATTTGCATTAGAAAAATATGTCCTGTGGTTTCTTTTAAATCTCTCTGGGGTGCCCATGGTGATGTGGATACCCCTAGGGGACCATTGAGAGGGGCAGCGTGTGGCAGCTCCTTTCTCCATTTTTCATATCCAGTGGGGAGGGCCAGTGTTTCAGGTCTAGCAGTGGATCAGGAGAGTGATGCTTTTGTATCCTGAATACCGTGCCTCTTCCTCAGAGTGCCAGCACCACAGTGGTATTGGGGACTGCTGTCATGCTCTGATTACAGGAGCATCCACAAGGGTTCATAGAGCCAGGAGCATTGCTGTGCACCACCTCTACTCTCCCTGTCCAGGGGGAGTGGGAAGCACAATGAGCACAATTTCACACCCACACTGACCAGTGGCGGAATAAAACAAGATGGTTCTCAACTAGCAGAAAAGCATTCAGAGGTAAGGAAGTAACTTGGTAGCGTTGGCTTGGTCTCCCAAGCAGCCTCTTCAAAAAAGACGTGGATGACTCACACGAAGGGGAGGGTCACCTGTTTAAAACATAAAAGTAAACACACACAGACAGAGCCACAGCAAAGAAAGTGACATCAGCAGAGGTAAACAGATAGGAGCTCATCCAATAAGGACCTGCAAGTGCCATATTGAATTTGTTTGATTTTTCAGAAGCACTGAATACCAGCAAGAACGTTTTGCTCCATGTGAGGGCCAACAGGAGTGATGATCAGCCTTCCACTTAAATTTCACTTGTTCACAAGACTATAAAGTTTGTGAAGGAATTTCCCCTACAAAATATGCATTCCTGGAGATGAGATTTTTAGTCTTATGTTTTTCTGGAGCACTATGTTATTTATTTCTAGGTTCTGTGTCTGTTTTGCAGCTACTATAACTACAGAAGATGTATTCATAGTGTATGAAGGTGTAGTATTAACTGGTGATGTTGGTTAGCATTCACCATGTAATACTATCAAAAGCCCGATAGATGACCCTTGGATTCACAATAATAAACCCTTAGCTCATTCCTGGTAGAGTGGCAAAGAGCAGTTAGGCTTTACTAAAGAAACATGTGTTAAGCATTTCAGAGCCCCAGCATGGGTGATACATATTTGACACAACTCTATAGAAATCGGCACCTATTTATGACAATAGAGTGTATTTTTATCTTAATTGAGACACCAAAAGAAACAAAATAGCTTTCATATAGCCAGAGTTATGTATTGTAAAAGAAAACATAAATCACAGGAACTCAATACTGGAGAACCTTTGCATTGTGATCAATGGTAAAAAGTGGTGGTGGCAATCAATCACTTGGAAATTGAGTTGCGTGAAACCTACCGGGTGTAAAGGTGATGCTGGTCCCAGGACCACGCCAAGATAGCCAGTTCACTTTTTCCTAGCCCATAGAGCACGGGTGGAGAGAAGTCCTGTCTGTCTATGTGCTGAATGGGAGCTGTGGAAGTGGGGGCTGCTGCTGGGGAAAACAGATGCAAAATCTCAACAGCTGGGCCCCTTCCATGGTCAGGTGAAGGTGTTATGGAGTTCTCTCCTGATGCAGTGTCGAGTGCCGGGGTCATTTGCCAGACTGGTGACCAACAAGCATTGGCAGTGATAAGCTCAGCAGGAAGCTTCAACGTCCCGAGGTCCGGGGGAACACAGTAACTGCCTGTTATTTTGTGGAAGGAAGGACTACGGATTCCACAATCCCACAATTCCCCATCTACTTTTGGGCAATCCCTTGGAGGGCCATTGGCCAGCGAATCTTCGGATCCAGAGCATTGATTTACCTGCAGTTTGCAGGGGACTATTGCTACTAATCCAGAGGGAGTCTGAGGTTGCTTTTGGCTCTGTCTGGGAAACTGACATTCTACCTAGGAGAAGTCTCCTTCATGTAGCTCCAGGAGTGTTGCCACAGGTGCAGAGTATCACTTTTTGGTTTGTTTAAGTCCTGTTGGAGAAACAGGACTGTTGTTTGTCCTCTTTAATGAAAGTTGGATAAGAACTAAGAGGTTTTTGTATCAGTGGTGCCCCTTAAATCCTAGATTTAGAGGAGTTAGGGCTGTGGGGGCACATCGGCAATAGGCTGATAGTTCCTGCTGCTAATACACCCCTGAGCTGACCGCTTTTGGGGGTGTAGATCACCTTTTCTACCCAAACCCACTATTTCTACCACTTTTAAAAATGGCAGACGTTTTCCTTAGGTGTACAGACCAGACAGCTCACCCTAGAGGTGTGGAAAGCCTTATTGGATGTACCCCTGCTTCATACCTAATTTGCCATCTTTTCAGGGGTAAATATGCCTGGGGAAGGGGGATGACTGTTTACTCCTTTGGCAGGCAGCCCTGATCCATACTAGAAGCAGTGCAATCTTTGAAGCTCACCGCCTTAATGTGCCACTTCACTAACCATCCTAGAAGGAAGGAGGTGTGATCTCCTTCCTACCCAGGTATTTGTTCATCCCTCCTGGGAATGATCACACTGCCTAGTAGGAGGTCAGAATCCTGTCTTGGTGGCAGCAAGCGCAGGCTGCCAGCAAGAGCATAGAGAAGCTGAAACAAACAGGTGAGCAACCTTTAAGGCAGCTACTTGGGTGTATACCACCTTGCCCTCAACACAAGATTCATGTCAAGGGTGATGAGGAACATTGTTTGACACCAAACTCCACATATTTAGGTGAAACCATAATCGAGGTAGCGACCCCGGATTTACCTTGGTGCTGTCCCATGTTATCCTATGGACTGCCTATCACTTATAGGGTACTTTAATGTTAAAGGCCACTATATGGACAAATAAGCTTGCACTTACATGTCCACACCGTTAATATACTGCATCCTGCCTCCTGTACTCAGAAGGCCTTTCTTGGGGATGACTGACATATATTAGAAGCAGTACATTGACTTTGCCACGCAGAGTCAGGGAAAAGTCGAAATGGAGCAGTTTGTCATGTATTCCCATAGGTTCTGAATCAATCCCCCTATTCCTGACCCTATTCTGGTTAAACTAACTATCAAGTTAACTAACAGTCAGCCCATGAGGCAAGAAAAGCCCCCATGATGCAGATACCGTTATCTGACGCAGTCACACTACGGCACAGGAACGTGTTATCTGATTAGGTCATAACGCTTGAGATCTAATTAGACAAGCGACATTCCTCCAGCCCCTGATAAGGCATACGACGTTCTCATAACAAATCAAACCTATGACAACCTGGAAAATCCGTGCGGCCATTGTTTTGATTTCACAGAGAACTTTAGTAAAGAATGTGCTAACGAGCAAGTCGTATGACATCTTTATTGACGTATCTATGTCCATCCCGTCAATCTCGGCACCTTTAAGGTATAAATATTGCCGATCTTGCCCTATGCAAACACACGCGTGGTGACGAGACGGAGCAGCCACACTTGCCGAAGCCGAGAGCAGGAGCAGACCCCGCTGGCAGCAGCCCCGCCTTCCTGACGCGCTGAGAGACGCGCTGCTATCTCAAGCCGAGAGACCCAGCACCGGCGCTTCTGGGCAGCCCTCGCAGGCAGCCTGGAATATCGAGAGCAGAGAAAGAGATACCATTCCTCATTCATCCTAAATTCCAGGTACAGAACTGAATAACCCCTCACAGAGAATTCTTTAGTTATTCACTTGGCAAAAACAAACTTAACTTAAACTGTAACTTTCTATTCCCGCCCACGCATTAGACTTAGGTCAGGTACACGGGGTAGGCGTATTTAGAAACACCAGTTGAGTACGTTTAGTCAAATGTATATGTGTATGTAAATATATTTTAATCATTTTAAACATCATATGGCTCAGAAACCATATCAATGTTTTTACAGTATTATTTTATACTATTGCTTTTAATGTATGCACTTTACTTAACTATAAGTATTGCAATAATATCGATCCATTTCTCTTGTACGAGAAAAGAGACTGATCAATAAATAACACCTTTTTATTGAACACGCCCGTCTCTTCCTTTTCTCTACAATCTGATGAGACTAAGAATGCACGTACTGACTGAGTAAAATAATTGCCTTGTGCTCACACGACTCTCGAGATTGACTCTTGATTAGGGGAGAGCAAAGTTGTCATGTTCTATGGTTGTCAGAAACTAAATCCCTTCTTGTCTAATCAGGGAAGTTAATTCCTCCTTGAACATTCGAGAAAGTTTCTAGCGAACTCTGAGCTACGCTGGCAAACGCAAAACTTAAGTCTAGTATCGACAGTAGTAGACCTAGTTAACGTCTGGTCTAGGCCTTTACTGCTGTAGGTATTATTCCAATGCGCAGAGCCTATTGGGAAAATAGGAACTACACTACATGGCGCCCAACGCGTTTGGAAAGGGCGATAAAACTAACGTAAGACATTTAGAGTAACTCAGTCGTGCTTTCTCACTCAGACCCCTTTTCCCAAATACTCCAAAGACGTCTGGAGTGGGTGAAAGGTAATATCCTCCAAAACCTCGCAGGAGGGAACTCCTATGTAAGGTTCTTGGTTTAGTCAACGTTGAAGGATACACTGTTCCAAAATATTGTGCATCTAATCTTTATTCCATTGAGAAACCTGATCTGCAAATAAACAAAATAACCTTTCTAACAGTAAAATGTCAGAAAGTGATGAAGAAAGAGAGGCAGTTAGATTAGCAACTGAAATCGCAGATGCTGATGCTACCATGCAAGCAGCAGACGCGGATATAATACTCATTCCGGTCATCAAAAGAAAATCTATAACTCTAAAACTTATAGAAAATGGACTGACACCTAGAGGTGGCACAGTCATATTCGTAATTGAGGCACACGAATATCGGCAGACAGAGGTATACTATTCATGGATACATTTTCCAGCAGCAAATGCTGTAACAAAGTACTTCCACTATTACAAAATAGAGGAACCTCCTAATGAGTACACTCCTTTCGAGGAGGTGGAAGTACCACTCAAATTCCAAGAGCATTTGCTCTTATTTGATGGCGCCCTAAAACATAACAATCACATTACAAGGCTCGGTCCTTTAGGTAGACCAGGAGCAACGTGGCCGGTCTTGGCCGGATACACACCACACCCAGACATCGAAGGAATGTCTACAGGAGAGCTGTTAATACAGCTAAAACAATTACTAAAAATTCATAGACAATTAGTTCAGTATGTAATGCGGACTTCAACAATTCAGCCAGCGATTAAACTTCCACAGCTGACCCCTCACCAGGGGAACACAAATAAAATTACACCACAGAACATCCAATCCTGCCTAGGTAAAGTTCCGGCTAAACGGGAACAGATACCATTCTGGTTGGCACAGAAAATCACCCAAATAGAGGCGGTGTTTCCTGACACCACCTCGATAGAAAAACACAGGATTCTGACTATATGTCTCCCAATGGGAATCGCACCACACATAGAGGACTGTGACACTTGGGGTACAGTCTTTGCTTCAATCTACACAAAAACGCACGGTGTTCCATCCATTTCGGTGATACCAGATGTGCTAAAACAAATTCAAGATGAATACGGTCCAGAACCAGCTTTAACTCTTGGTATGAAATTACTGAAAGACTTCAAGCAGGTCTCGGCTATATTATTAGCCAACATAAAAGGTGAAGCAGCAAACGTGGCAATCCGCCAGAGGTTAAAAGAGACAGATATAGCAGACCAACCAGCTGAAATTGCCAGAATCATAGAAAAATCCTATGAGGAACTAGGTAGAGATAGTTTAGGTGGAATACCAGTAAAACCACAACTGACTGAAAGTCCAGAAAAAATATTTTTTAATAATAATTCACCAAAAAAGAACTGGGATGGAAACAAACAATCCAATCCAAAAGAAAAGAAATTCCAGTCCCGAGGAAGGTCTCCTAGGCGAAGGGAGAAATCTCCAAACCGAAGACAGAGGTCACCGCAGAGTGACCCCTCTGGGAATAGATATAACCTTAGAAATAGGGATAATATTAAAAAACCTGATAGATATCAAGACATTGATACACGTCCCTCTCAATCTTTTCAGAATTCCTCGCAGAAATCGGAAAGAAGAGGACGATCAGAACAAAGAGAAGAGCACGCCAAGTCCAAAGACAAGGAACCTGCTCAACTAAAAAAGAAATTACAATTTCCAAAAAAGAAGGTAGCCAGTATCAAGGTAGTTAAAAATGCCGAGAATACTGAGGACACAACTGAAAAACGGAGAATGGGCTCAGACAATGCTAGACAGCGCAGCAGAGGTGAGCATAGCTCGCAAAGTCCTTATGAATCATCTGGAGACAGTGGACACGAATGAATACCTTCAAGTGGAAACTGCAGACACCAGAGTTAGCAAGCCCCACAAGATATACGAGATAACATTACGTATAGAGGGAGATAAGACTAGGAAAATAAGGGGACTATTTTGGGATAACCTCTCCAAGGGCTATGATATCCTTCTAGCTGAAAAAGACTGGCCACCAGAGTTTGTCAGGGAGTGCCCTCATGGCGAAGAAGTAATTATGCCTGCCTTCTCGAATCAAATCCCGATTCATAAAAAATACACACTTGCTAGAAAGTGGGCAGTGGCCTTAGCACCTGCTTTATATAAAAATCATGTAGGATGGGATGAGGATTCTCCTCCTCACAAAATCCAGTTAAAATCACAACCTACTGCACAAAGGCAGTACCCAATTAAGCAAGAAGCTAAAAAACAAGTAAATGAAATACTAGATCAGCTAGAATACCAGGGGGTGATTGAAACTTGCACCTCACAAATGAACAACCCTTTGTTTCCGGTCTCCAAACCAGACAATTCATATCGTCTAGTTTTGGATTACCGACACCTTAACACATGTTGCAAAACCTTTGCAGTGCAAAACTCACACAGTGCTGCACTAATGAATAACATAGTGCGCAAAAAATACAAAACAACCTTGGACATCTCCAATGGATTCTTTTGTCAAAACATAGCACCAGAGAGCAGATATTTAACTGCATTCTCAGTAAATGGCACTCAAAAACAATTCTGTCGGTTAGCTCAGGGGTACAAGAACAGCCCGGGGGTATTCTCAGCGAGAGTAACAGAATTACTACAGCTATATGATAATGAAGCATTATCTTATGTCGATGACATTTACTTAACAGATGATGACTTGGATACTCACTTGAAAAGAGTGAACACAATAATACTTGGGTTTGCAGCAGAGGGTTACAAATTCAACTTTAAAAAATCCAGAATTGCCCATCTGACAGTCCTGTTCTTAGGATATGAGTTATCAAGTGAAGGTAAAAGCCTGGCAGACAATTTCCTAGAGAAATGTGCCGTAATCCAAGCTCCTAAAACACTAAAAAACCTACAGTCAATTCTAGGCTTCCTAAATTTCGGAAGAACATACATTGCAAATTACGCAGAAAGGGTCAAACCCCTTTATGATCTAATTAAACCAGACTTTAAAAGATCCAATTGGACTCAAACACACACAGAAATTTTGAGATCCTTACAAACAGACATGCTAATTAAAACAAAATTAGAAACACGTGATAACACACGCAATCTTGTGATTCGAGTCATCCCAGTGAGATGCGGATTCACATACCTGACTTCTAATGAAGGAGAAAAGGTACCAATTGCATTCAAATCACACTTGTACACTAAGGCTGAAATGAAATTTAGCCCAACGGAAAAAATTCTTACAGCAACACAGACAGCTATAGCAAAAGAACGAGCCCTGGCACAAGGTAAACGAATAGTAATCGTAACACCAATACCAGCCTTAGAGGCGGTAACAAAGGCAAGCATTCCAAATGCTAAAGCACTCCATCCAAGATGGATACAATGGGCTAACTCTCTTGCTGCAACAGACGTGGTGTACGAATTTGATCCTTACTTAAAAACACAAGAATTTCTCCAATATGAATTTGAATGTCCTCCGCCAACCGAAATTCTGCCTCTAGATCACTACGGCTGTATAATATATACAGACGGATCAGCACAACCCGCAGTAGGGGG
Source organism: Lissotriton helveticus (assembly GCF_964261635.1). Lineage (NCBI taxonomy): Eukaryota > Metazoa > Chordata > Amphibia > Caudata > Salamandridae > Lissotriton > Lissotriton helveticus. The sequence continues at coordinate 1,228,828,149 of NC_136057.1, read as the reverse complement.
TAAACAAGCTTACAGTGCTGCGTGCGCGATTGTTAAAGGTCGTTGGCACGAAGGGAAATTTAAACCAACCCTCACTAAAACACAATCCCTAGGAGATTGTACAGCTCAGCGAGCTGAACTACTAGCATTCAAGATGGCGCTTGAAAATACCGATCGAGAATTCCCCACACTCATAGTGTGTGATTCGTATTATTGCGTTCAGTCTTACAATGAATACTTGCAGATCTGGCTTCAGAACGGTTTCAAGGATGCGAAAGGTGGCACAATCAAGCATAAAATGCTCTGGGAACAAGTAGCTCTTTTACAAAAAGAACTACCAAAGACTCACGTGATACATACGCTGAGTCATCAACGTGATGGCGTTCACGTTGCAGGGAATTCATTGGCTGATGAGGCCGCGAAGGCAGCTGTGCAAACGGCTTCCGTAGCTGCCGTCATCCGGTCAAAAACAAAAATAGACAGCGAAATATTACAAGCTGTCAGCGCTTCAGAAAAGGATTCGATAGAACCACTCCCTAAAGGCTTTCCAGTAAAATACTCATACATAACTGATGCAAACAATGTTCCTTTTGCTCGAATCCCTGGAGTGGGGGATAGGGCAATTCCAAACATGGAACATAGGTTAGGACTAATAATAGCGGCACACGAAGGGCTTGCTTCTATTCATGCTGGCGTCTCAGCCACAGTATCATTATTAAAACAGAGATACTGGTGGCCACAAATGAGAAGACAAACGAGGAACTATGTTCTGGCATGTGAAATATGTCAAAAAATGAAAGTATCGACGGTGAGACGTCCAGCGCAGACGCCCCTTCTAATCTCGGATAAACCATTAGCCTGTGTTTATCTAGACCACTGCGGTCCCTTACAAAGGGATGGTAACTATAAATATATCTTGGTCGCAGTGGATTCATGCACGAGATTCATATGGATGTGGCCCCAGCGAACGGCTGACGCCAGAACTGTTATAAAAGATTTGCGAGTCTTTATCGGCACATACGCAATTGGCATGCTGCATTCGGACAATGGTCCTGCTTTTAGCTCTCGGGCTTATAAGGAGGCCATGGTCAGCATGGGCGTGCAATTGCGGTACTCTTGTCCATTTCACCCTGAGGGGAACGGAATTGTTGAAAGAAAAAACCGTGACATAAAGCAATCTATAACGGCAAAGGTATTAGGTTCGGGAGCTGGGTGGGTCAAACATCTAATAAGTGTCCAACGTAGTCTAAATAACTTGCCAAGAAATTCTCTGAAGGGATTCAGTCCGTACGAATTATTATTTGGTACTAGAATGATAATCTCTGACCTTGATAGTCAGACTTCAGTGGTTAAAGAAAAAAGCTTTGATGTCAAAGACCGTTTGGCTATTTTGCAGGACTTAAACAAAACAAGAAAAGACCTGAGCAACATACAGTTGAAACAACAGCCAACAACCACTGAAGAACCACCACCTGTCCCAGCAAGACCTGTCTGGATTCCAAAAGTCGGGGATCTAGTCAGGGAGAAGATCGTGGTAAAGAAGGAATTTGGGCCTTCTTACAGAAAAGCAGTTCCTGTCTTGTCTGTCAACGGGACAAGATCAGTTGTACTACCGCCACTTGCTGGTAAAAAGGAGAACAGAGTTGTATCCATCGACCTGGTAAAACCACAACATGTGGCCGATAACAAACAGTAGGCCAAGTGGACTCCCAATAAGTAGCAGAACACCAAGGTTTGCTACCAGTACAGAGGTCCTAACTAAGAGGCTCATCACATTCGACACGCCTACAGAAGAACAAGAAGGACTATGCAACAATGCAATAGAACTCAGACCTCTGACAACCCAAATAAAAACATTTAGCAGAGACACACCAATCTACAATGAAGTACCAAGTGACAATGCAAGAAACAAAAATCCTGAAGCAATTGGAACAATTGACAGAACTGCATCCGGGTACTTCATCAACTTCGATGATTCCTCTGAAGGCTTCAGTGAATCAAAGACACAGCCATCATCAAAATCCTTTAAAGACAAAGCTAAGGAACTTTTGAACCAACTGAAAGAAACATATCTGATTTCTCCAGGGATTGAATTTTGGGTGGGTTTTGGTGCATTTATCCTCATACTTTGGCTCATCATGGTATTTACTTTGGGACGCTTCATTGAGGGAAAATATGCTAAAATGGACACAGCAAGCCAGAACATCAACTTGGTCCTCAAACCACACACATCTTCACACGTCGAGAAAAGAGAACTTTCTTCAGCCAACTTCACAGCCAATCCGATACCTGGTGGGGTAGCATGGGACTACACTGACTATGAAATTTATGGTCCGGTCGAGATCCTGAAATATCCACACCAAATCAAGATCTCCTTGAGTGACTTTGCAAAACCAAACTCATTTGCTGATGATTGGGACTTCGAAAGCATTAACAACATGATGTCTGATCTAGTAATGTCTGCTAAATTTACAAAACACGATTATTTGCAAGGTTCTACAAATTATGATAGTATGTATTGCTATAACCACTATGGTAATCATTTTTTGCATAAATCTGCACAACCTAGAAATGTTTTAAATTATAATCAATGGGAACATTGTGCAACACCTCCAAAAGGGAGCTCAAGAACTGTTTACGACAAATATTCATATTTTTCAGGTTTTAACACAAGTAATGCTGAAACATTTTATTATAAATTGTCAAACAAGACAGGGATGAAAACCATGATAACCAACACAAAGTTGATATATTCAGATTCATTCTTCGAAAAAATGAATACTTTTGAATTTGATTATTGGGACAAAAATGTTGATTTGAAAAGTGTTTGGGGTACAAAAGATTGGCAAGTACAGGGTATAGAAGCTTTGTTTAGAGCCTGCATGATCCCAGAACAAATGATATTTTTAAATGACACTGTTCAACAAACCACCTGTCTTGGCTTAGCCAAAATCAAAGATTTAAATAAACCGTCTATTCCAAAGCCAATAATGTTTAGCAATAACTCTGATACAGATGAAGAGATAGACGTAAACCATATATTAAACCAAAACAGAACACATCCTGATTGGAAACAATGGTTGATCTGGCCCACAGATACAAATAACTGTCAAGATAGATTCCTGAATAAAACACAGGGTTTCAAAATGACCAGGCCAGACCCTAGATATCCCCAAAGACATCACCCAGGGATAATAACAACCTACAGTGTGGGCAAATTATGCCTTCAATGGCTACAAACTTCCACACTGCCCGAAATTAAGCAACACCTAACTTTACTTACTGATGGTGCTGACTTGCGTGATTTCATAATGGGACCACGCAAACAGCGTCAAAAGCGTTTCATAGCAGCCTCTGTATATGCAGCATATAATGAGGCCTGGAAGGTTACTCAAATTGAAACAGCAGAGAGAATACGGGAAATTGACCGTATTAATTTGGAAAAATCACTTTCTGTAGTGGACAATGGGTTAATGACTCTGTCCTCCAGAATTTTTTCTTTGGACAGCATTGTGTCGTCAGCAATCGATATATTATCGCAAGACTTACTGTTATTACAACATGGTCAGTCACAATTGCGTTCTATTGTACAGCTTGGCTGGACGTTGCAAAATCTGCATTCAGGCTATGTGCCTTGGCGTTTAATCAACACAACGTCACTATTCCAAATCTTTAACCTTACTGATAGACAAATCGGTATGGCGCAAAAGGGTGCTGATTATACAATCTTGAGCATTGAAAAACTAGAAAGATTACCAATGACAATGTCAGAACAACCTGTCAGTGAATGGATAATCCACGGAATCATAAATATTCCAATCTCAACCTTCAGGTTTCAATACTGCCAAAAATATATACAGGCTGGCATGTACGAGAAATTGGGAAAGGGGTACCTTAAAACAACTTGGAACCTGTCCTATTCACATGCATGTGTCAGTAATAAAGGACAGAAAGTGTTTCTTAGTGGCAACAATTGTGCTATGTCACTAAGCGGCCCGCTTCTGTGTAACGGAATTAGTTTGCATGGAGCCTGTGAAGGGAATTCATACAACCTTTCATGTCACCAGCAAGGCGCACCTGCAACTGAAATAGAACCATTCTTTCAAAGACTCTATAATGGGAGTTACATTCTTATTGTAGACCGCAGATGTTGTAGTCTTATGCCCGGGACTCCTTATCTAGTCACTACGACGGCGAAGGTCAAGTGCTGTGGACGTTCTTTATTCCCCAGCTCCTTTCCATACAGGGAGGCAAGGGCATGGCCCAGTTTGAAAATTACTTCTATTCGAATAGATACTTTAAGCAGAATGAAAACAGTGCTTCTTCAGACGCCGACAAGGCTCACGTCATCAAAAGAAACGTATGATCTACAAGTCGCAAGGACGACTGCAGAGATACATACATTATTATCAACTAATTCCCCCGTACATTTCGCGGAAATCCTGAGCGAAATCTTAAATATTTCTGATACCACTGGGGTCTCAAAGGTATTTAAGACAGTATTTTCGATGGCATTAACACCATTCAAAGCCATACTGGATATTTTTCCAGATTTCGTCCATTCGATTTTTGGCGGACTTCCCCTGATCCTGGGACTAATTGCAGAAATCCTATTCTTAGTCCTTATTTTTCGTTATGGCAACCCATGTCACAGATCAAACTCTCGCGACAATGGAAGAAACGATCCTAGCCATTGGATACCGGGACCGGATATCAAAAATCCTGGGACTATCCCGGCTTAGAGACCTGAACATGACTTGGTTTCTATCATTTCGACCAATGTGGCAAAGATGTGTTTTACCTGTATTGAGATGTCTGCTATGCGGAGAAGAATGCGTGTTAGACACCTGTCTGACGCTACAATCGGATGCGCCAGTGGATGCGGATACATTGTTGGTTCCTACCAAGGTTCACGCTTTGTGCTGCCCTCAAAGGCTGCCAATCCTGATGACGGCATTCCTGGAATCTTCACCACTACGATTGAAGAGTAGTGAAGTTCAAGATGAAAGCAGCATTGAACAGGTACGACCTTCTGTCAGCAATGCGATACAGAATGTCAATGCAGACAATCATGCGCACGAATGCATGGTTACCCCTATTTCCGACTTAGTGGAACTTTCCCATGAAGCTGTTGACAGTTTTTTCGAAAGCCTTAATGATATGATGTTCTCTCCAGAACAGAAATAGAGACTTTTGAGCAAGCTCGCACACGGCGTTCCCTGAATTCGGCCTTCAACTTTAAAAATAAAGTCACATGAACAATTCTTCCCACCAGTTCACGGACAACAATTTTTTAGCAGCCCCAAATTATTTTTCACAAAATTTTCGGGACACTTATCTTCTGCTTAAAGTAAGAAACTATTCCTAGAGAACTAAGATTTCTATTTTTAGATACTTTATGAACTTTAGTTGCCCGCTGGGATGTTCACAAATATTTTATTATGTGATGAAATGGTCTCGAACTTTCTTTCTGTATAGCCATATTAAGAGCCATTTCATGTGTATTTCTCATATACCAAATAAGCAATAATGTCTACAAATGCGTAGCATAGCTTAAGTGCATACAATATATATGACTGCAATTTTTCAGTATATTTGAAAATTTCAAAATGCATTTATGTATTTTGGGGTGGTAAGGTATACACTATACTCTATAGTATGTTGTACTATGTTATACTATGCATAGATTAGTAAATATGACCATAGTTAGCGTGGAGTGGGTGTCATGTATACCCATAGGTTCTGAATCAATCCCCCTATTCCTGACCCTATTCTGGTTAAACTAACTATCAAGTTAACTAACAGTCAGCCCATGAGGCAAGAAAAGCCCCCATGATGCAGATACCGTTATCTGACGCAGTCACACTACGGCACAGGAACGTGTTATCTGATTAGGTCATAACGCTTGAGATCTAATTAGACAAGCGACATTCCTCCAGCCCCTGATAAGGCATACGACGTTCTCATAACAAATCAAACCTATGACAACCTGGAAAATCCGTGCGGCCATTGTTTTGATTTCACAGAGAACTTTAGTAAAGAATGTGCTAACGAGCAAGTCGTATGACATCTTTATTGACGTATCTATGTCCATCCTTACGTCAATCTCGGCACCTTTAAGGTATAAATATTGCCGATCTTGCCCTATGCAAACACACGCGTGGTGACGAGACGGAGCAGCCACACTTGCCGAAGCCGAGAGCAGGAGCAGACCCCGCTGGCAGCAGCCCCGCCTTCCTGACGCGCTGAGAGACGCGCTGCTATCTCAAGCCGAGAGACCCAGCACCGGCGCTTCTGGGCAGCCCTCGCAGGCAGCCTGGAATATCGAGAGCAGAGAAAGAGATACCATTCCTCATTCATCCTAAATTCCAGGTACAGAACTGAATAACCCCTCACAGAGAATTCTTTAGTTATTCACTTGGCAAAAACAAACTTAACTTAAACTGTAACTTTCTATTCCCGCCCACGCATTAGACTTAGGTCAGGTACACGGGGTAGGCGTATTTAGAAACACCAGTTGAGTACGTTTAGTCAAATGTATATGTGTATGTAAATATATTTTAATCATTTTAAACATCATATGGCGCAGAAACCATATCAATGTTTTTACAGTATTATTTTATACTATTGCTTTTAATGTATGCACTTTACTTAACTATAAGTATTGCAATAATATCGATCCATTTCTCTTGTACGAGAAAAGAGACTGATCAATAAATAACACCTTTTTATTGAACACGCCCGTCTCTTCCTTTTCTCTACAATCTGATGAGACTAAGAATGCACGTACTGACTGAGTAAAATAATTGCCTTGTGCTCACACGACTCTCGAGATTGACTCTTGATTAGGGGAGAGCAAAGTTGTCATGTTCTATGGTTGTCAGAAACTAAATCCCTTCTTGTCTAATCAGGGAAGTTAATTCCTCCTTGAACATTCGAGAAAGTTTCTAGCGAACTCTGAGCTACGCTGGCAAACCCAAAACTTAAGTCTAGTATCGACAGTAGTAGACCTAGTTAACGTCTGGTCTAGGCCTTTACTGCTGTAGGTATTATTCCAATGCGCAGAGCCTATTGGGAAAATAGGAACTACACTACAAGTTTACACTGTTCTGCATGCTGAAATGGCAGGCCTGCTGTCAGTAGTTTACTTGGGCCACTCAGGGTGGCAAAAACATTGCTGCAAGCCCTATGAACCCCTTTACCACTCATGTACTTGGTATAACTGGTACCATATTCTAGGAACTTATAAGGGGGTAAAGTCCTTGTCAATTGGGGTTGGCATTTATACATAACAGTTTTAGGGAGAGAGCACTGACGCCTGATTAGCAGGCTACAGTGCACTGTAGGGTTGAAACCCAGCATCGAGTCTTTCAAACGGGGGCAAAGAGTATGGTACATCTGCAAAAAGCTGTGTTTAGTTACACATACACTTCATAAGGTTGAGCGATGTAAACTTTTCTGACAGGACCAATAGTAACATGAAATCATTAAATATATTGAATAACACTGAAAGATGTTACCATCACGCAACGTTTTCAGTATGGATTGCATCATATGCTGGGTTTATCTTTTTTCTATTAATTATTGTGGTGACAAAGTAACAAAGCCTGCAGGCCTGACTCCTATTAACTGTACCCACAATACAGTGTTAAGAACATGTGTTTTTAGTATGTAAGATATAGTATTTAATGGTCCATTAAAGGTGGTTCTAGCTCAGTGGGTTCAAGGTACATTTAGGGGATTGCTTATCAGTGAATTTTTCCTTTAGTATACACCACCTGTTGGTTGTGAGGCCCCTACTGAGGGTGTCACATCAACATTTCCACCTGCCGTTCTGTCAGGAGTAATATTTACTAGTGTGTGTAATGAAGTAATTACCCTTTCTATAAGAAAAAGCACTGACTGGACAGTAATGTATTTAGTTTTGTTTGTTACATTGTTGAATGCTGAGTCTATAGCCCCCAGCACCACCCCTGTGCAAGCGCTGAAGTGCTCTGTCTCGCTACCCTGAGAGTCAAATGTTAGCAAGGATTACTTGATTCCTCATTAGGTACTGTGCAGTAAGTGGGCCCCATTACATCTGTGGCAAGGTCCACCAGGTTAACGAAGATGTGAGTAATTCTCATTATCCTATTATTTACAAGTGCAAGGGTCAATTATTTGGCTTCAAAACGAAGACCATCACTCATTCATGGAAAACACCAAAGGCCTTCCTTTCTACTTATAAGCGTCTAATTGTTGTCTGCTATTTGGTCTCTAGGCTGGGTTAGTCCTGTGGGAATCCTTCTTTTTGCTCTTTTTTCTCTTCTCTCCTCTCTGTCTTCCTTTCCTACTCATCCTCTCTTTACTCATTCTCTTTTCTCCTCTCTTCTTCTTTCTGTTTCCTCCCCTCTCCCCTTCTCCACATTTGATAGTGATACATATGTGTTATTGCCTTGGTAGAGGTTTTTTACTTGATTGAAATCTATAGCTCTCACAGGCTATTGTTCATTATATATATATATTATCTTGATTTACCTATCAATTTTAGCCCTTTTTTGCATATCTCTATTGCATCGATTGTATCACTTGTATTGCATTTTATATTCATTATCATTACTATTATTCTCATCAATAAAATTTTCTTGAAATCAAAAAACACTTTAAAAAAAATAAAAAAATAAGCATCACTTTATGCCTTAGCTGACTTGATGTTAACAGCTATTTGAAATGGACCTTTATGTCCTCGGTTTTGTGCTTAAGGATTGTACAGAGGAATACACAAAGGTGTATGGTCGAATGCTTGAATTAATCTCACCCACTGATAATTCGTCAGGCCGTATTATCCGTACAATGGTTTTTGCCCACCATGACTCATTAGACAGGATCCAGCCATCAGCAAATCTGTCTCGTTCCAGCTCCAATAGGAACAGTCAGGACTGAACTGTGAAGTCAAGTCGCTCGCTTCTGTACCAGAACACATGCAACCCCAGACAGGTTTCAGCCAATTGTGCCTCGTCTATAGGGTGCAGCTAGGCTCTAGTGGGACAGGGCGCACAGTACTCGCATCAAAAAGCTAAAGTTAATTTTTTTAAGTAGTCTCAAAATTGTCAGTGCTCTTTGACAATCTTGGAAAATCCAACTGTGGCTTAAATGTTTGGGATGCATGTTTGTCCCCACCACTTTTTGATCATTATAATTTGAAACAATAAGAATGGGAAAACATTTGAGTATAAATAAATATATTTTAGTATTTTTCCACATCCAAGCGTATTTTTGTCACTTTTGGGTAACATTTCGAGACTTTGCACAGCATATCTCTGTGCTGTTTTCTAAATTTTATCAGAAGTGGCTCCTTTCTGAAATGACATGAAAATATATTTCCCAATCTTTAGGCCACAACCTTTCCTTATAGTTAGGTTCACTGCACAGTTCGCACATTTAATCGTAATAACGTTTTCGATCGCAATCTCACTTCGGCACATAAAAAGAAAATCATTTGGTCAGCGGGTTGGTTTCATTGTACTGGAGTGCTATATACACTAGACACAAAGACTGACATTGTGTCCTCTGATGGCCAGTAAAATATCTCTAAAGCACCTGAGAAAGAGTCGAAGTTCTTCATGTTTATGATGAGTCTTACTGCAGCATTTTGTAACAGTTGTGATATACCCAGTAGGTTTGAGGGTATGGGGACGTCAGAATTACAATAATGGAGCCAAGCCGATGCAAACACATGCATAATTTGAATTCTTTGTTTTAAATTGCAGAAGTAAATGATCCTTTAACAGTCTCAGTCGCTACAAGTACATTCAAACTTTGGACTAAATTTGGTCATTTGTGGTGAGGGTTGAATCATTATAGACCACTGGGGGCGGATTTACAAGCCCCTCGCGACACTTTTGTGTCACTTTTAACATGGAAAAGTGACGCAAAAGTTGCGCAAGGGGCTTGTAAATCTGCCACTGATTTTTAACAGATTAGGGTTCGTGTACCAATGATGAGGGCCACCATATATGCTCCCTTATCGACCTCTGTCGTAAGGTGGGTTAACTCTTTTGATCTTACATCTACCCCTTCTAACAACATAACACTCTCCTTAATCCTCACTGGAGACATTATGGAAAAGTGAGAGCTTCATTAGCAATGGTGCCAGGATTTGATCACCCTATAACTTTCTTGCAGAAATATTTCTGAACAATAATGGGACTGAAATATTTTGCTACAGCAAAGTCTCTATAATAAGTGTGCATAAATAATGCTGTTCATTTCATTGAGCCTATTGTCTCAGTTCAGGTTTGCATGGCATTTCAAATAACCATGAGAAGAAGAACATAGGGTTTGATATAGAGTGTGGTGGACATGTACTCATTGCACGTGCACTAGGATATAATGGACATGTATCTATCACAGTTGTGATGGAGTACTTGTCCCCCACACTTTAAATCAGTCCCATAGTCTAGCTGTGTTCTTACTGGAATGATTGAAGATACATAGCGCATAGACTCCATCTAACATCAGCTTGAAACTGATTTTTCCTAAGGAGTACTGGGAAAGACCACTTTGGGAACGATTCTAGCTGTTCTAGGTAGGGTATGATTCCGGAAGGATCATCTCGGTTCCAAAAGCATATCTGCTACTGCAGGAGTACCATTTTACCACAAGGTATTATTCCCTCCCTCCCTTCCACTTTCATAGCACACCAAACAGTAAGACCAACCACAGCAAATGCTTAGTCCTGTCACCTCAGTGTGAATTTCAAGAGTGGGTGCCTGTGATGGGTGTAGTACAATATCTGCTGAACTGCCACGAATAATCACCAAATTGTTATAATGCAGGGTCGCCATGACACTGATTACGTTGTTACTTCATAATAATCCGCTTCCCTATTATGTAACTAAGTACCCCACTCTGATATCAAATACACAGCTCTACTCTGTGCCCAGGCAGCATGTACAAATATATATGGAAACTCAGTGATTAGGATTCTGAGTCCTGCCACCGAACAGCTTTGTTTTGTCGCAGGGGACCTTAGTCTCCTATATCATTTTGTGTAATCACAGCAGTCAAATCTGACCATAGTTGATGTAGTCAGACTGAGGTAGTACTTCCACATTTATCAGGGTGACAGGGACCTAGCACCAGCTGCGTATAGCTTGGATCTCCTATTTCAGAGGGACCTTTTTGTGTTTTTTTCTTGTTATCTGGCCTATGGTTACCCTACACATGGTCTAGATGGTGAATAGTCTGGATTGACGTAGTTGCACCTCTCAACATTGTGCAAATTTCATAAGGGCCATGAAATAGACTATGGGGCAGATTTATGAAGGCCTTGCGCCGCCGGTGCGTCATTTTTAACATGGGAAAAAGTGACGCACCGGCGGCGCAAGGCCTTCATAAATCTGCCCCTATAAATCCAAAGAGCACCAGTGTCTTTCCCAGGTGCAGCAAATACCTCACAATAGGACTAGCCGGGAGACAATGGGGAATTACATGCTGAATCTGCGTTTACCAAACCAAATTTCCCATGAATTTCGGAAGATTTGGCTGAGTAAATTTGTCAGGGGAAAATTGCCTGGGACATTGTCCATATATCGGGAATTGCAAAACAACCTTTCTAATGATTATTGATATTGGAGAACCTTTGGGATTGTCTCCAACTCCGGAGATGGAAGTCTGCAAAGGACAGGAGACCTTTGTTCCTGCATTTGCATTTTAAATTGAAACATTTTTGCAATAGCAAACTCATGTTCCTCTGGACCATTACCCGGACCTCGCTTCCTGGACGCACGGACCTGGTGCGCTCTCCCTTCATCCTAGGTACCTTCGGGAAGTTCTGGACGTACCCGTCTTTCACTTCCATTCCCATTTCGAGGAGTGGGGTGCCTAGTTACTTATCCTATTGCTTTACTATGTGGCTGGCTTCTGAATTGGACTGCGCCACCACAATCCTGATCATCCCTGTAGACTCCCAGCCCTGATGAGTCACATCTCCTTCACGGTGTGACGAAACCCCTGTCGGCTGGCTATTATTTATTGTACTGACCAACATTTGACTTATAAACATTTCTTCACCTACATGAACCTTTGTGCTTGACCTTTTGAACTTTTACATATATTTCCTTTTTGCACTGTAACTTTGAGTCCTGACACCAGGACCACCTACTTCATCAGCGTGTGCGCAGGATCTGTTCTTCTTCTATTTTAGTTTAGGCCTCCCTATACCAGTGCTGGGGTGTTTTTTCCTATTGGGTTTGTGTTCCCCTGTCCTGCTTTGCACCGCGTGCCGACCGCACGAACAGTTCAGCCAAGTGATCACACTGCTTAGAGCGCCACTGCTTCCTGTTCTCTCAACTCAAACCCATTCTCTTTTAAACATCCATAAGCTGCTCGTCAGGGTCTCCCACGGAGAGTCCTGTCTCCAAGGTATGAAAAACACAGTAGGTGGGCAGGTGTAACCCAATATTGTAATGACTGCTTGAGTCTTATTTACCAGAGGTAAAGTACAACAAGTCACTGTGGCAGCAGCAGCATGATCTTTAGAACCACTTCGGTCTGGTCGACACAGAGAGCCCAAGTGAAACAAGGATTCTGCACAGCCCTTTCCTCTAAAACAAGGGAACTCGGGCCTCTGTACCACACACTAGTGTGCAAGGTGGTGAAGGGAATTCCTACAGAGGCTACATGCCTCATTGACAGCCACCAGGAGATCATTATAGCCTTTGGCCTCCTGGGGAGGCACTGAGGCAAGTTCCAGAGGTGTGGCCTCAGGGCTGGGCGATCTATAATCTTCTTGCTCTGCCCTCATAGGATTCAGGACCTCTGTGCTCTCCTTCCCTCCCTTAGTAATGCAGATCTACAGACCTGTGTAGATGCTCACAACAGGCAATGACGGTGATAGATCTTCCTGCAAAGAGCAGGTGCCTTACCCCAAACCCCACAATGTCACACATCGCATTTCCCCTGTCCCCGGGGGCCCATTCCAGTGAAAGTCTATCACCGTTGTGTAAGCAGTGCTCACCATACACTGTAGGACATCCTAAGAGGCAGTGAACAGCACTCTCCATGCACTACCTCTAAGGCTTTGACCACTCCCTGGTGCAGGTTAAAAGAGTGCTAATAAAATAGCAGTCACTATGAGCTAGGGATAACTGAAGGGAAACTATAAAGCACTCGCTAAGTGATATTACTACCGGGGTCAGAGGCAGAAACCAATGCTCACCACATGTTGGGCCCTATGGGAGAACACTTGGAGGAAGGCAGGCAGAGAGTGAAGGGCAAGTAGACCAGGGCAGCAAAAATCAGCAATTCCACTGGTAATCCCTCCTGGTAGCTCCACAGTGTCTTGGCAGGCCAGAGTCCTGGAATTGCTGGTAGCAGGGCAACAAGCAGAAATACAATACAGTGAACCCTTTATGCCACCCAGTAGAAAGCAAGCAGCATGATAAAAGCAGAAGAGCAGTCCAGGTGAGTCCTTTGTGCAGAGCAGCAGTACTTCTGACAGATGTTTTACCCCGGTTCCAAAAGTGCTCTAATTGCATTGGGTTAGAGCCCCTGTAATTATACTCAAAATGTTGTTGATCTAGGGGGAACTTCAAAATAAACATTTATAAGTGCACAACACTCTCTTTCAATCTCACCACTTCCACCAGTGTTAATAATAGGGTTTCTGGTTGGTTAGGATATGCACCGAAGCAAGGCAAAATCTACCATTCTAGTCAGGGTATGTTACACACCAAAAATAAGCTGTGCTCACCCCCTGGTAGCTTGGCGCAGAACAAGCAGGCATATCATCAAACGAAATGTGTAAAGTGTTTGCGCAACACACTCAAACTGGTGACACAAATATTACTCGACAAAAGTGACTCCACACAGTAGTATATAAAAGTATATATTGTATATTATACATAAGACATGGACCAAAAAAACGTGAATCATAAGTCCTGTGCATATCCTGCAGTGACTGAATAGTACTTGTTAGCCTGAGTAAACCAAGATCAAAATGGCTTTTTACCATAAGTAGATTAGACATTATGAATACTGTCTATCCAATGTACGTATTTAGGTAGCACTTGTGATACAAGGCAATGTAAGGCACAAATGACATGTATTCTAACATCAAGGAACACTTCCTGATCGAGGACATTTTGCCAGAGAGAAGAGCTTTGTTACCACTCGGAGGGAATGCCACTTTGCTGTTTGCTTTGCTGTGCTGACTTTCGGTTGCAGATCCTTTCCTGTGAAAGGACTGGACTTTGCTTGCTACATCTTACTTTCCTAGTTTCTCCAAGGGCTTGAGTTGAGCTTGCCCGCTGTTGGAAGTCTGAGTGCCATCACAGATTTTACCTGCAGCATCTGGACTTTTCTGCTGAGAGCCCTACTCTGCCAAGTGGTGCCAATTCCAGTTCTGGCCCTTGGAAGTGAGTTTGGTGTGTTCAACAAAAAGAAACAAGTACATTGGCTTCGAGTGTGACTTCAGGACCGGCAGTGGCAGCTCCTCCTCTAAAGCGGAGGAGCGTCGCCCCACTGCCATGAAGCAACAAAAGAAAGGAAGTAAATTAAATGAAAATAACATAATCTTATTATCATTTTATTGTGTCTTCCTGCTGCGGCAACATACATGTACATGAGGGTGCTGGGGGGCTGCAGGGGAGGAATGGTATAACACTCCTAAGTGCACAATGACTGTTTGGCCAGCCCTCCCGGGCTACCTAAAACAGTCATGCACACTTTCCCTTCTCTGCATGGAGAACATGTCCACTCCTCCAGCCCCTGGCTGAGTGCCGTGTCAGGGAACTCAGACCACTCACAACGCTGCATTGCAGTGTTGTAATTGGCTGCGGGGAGGGAGTTCCAAGTACTGCATCAATGATGTCTGTGGTGCCCGCCTCTGACTCCTCTGCCACACCAGTGGCTCTGTGGTGTGATACCGACACTAAGAAATCGACTCTGTGTGGCTTGACACTTGACACTTCAACAGCCCCTCACCACCAGTAGAACCGATGCTTTGCCTCCATCGCAGCGTCACATACTCCCTGGGCTTACAAAGTTCTAAACACCAACATGCCAACTACCTGCAAAGACAGTAGGAAACAACGCCTCACCTCCCTCGTGCCCTGCAACATCTTCGTTTTGTCATCATTTCCAAGGTACTGTAACCGAGGCCTGCAACACTCCGTAGCCGGCCAGTGCTCCGTCAATGTCAGCCCTGAACTTTGAGATTTGACTCCATAAAGCATGTCGTTATAGCCCCAGTTGGAGCTATTGTGTTTCTAAGTGCTTTAACTGCATTTAATCTTTGCGAATTCGTACTTTGATTTATATATGTTTGATTTTTGCCATTTTTGTCTTGTGTTAATCAGAAAAAATATTGGCTATTTCTCTAAACTGGTGCGGAGTAATTTTGTGGTGTTTTCACTGTGTTACTGTGTGTACGTACACATAAGTTTACACATTTCCTCTGAGGATAAGCCTGACTTCTCTTACAAGCTACCAAAGGGGTGAGAAAAGGTTATTCCGAGGGTTTATCTTCCCTGATTACAGTGAGGGTCCCTGCTTGGCCATTGTGCAAACAACGGTAAGGGTATTGTCGAAGGCCTTTCCAAAATGTCTATACAAAACTGCAGTAACATAAATTATGATTAAAGATACTGTTAAGTAATACAATAATAATATCATAAAGAGTGTATTGTTTATTGTTCATTTAGAATGCAGAGTCTACTGAGATGGTCAGAACAATGTCATAGAAACTTCTCACCATTATAGTTTTAGTCTTAGTTATTCCATTTTGTCAGCGTTGGTTCTGTGCATGATTCAGATGCATGAATTGTATCACCATTTCTTAAGAGTCACATTAACAGGTGATTGCGAAAAATATGTACTCATTTGTTGATTTTTTTCCCCTAGTATAAATATTATTATGGTTATTGTGATTTGGATTGTTCCAATCATCTGAAGCAAGGTGTTACATTTTCGTTCTAATTAATCTACCAATTATGATGTCACACGTGTAGTCATCTCTCCACTGTAAAATATTATCAATTACTCATTTAATCATTGCCCCTTCTGACAAATGCTTGTTTCTTAAATATAAGTTGTGAGAATTGTTCATCCGATGCTTTGGAAAAAGGCCTAACGCAGATTTGTCTTGACAGTATTTTGAATGAAAATACACTTAGCGCAGTTAGAATGCAACTTACTGAGTTACGATCGATTGAAAAGTTACTGCGCCCATAAGTTGACAGCGGATTTTGCTGACTTGCAGGAACCTATCAACCATAGGCACTGATTAGTGGATGACTCATGAAAGACATGCCAGAAATATTATGGATTGTCTGCATGTAATGCAGTGATTGTTACCTTTAATTTCACAAGGGCAGAGTGAGGTTCATCCTAGGCTTGTACTCCAGAAAACACTGAAAAAGCACAATAAATAACTTTTAAATCACTGTGTACTTCAATGTACGGTGTATTCAGCTTCTATGTTTGCTTGAGAATACTGCATTTTGATGTATAATGTTCAGACTACTTTTAGCACACCCAAAAACTTAAGTCGTTTCAAATTAAGTGCCATATCTATCATTATTTCACGCTACACAGCAAAACACCTTGCTGCGCTGCGTGAAAGGGGAGGGCAGACGTGTGCCATTTCTACCAAGATATGGTGCATTCCTGCTCCCTGCTTGCGCTGGCACACTGAGTGCTGCCTAGCACCAACGCAGGCATCCTTGCACCAAGGTGCAAGGGTGCCTGCATTAAAGGCAGTATTGTTTTTGTGCAGGTAGGGACAACTTCTTGCAAAAAAAACAATACCTTGATGCTTTTTCCACTTTCTATGTGCACAGCAGAATGCAGCTCATGTAAAAAGTAGGAGAAATAAACATAAACTTCCTCATTGCGCCTCCCCTGGGAATGCTTCAGAATCCATGGCTGGATATATGGGAACACCCACAGTCCACGCATGGAATGCTTGCCTGGGGCAAAGTAATGCAAGGCATTACTCCAAATTTACCAAGTAACGCAAAGTGGCCTTGCATGGCTTGGTAAATTTCATCTAGGTTTTACGTTGCCCTTGTGTTACATTTCATGGCAGAAGGCTGACCAGTGACGGATGGTGCAGGTAAGAGCATTGGGGTGGTGTGGTGTGGTGAGGGGAGTCGACAGATGATGGCGAGGGAAAATAAAATTTAAAAAACCCACTTACCTTGCGCTCGCCACATCTCTGACTCAGTGAGCCCAAGGTGTTTTTCTATTTTTTTCTTTTCTTTTCCATTCTCTGTCGACGCCCCACCACCTCACCGCTCTTACCCGCACCAGCTGTCCCTGAGGCCGATGCAAAACGTTAATAAACATGGCCCTAAATGTATTATTTTTTGTCATTTAAAATTAAAATTACATTAAAATACTGATTTTAAAAATACAGTTTACCTACCCTATTATATTAGAATAATAGCCCATATTAAGTAATATTTATTACAATTAATATTTTCTGAACAAAACTTTTTTGAAATATTCAAGATTTCTGCCCCCTGAATGTTCTGCTATGAGTGAGGCAGGATCAATCCAGTTTGCCATGTGTATTATGGAAATACCCACTACTGATGTTACAATTCAAGCAACACCAAGGTGTTCTAACCCAAAGACGAAAGGTGTTTTTGCATTGCACACATTTATGTAATATTTATTTATTTTGAAGTTTTATATAGCGCTGGCTAGACCCGGAGGTATCAGAGCGCTTTACATAAGAAGTTACACAAGTTACATATGCATAGATGCAGATTACATTGAACAGAAAAAAAACATCGGAAATGCGGCGGAGCAAGGTGTAAACATTCGACAAATGTAACAATAGAGTAGGGGGAAGGGAATAGGGCAGAAATGATCGCTAGTTTTAATTAAATTCAAGATTCCGCAGAACGGCACCGAACTAGGAGAGGCATCCGGGACCGGGCCAACCCACCGGGCCGATAACAGAGGCAGTCCTTACTTAAGTCCACTGTAAAAACCACAGATGTGATGTAGGTTATAGCATTGAAGCACAGCGGGTCAGCAATCGATCCTCTAGGCGAGAATAACAGATTGCCGAGGAGGCCAGGCGATGGGGGTAAAATGGCCACATCGCACCACCAGTTCCACCGAAGGGATGCACCTGAGAAGCGGTGGGGGGGCAAGATGGAAGTCGCAGCAGTCCATCCCTGGGGGACGATCAGGATGCTGAAGCCCAAATTTAAATGGAAGAGACAAGGAGCAAAAGGTGATTCTTGTAGAAGCAGCGTTGCCGCAGGAAGCGCAACAGGATTGTCATCTCTAAGGCAGCCCAAGAATAACTATCCACAATTTCCAGAGAGAAGTAAATTACAGCGGGATGCCAAGCAATGACGTCAGTGTCTGGAAGGTAGGTGATAGTCCTGGATCAACCCCCAAAGGGCGATCCCATACCCGTTTCCTCTCAGCTGCAATCAGCAGCCCAACCATGCACTTTGGCCATTACCCAAGGAATCCGCAGGTGGTGGATAATTCATATTGCTGTGAGTGGCTTCGTCTCCTTCTGTGAACGTCCAGGGGCTTGCAAAATTGTGGCATTAAAATCACCGGGGAGGAGATGGTTCAGTATGAGGCTATATTTCAGGTTTAATGCTAAAGGCAATCCCAAGCCGGGGAGCTCCTTACCCCTCAGCCATCTTGCCTTACGTTCTGACCTGAATTGCCAGAAGGAGCTTCAAAGTTTACCAGTTAAGGAAAAGCATTAACAATGATGTAAAGTCTTGTCAAAGTGGAAAACTGGATTTCTGCTCTGCAGTGCCCGTTCACGCAATGTGCAATTCAACCACTACAGGGTAGCTTCTGTTATCACTAGTTTCACACATGCTTTTTCTTTTTGGAGCTAAATCAGTACTATGACCCTCATTATGATAGCGGCTGGATGGACTGCAGACCGCTATCGTTGCTGTCAGGAAATTGCCCGACAAGCAGGTGGTGGTCCGACTGCCACATTACAATGCGACTGCTGGGCTGGGGGTTTCGAAGTGCTCATTTTCCTAATGGTTTGGTCTGTTGCCAAGGGAAAGGGCCACCACACAAGCTGCCATGAAAAGGAGCACTTCCTGCATGTCCGTGGACCGCATGCAATGCACCATGTGGTGCATGACACGTGTAACCAACAACAAGAAGGGACTGCGGGCATTTATAGGTCCAGCATACATGCCCATGGGTATGTATCTAACAAAGAAGGTTTGCAGTTCTTAGAGCATTAAAGAAGGAAACAGGACTTGTCAGAACAGGTTAAAGTCCAGAAAGGGGAGAAGGGGTGTGTCTCCCACTTTAGGAACTAGGGCCCTCACACACCTGCCTGGGTGTCATGCTTCATCATAGGGAGTGCTCCTCGTCAGGCCACTGCAAACACAACAATGATGGACAGAATGTGGATCAATGTCACACATTCACCCCAGTCCAAAGATCTGGGCCCAAATCCATCGTTTTTCCACTCCACACCACCCTGGG
Source organism: Lissotriton helveticus (assembly GCF_964261635.1). Classification (NCBI taxonomy): domain Eukaryota; kingdom Metazoa; phylum Chordata; class Amphibia; order Caudata; family Salamandridae; genus Lissotriton; species Lissotriton helveticus. The sequence goes on along the minus strand of NC_136057.1, from coordinate 1,228,808,691 downwards.
TTAGACAATGGCGATATGCAAATCAGCGCTGACCCTGTGCCCCATGGGAACAGTCCAGTCCGAACTACAAAAGCCATGTCCTTCCCAGATCGCCATTGTCTAACCCAGGGTGGTGTGGAGTGGAAAAACGATGGATTTGTGCCCAGATCTTTTGACTGGGGTGAATGTGTGACATTGATCCACATTCTGTCCATCATTGTTGTTTTTGCAGTAACCGCTCTAAGTGTACTGGGGATGCTCAGACGTGAGTCCCAGGCACTCCACACCACTGGAAGCAAGCTAGCCGGGCTGTTGAGAGGTGTTACCTCGAAACCGGGCCGGTCCTCTGATGCTTGTTTCCGTTCTGGGAAGGACATGGCTTTTGTAGTTCGGACTGGACTGTTCCCATGGGCACAGGGTCAGCGCTGATTTGCATATCGCCATTGTCTAACCCAGGGTGGTGTGGAGTGGAAAAACGATGGATTTGGGCCCAGATCTTTTGACTGGGGTGAATGTGTGACATTGATCCACATTCTGTCCATCATTGTTGTTTTTGCAGTAACCGCTCTAAGTGTACTGGGGATGCTCAGACGTGAGTCCCAGGCACTCCACACCACTGGAAGCAAGCTAGCCGGGCTGATGAGAGGTGTTACCTCGAAACCGGGCCGGTCCTCGGATGCTTGTTTCCGTTCTGGGAAGGACATGGCTTTTGTAGTTCGGACTGGACTGTTCCCATGGGGCACAGGGTCAGCGCTGATTTGCATATCGCCATTGTCTAACCCAGGGTGGTGTGGAGTGGAAAAACGATGGATTTGGGCCCAGATCTTTTGACTGGGGTGAATGTGTGACATTGATCCACATTCTGTCCATCATTGTTGTTTTTGCAGTAACCGCTCTAAGTGTACTGGGGATGCTCAGACGTGAGTCCCAGGCACTCCACACCACTGGAAGCAAGCTAGCCGGGCTGATGAGAGGTGTTACCTCGAAACCGGGCCGGTCCTCGGATGCTTGTTTCCGTTCTGGGAAGGACATGGCTTTTGTAGTTCGGACTGGACTGTTCCCATGGGGCACAGGGTCAGCGCTGATTTGCATATCGCCATTGTCTAACCCAGGGTGGTGTGGAGTGGAAAAACGATGGATTTGGGCCCAGATCTTTTGACTGGGGTGAATGTGTGACATTGATCCACATTCTGTCCATCATTGTTGTTTTTGCAGTAACCTCGTCAGGCCACAGCTGCAATGCCTGAAGGGCACCCTATGAGGGGCTCCTCTTTTTCAGAGATCTTTTGTTCCCAATGCTGTAAGGTGAGGTGTGGGTAGAGGGCATTGTTTGGTGTAGATGTGTGTTGAAAGAGTGGGCGCAGCGGGGAAGTGAAAACAAAATGGGATGTAGTGATACTCAAAATTAATTTTAGACAGCGAGTCCATTAATCTCAGTTAAAAATGATAGATGAAATGCTACTCATATAATGTTCAGCAGTGGCTACAATATGAGGGTTAACATGTTTCTTGCCTAAGTTGTTGCAGGATCAAGTGGCAATTCTTCAGAACCAAAAATGTGAAACAAACTATCTACACATTGGTTGGTTTCTTAGTATCCACGATAGACCAAACACACAAATAACATAATCAGTGACATACCTGGTTAAATTATGAACGAACCGACCCAGCTTGGGTTGGTCGCAAGCAGCATCAACCGTTTTGCAGGGCGGACTTTAAGGATTACCTATCATCAGTTAAGATGTGGTTACTGAGCCGACCGACCTACCCTCACTCCACCAGTTCGGTACAGTGGTAGATCTGTGTAGATAGTGAGTTGACAAACCAAAACCACTAACATCTGCATCCTTACCCTCACTATTGTCCTATTGTCCTGTCTATACTCCTTGTTTGACCATCATCCAAAACCACAACATTTTTCAATATTTTGCTGATCTTTCTGGGCGCAGAGACTTTAGGTGGTCCAGAACATGCTTTTCTAGGCACTTTCACCCCAATCGCATCCCCAATCTTACAGTTTATCAAATTTCCCTGCACATTACTGTTGTAATCTCTCACATACTTCTTTTGATGGTCATTAATTCTTTGCATAACTTTCACTCTATCTACCCCCTCTGCACTACTATCAACGTTTCATTGTAGACTTAGTTTAGTACCAGGATTCCTTCTAAATATTTGAAAGGTGAAGCCCTCTGACTGAATGAGGGGTGACATGATAGGGCCAGATTAAATCTTCCAAAGCTTTTTTTAGATTTGATCCTCTTACACTATTGAGTGGAATACACTCAATTATTAGCTGCTTTAATACGCTCAACCAAACCATTTGCTCTTGGACAATAAAGAGCAGTTTGCAGATGTTTTACTGAGAGACTACAAAAATTCTTTCTTTTGCTCAGATGTAAATTGATTCCTATTGTCTGTTACTAGGGTCATTGGTATACCGTCATTCTGGAAAACATAATGTAAAAAGTCAATGGCAGTACTGGTGTTAATATTGTCCACAATTTTAATTGCCACCCACTTTGACTGATAATCAACTACCATTGATATGAGCCTTCCTCCTAAACCCCTACAATTTATCAGGCCTATGATGTCTAAAGCTACTTTACTCTATGGTACAGAAAGAAGTTTCACTGCAGAGATGGCCCCCTAATGACGTGTTTGCTTTTGTTACTGTATGAACAGCTCACACATTCTCCTATGCTCCTCTCAATCATAGAATCCATACAAGGCCACCAATAGTGGAGTCTCGTTTTGCTTTTAGTTTAACTGCAACATAGGTGGCCTTTATGTGCCAAAGATATGAGTTTCTTTTGCAATCCTTCAGGTGGTATTAATTTGATTATTATATATAGTTTCTGCTTGAGGATATACAATTCATGATGCACATTCCAAAATCCTTTTTCATCCTCTTTTAAATCTGCACATTTCTTTGGTCACTCCTTCAAAATTCAATCTTTTATTCTGTTAATAACTGGATCAATCATCCCTCACATAAACTTCCCATTACTGTCCGTTTATACCATCCGTGATGGATGCTACCACAAATGATTCTACTTTGCAAGCACCATTTTCTTTGTCAGATAAGGGAAGCCTGGAAAAGCAGTCTGCAACTTCTTTTGTATTCCATTTTGAAATTAAAACCCCCCAAACCAAGGAACCAGCGAGAAATTCTAGGAGTAGACCATTCAATGTTTTTCACCGAGAGTGTTGCAACTAAGGGCTTGTGGTCAGTCCTCATGTAAATGGTATAGCCCACACAAAGAATCTGAAATGTTGAACGGCCCAAAAACATTCTAGCACTTCTCTTTCGCCAACCGAATACCTAGATTCTGCTTTGACAATACCCTGGAAGGGAAACCTACAATTCTTTCTTCACACTCTACTACCTGACTAGGGGGTTTTCACCTATTCCTTTAGTGCTAGCATTAGTGGTAGGTATTGTGTGCTTCCTCGTGTCAAATAGACCCAAATGAGGTACATTTACAATCTCATCTTTAAGTTTACTGAATGCCCCGTCACATTCTTTGCACCAAACTATTTTTTTTAGTAATTTTCTCAATGGATAAGTGATATTAGCAACATTTTCCACACATTTTGAATAATATTCAGAAGGTCCTAGGAATGATTTTATTTCCTCTTTACTGTTAGGAATAGGAGCTAGCCTAATTGCCTCTGCCAGACCAGGTTTAGGTTTTATCTCTTCCTTGGATATTACATGTCCCATTTAGGTGACAGTACTGAACCGAACTTGGCACTTTTCTTTCTTTAAAGTCAAACCTTCTGTCTTGTTCAAAACATTCCTAAGAATAACATTGTGATCTTCCTCTGTGTTCCCAAACAGTAGCAAATTGTCTTGGAAACATAAAATATGCTCTACCCACAATAAAATCTGTTGTATCCTGCTCTGCAAAACCGCTGCAGCGGAAGAAACACCAAAAGGCATTCTGAAATATTTATAAGAACCAAAAGGTGTTATAAATGATGTTAACAGTCTCCTCTTTGTGTGTTATTCCAACTGATGGTATGCAGAGGATAAATAAATTACAGAAAATAATTCTTCCTGCCCCACGAAACACAACATCTCACTGATAGTTTGTAAGGGATGCCTAGTCACCCAGATTTTTATGTTAAGATCTCTCAAATCAATACATAACTGAATGGCCTTACCATTGGATTTTGAAATAATACCAATGTGTGTGACCCATTCAATACTTTCAATAGGCTCAATCACGCCTTGTTTAACGTATTTCTCCAACTCCTGTTCGAGGGTTCCCTCATCATAAAAGGGATGGTCCTGCATTTGTGTGCAATGAGTTTAGCATGATCTTTTAATCTATTCTTGTGTTGGAACTCCCTCAGACATCCCAACCTGTCTGTAAATACCTCTGGAAACTCATCCAACAATTCCAAACCACATACCAATCTTTCAACTAACATAACTGGCACTTCTGCTGTAGGATCCAATTTGATTCCCAAATCCTTCTGATGCTACCAACCTAGAAGATTGGATCCCTGCTTTGCTACATATACCTTGCCTATTGTGCTTCTATCCTTGCATGTCATTCTCATGGTTACCATTCCTTCTAGACGTATAGGGTCTTTGTTATAGCCTACAGGGATCACATCAGGTTTCTAGAAAGGGATAATGTTGTGCTGGAAGTCTGCATGGTAGGTTTCACTGTTTATAAAAGTAATAGGTGACCATCTGTCAGCATAAACCCTTATTTTCTGTTCACCTAATTATATTTCACACTGTGGAAGCTCATTGCCCTGCTCATTGCCCTTCTTATCCTTCGATACCTGGAGTACATATCTTCCCCTCTCTTCATCCGCAACTTCAATGTTATTTAAAGTTCTACCTCTCAAATCCTTACATACTCATGCAAAGTGTCCCTTGTGATTGCACTTTTTGCATAACGCTGTCCTGGCTAAGCAATTCACATTGTTGGCCAAATCCTCCATGCTGCCACATGTAAAACACTTAAGTCTGTGTTCCTGGATGTACTTTTCTTTCCCAAAACCCTTAAGCGGTTTATTTCTTTTCTTTATAGCACACACACTTTTCTGCTCTTCACTGATTTAATTAATCAGCTGCTCGCTCAACACCCTCATCTCTCTGATAGATTCAGCAGTATATTCAACACTCTCTGCAATATCAATTGCTTTTTTTATAATGGGAATACCTATTAATGATTTATTTTGTATTTTTGTTGTTGTTAGTACAATGTACCAACTGATCCCTTATAAGAGAATCAGTTAACTCCCCAGTACAACATGTATCTTTTCCACAAACTATATCTCCAATTTCTTAATGGTATTAATATAAATATCTCCCTCATCAGTATCCTCCTCACCTTCTTCCAATTCAGACAGACTTTCAAAAACGTTTCTTCCTTCTGTGCCTAGATTATATAAAACAAATAAATATGCTGCTTCCTTACTGATGAGAACCCACTACCTCCTAGGGAAATAAGATGTGATTCAAATAGTTGTATCCAACTTTTCCATGCTAAAATGGGTTTACCTTCATCAGGATGGAATGGAGGTGGTTGCTTTATATTTGCAGCTTCCATTATGCTACATAGAAGTTCTCAATTATACTAGCTAGACTGCTCCTACAATACGTTGACCAGAACATACACTTTCTAATTTTCCTTATACGTCGAATGTGCTACTCCAGCTAACTGACGTGTATAACTAGTATTATGATTTAGAAAACCATACCCTAAAAAGCTTTGTATACAGAAGCTACAGTCTAACACCTGTGGAAGGAAAAGGCCAACAAACAAACTCCCCACCCTCCATTCTGTTAAACACAGTTCAGTCGAAATATTTTCCTGACAATGCCAGCTGGCGATGTTTTTCAGTGTGTCCGAATCCTTCAAATCCTTCTGCTGGTATCTGAGTCCCTAAAACACAATCGTAATTGGACAACATTCCTGAGGAGAAGAATCACAGGAAATAGTACTGGGTAAAGACGACTCCACAAAACCACAACAGGTAGCTCAAGGAGGAAAACGCTGAAATAGTGACAAACTTTGAAGCAGAGCGGTCCATTCGGAATGTTCAGGTCAATGCCTCACCAGGTAACCCAAAAACTGGTGCTTCACAACTTTCTGACTTTGTTCATTCTCATGATTTGCTTCATGATTATCATTCCGGCTTCCATACAGGCTATAGCACGGTAACCACTCTTCTGGAAGTTTGCAGAGACAATCAGAGAGGCTTTGGATGGAGGGGCATCTGCTATAGTGGTACTAAATGATCTATCAACAGCATTTGACACAGTTGAACATTCTAATTTGTTGACTAGATTAGGCCATTTTGTCTTACAGGGCACTGTCGTGGATTTGATCTTTCCTAAAAGATCGAACTCAACATGTTTTATTTCACCCTTCTTCATCTTCGCCTAAACCATTGTTTTGCAGGGTGCCACAGTGCTCTGCCCTCAGTCCAATGCTTTTGAACCTTTGTCGAGACCCTTTGACCTCCCACATTGAGACCTGGGGATTGAAAATTGTTTTATATGCAGATGACTAGTATTCTCATTTGAATAATGTTCTGAGGCTGCCTTTATCAATTTCAAAAAGTGCTTAAAGAGCATTGCCAAATGGATCAACAGAAATTCTTTGAAATTGAACACTTATAAACAGAGTTGCTTTTCTTCAGTCAGATGACATCCCCTCCTTCGTGTCTATGGTGGCTTACTGAATTGAATCTGCCACCTATACCAGCCACCTCAGCCAGAAATGTAGAGATTGTGCTGGATTCTGACCTCTCTTCTGCTACCCAAAATCGACAGATCTCCTCGTCTTGCTTTCTGAAGCCAAGATAAGTCAGCAAACTACTGCACCTGTTGCCGGTATAGTCACGAAGGGTCGTAGTCTATGCACCTGTGATATCACACCTGAATTACGCCAACAGCATATATTTGGGACTTCCAGCCTTCCTGACTCATAGACTTCAGATAATACAAAATGCAGATGCCAGACTGATACGACAGGTATTCTTTCGTCATCATGTTACCCCCCATCTGGAGCAGTTTCATTGCCTCCCGGTGGTCAAGAGGGTTTAATTTAAAGCCCTGACATTGGCATTTAGAGCCATTATGGGCAAAGGGCCAAGATACCCCAGAAACAGGATCAGACAGTACCAGCAGGTGAGAACTTTGAGATATAATCACTTGAGACTTTTGTGTATCCCAAGGTTTTCCAAGGCTCAACGTGGTGGGAGGTCCTTCTTGGTTCTGATGACTAAGCTTTGGAACAACCTGCCTATCCATCTGCATGTGACCGAGTTTGGATTCAGTTTCAGAAGGGGTTTAAAAACCTGGCTCTTTGATCAAGTATAGTTAGCAGTGGCCGAGTCTGTTAGTCAGTCTGTTTTTAGCACCTGGACGCCTCAGCTTGAGGCAGCCACTTGCTGTACAATAGACTTTGACTGATTGATTGTAGGAGGAAAACTCTGAAGTGTCAACCAATTTTGAGGCATGGAGCTCACTTTAGATTTTTGAGACTCTCTCCACCTTTCTACTTGCTGCTAACAGCACATCGAGGCTGACTGTACGTCAAAGGTAAAAACCATTGCTATAGTGAGCCAAAGAATTACAGAAACCAAAACTCGTTGTGAGTTCTGCACTGGGAAAATTGAAATGGCCAAAAACTCTTCAAAAGAGTTGTTTGCTTTATTAAAATCCCTACAATCAGCGGATAGACTAACAGAGCTCCCCTCCACATCGGAGGAATCCTGCAATAGAATTGCCGACTTCTTTGCAGAGAAAGTGACAAAAATCTATGATACTTTCCATAAAGAATCACGCCTGGCCACTAGCTAAAAAGACACTACATACACAGTAGTGAAAGTTGCAACCCTGGGAGGAATTTGTAATAAGGAAACTAGGAAACTGAATGAAATCAGGTTCCCCTAGGGACCCAGCCCGTCCCAAAATCTTATTACAAGGAGCAAAATGATTTGTATCTTTCATACAGAACGTATCTCCCGCTCCTTCCAATCGGGACAAGTTCCCTATGAATGGAAGAAAGCTATGGTCCATCCATTGAGGCAAAAAACACAAATAGATTATGAGGTGCTAGATAATCTATTCCCCATCTCTCTTCTACCTGTCATTGCTAAAATTGCAGAAAGAATAGTTAACACTCAACTCACAAAACACAGCTATAGTAATAACCTACTCATCTGCTCACAATCAGGTTTCCATGCCCCACATTCCACTGAAACCATCTTGCTCCTGGCAACAGAAACTCTAAGACAACGGGCTGACGAAGGACACAAAGCTGCACTGATCCTGTTGGACCTCAGTGCAGCATTTGATACAGTCTCCCATGGCCTCCTCCTACAGAGATTAGAATCTTGTGGTTTCAGGGGTTTGGCTCTGAGCTGGATGAACTCCTTCCTGGCGGAAAAGGGGTTCCATGTTACACAAGACACATTCTCTTCCAAGAGATCTCCCCTATTACAAGGAGTTCACCAGGGGTCAATACTGAGCCCCACATTGTTCAACCTATATATTGAACCCCTTTCTAATATGGTGGAAGGCCACAAAGGGTCCATTGTATCTTACCTTGATGATACTCAGCTTATCGTCACACTATTGCCAAACCCAGAACATAATGCACATCAATTTTCACAATGTATGGAGGAAGTAACAGCATGGATGGCAGACCACTGCTTAAAACTTAATGGCAGTAAGACAGAAGTGATGGTAATGGGAAGAGCGTTTTCTATCTGGACATCGGCTTGGTGGCCTGAAGCACTTGGCCAGCTCCCAACCCCTAAAACCGAAGTCAAGAACCTTGGAGTATGGCTTGACCCCAACATATGAAAATTGAATCCGAAAAATAACAGGTATATGTTTTGGAACGCTGAAAACATTATAGAAAGTCATTGACCTACTACCAGTTCAAGCCAGAAAAAGTATAATACATGCAATGGTCACCTCTCAGATTGACTCAAGCAATGTTCTATACCTAGGTGTAGCAAAAAAAAGACTGATGAAGCTGCAATCAGTCCAAAACGGCGCTGCAATCAGTCCAAAATGGCACTGCCTGACTAGTGCTGAATCTACCTAGAAGATTGTCCAACACAAAGGCCCAGGGCAAATTGCATTGGTTGTCTGTGGGCAAGAGGATCCGGTTTAAGGCAATGGGCTTCTGCCATCATATCCTAGCAAATAAAGGCCCAAGTTATCTACAACCCACAAGAGAAGCCTAAGATCTGAAGGAAAGTCATTGGTAATAGTACCCAAATGTAGGAAGGCAAGGCTAGGAGGCTGCTCTTTCAAATATCTGGCAGCTAAACATTGGAATTCATTACCAATGGATTTGAGGAAAGAGTCATGTGAAGCTGCCTTTAGGAATAGGCTGAAAACTTGTTTTTTCTCCAACCTATAAACCAGAATAGACCTTAAAACATGACAGCTAGTTCTCTGCTACCTATCTTGTGTCGTTTCTGAGTGTCTGCTCAGCGCGGGGACACACCGTTGGTGTAACAAGGTGCTCTACAAATGCTGATGATGATGATGAGAAATGCCTCTCTCTGTTATATGACCAGATAGTACCTCACTAATTATTTTCACATCCGTTGACAACTGTACGTTCCTCTCCATAGAATCGTCAATCCTCACACATCCATCAAAGAATTTTAGTTGGAAGAAAAAAAACAATGAACTACCACACCCTGCCAGATAGTTGTTAGACCAGCCTTCCAAGCTCTGATGAGTGCACTTCACACGCGGAAGCCGCACACCACTTCCTGCTGGATCAGAAAGGATTACAGAGCAGGGCACGGCAATGCCAACAAACTTCACTTGGTACGCCAAAGTACATGTGGCTCATGCTGTACTTCAAATGAAGCTGTGCTGCAAAGCCTTCTAATGTGGATCACGACTAGGGTATATTGAGCTTGTTGTCCTCTGCTCAACTGTGTTGCCAGTGAAATAATGATGAAAATGCGGTATATTGAAATAGACTTCATTCTGCCAACATTCATAGTCCACAAGAGCTGCCAGTTCAAGATCTGAGCGAACCGTCAAAACACAGCTGGAAGGAATGGAACACAAGGTAAAGACAAAGGAAGGGGGAAGGAGAGACCATTCCAAGTAGGTAAGTAACATTGCATTAACAATAAATGAAAAAGATGAAACTAGATGAATGTTAAAACACAACAGAAGTATTATTCACAAAGTTTGAAAATGAGACGTAGTGAGCCAGAGTATCCCTGATATGTCTAAGGCATGTTAAGTAATTGTTAGCAGGATTAAAATATCTTTCGGGGCAGACAACAACTTGATTGTTTCCTCATTGTTCAGATGTATGGGTTATCATAGGAAAATACACTACATAGTTATTGTTGTTCCACTGATCACCTTTTTTAAGTTTACTATCTTTAGATGCAGACGAGGCTAAATGAAATAATTCAGCACAGAGTGAATGGTCATGTTTTGAGGGAAGAAAGACAACTCAATTTTCAGCAAAAACTAAATATTTAAATAGGACATGATGCTGAGGAATTGCTTTATACCACAAGAGAATGATGAATATATTTACACTTGATCTTTTTTGGTCTACGATATATTGTTTCATGCCCTCTATGTCTGAACAGACCTTACGAAGAACCAACTCTTTTTTGATCAGACGGGGCTTGTGAAAGAGCGAACAATGTGTCTCGTCATGCAGGTGCAGTAAGCTGCAGGTACGCTACGGCAGAAATGGCAGCAATTGTTAGCTGATAATGGACAACAGGCGACATTTTCCCACAGGGTCCGAAGACAAAAAGACCACATAGTTCCTTAGGGACTCGGAGGTTAAGCCGCTTAAAAACCTGCAGCATTCAGCTCATGAAACTGACGATTAGTAGAAAGCATTTACCACATGTGTCCAAGAAATGCGGCTAGAGTGATCCTCTCCAGCAAAAGGTCAAATATGCCATCAAAGAACTTTTGGTCCCAGAAACTTTATTAACAATGTTCAAACCTTTATTAATGTCATACTGTAAGTACCATAGGAGCCCTTTTTAAAGCAGCAATGACCTGATTAATTCTCAAAGACTTTTTAATAGAGGGTATAATCGCTATTAATGTAAATGCATACTATACATTCTGAAAGAATTATACGATCTATACTAGCGATAGAAACAACTATGGCAACTTTTAAACGTTATTTTATATGGTTTTCTTACATTTTCGTCCAAATTAAACTACGTAGAAATTATATTGTTATTCGCTGAAATACACACTCTTGACCCACACACATATATTTAAAAGATAGAGATGCGTTTTACATAAGTACATTTTTTATGTAGTATAATATTTCTCTTTTAAAGGGCTTCATGAATCACTTCCTTGACACCGAGTCCTTCTAACCCCTGTGTCTGTCTCTGAAAGTAAAACTAAAAATTCCATCTGGTACCCAGCGAATAAGCTAAATGTCGCTGTGAAGACATGAATTATGCCACCCAGAGAGTCAGGTCCAGTATGGGCAGCTTTGGCAGAAGTCCAAACAGATGTCCGATTCATTCATTTGTGTAGCATCTCTCAGAGTGCGAATAAAATGTCTGCAATTATGATTGAGCTAAACATCTGCGAGGGAGATGGGGAGGCAGCAGTGGTAAGAATTGTACCTCTTGTCTTTCAGCGTCATAGCAGCTAAAATGCAAAAAAAGGTCGCAGTGATGAACAAAATATCATACTATTACAAAACCATCAAAGTGATTTGTCTAAGCCTGGTTGGACGTCCGAGCATCCTGTTAACAAAGAAAAGATGAAGAGAGGGAGAGAGCATGCGCAGACCACGTGCTTGATTGCGTGCTACTCTTATCAATTAAATACAATCCCGAAAGAAACACCATAGTTAATGACTTTCTTCCTAAACTATGCTAAGTAAAGACTGCATGTTATACATATAAATGTGGAAGAAAGGATGAAGGGCCAATTCTCGACAAACGTTCCTTTTCAAACATTTCCACATCATTCAAACTTTTTCAACGACACTGCAAGATACTTGCAGATGGATGTTACAGTGCTTAATTTGAGCCAGTGATTTCCGGTGCTCAGCACAGCACTTAATTGTCTACAGCAGCGCTGGTGCCGTCTGCCACGAAGCAGCACTGTCTGGCTAATTCTGAGAATACCACAACAACAGACAATTATCAATTCAATATACATTAAAATGAATATTACCTGCTGCCCAAGCCATTCCTATAGCTTTTGGGGGCCTGGAATAGCCCAAAATGTCACACTTGGAGGAGTGTGATTGTCAGTACTTGTGTTGTTACTATCATTGGCAGCATGGCAGGGGCAATGTTTGGTGCAAGCTGTAGTGGCCTTCTGATGAGAATCCTGCCACTTTTTAATTTGTTTTATTAAGTACTGTCATGGAAACTGGTGATCAGAGCCTGGCAGAGGGAGCTCAAGCCAATCAAGCTCTGGGACATGATAGAGTTTGCTAATTAAATCATAACTTTACATATTCAAGTTAACTAACAAATAAATGCCCAACACAGAAGTCATATTACAAAAGTATTTTCAAATTGCGTATATAATTAATGTTCGTTGAAAAAAAACATTCAGCGACATATTAAAATCACCTCTTTTTAGGTTTGAATATTGAGGGTTCGATTTAGAGGGTTCCACATTCCTTATTCATCCCATTATATGGCTCTGTCATTACCAACTAGAGAAATAAAACTTCAGCCCTCAGTTATTTCACCTTTTTACTTTGCCCAAGAAGGATGGTGCTTATTGCTTCTACTGCTTGTGGTTAGCATGTGGTGAAGAGGGAGCAAAGGTGAGTCTCTGGAGATAGATGTATGGCAGGAGTAGCACTTGTATCTGTGGTGTAGTTTTGAGCTCCATTAACTCAAAGCGGCATGCTCTAATTTTTACATGACTATCAGGTTTGACTGACTATTTCGCATGACTAAGTATGCACGCACTACTACGTTGTACATTATGGGTGGTACATTATGGTTGGTACATCTGGGAAGAAGATATAACAATGAGCATAAACAAAAGGGAGGAAATGAGAACTTTCAAAGATTGGGCTCTAAGAAATTGCTTTGACTTAGAAAATTAACTCTCATGATAAATACCATGGGTGTGACTGCTTAGAGCCTTGAACAATATTGGGAAAAACAGTGTGGAATGACGTTCCACAGTCTGCCTATGATTGTTACAGTCCTATCACCTAAAGTGCAACAACTAGACTTCAACCCCTTCTCCTACTGCACCTTAAGCACGAGGATTGGCACCAATGCATTGGACTGGATCTGTTCCTTCCACATTGGTAGAACACAGTGAGTCAGACTACCAAAGTTCCCCTCAGAATGCACGGAGATCGGCTTCATAGTCTCCGAGGGCTCCTCTGTGAGCCTCACCCTCTTCAACATCTACATGGCTTGCTTGCAGCCATCGTCAGGAACCACAGATTCAACATCATCTCCTACGCTGACAACACCCAGCTGATCCTGTCCCTCACCAAGCAGCCTACATACGCCAGAAACAACTTCCACAATGGGATGAAGGCCATCGCTACCTGGATGTGAAACAACTGCCTCAAGCTCAATTCTTACAAGACCGAAGTCCTCTTTCTGGTGCCTAACTCCTCCACTTGGGAAGACTCCTAGTGACGCTTTAGGAACACCCCCACACCCAAAGACCACACAGAAAACCTCAGCATCATACTGGACTCCTTGCTCACGATGAACGCCAGATCAATGCAGTCTCCTCATCATTGTTCCACACTCTACACTTGCTTTGAAAGACCTTCAGATGGATCCCCAGAGTCCAGAAAGACGGTCACCCACACACTCATCAGCAGCAGACTCGGCTACAGCAACACACTTTAAGCAGGCATCACGTACAATCTCCTCAGGAAATTACAGAACATGCAGAACGCCACAGCCAGACTGGTCTTCAACATCCCATGCTACAGCCACAGCACCGAACACCAGCGAGAGCACCATTGGCTCCCAGGCAACAAAAGAGTCACTTTCAAGTGCATCACACATGCCTACAAAGCCATCCATGACTCCGGACCACCATACCTGATAACCACCAGATACCGTCACGCTGTCAAAATGGCCTTTGCCACCATCCCTTGGATCTGCAAGACCAAGACAGAGGAAAATCTTTCTCCTCCCTCACCGCTAAAACCTGGAACACCCTGCCTCTCCACCTCAGGCCATCCCTGTCGCTGACCCAATTCAGGAAGGATCTCAAGACCTGGCTCTTCAACTTAACATCAGCACCCAACAGGACCTTCAGATCCCCCCAGCACCTTGAGACCCTACGGGTAAGCGGTCACACTTAATAAACACTGATTGAATGATTAAGACTGTCAACAAGCATGTGATGACAATATAGAACAATGTCCACCTATCTCTCAGTCCTTTCTTGGAATATTGCAGGTCCAAGTACCAAGATCAGTGAACTTGAATGACAATCCTTTGTAAACTCAAACAATATATATTGGTTTCAGGAGATGTTAACAACAATTGAGCTGGCACTAGAACATTTTATAGACTAATATATTTCAGCAAAATCTGCACTAAATCACATACTACTGCTCCGTAGATGCTCCTTCCCAACGCCACAATAAATGTTCTGAATGTAAGACTGACTGAACTTGCAAGACTGTCTGAGACTGGTGACATTTTAAATGTCTACATCCTACCATGTTACAATTCACATGAGAAGTTGATTCTAAAAGCATTTGACACCATAGTACGGCAAATACGAATTGTTGCAAGCATTTTTGAGAAGTGCATATTGTTGTCTGTGGTGATTTTTGAATTTCACCCTAAAGGACGTTTGCAAAATGAGGCCATTGAAAAAGAGGAGGGATAGCGTATTCCGCAATGCATTCTGCAATGGAAAAGCAATAAACAGTAACAATAAAAACAAATCAGTTAAGCTACTTATGAAAGCGAGTCCCATTGCTTGCACCCCATCTCATCTTTAGAGAATCCCAGTGGTTGCAATGATAAAAATAAATGTATTTTGAGTAGTGTAACATCATCCTACATCCGAACGGAAGTTTTGTAGGGCGATTATGTTACTTTCCCAGGGCACCCCTACGGTCCCATTAATGCTTGATCTAGGCTGTCGCCCGATTGAAGATGTAGCAAGATTGCTTCCACTCTTACTATGGGCACGATTGTGGCGAGTGCCGGAACTTAGTAAATATGCGCAAGGCCTCGCAGAAATTATGTCCTTGTCAGGGTGGCACAAAATCAAATGGCTGAGTGACATTAAAATCTTGCTATCTAATTTGGGCTTAAAAGATTCTTGGGCTAACAAATCTTCTCCTCCAAAGGCAATCCTTAAGAAACTTTATTGGAACTGGATTATGTTACAACGAAACACTAACGCTTCTATGGGCAGACTTACTGAAGAGTTCTTAAAATTTAAGGACTCCCCAAAATGTGAACTTTATCTGGACGCTATTGGCAAACCTTTTGATAGGGCTCTTTATTTCAAATTTAGAACAGGAACTCTGCCATTGTATACCTTCTCCTCAAGATGGAATCTGCCTGCACAAACTGTAGAGCTTTGCCCAGTATGTTTAGCTAAACCAGAGACATTGGCACATTTTATGTTCGAATGTGGAGAGTACAATTTACCTAGGAAAATATGGCTTAAAAATCTTTGTCGCCAATTGGGCACCAGGCGCCACTCAGACGCAATTTGTGTACTAATGTCTGATAGCCGTACTACCTATGCTTGTGCTCTCGCTAAATTTTTATCATGGGCTTGGTTAATCCGAGCCAAAAGGCTTAAATCAATTGTTTAATTTCTCCTTTAACTCATGATGTGTGAATAATTGTATATGTGTAGATTCTTTTTGCAATCTGTTTTACTTTTGGCTTCTTTTATTGTACCTATGAATTTTATGTGAAGCTTTTATGATAATCTTTTTTATCGAAATAAAGCCTTTTTGACTTTTGACTTTTTGACTTTGATCATCCTACATAAATATTATATTAAAACTGTGCAGCACTTGCCAATTATTTTCAACTATATGCAGGTACAGCCCTGATATCATCATAGTTCACCCAGATGGTGTAAGTGGGTATTTTGTTCATGAGTACAAGAGACCTGGCTTTTTGACTGAATCACCACACCCAAATGGATCAGTAGCCCTCACACCCCAGCACCTTGACATCTTCATGGGTAAGTTGGCCAGGGCCGGCTTTAGGGCAGTGTGACTGGTGCGGCCACACTGGGCGCTGACCTGTGGAGGGGGGCGCTGTGACCTCAGCGGGGTGCTGTGTTTAGGAATATCTTTTGATAGGAGAGATGAGGGGCACTTTTGCAGGTGGTAGGGAGAGAATTCGAGGAGGCGGTTATGGGACTTGGGGGCTTCAAAAGTGATTGTCGCACCGGGCGCCAACAGTGCTAAAGCCAGCCCTGGAGTAGCCTCACTATACAAACCCCAGATTGATTGATTGATTATACTGATCAGAGAAGATCCACTATGACTTACCTGTCTCTCAAAGCATTTTAATAGAAAACCAAGTTACATTTAGATTCAGAATTCATAACATATTTATTTAGTGATTCTGTAAATTAATAGTGGTTGTATGTTAAAAACATTTGCGACTCGCATGCCAGTCTCAAACTGATTTGTGACCGTCAAAAAGTTATATGTGTATGTTCAAAGTTTTGAATTGTATGCATTTCTCAATTTAGTGCTGCGATCAAAAGGTTTACTGATTCTAATCTTTGCAAAGGCAACATTTTCCGAATCGCAAATAGGTAATCACGTACGGGCACATGCATCAACGATATTTGCATTCGCAAATGGTGCGAATCGCAATTTTCGGCCGTTTGCGAATGCAATTATCAAAAGTGGAATGCATCATGTATTTCGCAATTTTAGGAATGGCAATCATGTTGCGAGTTCAAAAATTGCGATTGCATTTCAGAAATCGCAATTTCAGATTTCTGAAATGCAATGCATGATCATTTTTAAATTGCGAATTAGTAATTTGGAAGGGGTAAATTAGCATGAGGTTGAACCTCGTGCTAATTTACCAAAAACCTTCAAACATGCACAAAAATGCATTTTTGAAAGTTGCATGTTACACACACACATGTCCTTGGGACATGTGTGTGTGTAAATTGCACTTAAGTTTAATTTCAGGGGTGCAGGGAGGGTTTCTTTGGACCCCCCCCTGCACCCTTGAAATTGCATTTTCAATTTGCGATTCGCAAATTGGAAATCGCAAATTGTAAATGCCTTCCCCTTGATTGGCCCATAGGAATCAATGGGAAGGGTTTTCCTTAATTGCGAATCGCAAATTGTGAATCGCAATTAAGGAAAATTACCGAATCGCTAAAAATAAAGCGAATTATTCATGCATTGCTGTTTGCGAATCCTTAATTGCGATACCTTAATTATCGCAATTAAGGATTCGCAAACGGCAACATTGATGCATGTGGCCGAAAATGTATTCAGCAATTCGATATTTGTGTGTTCAAAGCATTTGCAATTTGTGACTAGTACCAAAAAGAGCTTTCTTGTGCTTGCAATTTGCCACCCAATGGATGCACGTAACTAAGCGCAAACTTCAAAAGGGGCCAGGAATGCTTTATTTCTTTTCAGAATGGCTGTGTTGTATGCCGTGGTGAGGGGAGGCAGCATTAAAGAGGAGCAGAAACAGGCAAGCTAGGATATATAGGGTCAGAGTTACACTCCATGGCCAAACAGAGGAGGAGATTTATACAAAGTATAGACTTACTAATAGTGTTTTTTTTTAGATTTAATAAATTGAATGCTCCCTTTATTAGAAAGAGACACAAAGCGCCCAGGCCATTCCCTCACACATCTGAGTGCTGTGGTCTTTGCATCTTTTGGCTTTAGAGAGTTACCAAGACATTTTGGCTGAGGCACAAGGCATTTCACTGAGTACACTACCTCGCATCAACAGAAGTTTTCTTGAAGCCATATTGCTAAAAATCAATACTTATTTGTATTTCCTAACACACCAGGAGACATACTAGACAGTAAGGCGGCATTTTTCAAAGTAACACAATTCGCTCAGGTCATTGCCTGCAATGATGGAACACACATAGACATTTGTCCACCATCCAGATCGGAGTTTTTTTTTACCGAAATAGGAAAAAATACCACTCCTTAAATATGCAGTGTGTGTAATAACTGACATTGTAGTGTGTTATGCAGGCAGTACGCATGAGTCCTAGGTGTTCTGCCACTGTGGTCTGTAAACCCTCCTGGCTATAGTACATCTTGGAGATGGTTTTCTTTTGTGTATGCAATTCAAAATAATTTTACAATGTGCACATACCTTCATAATTTATAACATTTGTGCACGATTTCTTATAACGTTTAATGTACTTTTAGGTGGCATTGCATATGCTATTCGCCCATGGATTATGACATGTTCCCTACATCGTCAATTAACTAGGCAGCGAAGATGTAGTATAGCACTTTGACAGACAGGATTTATAATAGACAAAACATTTGGTCTCCTGAGAGGATGCTTCAGATGCGTACATAAAGGTCGGGGAGCATTACAGTATGCACCAGATGTTTCATGTAAAATCGTTGCATGTTCAATGTTTCTTAATGTCACAACACAAAGAGGCCTTCCTATAGAGGTGTTAGAGGACAATTGTGATGATGAAAGAATGCCTCCATCTCATCCACAACGTCAAGATATAGATGCCAACAGAGCTATTGATTGAAGGATTCTTAGAGCACGAATCACCAACTACTTAAAAAAGTAAATTCTTCTATTCTTGACTTTTTTGCCTTCCACCTAGGTGTCATTTTTAAATTGTAAACAATATTAATTAGTGTTTTTTCACACAGGACATTTAAGAACTCTGGGGCATATTATCAAGGACCAGTGTTAAAATTATCGCCGTTTTATCGGCAGGAAACTGACAATAAAACTGCGATAATGGGCTTGATAATACGCCTTGTTAATTCCCAAAGAAGCCCATGTTAACATCAGAACACGGGCTTCTATGGAAATTAACAAGGGCGTATTATCAAGCCCATTATCGCCGTTTTATCGGCAGTTTCCTGCCGATAAAACGGCGATAATTTTAACACCGGTCCTTGATAATATGCCCCAAAGTTAGGTTTTCCTTTCAAGTAACATTTTGCAAATTAAAATGCAACTATAAAGAAATATTGTACCAAATATTATTTTTCTGTTAAAATTGTACATGCAAAATAGGTAAAACAACATTAGTTATACCTTTACTGGCTTGCTCTTTTTTTCCTTTCGTGTCTGTAACCCTCCCTCAGCACTTCTTGTGTATCTATTTTCCATTTCATTAAAAACATAACTATTACTTTCTACACCTTTAGCAAAGTCTCACTAAACGTTATAGTACTACTAGGAAATTCAGGGATCTTTGAGATAGAAGACTTCTCGCGATAGCAAGGTAATCCACAGATCTATCAAAGCTTTGCAGTCTATTAGTAAAATATTTATGATGGCATTGGCAATCACATCTATCAGCATTCAATACTCCATATAGTGTGGATACATCCTCTGTTAATTCACTAATGTCAGTACATATACCCTTATGTTACTCACAATTGTGCATGAAACCAGATTTGAATTTGAATTTAAAAACATTTCTATAGCGCACTTTTACCACGCGGTTTCTTGGCGCTTTTGAGTAGTAGGGAGGCCAACAGGAGCAGAGGGAGGACTAAGCATTATAAGCTCGGGAAAAGAGCAGGGTTTTTAGACCTTTCCGGAACTCAGTGTAGGAAGGTATCCCACGGAGTTCCGTCGGGAGGGAGTTCCAGAACGCAGGAGCGAGAACTGCGAATTTTGTTCCGCCTGCCTTTTTCTTTCTGAAACGAGGGATAGTTAACAAGGCTTGATGAGAGGAACGAAGCTCTCTGCCCGGCGTGTAGGGCTTGATGGCGGAGCAGATGAACTCCGGAGCGGTGCCCATTTTGGCCTGAAAGGTGGTACAGCCAAGCTTAAACAAGGCTCGTTCTTTCACCGGCAGCCAGTGCAGGGCCTGCAATAAAGGGGTAACGTGATGGAATTTAGGCAGGCCATGAATCAGGCGGGCAGCCTGGTTCTGCACTAGCTGCAGACGGCGAATGGCATAGGCTGGGGCGCCGTTGTAGATGATGTTGCCGTAATCAAGGCGCGAGAGCACCATAGCCATCACTATGATCTTTAGAGCGGGTAGAGAGAAGAAACGAGAGATCTTCCTTATAATTCTAAGGGAAAAAAAACTGGAAGAAACAACTGAGTTGACCTGGGAGTGAACAGAAAGTGAGGAATTCAAAAAGATACCAAGGGTTTTGACCTTGGGGACAGGGATCGGAGGGACACCAAGTGGGGAAGGCCAGTGGGAAGGAGACCAGGGACTGCAACCACCTCCGGTCAGGACTAATTCCGTCTTGTCCGGATTGAGTTTGAGGTGGTTGCAGTTCATCCAATCCTGAATGAACAGCATGACGGATTGGACGTTCAGGGATGATGAGGAAGAGTGGGAGAGATTAAAGATTAGCTGGAGGTCATCGGCGTAATTAAACACCGTGACCTCCAGCTGCTGTAACAAAAAAATAAGGGGGTAGATGTATAAATTAAACAAAAGGGGAGAAAGTGAGGAACCTTGGGGGACTCCACATACGACCCCACGAGGGGCAGCAGTGAAACCAGCTAGGTGGACCGCCTGAGCCCTATCACTCAGGAAGGACTCAAGCCAGGCGAGGGCCAGGCCCTCTATGCCCGCCGCCCTGACACGGGTAAGGAGGATGGAATGATCCACCGTGTCAAAAGCGGCGGACAGGTCTAAAAGGATGTCATGGTTTCCTCAATGGTACCTAACTGTGTCGAAAAGAGCTAATTTCACCAAGTTGCCATATTCGTACTTGCAGCATAGATTTCCCAAGCTTTTGAAATGCTCCAGCAAATTGTAATTCTACTTTTAATTTAAAAGACATCGCTGCCCTTGGCCTTACATTAGCTCTGCAACTTCGCAACAATCTGCTTCACATAATTCGTGTTGTTGAAGAAATAATATTTCAAATTTTCTGCGTAATTGGTGTTATTGGAGCTCTTATATGTTCAAGGGGTCACCTGGCATTACTGATGGTTATTCTGCTTGTAAATTGCTAATTAGATGTAGTACAGCAGATGGTTTGCCCATCTCTTCATCATCAATATTTTCAACATTGTCATCTTCATGTTCAATACTCTGGGTCGGCAGTATTTCCTAGAAAGAAATAACATATATCTTTTTTAGGTGTGGTGAAAACTTTGTTATGGTTTGACTTATATACAGTAAACCTACATGACCCATAATAGATTTGTGTGCATCCAAAAATACACAGATAAACATATTTGTAAAAAACCATTCAAAGGTTGATTTGTTATTATTGCTTTAAAAATTGCATTAAGTGATTTGTATTTCTCATTTTGTAGATTTTGATAATATCTACTTGAAAAAATAATTTACATTTATGTTCAAAATGTATGCCTCAAAAGTGAATAAACATTGTTTTATGATAAAACACTTAATTAAGTATGTTTTCATTTGTGTAAAAATAAGGTGACTTTCTAACCTGCATTTGATGCTGGAAGATTTGATGTGTCAATATCTGTTACTCCCAAAGGTTACTGCAAAGTCACTTTCTATTATCTCCATCATTGGATGTGAAGGAGAAACAGATAAAGAACCACCTACAGTACTCCAAGCATCAGACATTCTTTGCACAATCCTCTCTTTTGTGCAAGACCCTAAATCACACCAGCACTTATGGATTTTATCAATGGTGTACTTGGTGACACCAAAAGTATGAATTCTTTCTTGGATTGCCACCAATATTTTTTATCTTGTTTGCCTCTGGCATAATCAAAGATGTTATCCCAAAACGTGTGTCATTTTTAGAGGTAAGTTCTCAAACCAAAATCCCCAATTCACCATCAGAATATATCTATTTTGGTTTGTACCTTCCATCATCCTTGTCGTTATACTGGCTCGATATTGTAGAAAACTCTCCAATACTCTCCTGCTCCACAGAGATGTGTGTCTTGCATGTACAAACCAAGCATTGAGAGACAGGTAACTCGCTTCCAGGTTATGAATTCCTAGTTATGAGGTCATCAAATGCAGCATCTTCGTAAGTCGGAATCTGCAGTTCTAAATTTGCGAAAACTTCTGAGTCGCAAATATAACATTTCTATATGGAATTGTGATTTAAAAAGAAATAGCTTGTTGAATGAATTAACTTTTCCAACACATCATTACCTGATTCAATATGTGTGATTTGTTATTTGTCACAAATAAAGAATCAATAAATTATATGTTCAAACACAAGACTATAGGTGCCCATGGACATAATATTTTGTATTCACAAATCCTGTTGTGCCAAAAATTGCAGGCTTTGCAAACACAAAACCAACAATGACAGCATATAACAGGGACATTGTACATCACAAATGGGTTTGATGCAATGTCCACACTGTGACTCCTTGAAACTTTCAAGGACACGAGGAATTTCCCTCTTCATTGTGAAATAATAATAATAATAATAATAATAATAAAAATAATAATAAGGCAATTTCTAAAGTGCATAGCTAGGTGATCCAGCGCTAGGTATCAGTGTCCACCCGCCTCAATGCAGCTATCAAACCCCCTGCATCCTAAGCTAAAAAAAAAACAGGTTTTCATTTTCTTCATGAATATGTTTTCAGACTGCTAGGGGCAGAGCATTCCACAATTTATGTTCCTGGTCGCCAAACAAACTCACACCAATACGCACCCTCTTGACTCTGGGAACCATTATAAGCATCACCCCTGCCAATCTAAGGTTCCTCGGAGGTACATAAGATCGGAAAAATGGTGGTAAATATCGTGGACCTTTGTTGTTCAGGGCTTTGTAACAATAGAAAAAGTATCTCTGCCTCACTTGGAACCATTGAAGCTACCAGAGCACAACCTTCATTGACGCATGCCTTGGCAGATTCAGTATGAGTTGGGCCACAACATTCTGCACTCTTTGCAGTCTGTTGACCCTGCCCTGTGTCACTTCAACAGATAGAACATTGCAGTTGTCCAGTCTTGACACTATCAAGAGCTGATCTACTGCCTTTCTTGCAGCATCAGGCAAGAACCAAGTATTTTACTCAGCACTTTAAGAAGTCTGAAGCACTTTCTTGCCACTGCAAAAATGTGCTTGCTTTAGTCCAGCTAAATGCCGAGATTCTTGACCTTGGGTTTGGAGTCGGGTAATAGACCCAGTTCCTTAGGCCACCATGCAGTTGACCAAATGTTTGAATGTTTGGCAAAGGTCTGAATCTATGTCTTTCCAGCGTTGAGCTTAAGACAATTTAAGGTCATCCATTTGCACACCTCTGCTAAGGAGAGGCACAAAAAATCAGCCATGTGAGTGCAATATTTGGACAACGTAATGATGAGCTGCGTGTGATTTGCATTTGGCACAATTGTCAACCAATAGCTCTCAACTACATCCGCCAATGGTCGCACATATAAATAACACAGGGCTGGTCTCAAAAAGGAGTCCTGCGGAACCCCTTGCTTCAATGGGTGGACCTTTGACTAGTGGGGCTTCTGTGACACCTCGCATAACCTCACCTTGTAAGGAAATGTATCAATGATTTTCAACTACTATTGTAGTTACAATCCTTGATGGGATTATGACACATGAAAATGGTTGGTATCCAGATCTGGAATCTGGTTGAGTGACAACTCAGACTTTCCAAGTGTTGACTGTTGGTATTAGGGAAGGACTCTCACTTTGATATGCATTTGCATCATGTTCATATTTTACTTTGATGGCTGCCCCTTTCAATGTAAGGGACAAGGGCCCAGATGTAGGTAAATCTGATTTACCGACTCTAGAATACCGAATTTTACCGATTCAGTATTCTAGATTCGGTAAATCAGATGTAGGTAAAAAATCGGTAATTTTTACCGAATCTGTATGATTCGATAATTACCGAATCAGTATTTACCGATTCGGTAATTGCCATTGATTCCTATGGGCCTACAGGCCCATAGGAATCAATGTCAATTACCGAATCAGTAAATATCGATTCGATAAAATTACCGATTTTGCAAGGGGAACAGGGTGTCACTTTGACACCATGTTGCACCCCTGATTTTGGCTTTTGTGCCATGTGGCACACATACATGCCCTAAGGGCATGTATGTGTGCCACATGGCACAGGTGTACATGCACAGATGTGCATGTACACAGGAATTCGTTATTTACCATGCAATTGTATTACATGGTAAGTAACGAATCGGTAATGGCCTGAGGCACTGTTTGAAGTGCCACCTACATCTGGATTTACCGATTCGGTAAATTTACCGATTCGGTATTGTACAGAATCGATAAATTTACCGAATCGGTAAGTATACCGATTCTGTAAATTAGATAGCCCCTACATCTCCATTTGCAAATACTGGTCAGTAACGGCTGAAATCGGCCGTTACCGACCGGTATTTGCCGACCTACATCTGGCCCATGGTCTGCAAATGTGGCGTTTCACAAATGAGGTGATGATGGTCTGCAATTTATGCTATGGTTAAAGACCTTCTAAAGTCTGGGGCCCTCTAGGCTGAAGGATCTGTCTCTCTTTTTTGTCCTTCTAAAATATTATTAGTATTTTGAATACTGAAAAACACATATCTCCCTGATTAAGGGCCTCATTACGATGTCGGTTGGAAAGTCTACCGACGACTCCTTGTCGCAAACGGTTCTGACTGACTCGGGTTCGGATAGTCCGGCTGACCGATTAGGATGTTTCCGAACATAGTTCAGTCAGACTCCCACTGACTTCAATAGGAGCCTCTTTTCCGACAGACAACACAGGCTGCCATTGACAAATGGGGTGGTAGCGGAAAACCTTGCACCTTGCGGAAGCACCCCATGGTGCCAGCCACACTGTGCATTGTTGTAAACAGGGGGCCCATGGGTAGCCCCACGGGCCTCAACAGGAGGCCTCCATGTGAAAGAGGGGCCTGCTACGGGCCCCCAAAGTCTGTTTCTGATAGCCGTTTTGTGTCGGACAGACCAATTCGGAAAGGCTATCGAAATCCGACATCTAATACGTTTTTCAGAAACACGGTTCATAGACATGTATGATTTGGCCCTGACCGACTCGGAGTCTCTGAATGCCGGTCGGAACCGAGTCGGAAAGACGGGACAGTTACCTTCTATCACAATCGGTTGGTTGGAAATGTTTCCGTGTTTGTCAGAAATATGTGTTCCGACATGGGTAAGGAAAATCTGAATACCGTTTGGAGTCTTTCCAAATGACATCGTAATGAGAAACTAATTTGTGGCCCTGCTTAGTAGCCTCAGAGATCTCTGCCCAGTCTCCAGAGCAGACAGTCTGCCCAATGTGAAATATGGCAATGATATCCCCAGAAGCTACTTGATTTAGGGCCTGGGTTAGACCTGCACATCAAGAAGGTTCAGGAATTCTGTTGATTTCCAAACCTGCTCTGATGGGAAGGTACACCGCTTAAGTGAACACCACTTTATTGTTTTATAAGAGTGAAAATACCCTTGCAGTGCTTCATTATCATTGAAATACAGACTGATGGGGAAGTTCAATGTCCTAGCCTGTCACGATTGGACAGTTTATTGGAATATTCTGAGGCAAGTGACAGATAGTTTTAAAACTGTGCTTTTCAAGGTGCACACCAGACGTAGTATTTTGAAGAAAATGTATTTTCACAGTAAATTTGGTGCCTGACATTTTGACAGTCATAGAGTGTGAAAACTATTGAGCAAGAAAAGAACCAAGAAGCCACAGCAAATATTATTAAAACTGGAATGTAGACCCTAGTTTACAGGCTTGCAAGCTCAGAACGGCTTGGCACATGCAGGCCATATAATTGTGTTAATTAGGAAAAAAACTGGCCAGTCTCCTGTGCACACACTACCTGTTATGGATGCACATAAGGCAGTGGACACAATGGTGGTGGAGTGAATGTACATGCAGTTCTATGATTGCATAAAGTTTGCCACACTCTTTTAGCAGACCTGGAGCCTAAAACAAGGGGGCTAGGCTAGTCTCAGATTCTTGTTTTAACTAGCTCCTTCATTGCCATTCAGGAGTACGAATGTACATATGTTGATTGACAGTGCTCTTACATAGGCACCTGCCGCTCGGTGACAGAATGCACTGAAAATGATTACTCATGTGAACCCTATCCTCTGTTCAGAAAGGGTCTGGATAACCTCTACTAAAGAGTAGAGTCCTTGAATGAACCCCTCCTAAAGAATTGTCAGAACTTTATCTTTAGGCTATCTGGTTTTTTAGGTTTAAACTTATAATAACTGATAAAACCTCACCGAAAGGAAAATAGCCATCACCAGTGTAAACATATAAACACTGAAAAAACACCTTTGCAACCACAAACTAAGTGCTAATTCAAAGAAAGCAAAAGTTGAGTGAACGAGACATTTTTATTTCTTCCTGGAGGGGCCAATACAATGTAAATTTGTTATGCAAGGTAGCATCAAGAAAGACTGGGCTAACATTGTTCTGCTTGAGTTTTATTGTTTAGGGATGTCACTAAAACATTGTCTCTTCTTCCTTCTGCTTTTTTCAGTTTTGTGGTTTTTGGTCTAAATATGCAGTGTTTAGAAGCATGTTTTAGGTCTTAATTAGTTATTTTATAAACTGTAGAAAATCAGGAAATATCGAAATCATATTTGATATTTTGACTACATTTGATTTGACTGATAGGTAAAATGGCTGGTTTCATAAGAATCTTTCCTAATATGTGTCATCACATGTACCCACAGACAGAGAATGGGTGAAATCTTTTGATACATCATCCCCCATTTTTAGTGAGTCAGTATTGATTGCAATTGAAATGCCAAACATCCCAAGCTTTAAACATTCAATGCAAGATGTAGTGACAGGTATATGTGAAAAGAATGTTCTCACCAAGCATCTGAGATAGTGGTGAAAATATGACACCACATGTTTGGTAATAGGATCTAATCTCTCGATGTGAAAGGATCTTCAAACTATAACTGTACAATTATTTACTGAGACTCTTTTCTTGTGAAATTTCTTCCAACATTTCTTTCAACTCCGTCTTTTCGGGTTTGGTTATATAAGTAACGTAGCAAGGAACAGCAATGGAATTATCTGCAACATACTGGATTCTCATATTTGCATTCCACATCATCAGAATCACTGGATTGTAGTTATTAATATATTTTGACCCTTCACTTTTTTATATATTGTAAGTATTCTCTGGAGATTTTCTAGTGATAGTATGTCTCACTGCTGACATAAAACTGTTGTCTCTTCCTTTAGATATTACTGGACGTGGAAATCCAAATCGACATTTTGTATAAAACTTTCCCTTGACTTGTATTTTCATCAACAATATTTTCCACATCAATGAGTTTGAATCCATAAATCTTGCTGTCTTAATGTATTTTGAGCTTTTCTTTTTGGAATCACACAGGTTACATAGTCTTCAATGAAACATAAAACACTCTCATCTAAATCGGTTCCAAATTTAGGTGCATCTTCGATCCATAATAACATATGTATATGTGGAGCACCTCTGGCTTGATACTCATTTGTCCAAAAGAAATCAATAACTTCTCCAAGAGGTGGGTTATTTGTATTGCAGATAAAAGACATCATCGCTTGAAACCTCTGATTAAAATAGCTGCACACGTTGACAGGATCCACGGAACACAGTGCTCCAGGTGTCTTGAATACAGTATTTTTTACATTTGAATACGCTTCTCGTAGAAAATCAAGTAAATCATCCCATGCGTATTCAGCACAGCTTAGCGTAACAAACCATGTAGGACTTCCTAAATTCCTTAGCATACATTTCAGTTCTCTGTGACGATGATGCCAATACTCATTAGTACCACGTTGACACGCTATCAAATTATTCACCTGAGATCCTAAGTGATTGTTTCTTTGTTCCAATTTGTCCATAAATTCCTTTGCTGAAAGATGTGTAACACGAAGTCCTGTTTTTAATATATAGTTTACTGCATATGAGTCCAGACAAGTCTCTTTCAAACAAAGGATGAAATATGTATCTTCTGAATACAATCTTGTTGTACGATATTCTGAAGCTGGAATCTGCACAGGTCGTTCATCATATCGTCCACCTTTTCCACTGGGGAACAACTGCGGAAAACAACGACCTTCTAAACTTATTTCCCAAACACTCATAGGAGTTCCCTTGGCTTTCTTCCTTTGGAATAATTCAATAGTATTTCCAATCACTTCTTTTGAATGTCAAGGGTATATACTGTAATGTTCATAAATTTCTTCAGTCCTGGAGACGTCCATGTTTTTGATTTCACCAGTTGAAATTTCTGTCTCATCTGGTAAAGATATTTCTTCTTCATCCACAAGTATGTTTTTATAATAAATGTTGTTTTGTATTAGATATAATGTAGCATTTTTAAGTTTGGTCACATCTACTAACTCTTGCCATATTTTCCGACTTTTTGTTGGTACACAATTAACTAGAATAACTACAGATCCAACTTCTTCTCTCTATACACCAACTGTTTCAATATTTTTTGGAAATCCAAAGGTAAGTACACAACTTTTTCTTTTAAACCTCTTAGTAAATATGTAGGAGACAGCTTACTTGTTTTAGGCTCCATACGAACAATAAGCTGAAACGAGTGCACAGATTGAATGAGAATAGATTCATATATATTTAAATCTATTAGTTCTAAAGGAATATCTACAAACTAGAAGTTATCATGTACAGCTCTAACTGGCAATTTATTCTCTTCTAGTTTGCTGTAACAATATTTATAAATATATTGATCCCTACCCAATTCAAAACGGCCTTCCACCAATAAATAAGCACCACATTTCTCCCACTTGTCATTATTTTCCATTTTACTTTTTAAATACACATCAACATTTCTAGTTTGATTTTTATCATGAGTATGCCAACAACAGATACAAACACAGTTTGGTTTCTCACTACAAACTACGTTAAGTTTAGCAATTTCATCTGCAAACGTTTGAGTAGTAGTATCTTCTACCTCTTCTTCAACACCAACACTTATGAGACTCTCACTCTCTCTATGCTCCTGTTCAGGACCAAAAAAACAAAACTGTATATCATCACAAACTTTTTTACATTGGATACTGAACCATGCAAAAGAGCAGTGATTTTTTAACTTAAAAATAATGCAGGAGTCTTCACATAGTACAATCTTCTTACTAATTTTCGCATTCCAGAGTGATGTATTGCTAAAATTCTAAAGTGATTAAAAGTACTCTGACACACTTTTCTAAAAAGACAAGCCAGAGAATGACCATGCAAGCCAGTATTTTTCTCACTTTACAAGGATCTAGTCCCTGCAACATCTTACTCTTTTGTTTAATGCTGTTGCAACTGTACTTTCATAAGAAGTTTCGTAATTTATCAATAGATTCCTGTCTAATACTACAAATACTACTACAATCCCATGTATACACTGGAGCTTGTGAACGTCTCTCTTGAACTTCTGCTATTACTTCTTCCATATTTCTAGGAACCATCCTTTCTTTTTGAATTGCACAACCGTTCTTAACCTCATAAGAACGATCACTGGTATCAACTACATGTATTGTTTTGCAAATACCTCTCTTCATTAAAATAAGGTTCTGAACTTGAAGTGTGTTTCCATTCACCAGAAGAAATTTGACAAAAATGTGTTTGATTAATCAGTCTTTGGCTTTTACTTTTCTGCTTCATAAAATGCACTGGTTTATCCAATGATCGCATTCTGTTGAGAACTAATATAAACAATCTTCTTTTCAAATTAAAAGCCTTTTCAACTATACTTTCAAGATGTTGTTTTTTCTTATAGTATAAAGATCGTTTTCTATTTTTTTGGACATCCTGTAGTAAATTTTGCATTACTCTACTTTAAAAGAATCTCTTTCTAATGTCCTTAAACTGATTCATCCTTTTTTTTATAGATTGTTTTCCCAGAACCTGATTTTGTATTTATATGCCTTTTTCTGTTTTATTCTGAATAGTTGTAGAAGTTTTGTTTTTATTTCCTCTATTTTCAAGATTTCTTATCTTTTTTAACCCTCTTTTAACAAATTGTTTTGTTCTCTTACCAGAAGACTTTTTCTTCAATGTGACATGTTGTACTTCACCTAATTTCTGCTTTTCTTTTGTGCGTAAATATTTCTGTTTTCTTTGCTCTTTCTTGTGTTGATCTTTTCTTGTCATACTGAATCTTTTTTAGTAATAATGTAGAATATCTCAAATTAAACATGTTAATAATTTTTTTATCATTTAAATATTTAGCTACATATATTATTATCTTTTATTAAACAAACAATATCTTTCTAAAAGTTAGAAACAAATGCATCTATGGCTTTAGAAATATGGTGAGACTTAGACCTTAGCCCCAAATTTACAGAAGCGGGGTACACAAACTGAGAAGAGGAATACCAAGTGTATGAGAAGTGGCAACTTGGTTCAAAGACTCCATAGGTAATACCTTGGAGATTGATTGAGTGCATAGGTACTGCCTAGATCATTGCCTGACTGGAGCACTAATGCCTGAGTGATTACAGCAGCAATGCATATGTAGTGCAAGGATCATTTGAAGACTATATGGGTAGTACTCTGATCTATTTCTTTACTGCATGAGTATTGGCCCTAGCCAAATATAAAGCAGCAGAGTATTACATGATTCAAATATAAGTCTCTTCATATTTTTAAAAGCTTGCCTACACAAATCTCCATGTTTTCAAATCATCATCATATCTAAAAGAAATATGTATACCATATTTCTAGAATATAGTGAAACCTAGAAACTCAGACATGTAACGAATCTACCTCAGTGATAGCATAACTCCATGGGTAGTGCTTGGGTGATTGTGTAACTACAAGGGTAGTTACTGGGTAATTGCAGGAGAAAATAGATAGTGACTGTTAATTGCATGAGCACATACATAGAGGTTGAGTGCATGGATAAGTATATGACTTGTACCTGAAGGCATAGAGCAGTCATTAAGTAGTGCCTAGATGAATACATGAGTGCAGCATAGAGTTTGGGTGATTCTATGACTGCAAGGGTAGTGCCTGGGTTATTACATAAGTGCATAGATACAGCCTGCAGGATTGCATGATTACAGTGTTAGTACATAACTACTACCTGGGTGATTGTATGACTGTAGGGGTTATATCTGGGAGATTACTAGAGTGCATAGGAAGTGAGTGGGTGATTTTATATGTGCATGAGTACTGCCTGGGTAATTACAGAAGTACTAAGGGACTGCCTGAGTGTTCACAGGAGTACAAATGTGTGCCTGGCTGGTTTAATAAGTGCATAACTACTGACTGAGTGATTATATAAGTACAAGAGAAGTGTGTGTGTGATTGAAAGAGTGCAAGGATAGTGCTTGGGTGATTAAAGCACTATATACCTAATCCATTGGTTATTGCATGAGTACAGGGGTAACGTCTGAGGGATGAAAGGAGTACATAGGTGATGCCTTGGTGATTGCATGACTACAGGAGTAATATATAGGGAATTACTGGAATACATAAAAAGCAAGTGGGCTATTTTAAAAATACATGACTAGTGCCTGGGTGATTACAGAAGTAGCAAGATACTGCCTCAGTGGTTACAGGAGTGCAAAGGACTTGACTGAGTGATTTTAAAACTGCAAAAACACTGTGTCAATGATTACATAAGAACAAGAAAAGTACATGCATGCTTTAAAGAGTACAAGGATAGTGTTTCAGTAATTAAAGCTGTGCATACCTAATGCATTGGTGATTGCATGAGTACAGCACTAACATCTGGGGGATTAAAAGAGTAGATATGTAATTCCTAGCTGACTGCATGACTACAGGGTTAATATCTGGTGATTTACAAGATTAAATATAAAATAACTGGGTGATTTTATAACTGCACATTTAATTCTTGGATGATTGGAAGACTACTGAGGTAGTGCCTGAGTGAATAAAGGAGTGCATAGGTAATTGCCTTTATCATTGCATGAATGCAGGACCAATGCCTCAGGCATCACAGCATGGCACATACGAGTGCATGGATAAGTGTATAAATACAATCACAAAGCATACATGAGCCATTACGTATTGCCTCAGTGAATAGATAAATGCAACAGTAGGGCTTGACTGATTCTATCACTGCATGGATACTGTGTGGGTTATTTCATGAGAGCATTCGTACAGCCTGCATGATTGCATAACTATAGAAGTAGTACATAACCAGTGCATGGATGGTTGCACAACTGTAGGAGTAATATCTAGGGAATTACTGGAATACATAAAAAGTAAGTTGGTTATTTTAAAAGTACATGACTTGTGCCTGGTTGATTACAAAAGTAGTAAGATCCTGGCTCAGTGGTTACAGGAGTATAAAGGAAGTGAGTGGCTGATTTTCAAAGTGCAAAAACACTGTGTCAATGATTACATAAGTACAAGAAAAGCACATGCATGATTTAAAGAGTACAGGGATAGTGTCTCAGTAATGAAAGCCATGCATACCTAATGCATTTGTGATTGCATGAGTACAGCACTAACATCTGGGGGATTAAAGGAGTATATATGTAATTCCTAGCTGACTGCATGACTACAGGGGTAATATCTGGTGATTTACAAGACTACATAAGAAATAATTGGGTGATTTTATAACTGCACGGGTACTTCTTAGATGATTGCAAGACTACTGAGGTAGTGCCAGAGTGAATAAAGGGGCGCATAGGTAATGCCTGGATCATTCCATGAATGCAGCACTAATGCCTCAGTCATTACAGCAGTGCATATGTAGTGCCGAGATCATTGGAAGACTAAGTGGGTATTACTCATGTGTTTTTATAACTGCATGAGTGTTGGGCCTAGCCAAATATAAAGCACCAGACTACTACATGACTATACGTTTCTCCTTATTCTTTTAAAGCATGCATGCATACATCTATACCTTTCCAAATCATCATCATATCTAAAACACATATTTATACAATATTTATGGCCTATAGTGAAACCTACAAATTGAGACATGTAATAGATTTACTTCAGTGATTGCATAACTCCATGGGCAGTGCTTGGGTGATTGTATGACACCAAAGGTAGTCACTGAGTAATTGCAGCAGAAGATGAATAAGAAGGGACTAATTGCAAGACTGGAGACATACATCTTCAGTACACGTATAAGTCTATAAATACAATGACAACGCATACATGAGCCATTAAGTATTGCCTCAGTTAATAGATACATCCAACAGTAGGGCTTGACTGAGTCTATCACTGCAAGGATACTGTGTGGGTTATTTCATGAGTGCATTCCTACAACGTGCATGATTGCACAACTATAGGAGTAGTACAAAACATGCCTCGGGGCAGCGCATTCATGTGAAAAACGGAGTGGCTGCTTAGAAACGCCCAGTAGTGACAGCACCCGCCTGTGAGGGGATATGGACCCTCTATCTCCCCTCCAGAAGGCTGCCCTCAGGGTTGCACTCTCAGTGCGCCTCCTGAGAGCTTCTTTGCCTCTGCACCCACATCTGCAATACGGCGCGGGTGCAGTGGCAAAAGGATTCCCTCATTTGCACGGGGTACACCCCCATGCAAATGAGGGAACACCCCCTGAATATAGCGCTGGTGCTTTATGTGCACCAAAGCTATCGGTATTGCAGAAAGGGATGAACATGCATCTGTGGCACCTTCTGTAATACCAATGTGTCCCGGGGCGCGCAAGCACCCATTGCGCCCCAGGCCCCTTTGTGTAATACAGCCTCAGGAGTGCCCAGTAAATCAGTCATAGGACCCCATTCGCTTCCATTCTTCCAGGAGTGCCTAGCAAAGCCATTATCAGCCACTGCTGTTCCCTGCATTAGCAGGAATGATTGCTGAGGTTAACATAAAACCTCTTCGGCAAATCTCCAGTGGTGCACGGAGAGACAGGTACTTAAATGATAAAGGAACCAGAGGAAGGACTGGCAAAATCAACTGGTTGGGATTATAAATAAAAATGTTCATCAGATCTAATGGCTTTGGCAATGATTGTTTTACTTTTTACGATTCTGGATTTAGCTCCCAACGAGTCCTGGACCTATTAAAAGTTTTGTCAGGCTCACATGTCTTAGATACAAGGTCACCCATTCACACCTTAAGTGTAACCACATGTGCCCTGCCAAGAGACTCGTAATTTGCAGGTGGAATAATGTGGCAAATAATAAAACAAATAAGATGTTATAGTTTAGTTTTGACAGAAATAAGTACACACTCATGTTCAATGTAATAGCATTATGCTCCTTTATTCCAAAGTCAGCTTTATAATATTATCACTTTATTTCCATAGTATAGGCCAGGATCTTTATTGACAAAAAAATGCCCACCCTCATTTAATTTTGCAAATGACTACTAATTATAGCCAGGAGGAGAAACGTCTGTTGCATGTGATGCTCCATGAAAAATAATTACCTTTCAGGGGAGCTTTTCTCGTAAGACTCTTTTGTACTTCCTGCAATCCAACTTCCAATGTCCTGAAAAGAACTGTAATTAATTATTTACAATGGTAAAGCATTTTTATCCTTTACTGAGAAGGATAGCTTGAGTCAATAAAATTGAATTTTCAAAAGTACTCAACAGATGTTGGTAATGAAGAAAGAAGTTTAGAGTTAGGACCATTATGGTTTATTGATATCTATTTTACTCGCACAGAAATAGCTTGTTACATTTATAGGATTTCTTCTAATGGTAAATGCAGAAGCATAAATATAACACTAACTGGATATTTAGTTGTACATATTAATATGCCAACTTTAAGCCATATGAAACAACTTTAAGTGCGTTTTCCTGACATGATAGAAACAGAAATGTCCAAAAGCCTGGGTAAGGCCTAAGAGGACTTTAAGGATAGGATGTACTTACCCATAGACCAGATTTCCAAGAAGAGTTTGCTCTACCTAAATTTAAGTTGGAGGCATCAATTGAATATATGCAATCAAAGCCCAATGTTAATCTTAACATTAGGATTAGCATATTGTTAGGATTCTCCATCCCAATATAATGCACCTTCTTTTTTGTCATATTGCAGACTCCTTAAAACATAATCGACAGTCTGAAGAAAGTAGACTTGCACTCATACTATTTAATTATATTTACATTTCTTTAATAAATCGCAGTACATATCTGCAGAGAAACTAGTCAACCGTTGAGATTTTCAGGAGCATGCACAAGGAAGACTCTTCAAGTGACCATGTTGCTTTCACAAGACTTAGGGACAGATGTATTAAACCTTTATGCATTTGCAAAATCTGTGGAGTGCAAAATCACAGGGTATGTGACCATAAAAGTTTAATTTCTAATGTACCAAACCCATTTTACGAGTTGGAAAAGTTTTCCCACTGGCAAAATAGGTCCTGTGACCCATACTGAATTACAATTTGGAGCAGGTGTGAAATGGGAATTACTTCCAAATTTTGATTCGATATGAATGCATCAATGGTTTCAAAGCCACAATTCTGTTAAACGACCATTAACACGTTACAGATTCCTCAAGTGATTTGCAAAGGGGGAGGGGAATTTATCAGCCGCGGCCGGTAGTGGGAGTACCGGACGGGCAGTGACGTGGGGAGGGGGAGGGGCAGGGTGGGGGGTAGTAATGTATGGATTACGGACTTTTAAAGGTAAGTAAACATAAAAATAAATAAAATGAATTTCATTGCACACACTGCATCACCAAATGCGATGCAGTGTGTGCAACGAAATTCGTTATATTTATTTTTATGTTTACTTATCTTTAAAAGTCCGTAATCCATACATTACTACCCCCCCCACCCTGCCCCTCCCCCTCCCCACATCACCGCCCGGCCGGTACTCCCACTACTGGCCGTGGCTGGAATTTATGGTACCTGGTCCCGGCAGTTAAATGGTGAGGAGGCAGTGGTCCAGGAAAGTATTAAAAAAGGAAAACTTTTTTTAGGCAACACCGATTCTTAACGGAACACAGGCTGCATTAAAAAAAGGTTTTCCATTTTAAAATGGAACCACAAGGATAGTGGTGTACTGTCCCTTGCAGGCCATCATCACTGCAAATTTCAAACTGATTAATAAATATTTATTAGGCAGGTTTTGCTGCAATTCCTTTTTTTATAAAATGACCTATTAGTAAATAGTTTTGTTCCAAAATCTGGTATAATTGTCAAAAAGCTGGTTTGCGATTTGCTACCACTTTTTGCAAATGGAATAATGGTACCTTTGACCCACAATTCTCAAAGCAATTTCCTGTGCTTCCCAAAGCACTAACAAGAAGTTTGCGGGCAATCCAATTTGTCACCAAACATCATTATGACAAGATAGTGGCAGTATTGAAGTTAGCCGCTTGGTTTCATTGTCTTTGGTTCCAGACACTAAGGAAGAAATGGTTAAACCCTGACCTGCTGAATGACATTAAAGAGAAGATTTACGAATTGTACTGGACGCCTACCCTCGCAGTACAAGTTTCTACGCCTTGACAAACATTCCTCTCAATGGCTGCATGATGTGCTTTTTACCATACACATGCAATATGTTTATTTTATTTTTTATAACTGAAAACACTTCTGTTTGTTAACGACTCCTTTGAGGAGGCATAAGTGTGTGAGGCAAAGCTCGGTCTGTCTATCTTAGTAGATCAGGCATTGTGATCAAAAGTATGGATATTTGTATATTAACTCCACAGAAATGCTACCTTAAAGCAAAGTAATTAATTGTAGCACATGGAGCCAGAATTGTTTGCTTTTTGAACTTTTATAGTGGGTCAGTCGCACTACCCAAGTCTCACTCTCATTCCTTGCATGGTAATTGGACTGTAAATGTGTACTGCCAGTGTCAGTCTTTTTAGATAAGGCCGCATGAAGCAGCTAGGTTAAGGGGTACTGTGCTGTTTACATGTAAATATGTCTGCACATGCATGTGTGCATGGCTGTAGGCTGCAGGTGAGGGGCTACAGCTGTGAGCAGCCTTATAACTGCACAAGTTAAACTGCCTGTGGCAGTTTTAAACTGCAAATTTGAACTCCCAAAATACCCCATTTGACAGGCCTACACTAAGTCACCTATAAGTAGGCCTTATTGCCCATAAAGGCAGGGTGCATTGTATTTGAAAGTAGACCATTTAGAAATTGATGTTCAACATGTCCTTACAATGAAATATCCCCAAAACAATTCTCACTTTGGCAAACTTGGATGCTGCCACTGGAAATCATTGGGCTACACTGTTACATTTATTATGTGCTAAATTGGAATTGGTAGGAGCTAAATAAATATTTATTACGCTCCATTCAAACGTGAATTAAAATCCTCCTAATGGTAAGGTTGGATTACACATCATAGGAACATGCCTACAGCACAAATAAAGGAACCTGACACCAGGCCAACCTTGCCTTTGTTTCACTTGCTGGGCCATAGGATCCAAACCGAGGGCCAAGGGAGAAACTGACCAGTACCAGTTTAAGGGTTTATCAAAGGAGTGCCCTTCACCCACAAACTGGAACTCGGCAAAAAAGAGGCATTCCCAGAACATGAAGAAGAGCAAGATTTTGGACCTAGAATGTAACAATTGCAAAACCATGGGCTGCTGAAAGGCCACAGACCCTGATGCCCTGATGGATGTCCCACCCTTCAGATCTGTTGGACCTGGCCTCATGGCGTGGTTCCCACCGTTCCTCAGCACCCATTAGCGTAGCCCTGCACCCAGAGTCCCCTGGTCATCCTGCTCCCTGTAAGCCCAAACCCCGTAATCAACGACCAGCCCTGCATGTCCCATCCCGCTCCCGACTCTGAGCGCCCAGAACCTGCATGCCCCACAAGGCCCGGCAGCCATTTTCCTTTCCCGAGACCCCTGAATTCCTGAGCCGAGCATGACCCCGGCCCCAGCGAAACTTAGACTCCAAGGCGCGCCAGTCCCGGCTGGGGGGTAAAGGGCTCCCCGAGTGAGATAAGCGAGGGAGTTTCGATGGCACCTCCGGCCTCCCCTGAGAGACTGGTTTCTGTCACACCTTTGGGCCTCCCCTGTGGGCCAGTTTCGATTGCACCTCTGGCCTCCTCCAGTGCTGGCTCCAGACCCTGCTGGGTGTCTGGGAATTCCCGGACGCATCTTCAAAGGATCAACGAGCCAACCGCCAGACCTCTCCCAAGGCCTGAGACCTCCGCCTGCGAGGGTCCGGACATCAAGGGGCCACTGGACTATATCAAGGCCCGCACCACAACTAGCGGGCAGTTGTATCCTGGACAAGAAAGCCCTGCTGATCTGATCGCGGCTGACCCTTGGGAGAACTGAACCTGTGAATTCTGAGCCCTGCTGACGCTGTCGCGGCTCCTTCTCGTAACACGGAACTGGAACATCTGAGCCCTGCTGACGCTGTCGCGGCTCATACTTGCAAAGACCGAACTAAGACCTCCGAGCCCTGCTGACACTGTCGCGGCTCATCATTGTAACAACCGAACTAAGATCTCTGAGCCCTGCTTACGCTGTCGCGGCTTATCCTTGCAATGACCGAACTAAGATCTCTGAGCCCTGCTGACGCTGTCGCGGCTCATCCTTGCAACGACCGAACTAAGATCTCTGAGCCCTGCTGACGCTGTCGCGGCTCTTCAAGAACATCTCCAGATCGAACCCTGCTGACCTCGTCGCGGCTCGATGAGTACTCTGGTC
Source organism: Lissotriton helveticus (assembly GCF_964261635.1). Taxonomy (NCBI): domain Eukaryota; kingdom Metazoa; phylum Chordata; class Amphibia; order Caudata; family Salamandridae; genus Lissotriton; species Lissotriton helveticus. The sequence goes on along the minus strand of NC_136057.1, from coordinate 1,228,770,017 downwards.
CGGCTGGACCATGGACGCTACCAAGATGACCGGAGTCGACTCGAAGTGAGTGAAGCAGCCAGTGCGACCATCATCTTTCGTATCCCCCGGCTCGAGGATTGAGAGCTGCGCGCAGGGTACGCTTCGTACTGGCCTAAAGACTGATACTGTCCCACTTCCCTCTTCCCGAATCCCAAAGACTGTACGATCCCTCGATCGCTTGTAAATAAGAGTGCTAATTTCTTCTTACTGTTTGATAAAAAACTTGTACTGAAAACCAACGGTGTGGTGTCCGTTCGTAAGTGTGGTGTAAGTTCAGTGGGTACGATCCTAGACTCGAAGTCCCCCCCTCCTCGGTGGGGACCTCACGATAAGACTCGGCAATATCTGTAGGAGAGGTGGATCCCGGGGTGGTCGGGTGAGCATAACCTGGCCCTCTGAGATCGCCCTGTCCAACAAGATCCCATAATTAGTGGGCCTCCCAGGGCCAGGGATTCTGGCCCTCTTAAACCCTGAGGACCAGCTGGGGGAAGACTTAAACTTCTGTGCCACAGGAGATGAATGTCTGGAGCCAGGCACAACAGAAAGGTGACCAAGGGAGATGGTGAAGGCAGTTCACTTTGGACACCAGGAAGCCTGCTAACACTTCTCCAGGTGACTAGACCTGGTCATCAATAATAAAACGAACACAATATCATTGCGACTGCCCCAAACAGATCCCGAGATATTCCCATTTAAGGTTTTGAACTTTGGGCCAGATGTATCAAGCACTTTCCCATCCGCAAACGGGGCGATTAATAGAATCGGCCAATTTGGGAACTGGAAAATGCCTTTTGGGATGTATCATCCCAAAAGCCATACGCAAAATAGGGAATCGTAATTTTTACGATTACCTATTTTGCAAACTCATTTAGAGAATTGCAATTTGTGACTTTATAAATGCAATGCAGGAAGCACTTTTCAAATTGCGACCCTGCTTTAAGGAATTACAATTTACCACCAACTTCATGTTGGTAGTAAATTGCAAATCCTTAGAAGAAATGCATATTTTTGCATTTTTCTAAGTGCCATGTGGGCACATACATGCCCTTAGGCACACATGCATATTTTAGGGGTGCAACAGGGTGTCTTTTTGGCACCCTTGCACCCTTGAAATTGCATGTGCATACCTATTGGGTACTCGCAAATTGCGCATGCAATTCCCATTCATTCATATGGGCCTCTAAGGCCATAGAAATGAATGGGAAGCCATTCCTTATTTGCGACTCTCAATTTGCGAGCCGCCATTAAGGAACTCGTAGGATTTAATTTGCGAATCCTACATACATTGCATTTTGCGAGTCCATAATAGCAAATCGGTAAAATTAGCTATCAGTGACTCGCAAAATACAATGTTAATACATCTAGCCCTTTGACCTTTTCCAAGAAATCGACCTTGTGCCACCCCACCGAAATCCTTGAAGATGCCCCCGGGATGGATTCATGAATTATTTTCTTTGTCCTGGAAGTGTCCATCCCAGACTCCTTCTTGGCCGGGGGACCCCATTACATAGACCGGCGTGATATTCATGGCACACAGGACCCAAACCCCGGAACCTAACGCAGAAGAGAAAGGCCCACAGAAGGCTGTGAGCGCTCACTGACTACTGCTGCCAGGATAGCCAAATTCCTGGGTCGAATAGTGAGTGCCTCCTTCATGCCAGTGGCTGTGTCTAGGGGGGTAAAAGGGAATCTGAGAGCCAGCATCATGGCCATGTGGGAGAAGGAAGAAGGGCTGGCTCCCACGCCAGCTGCTGGAGTTGGCCAAGCACAATGGAGCATGCTGGGATTGTGAGGGCCATGGTGCAGTTCTCAGCAATAAAGCTGGCTTTTGGGTGACCCAGGTGGGACCAGGCACCCCAAAAGAAAAACACAAAAGGAAAACGAATGTGGTGCCAAAGCAGCAGGGAAATAAAGCAGCAGCCGGAAGTGCTAATCAAATATTCAGGCTCCTGGCCTTGTGGTTGCCCAAAAGGGTCAATAGGCCTCACCAACAGTCATAAGAAAATAGTTGGGGGCTGGAGGAGCACAACAGCTCTCCTTGGTCCTCTTGGAATACTCCACCCTATGTCTCCCAGGTCCTGGAATATTTGTCCTAGAGGACCGTTTTCAACTATTGTTAATCATTCCTAAGGGAGCACAGGAATGGCTTGTGCTTGGTTTTATGGCTCCCTTTCCAATATGGCCTAAAGTTGCAAACAAATGTTGATTTTCAATGATTATTGAAAATATATTGCTGACAGTGGTTTTTGATACACATTGCCGAGTTCTTATTAGTAATAATGATTGCATTCAAGCAAGGTTACTTATTTTATTGATAAGATAATGATATCTACTTGTGATTATTAGCTTTTCAATATGGTGATACCTTGACAAGGCCAATATGCTTGCTTTATATGCTGTTGTGGTGACACCCCCTTACAAAGGCCTGCTTTAGTCAAAGTTAATCCCCCTATACTGTGAAGTTCTGTCTGGTGTAGGTGGGGTACCCTGGTACTGGTCATAATCCAGTAGAGGTTAAATGAATTTCAGAATGTCATCAAAGGAATAGCTATCAACCTCATGTATATATTTGTACATGAATGTGTAATATTTAGTAGTGTGTGTGTAATGAATGTACTTTTCCTTTTTCAAAGAAACAGCACTGACTGGACAATCATTTATCGAGTGTTTATGTGCAGGAATTACTAAAGACAGCAAGTTGTTGTACTCTGATCTGTGAAATCTGGAATAGTGTTATAAAACATGTGCATATAGGGAGCATGCAAGTTCTTAAATACTGCTGGGCATTTTTTAATTCCTCTTTGCAATTTTGACACATTGTAAATTCTACATTTAAAAAATAATGTTTTCAAACTCGAATACACGTAAAATCAAAGCATGTTTTAAAGTTTTTACATTTTCTTCAGAAATTCATTATCAAAATTATCTGGTTTTTCTAGAGGGTAAAATGTTTTTGTGGTAAATCACGTGTTGTTCCTATTTTTTCCTACTGGGGGCTATAAGAGGATAATTCTTGTTGTGTGCTCTTTACTTTCTGGCACATTATTTCTTCGATCTCATCTTTGCCACTTCCTAACAGAACAATGATGGCCTATATGAACCACCCTAAAAAGGTTTTAAATGTTGAAGGAAGAGATCAAGGTTTCTGTGGGCCTCTTCTATTCAAGCCCTCAGAGTGTTAGTCTATTGACCAAATTAGATGTAGAGAAAGGAGAGAGAGCAGTGGTTAAGGTGAGAAGCGAAGGACATCAGGCCCAGAAGTGAAAGATGTGAACGAAATGTCAACAAGATGAGAGAAAGTAGGGAAGAAGGGAGTGAGGAGAGAGGAGAGAGGAGGGCCAACCAAATATAGCGGGGGAAAGAAGGCACACCACGTGTGATGGAGAGAGAGAGAGATAGATGTGATAGTATGGGAAATAAAGCAGGAATGGAGCTGAGAAAAACAAAACAGCTGAGAAAGCGTAGCGAGTAAATCGAGAAGAGTAGAGGTAAAGTGGAGATAGAGCTGTTAAGGACTACTGTATAGACAGTAAAGTGCTTTGCGAGAGGGGCGATGGATAGAAGGGTCGAAAAGTGAATAGTATGAAGATGAGGGACAAAACCAGTTATAAATGGTGGGAGAGAGATGACAGACCACTGTAGAACAAAGGAAGAATAGAAGGATTATATAGGAGTGAGGATGGCCAGTGGAGCAAGGATAGAGTAGAGTTGCATGGGTGGCAGGTGTTGCCATTAGGCCTCATCGCCTTCATGAACTATTGGAAACTGGTCACAACAGCAGCAATGCCCAGGTGGCTTCTGCAGACAGGGAGAAGCTTGACACTTGTATTGGCAAAGGGAGAAGTTTGGCACTTGTATTGGCAAAGTTAGATTGTATTGAGGAGCTCTGTGGGAAATGGTTAGTATGAATGGTACAACAAATCTGGGGTGTGAGCTTAGTAGGAGGGAAGCCTGCTTGTCTGATTCTGGCCTTGATCGCTTTTGTGTTGCATAAAGGCCTAAATAGACAATAGAACTGTAGAAAGGGACTGCTGGCAGAAAGTATTGTACATAAATTCAAGTTTTCTGCTGTGATCCTAATTGTTCTTAAGTAAGTGCATACTTGTATTTGTGTGCAGTTATGTTAGGTGATAATAATGCGCACTGTGTTACTGCTCCACTCGTTAATATGACATTCAAAGTTTTCGATGTCCGGCGTGTGCTGTAAAATCTATAATTTGAATCTGTTTTGTTCGAAAATGCTCTATGTGGGGGGGGGGGGGTATGGGAATATCCCCTTCTTCAGGGCTACACTTTCCACCTAACCATATTTAAAATCCATCAACCGTCACTGTGTACACCTCTAAATATAACTTGGGCTTATTAACTATGATTAATGTGAGTATGTGGAGAAATCTGCCTATGCTACATAACACATGAAATGCATTAAGTTGTGGAGCAAGAATCTTGCAACTTGTCAAAGATGCAGACCCCTTTCATTAAAGAGCAAAAAGTACTTCACTAAGGAGAAGACAGACATTGCGATCAACTCTGTGGTTAAACCCTATGGGGAAGTACAAAGGCTGTTTCCTAACACCCTCGATGGAGTGGTGAAGCAAGTTATGATGTGGTATGAGGACACCCACTTCACCAGTCCATTGGAAGTAAATATGTGTGTGGCCAGGTTACTAACATTTTCTTTAGTACCCTGGCCACACATACATCCACTCTCAATGGACTGTTGAAGGGGGTGTTACACATCATAGCAGTGTCTGGTGGCAGGCCTGGATGTCAGACTCACTCATACACCAACATGTGAGTGCATGTGTCAGATTCTGACATGTGCTATGAATGCCTCACCATGCCAGGCTTTATGATGGGAAACCTGTTGTGGAAAGGTTCAGCACAACACAAGCCAGGGAAAATGGAGATAAAATGAGAAACAATGAAATGACCGGTCTAGATGCCTCTCAGGTTTGGTTGATGATGTCTGATAGCTTAATGAGTTCCTAATGTGTACCCTGACACTTAAGAGAATGAATGAAACCAAACAAGCCTGTCCAGCTATTTAAACTTGAGATACTGAAAGCGGTGACATGTACTGTCAAGCTCTCAACTATCACCTGTGTTTCCACAGGAACGACATTCAAGATGAGAGATCCCAACTCTCCTACCCACCTAATGTGCCCAACAGGGTCAAAACAACACTGGTGAATTAGTAGAAGAGGGGCAACAAGGAGGAGAAATAAAAATGCCCACGATGTTCTCCCACTCAGAAGTAAGGTAAGGCACTCAGGAATAGTTCCTATATATATAATAAAATAAAAAAAGAACATTTGAGCATAGAAAAAATGCTGAAGAGCAACCTATAATGATGATACAGGTGCTTAGGTATTGTAGGAACCTTTACTACCTGTATTTCTCCCCTCTTTCACTATGTAGCATTCACTGTATGAAAGAGAACTGTGATACCATCTATAGAAGTAGAAAAACACAAAAGCTTTAGAAAAATACGGGATATAGTGCAGGAGAGTAATGAAAGAAAAATTAAGAACAGCACCCACCTATATAGCATGGGAAAAAAAGAAAAAAATATAGCCCAAAATCTCAAAAAGAGTAACTAAAACAAAAGCATAGGGGCCTAGCAACTCGCCATACTAAAATAAGAAAAGCACTGTATGTGGGCTATGAATAGTGCCTCCCTATGGTCAAGAGTTTCTTGGTTCTGGGGGCCTCAGCTGTAGGTAGAGGGGCGATGTTGAGTCCTGTGTCCCTTGTCCGCAAAGTGGGTTCCCTCTGGTGACGACTCTCGCCCGGTTTGGCCAAGAAAACAAAAGAACAAAAAAACAAAATACCGTTTTAGATGGACATTCTCACGTCAGTCGGATTACCCTTGAGAGACCGGGAGTGCAGGGATCACCGTTGTTTGTGTATACCATCTCGCAGTAGTGTAGACACGTCACTCGTGTAGGTGGGGTGAGAAGTGCTCGTGCGGTGAGATACAAATAGGGTAAAGGGAGGGAGTTGAGCAACGGAAAAGGGGGAAAAGAGACTCGGGTACGAGGAGGGTTTCACTCGGCCGGGCTCCCTTGCCATCCAATCCAACCGAGACCTTCCTCCGTACCTGGAGCAGCCACGTTCCTCCGGGAACGTGGCTCGATGTCGCGTGGGGTCTTTGGCCTGCAGGCTCCTCCGATCGCCTCTCGGTCTTCGGCACTCTCTGGGTTCCGTGTTCCTCCTCCTGGCTGGGTTCTGCAGGGTCGTGGTCTTCCTCACTCTGCTTTACTGTAAACGCCACCAGCTCACCTTCCGACCTCTCCTCGGAGTCTGTACCCACCCTTGGTTGCACTTCCTCCTTCTTCTCTGAAGGGCGGGGCCTCGTCGAAGGAGCAGCCCCAGTTAAAGGGACCGACGTTGCTCTCGTCTTCCGTGGTGTTTCCAAGGAGCGGGTTGGTACTACTCCATTCATCCTGTGGGGAAGGGACACAAGGAGGTGTTGGAGGTATCACTGTCCACCACTCCCTATCGGAGACAGCTGGGGTTATTGTCGGGCTCGCCCTGTTACACGCTGTTACTGCAATTTCAGAGTTACAGGTTCTTTGTCTATTCCTAGTTTTCAGGCAGGTTGTGTTCTGCGCCAGAAATGTAGCCACGAAGATCAGCAGTAAAGGACTGCAGGAGCCATTGTTAGCACAAGAACCAGCAGAAGAGGACGACAGGAGCCGAAAGCACAATGAACAGCAGGAGAGGACAACAGGAGCCAAATAGAGTACACCGCAAGGAATGCGAAATACCACTGTGCGCCGACCCAAGGATTCAGGTAAATGATCCAGAAGTGCAATGGCTCCTGGAATGCTAGAACACAAAGCGTTCGGCTATGGGTTTGGGGCTTTTTTAACATTCCTGCTGAAACCCCTGTTAGAGAAGGAGCAGGCACAACATCTACCTGCACACTTCTATGAAACACATCAGCACAATTCTCCAGTTCTTTCTCTCTCGTCTTCTAAAAAAATATAGGATATAATGAACTGAGTTCATTGTGTTCAGCCTGCTAAGTATCCTGTTGTTTTTGCTGCCCCTAGCTGACATTGTGTGAATCGTGTGCCCCCCGCCAGCATGACCCTCCCGCGCAGCACTGTCTGAGGTAGTGACCGGGAGACTCGGATCCGGCAAACTAGGCTGTTGGCCTAGAGGCCTGCGCAGACAACGCAGCTTGCCCTACGGGACTGCCTCGACCCATCAGAGGTGGGCGGCCGTTCTTCATTGCCCACACTGGTGTTCCATTTACATCAGCTCTGAGAGACGTCTCCTCGGAACGGAGGGGATTCCCCAGAGGGATGTGGGAACCCCCCAGATGCAGCAGTGACTCAGGACCCTGGTTGTGGAAGGAGGTACCGGACCATAGAATCACTGATCTGGTGCATGCCTTTCGCTGGGCTTGCTGTGGTGCAAGGTGCCTGGAGTCATCCGTGTGTACTCCCTCAGAGCTGTGGGACTTGCCCTGGTGGATGGCGGGTGTGACTGTTCATACCACATTGGTCTTTTTTTGCATCCTGCTTACCTGGGTTGTGGGCCCGCTGGGGGCATGTTGACCCACACATAAGCTGTGTCAGGACACACAAGAAGCTGCATGTTGCCACCTACTGGAGAGTTGAGTGTTATGTACTCAGCTGCAGATGATTGATATGCGGCCGGCGGAGAGCACCGTCTGGGTGCAGAGTGTCGCCCAATCCCAATCAACCACCCCTGCTGGATCAGTGGTTGCGGCTGTCTGGGAAATAGACCAGCCAGCACGCCTTTGTGGGGGCCCCTGGGCAGGTCCTAAGAGGTGAGCGTATTAGCCTCTGTGTGTCAGGCCTGCAACCGGGCATGACCCATGTAGCTCCCAGGTGGGGCCTCCAGGTGGAGATACGTAGGAGAGCAAATCCGAAGTGGGGTCATGGAATCACCTTCAGGCTGCATAATGCAGGTGTCGACGAACAGCGAGTAAGCATCAGGTTATCACAATTGAAGTTTATCGTAATGATGGACGTGGCTCAGACAGCACTTGGATAATGTACCATCTCCTACTTGACTGCATTGTTTGAGGTTCACCGCCTCACTGCCCCCTTGCTGTTACATTGTGGACACTGCCAGCACAGACTCCTCACAGTGCACTCATAGTCTCCGACATTAACATTGCAACAAACAGTGCCCCATTCCTCTTTTGTTGGCACTTGACCGGATGTCTCTCGGGGTTCATTCCCACATGGTGTCCAACCGCATAGGTCAAAGGGCTGACA